>NC_140992.1:198786092-199494142 GCF_052327205.1 Somniosus microcephalus | reverse complement strand
CCCCCACCCTCTCGCGCCTCCCTCCCCCACCCCTCTCTCCTGCTCCCTCCCCCGGCTCCCCCTCCCCCCCCACCACTCTCGCTACCCCTCCCCCCACCCCTCTCGCTCCCCTCCCCCCACCCTCTCGCTCCCCTCCCCATCCTCTCGCTCCCCTCCCCCACCCTCTCTCTCTCCCCTCCCCCACCCTCTCTCCCCTCCCCCCCACCCTCTCTCTCCCCTCCCCCCACCCTCTTCTCCCCTCCCCCCACCCCTCTCTCTCTCTCCCCCCTCCCCCCATGCGCTCTCTCTCTCCCCTCCCCCACCCTCTTCTCTCTCCCCTCCCCCACCCTTTCTCTCTCCCCTCCCCCCACCCTCTCTCTCTCCCCTCCCCCACCCCCTCTCTCTCTCCCCTCCCCCCCACCCTCTCTCTCTCTCCCCCTCCCCCACCCTCTCTCTCTCCCCCGCCACCCCCCACCTCTCTCCCCTCCCCCACCCTCTCTCCCCTCCCCCACCCTCTCTCTCTCCCCTCCCCACCCTCTCTCTCCCCCCTCCCCCACCCTCTCTCTCCCCTCCCCCACCCATTCTCTCCCCTCCCCCACCCTCACTCTCTCTCCTCTCCCCACCCTCTCTCTCTCTCTCTCCCCTCCCCCACCCTCACTCTCTCTCCCCCACCCTCTCTCTCTCTCCCCTCCCCCCCACCCTCTCTCTCCACTCCTCTCCTCCCTCTCCCCTCCTCCTCCCTCTCACCACCTCCCTACCCCCTTCCTCCCTCTCCCCTCTCCCCTCCCCCCCCTCTCTCTCTCCCCTGCCCGAGCCCTCATCCCCTGCTCCAATCCTCTTTCCGCCCGGGGCCCGGCCTCGGCACCTGGATGAACGCGTTTCCCTCGGCCGTCACCCTGATGCCGTTGGCCGAGGCGAACACCCGCAAAGACATGGCCTAGCCGAGTCCAGCGTCCCGGTCAGCTCGAGGTCCGCAGCCGCCTGTTCGGCCGCAGGCCACAAAGCACCCGAGCCCAGCGCCGGCGATGGCTCCACGGAGCTCCGTGCCGCCCCACGCACTGACATGGCCCCGCCCTCCTGAGCTGGCTTGAAGAGCGCCGATTGCAGCTGTGAGAGACGGCCGGCGGGCCCGGTTGCCGGGGTAACCCTTCCCGCTCTCCAAGCCCGCCCGAGATCAGCACTCGCGAGAGCCCCGCCCCGCCCGAGCCGAGCGGGGAACAGAGAGAGACGCCGCGTCTCAGCTGCTCCTGCTGCGCGCGCACCCTTTACTAAGGTAGCGGCGCTCGGCTGAGCCCGCCCCTCCAGTCTTCACAAAGATGGCGGCGATCGGGGGCCGCTTGTTGACTGGGGCCGGGAGGTTGCCTAGCTCGGGCGTGGGTGCGGAGGAGAGGCCGAGGCTCGAGGCCTACCTGGAAAAACGGGAAAGGTCGGAAAATTAATGAGATTAGATAAAAGATTTAGAAAGTAATTAACTTTTTTTAAAAACAATATGTGTTTTAAAAGCAACGTTTTTTTGAAAGACGCAGAAAGCGGGAAAAAGAAAGGAAAAGTTTGGAATCAAGATGGCGGCGACTCACCTCGGTTCAGAACGATAAGGCCCGCCCACACACGCACCGATTGGTCGACCGGCAGGTCACCAAAGCGTAGGATTGGTCAATCGTCCCGTCACTCGACCGTAGGAGGGCCCCGGCCGCACGTGCCAGGAACCCGGCGTACGATTGGTCGACCTTAATGTCACTCTATTGCTAATGAGCGGATAATAAGATGCCCCAGTCGCGCTCTCTCTTCCCCCCCAGTCGCTTTCTCTCTTTTCCCCCCCAGTCGCTCTCTCTCTTCCCCCCCCCAGTCACTCTCTCTCTTCCCCCCCCAGTCGCTCTCTCTCTTTCCCCCCAGTCGCTCTCTCTCTTCCCCCCCAGTCGCTCTATCTCTTCCAACAACAACATGCCCTCGAAAAAGCCTCGGCACCGCCGGGCACTCCAGATAGTCTATCTATATCGGACGGCGGGTTCCTGGCGCGTGCTGTCCGACAGTTGAGTGTCGAGTGACTCGACGATTGACCAATCCTACACTTCGGTGACCTGACCGGTCGACCAATCGGTGCGTGTGTGGGCGGGCCTTATCCTTCTGAACCGAGGTGAGTGGCTGCCATCTTGATTTTTCACAATTTTTTCCCCCACACTTTCTGTGTGTTAGGGAAGTAAGGTAAATATTTTAATGATGTGTTAGGGAATTAAATAACAATTTATTTGTGTTTTAAATTGTGTTTAGCAAATGCGCACGCGGTGGGCGGGGCAGTTGGCTCCTCGTTCGAGACCAGGCCTGCGTCCGACCCAAGGGGCCACTTAGTTAACCGGCAGCCGAGCCCTGCCTCCTATTCACATCTACCGTCCTTCTTGCATGGGCCTACCGAGCGACTCCTACTCCCTCTCCTCTTTTGCTGCTCTCTATTTGGCGAAAGATGAGTTTAAAAAAAAAAGAAGAGGCCGCCAGTTGCGCGGCCGCCTTGACTACGGCACGCATTCGCACGGCCCCCGTTACCCCGGCAACGGGGCACGCTGGCGGTCTTGAAACCACGCATGCGCACGGCCCGCCACCCCGTGACGCCAGCACGCATTAGTTTAAAAAAAATGAAGAGGCTGCCAGTTGCGCAGCCGCCTTGACGCCGGCACGCATGCGCACGGCCCCCGTGACGCCAGCACACAGCCTCGGGAGATCGCGGGGGGTGCGAGCCTCGGGAAATCGCGGGGGGGGGAGAGCCTCGGGAATTCAAAAGTCCCGATAATAGCAACTTCTATTGGTATAGCATCTCCATGTACAAGAACATCTCACGGCAATTAATGAGAAAGAAGGCTGTAAGCACCTAAAGCACAAACAAAACGATGAGGCATTTTTGAAGTGGCAGGGCAGAATGATTTGGATGAAGAGTTTCAGGAGGCATTGGCATTGTGATTGAAAGATGGATCACTGATGGCAGAGCAGGAGGAGTGAGGTACAGACAGCAAACCAGAGTCGGGGGGGGGGGGAGAGCCTCGGGAAATCGCGGGGGGGGGGGCGCGGGGGGAGAGCTTCTCTGTTCCCCCCCCCAGTCTCTCTCTCTTCCCCCCTCCCCCCCAGTCTCTCACAATTCACAATTCACAATTCAAATCGCTTTATTGGCATGATAAGTTACATCTTATGTTGCCAAAGCATCAAAATACATTTATGGTTTAGCACATAAACGCAGTTCTATTCATACAGTGTATAAACAGGTATATCCCTGAGTGTATAAATATACATTCGCATTGTTTATATATATTCTTTTCTTAGTTTACTGGTTGTCCTCTGTTCATGGCAAGCTGTAACATAGTGTGCCGCCAGTGTTACACAGCTTCTCCTCCTCTCCCAGTAGGAATGGGAGTTTTTGGTTGTCATTCAGATTTCTGAAATCAGGGCATATTTGTGAGAATTTTTGGTAGAAATTCTCCCTGATGCCCTGATATTTTCCGCAGGCTGTGAGGAAGTGCATCTCTGTCTCCACTACTCCCTGACTGCAGTGAGAGCATATCCTGTCTTCTCTTGGCAGCCTGGTCTGCCTGTGTCTGCCTTTTTCGATCGCTAGGCTATGTTCGCTAAGTCTGTACCTTGTCAAGGTTCTTCTCAGTTTGTTATCCTTTACCATGGTCAGGTAATCAGCTATGTTGTATTGTCTGTTTAGGGCCAAGTAGCAATTGAGTTTGCTTTGGGTTTTTGTTGTTTCTGCCCAATATGTCAGATATTTTTCCTTTTGCTTAACGACGATTGTGTTGGTCGAATTCTTTGTGTTACCCTGTCACTGTCCTGGGGCTGGTTATTGTTAGTATTGTTAGTAGTTACTTCACTGAGTCCCAGGACTAGTTGACTGAGGGTATTCTTCTTTATGGTCAGCTCTTGGCATTTCAGGGCGTCGTAGTGATAGCATTGGGGATTGCTCATTTGTAGGTGATTCCAAAATTTGGTGGCTCTTTTTTGGATAGTGATTATTAATGGATATTGGCCTAGTTCCGCCCTGCATGCATTGTTTACTGTTTTCCTTTGAGTCGGAGGATACTTTTACAGAATTCTGCATGTAGGATCTCAATTGGGTGTTTGTCCCATTTTGTAAATTCTTGTTGAGTTAGCGGTCCCCATACCTCACTGCCATAGAGTGCAATTGGTTCAATTACTGATTTGAAAATTTTGAGCCAAATGCTAATTGGGATTTCTATTTGGATTGATTTTTTGATGGCATAGAAAGCCCTTCTTGCTTTCTCTTTCAGTTCATTCACAGCCAGTTTGAAGTTTCCCGTAGAACTGATTTTTAAGCCCAAGTATGTGTAGTTAGTGGTTTGTTCAATTTTGGTTGTTCCTACTGTGAAATTTATTTTGGGTCCCTGATGTTTGGATCTTTGCTGGAACACCAGAACTTTGGTTTTTTGGGGATTTATTGTCAGGGCCCAAGTCTGGCAGTACGACTCCAGCAGGTCCAGGTTCTGCTGTAGCCCCTCTTTAGTTGGTGACAGCAGAACCAGGTCGTCTGCATAGAGGAGGAATTTAACCTTGGATTCATATAGGGTGAGGCCGGGTGCTGTAGATTGTTCAAGTAGTTTTGCCAATCCATTTATGTAAATATTAAAGAGTGTCGGTGAGATTGGCGAGCCCTGCGTCACCCCCCGCCCCTGTGGGAAGTATTTTGTTTGTTTGTCTCCAATTTTAACTGCACATTTGTTGTTTGTATACATTGATTTAATTACATCATATGTTTTCCCTCCTACCCCGCTTTCGATAAGTTTCAGGAATAAACCGTCATGCCAGATGGAGTCGAAAGCCTTCTGGAAATCTACAAAGCATGCGTAGATTTTGCTTTTGTTATGGTGAACGTGTTTGTCAATTAGGGTCTGTAGGGTGAAGATATGATCAGATGTTCTATAGTTTGGCAGGAATCCAATTTGGCTTTTACTCAAGACATTGTGCTCCTCAAGGAAGTTTATAAGTCTTTTGTTTATGATGCTACAGAATACCTTCCCCAGGTTACTGTTTACACAGATGCCTCGATAGTTGTTTGGGTCGATTTTGTCCCCACTTTTGTATATGGGCGTTATGAGTCCTTTGTTCCAGATATCAGGGAAATAACCGACACTCAGAGCCAAGTTGAAGAGTTTTAGGATAGCCAGTTTCATTTTGTTGTCTGTGTATTTAATCATCTCGTTTAGTATGCCGTCTGTCCCGCAGGCTTTTCCTGGTCGCAGGTCCTTGAGTTTTTCAAGAAGTTCTTTTTCTGTTATTATGGCGTCTAGCGGGTTTTGGTTATCTTTTATGGCCATTTCTAGCTTTTCCAGTTTTTTGCATATTTGGTGTTGCTCTGGTCTTAGTGTGTTTTTCTGGTATAATTTTTCAAAGTGGTTTACCCATGTGTCCCCATTTTGAATGGCCAAATCGTCGTGTTGTTTTTTGTGTAGTGTTTTCAAGTTTTCCCAGAAACAATTGGAATCAATGGATTCCTCCATGGAGCTGAGTGTATTCTTAATGTATTGCTCTTTTTTGGTTCTGAGTGTGTTTCTGTATTGTGTTAGTGTCTGACAATAAGTAAGGCGTAGTTCCTCGTTTTCTGGATGTCTGTGTTTTTGGTTTGATAATTTTCTAAGTTTTTTCCTCATGTTATGGCAATCTCGGTCAAACCATTTTTCATAGTTTTTTGTTTTGGGTTTGTTCTTGCGAGCTTTCAAGTTTGCATTTGTTGCCAAATTATCAAAAATATTGTTTAGTTTACTAACTGCCCGGTTTACGCCTTCTTTATTGTGAGTGTATATGTTATCCAGAAAGGTGTCTAAGAGAGCTTGAGTTGATGCATTGCTAATTGTTTTCTGGTATTTTTCCGTGTCGTTTTTGGCCCATCTGTACGATTTTTTGGTGTTGTACAGTTTACTGGGTTGTGTTTCTATGTTGTTTGTTTCTGTCTTTTTGAGGAACATAGTAATTTGACTGTGATCTGACAGTGTTGTTTGTGGTTTGACTGTGAATGCTCTGAAAGAGGATGGGTCTAAGTCTGTAATCATATAGTCTACTGTGCTGCAGCCAAGAGGTGAGCAATAGGTCGATCTTCCTAGGAGGTCTCCTATGAACCTACCATTGACAATGTACAGACCCAGGTTTCGACAGAGCTGTAGTAGCTGTTTTCCGTTGGTATTTGACTGCTTGTCGCAGTTATGCCTGTATGGAAGGGAAGGGATGTCAAAGTGGTTATTCACAGAATCACAGAAACCCCACAGTGCAGATAGAGGCCATTTCGGCCCATCGAGCCTGCACCGACACATATCCCACCCGATCCCCGTAACCCCTACACCAACACATATCCCACCCTATCCCCGTAACCCCACATATTTAATCCCCCTAACACTAAGGGTCAATTTATCATAGCCAATCAACCTAACTCGCACATCTTTGGACTGTGGGAGGAAACCGGAGCACCCGGAGAAAACCCACGCAAACACGGGGAGAATGTGCAAACTCCACACAGACAGTCGCCCGAGGCCAGATTCGAACCCGGGTCCCTGGCGCTGTGAGGCAAGAGTGCTAACCACTATGCCACCGTGCTGCCCCCGAAAACGTAATTGTTTCCCTGATTATTGGTGAAGTCTGGTTCTTCGCCCGTTCTTGAATTGAGGTCCCCACAGATCAACACGTTCCCCTGGGCCTGGTATTGGATAATTTCCCCCTCCATGTTGGAGAAGGTGTCCTCTTTAAAGTACGGGGAATTGATTGGAGGGATATAAAGTGCGCAAATGTAAACATCTTGGGTGTTTGAGATAATCTCCCTCTCAAGTTTGAGCCACATATGGTTTTCGCCCATTTTTTATAAATTTGATGTAATTCTTAAGTTCTGTTTTAAACCAGATCAGTATGCCTCCGGAGTCTCTGCCTTGGGTTACACTTGGTAATTTATTGGAGGGGACCACCAGCTCAGTGTACCCTTGGGGACAGCCAGTGTGTCCTTTTCCTTTATACCAAGTTTCCTGTAAAATGATAATATCTAGGTCTTTAGTTTCATCTATGAACTCTGGGGTCCTACTTTCCACTTCTCGCACTGAAGAGCGTAGACCTTGGATATTCCAGGTCGAAATATATAAGGATTTCATGTTAAGTTTGATCTTTTACTATGATAGGTTAAAGAGTGGTACGTGTTTGTCGTGTCTAAGTGTGGGGAAAAAAAAAGATCACTTCAGTTGTCTATAAAAGTTAATACAATTTGGTTACAGTTCTTTCTATTAATTAGTCCTTGATCCATAAGGCAGAAGTAGATGCTGCTGCACATCTGCTTATTGTCTCTTAATGGATTGTTTCTGTCTGAGGTATTGCGTACGTCCTGTGCATCTCTCCCTCTGTCTGGCTGGGAGCGGTCCTATTCCCCTGTGGGACAGGAGTGGTGCAGGTCTGATATTGTTGTTTTGCATGGGGATCCTTTCTGGTCTCGGTTGGTGTGTTGGTGGTCCTTGTAGTGTTCCTGATATGTACCCCGCTGACCTCTGGTGGTCGGGGGGGGGTCCTCTTGGAGTCTGGGTATGGACCCGGTTAAAAGCGACGTCCTTCAGGGCTTTAGCAAAGATCGATATTCTTTGCCTTTGGATGTGGACGTGGTCGTAAAGACATTCCTCATCGAGGGTGGGGTGTTGGGCCAGGTGTACGTTGTGGTTTGATTCGCAGTCTCTTGCTATGCTGGCATTTATCTCATGAATTGTGTTGTTGTTGAAGTCTGTTCTCGGCAATATTGTGGAAACAGTGATTCTAGTGTTTGGAAATGTACTGCTTGCCTTCCTAATCATTGCTCTGAGCGATGTTGCTACTTCTTTCTGTTGGGTCTTTAGGTCATTTGTGCCCGTGTGTATTATTATGTGTTGGGGGGAGCCTAATCTGGCTTTGGTCAGCCATCCCATGGCTCTGTTTGTTGTTGGGCACCAGGGGCTAGATTTTCAGTCGCTTGCGCCAGCAGTTAGCGCCTTAAGAGAAGTGATTTCCGGGCGCTATGCGTGTAGCGCCCGGGCGCAGCGCAGTTTGCGCCCCGCCCCAAATTAAGTTGCCCGTTAGCGCCGGCGCAAAGTTTAGCGCCCGCCCGGATGCGCGCGCAGAAAATGACGTCACATCCTCATGCAACGCCCTTTGGCCGCCCCGATTGCAAACTTCAGTCGGACCGCCCCATTGTGCGGCGGGCGGCCGGAGCGTTTGGAAAAAGGAACGCAACACAACCAGCGCAGGCCCCGGGGGGCGCTAATTAAAGGGAACGTCCTCTCCAGTATAAAGGCCAGCCTTTTTTCAGAAAACAGTCTTGTGCAACGCATTTCTGGAGACACAACAAGGAGGATAGCTAACTGGTTTCAAGCAGCAAGAGCCAGGTATTTTTGGACTCAGGCCATAGCGCTGCAAGTGGCCATTTGGAAATTAGACTGTTTGCCAGGATTTGATGGGGGCTGCATGGGGTGCCAACGCGGAGCTGCAGCGCCATGTCCGTAGGGCTCGCAGACGCATTGTGAGAGGGGCAGCCCTGGCTAGAGGCAGAGGGGGCTACAGGCGTCGGCCACGTAGGCCTTACCCAGTCAGGCTATACCGCCAGCAGCGCTCCGACCTAAACATGAGTGCCGCGCGATGTGTTAGAAGGCTCCGATTCCGAAAGGAGGTGATTGCAGAGATCTGCCACCTGCTTCGCCGAGATCTGCGGCCAAAGCTCAGGTGCAGGACGTCTCTGTCGGTGGAAGTGAAGGTGACGGTGGCATTGAACTTCTATGCCACTGGCTCCTTCCAATACGCTGCTGGGGACATAGCAAACATCTCCCAGTATGGCGCGCATCGCTGCATCCGCCACGTGATCGAAGCACTGTTCAGAAGGAGAAGCCAATTCATCTCCTTCCCCATGGCCCTCGAGAGCCAGCATCAGCGCGCATTGGGATTTGCCAGACTCGGGGAATTCCCCTTGGTGCAGGGCGCCATTGACTGTACGCATGTGGCTTTGCGGGCCCCTCTGGAGCATGGCGAGCAGTATCGCAACAGGAAGGGCTACCATTCTCTGAATGTGCAGCTGGTATGTGACCACAAGCAGCGCATCATGGCAGTCAATGCCAGCTTCCCAGGCAGCAGCCACGATGCCTTTATCCTGCGGCAGAGTACTGTGCATGACATGTTCCAGGCACAGCCTCCCCCAAGAGGATGGCTCATCGGGGACAAAGGCTATCCTTTGTGCACCTGGCTCATGACCCCGCTCCGCGCGCCCAGGACCGCTGCTGAAGAGGCCTACAACGAGAGCCATCAAACCACCCGCAACATCATCGAGCTAACTATTGGGGTCCTCAAGCAGCGGTTCCGCTGCCTTGATCGCTCCGGAGGAGCTCTCCAGTATTCGCCGGACCGGGTTTCCCAATTTGTGGTGGTTTGCTGCATGCTACACAACCTGGCTATCCGCAGGACTCAGGCACTGCCACCTGACGTTGGACCAGCACCTCAGGAGGAGGAGCAGGAGGAGCATGAGGAGGAGGAGGAGGAGGAGGAGGAGCAGGAGTACGTTCCCAGGAGGGAGCGACCAGGGCCAAGGGCCGCACAACGCCACCTTATTACACGGTACTTCTAAGCCCCCTGTCAGGGAATGGCCAGGGGCCATGAGGGAAGATGAATGCAGCCGCTCCGCAAGCCCTCAGCCGGCGAAGCCAACAAACACTAAGAAGAACAACCATGGAGACTGCATGAATAAAGATAATTTTTTATTGCACAAAAATGAAAAGCCCTTCCCACATGAATCCCCAAAAACAATAAACGGGCCCCACAAAAAGCCCAACAAACGACTCACTCCCACAAACTGGGGAGGAGTCACTCCACCTTTCTTCAAACCGGGCCTCAACGTCGGCCTAACGCAAAAAATAAGCCCTCCAAAAGCACAACCATGGGCAAAATAAAGATGGCCACCGCCATATTAAAGGAAAGCTGCCCACACCCTCTACTGAGTGGCCCGCGAGGGCGAGACCTTGGCCAGCCTTTTGCCTCCCCTGCCCGGCCTGCTGCTCCTTCGCAAGCTCTGCCCAGTGGCTGCTGCGAGGCTGGGGGAAGGCGCCTGAGGCTCAGATGCCCTTCCGCCAGATGCCGCTGGGGGGCGGCCTACACGGCGTTTGGGCCTCGAGGGGCCGTCTGCTGAGTGGCGCACCTGAGCCTGGCCACCATCAGCTGCAGCCGCTTGCCCTTGACGCCCCAGTGGGGGAATGGCGGCGACGGATGGCGCAATGTGGGCCAGCTGGCGTCTGGGATGCGCTGGCTGGTGCTGTGGCGCGGTGGCACTCGGCCGGGCCCGCACTGCAGGATCCGCAGCAATCAGCCGAGGGGCGGCTTGCTGGGATGGTCCAGCGCGGCGGCTGCCCTGGCGATGCCTGCCTGAGACAGCGCGTGTGGCAGCAGTGAGTGCCCCTGTGGTCCTGGTGTGCGCGCGCATCACATCCGCCAGGGTCTTGATGGCATCAGTCAGCATGCGGCCACTCGCGGCAGTTGCTGCCCCGAACTCGCGCACACTGGTCGCCAGCGACTCGATGGCCTCAGGCATGCGCCCCACCACGCTCATGAGCTCCGTGTGGCGCCGGTCCGAGTCGTCGGCCATCTTATCCAGCTTCCGCACCTCCTCCGAAGTGAAGGTGTCCGGACTGGAGTCGCGACTCTCCCGCTGGGGAGGAGGGGGCCGAACTAGGGGACCCTTGCCGCGTTGGTGACGGCGAGTGTGCCGAGCAGCAGCACTCCCCTCTGATCCTTCCCCCCTTTGGGGGGAAGGCCGCGGGCCACGCGCACGGCTGCTGGGTGGCTGGACGCCACTGGTCCCAGAAGCTGCATTGCCCTGCGACAGTTCCTCCAGGCACTCGTCCAGTGAGGAGGTGTCAAGCATTTCCTCCTCTCCTGCGGGACGTGACTGTTCCCCCGAAGGTCCGGCTTGCTCCTCCTCCTCCTCCTGGTCGGAGGTGCTGTCACTGGCAGCTTCAGGGTCCTGGTCGTCACCAGCTGAAAGCAGGAATGCACAAGAGTAGCTTCAGAGTGAGGAGACGGCGTCAGCGAGGGAGTTAGGACTGGTGGGATTCAGCGCATTGGTGGGACAGTGGCAAAGGAGGTAGCTCGGATGGGCCAGTGTGACGCGAGAGGGCCAAAAGGCGAGGTCCTTACCATTGCCGGGCAGTGGAGGGTCGGATACACCGCACGCTGTGGGGACAATCACACGGGCTCCCATGAGCACACACACGCGCTCCTCCAACCGAGTGAGCTTCTGCAGCTTGGCGCGGCCACCCCTGGCACGGGCCTGGCAATTAAACGCTACTTTAGCCTGCAAGAGAAAGGACGGGCTGTAAGTGCGCAGTGAAGCCCTGATGTAGTGTGCACTGCCTCCCATGGTGGAATAGCTTGGACAGAGTGAAGCCCTGATGTAGAGTGCACTGCCTCCCATGGTGGAATAGCTTGGACAGAGTGAAGCCCTGATGTACTGTGCACTGCCTCCCATGGTGGAATAGCTTGGACAGAGTGAAGCCCTGATGTACTGTGCACTGCCTCCCATGGTGGAATAGCTTGGACAGAGTGAAGCCCTGATGTACTGTGCACTGCCTCCCATGGTGGAATAGCTTGGCCAAAGTGTAGAGTGCCGAATGGCCATTTGATGCTCATGACTGTCCCAATGCTGCTGGCTGAGGGCTGGCCAATAGGACTTTCAGCTCCCTTTGCCCATCATGTCAGGTGTACATGCAAGAATGAGGAGGAGACTGGAAAGGCTACTCACCTTCACAATCCTGGTCAGGTCGTTGTATTTTTTACGACATTGTTTGTGGGTCCTGGGGGCATCGCCGGTGAACGTCACCCTCTGGGCGATCTGCTTCCAGGCTTTGGTGTAGTCATGGTGGGTTGGATTCCTCCCACTCTCTGGAAACAAGATCTTGCGCCTCACCTCCAGAGCTGTGACCATTATGTCCAGATCACCCTCTGAGAAGCGCAGGGCACGCTGACGGGCCTTCTCTGGCGTTGCCATGACTCCCTGGGGCTGAGCAGCAGTGTTGAGGCCTCTTTGCAAGGCTGCAGTGTGCAGGGCGTGGCAGCAGACCAATTCGTCCCTTCCCCCTTTAACAGCTGGTCGGCACCACGGGGTCTGCTGTCAGTGCAAAAATGACCGCACCCGCGCTGCGCCCCGCCTGGGCGCTATCCCTCTGGACCGCCGGCTTAGCGCCTAAAGGTAGGAGTGGAACGCCTCTTTTAGCGCTCCACCACTCTCTTAGGGCGAAGCTACTGAATTTCCGGCAACCGGGCGCTACTTTGGGGCGGGCGCTAACTTCGGGCGGGCGCTAAGGTTAGCGCCCCAAAACTGTCTATACTGAAAATCTAGCCCATAATCTTTTCTACTTTACTTCTAGGGAATAGCTTTTTCTCCCATAGAAATGTCCCATTTGAGTCTATGAGTATTACGACGTCAGCCTTGTTTGTGTTTACTGTCTGGTGGCTTTCGCTTGGACTCATAGTGTGTGCGCTGGGCTGGGGTGTCTGGTGTGTGCGTACCTCTTGTGAGCGGCTCGCTTGTGGTTCCACGGTGGTGGGGGAAGATTGCGAATCAGTATGCTGGTCGGTCTGTGTGGCACCCCTTGTATTTTGTGTCTGTTGCTTTTGTTCCGTGTGGGAGTGCAGCCGTTCCGTCCGGCTCTGTCTTGTCTTATCTCTAGCCTCTGGTTGCTGGTCTAATGGTGTTATCTCTCCTCTATGGCTCTCTTCTTTTTCCTGCAGCTCTTTCACCTGATTCCTAAGTAGATTCACCTGGTTCTCAAGTAGCTTCAGCTCTCTCGTGTCTCTCCCTCTCCTGATTTTGATCGTCATTCATTTTGAGGAACTCCTCTCTAAGTTTAACCATCTCTATCTCTAATTGATTAAATTTATCTTTTGGTTGTATCTGGCTGTGTGATCCCGGGGTATGTGTCTGGTCGGCCCTGGAAGGCTCACTCACTTCCTGGCTAGGCTGGTCGGCCCTGGAGGGCTCACTCACTTCCTGGCTATGCTGCTCTTCTCTTGGTGAGCTGGGAATGGTAGGGGGACTATGTGTGGCTTCCTCCCTGGTAGTTATGCTGGGGTTTGTCAGTTGTATCGTGTGGCTGTGGTTCCCCGGGGTTAGTGTCTGGTTTGAACTGTGTGGCTCGTTCACCTCCTGACCAGGCAGATTTTCTCCTGGTAAGTTGTCAATGTTGGGGGGAGTGCGGGCCACTCTGGGGCTGTTCTTTCCCCCCTTAGTTAATCTTTTCAGTGTCCTGAAGGCCGTTGCAAATTTGTCGAGGTTGCCTTGCACTAATATTGTTCCGGTATTGTACGCGTTGACCGTCGTGGTTGAACTGTCTCCTGGTGTGTTAATTTTCATTTTGGACCCATTTGCGGTATTTTCTAGCTTAACATTGGTATAGTGTGATTTTATTGCTGTGATCCAAGCCGCTGGCTGATCTGAGTAGAAAATGAGGTTACTTTTTGTCCCATTGTTGTAACAGTCAGCAAAAAGTGTTTCTGGTTTTTCTCTCATCTGCTCATGCTTGATCGCTTTTATAGCTTTTTTTGCGGTGTTGGGGGGAATCTGGAAGCGGGGCTGTTGTGGATCTTCTGATTCGCTCATTTTTGGTAAAGTATTGTTGATCTTAGAATAAGCTTTTCTGGGGCCCCGGGTTTGGTGTTTCCCTCTCCCTGTTCGCGAACTTTCCCGGTCCCCCTCTCCGACCCCGTGGTCCCTGGGCCTCGGCTTCTGGGTTCACCCTTCTCAGGTCTGGGTCTGTGAGCCGCTGTTTCCCGGTGCCTTCGGGCTGTTCCCCTCCCCCTCAGAGGTCTCTGTGCCTCTGTCTCGGCCTGGCTCCTCGGGCCTTTCCCTGGCTTCAGTCTCCCTCCCTGGGCCCTGTACTCACAGTCTTGGTTTGCTTCTGGAAGCCTTCTGGTTGCTCCCCTTCTCTTCAGAGGTCTCTGGGCCTGGCTCCTCGGGCCTTTCCCGGGCTTTCTATCCCAGCCGCCGCTCGGGCTGTGCCTCGTTCGCCGTTCGGGTGCTGGACTGCGGTCGTCGCTTGGGTGCTGGACTGCGGCCGTCGCTCGGGTGCTGGACTGCGGTCGTCGCTCGGGTGCTGGACTGCGGCCGCCGATCTGGCCGTGTCTCATTCGCCGCTCGGGCTCCCCGAGTCACCTCGTTCCGGCTGCCGCTGCGTCTCCGTGCGGCCTCCCCGATTCGCCTCGTTTCCCGAAGCGGCCTCCCCGAGTCTCCTCGCTCCGGCTGCCGCTGCGTCTCCGTGCGGCCTTCGCTGATTCACCGCGCCTCGGTTCCCGATGCGGCCGAGTCACCTCGCTTCTGCTGCTGCTGTGGCCCCGTGCGGCCGCTGTTCTTTGGTTTGTATATATTTTTTTTCCCTTATTTCTTTTTATTTCTTTGGCTCTTTTTTTCTAATTTCCTCTGGTTTTTTTTTTCCTTTGGTGGTCTCTTTGGTGGTCTTTTCCTTCCTTACTTAACTAGACTAAACTAAACTTAAACTTAACTAAACAAAACTAAACTAACTTAACTAGAACTAACTTTAACTTTAAAACTTTTTTAAACTTGAAATGAACCTTTTTTTCCCCACTTTAAACACTAAAAACACTAAATATTCAGCAGCCCATCTTCAGCGTGTGTATTCACTCTGTCTGGCTCCCTCTCTCCCTCTCCAATTCCAATTTCCAATTAAAATGCTTTATTGGCATGAAAGTTTACAGAGAACCATATTGCCAAAGCTTACATAGCAAAAAGGTACAGTTTTCCAACATTCTGTAGGTGTCAATCGATTTGACATTTGGGTACATACAATATTACTTTTAAACAATATTAATTTTAAACAGTCTTTGTACTTCATTTGGTACGTTCAGTATTAATTTTAAACAGTCTTAATTTTAAACAGTCCTCAGGTTGTGACATGTTGTTACATATTTGGCCCCAAGGTATGGTCTGTCTCCTTCTCCTAGGACTAATCTCAATTTTGACAGATCATCCAATTCCTTGAAATCTGGGGTTGTTTGGCTTAGCTTGTTGAATAATATGTTTCTTGATGTGTTGAATTTTTCGCATTTTAGGAGGAAATGCATTTCTGTTTCAACCTCGCCAGCCAGACATTGATCGCATATTCTATTCTCTCTAGGCTGCCAGGATTTCTTGTATCTGCCTTTTTCAATTTCCAGTTGGTGGTCGCTTAGTCTGTACCTGGTGAGGGTCTGTCTCTGTTTTGTGTCTCTGATGGTCGTGAGGTAGTCTGCCAGTTTATATTCTCTTTTTAGGGCCCGGTAACATTCTAATCTGCTTTGGCTTTCGGTTATTTTGTTCCAATGTTCCAGGTAGGTTTCTTTGCATTTTTTAATGATTTGGTTCACTCGGATTGGTGTTTGGGCGGCTGTGTTGGTCTGGGGCTGGTCAGGGTCCGGCTGAGTACTTAGTTTCCGTAGCAGCTGACTCAGGGGACTCTTTTCTGGGTTTAGCTCTTGGGTCTGAAAGGCTTTGAAATGAAGGGTGTCTGGGGAGCTAGATTTGAGGTGATTTAGGAAGTTTAGTGCTCGTTTTTGGATGTTTATTATCAGTGGGTATCTGCCTAGTTCGGCTCTGCATGCATTTGTTGGCGTTTTCCTTTGGGTGCGAAGGATGCTTCGGCAGAATTCTGCATGTAGGGCTCTCTCTCTCTGTTCCCCCCGCAGTCTCTCTCTGTTCCCCCCCCCCCAGTCTCTCTCTGTTTCCCCCCCCACAGTTTCTCTCTGATCCCCCCCCCCCCAGTCTCTCTCTGCCAACCCCCAGTCGCGCTCTCTCTCTCTCTTCCAACAACAACATGCCCTCGAAAAAGCCTCGGCAACGCCGGGCTCACCCCAGCTAGTATATATAAATAAAAGGATACATCTGTCTGTCTGTCTGTCCTTCTGTCTGTCTGTCCTTCTGTCTGTCTGGCTATACACTCTAAAGTTATAGAGCGTACCTACACGTGCGTTACATCAAAAGAAAGCTTACGATTACGGACCGGTCATAGGCATATTTACTTTTCCGTCAGACAAAAATCGTGCCAACGGTATCCCAAAAACGTTCAAAATTCCGCTCATTATCCGCTCATTAGCATTGAGTGACTATGATGTCGAAGAGCTGCTATGATGTCAGAGCAGTTTTTGTGCTGTCATAAAGAGATCAATGCTTTCACTGTGCCCAGCCTACTCAGCTGGGGTGACTCGGGCCGGGCCTCTTCCTCTCTCTCTCTCTGTCTCTTTATCTCTCTCTCTGTCTCCCAGTCTCTCTCTCTCTCTGTCTCCCAGTCTCTCTCCCTCTCTCTCTCCCCCAGTTTCTCTCTCTCTCCCCCAGTTTCTCTGTCTCTCCCCATCTCTCTCTCTCTCCCCCCTCAGTCTCTCTCTCCCTCTCTCTATCTCCCAGTCTCTCTCTCTCCCCCAGTCTCCGTCTCTCTCTCCTCCAGACTCTCCCTCCTCCAGTCTCTCTCTCCCAGTCTCTCTCTCGCCACTCCAGTCTCTCTCCTCCAGTCTCTCCCTCCTCCAGTCTCTCTCTCCCCCAATCTCTCTCTCGCTCCCCGTCTCTCTATCTATCTATCTCTCTCCCCAGTCTCTCTCTCTCTCTCCCCCAGTCTCTCTCTCTCTCTCTCCCCCGTCTCTCTCCCCCGTCTCTCTCCCCAGTCTCTCTCTCTCTCCCCGTCTCTCTCTCCCCCCAGTCTCTCTCCCCCCAGTCTCTCTCTCTCTCTCTCTCTCTCTCCCGTCTCTCTCTCTCTCTCTCCCGTCTTTCTCTCTCTCTCTCCCGTCTCTCTCTCTCTCTCCCCCAGTCGCTCTCTCTCCCCGAGTCGCTCTCTCTCTCCCCGTCTCTCTCTCTCCCCCCCCTCAGTCGCTCTCTCTCTCCCCGCAGTTTCTCTCTCTCTCCCCCCCAGTCTCTCTCTCTCCCCCGTCTCTCTCTCTCTCTCTCCCCCAGTCTCTCTCTCCCCCAGGTCTCTCTCTCTCTCTCCGTCTCTCTCTCCCCCCAGTCTCTCTCTCTCTCCCCCACTCTCTCCCTCTCCCTCCACTCTCTCCCTCTCCCCCCAAGTCTCTCTCTCTCTCTCTCTCTCTCTCTCTCTCCCCATCTCTCTCTCTCTCTCCCCTCAGTCTCTCTCTCTCTCCCTCCCACCGCCCCCCCCCGGTCTCTCTCTCTCCCCCCCCAGTCTCTCTCTCACTCGCTCTCTCTCTCCCCAGTCTCTCTCTTCCTTCCCTGTCTCTCTCTCTCTCTCTCTCTCTCCCTGTCTCTCTCCCCCAGTCTCTCTCTCTCCCCCCTCAGTCTCTCTCTCTCTATCTCCCCATTCTTTCTCTCTCTCCCCAGTCTCTCTCCTCTCTCTCCCCCCAGTCTCTCTACTCTCTCTCTCTCTCTCTCCCCCAGTCTCTCTCTCTCCCCCTCAGTCACTCTCTCTCCCCCCTCAGTCTCTCTCTATCTATCTCCCCAGTCTCTCTCTCTCCCCCAGTCTCTCCCTCTCTCTCTCTCCCGCCTCAGTCACTCTCTCTCTCCCCCTCAGTCTCTCTCTCTCTCTATCTCCCCATTCTTTCTCTCTCTCCCCAGTCTCTCTCCTCTCTCTCCCCCCAGTCTCTCCACTTTCTCTCTCTCTCTCTCCCCGTCTCTCTCTCTCTCCCCCAGTCGCTCTCTCTCCCCCTCAGTCGCTCTCTCTCCCCCTCAGTCGCTCTCTCTCCCCCTCAGTCGCTCTCTCTCCCCCCTCAGTCTCTCTCTGTCTATCTCCCCATTCTCTCTCTCTCTCTCCCCAGTCTCCCTCCTCTCTCTCCCCCCGTCTCTCTACTCTCTCTCTCTCTCTCCCCGTCGCTCTCTCTCTCCCCCTCAGTCGCTCTCTCTCTCCCCCTCAGTCGCCCTCTCTCTCCCCGCAGTTTCTCTCTCTCTCTCCCCCCCAGTCTCTCTCTCTCCCCCGTCTCTCTCTCTCTCTCCCCCAGTCTCTCTCTCCCCCAGGTCTCTCTCTCTCTCTCCGTCTCTCTCTCCCCCCAGTCTCTCTCTCTCTCCCCCACTCTCTCCCTCTCCCTCCACTCTCTCCCTCTCCCCCCAAGTCTCTCTCTCTCTCTCTCTCTCTCTCTCCCCTCAGTCTCTCTCTCGCTCCCTCCCCGCACCCCCCGGTCTCTCTCTCTCCCCCCCCCAGTCTCTCTCTCGCTCGCTCTCTCTCTCCCCAGTCTCTCTCTCCTTCCCTCTCTCAATTCAATTCAATTTCAATTCAAATGCTTTATTGGCATGAAAGTTTACAGGGAACCATATTGCCAAAGCTTACATAACAAAAAGTACAGTTTTCCAACATTCTGTAGGTGTCAAACAATTTTGACCTTCGTTGGGTACATACAATATTACTTTAAATAATATTAATTTAAACAGTCTTTGTACATCATTGGGTACATTCAGTATTAATTTTAAACAGTCCTCAGGTTGTGACATGTTGTTACATATTTGGCACCAAGGTATGGTCTGTCTCCTTCTCCCAGGACTAATCTTAATTTTGACAGGTCATCCATTTCCTTGAAATCTGGGGTTGTTTGGCTGAGATTGTCAAATAATATGTTTCTTGATGTGTTGAATTTTTCGCATTTTAGGAGGAAATGCATCTCTGTCTCAACCTCGCCGGCCAGACACTCTCTCTCCTTCCCTCTCTCTCTCTTCTTCCCTCTCTCTCTCTCTCCTTCCCCCTCTCTCCCTCTCTCTCTCTCCTTCCCTCTCTCTCTCTCTCCTCCCCTCTCTCTCTCTCTGTCTCTCTCTCCTTCCCTCTCCAAACGGGGCGATACCGAATTTCTAGCCCTCTCCCTCTCTCTCCCCCCAATCTCTCTCTCTCTCCCCGTCTCTTTATCTCTCTCTCTGCCTCCCAGCCTCTCTCTCTGTGTCTCCCAGTCTCTCTATCTCTTCCCCCAGTCTCTCTCTCTCCCCCAGTTTCTCTCTCTTTCTCCCCGTCTCTCTCTCTCTCTCTCAACCCTCAGTCTCTCTCTCTCTCAATTCAATTCAATTCAAATCGCTTTATTGGCATGATAAGGTACATCTTATGTTGCCAAAGCATCGAAAAACATTTATGGTTGAACACATAAATGCAGATCTATTCATACAGTGTATAAACAGATATATCCCTGAGTGTATAAATATACATTCGTATAATTTGTATATACTCTTGTCTTAGGTTTACTGGTTGTCCCTCTGTTTATGGCAAGCTGTAACATAGTGTGCCGCTAAGGTTACACAGTTTCTCTGTTCCCCTAGTAGGTATGGGAGTTTTTGGTCGTCATTCAAATTTCTGAATTCAGGGCATATTTGTGAGAATTTTTGGTAGAAATTCTCCCTGATGCCCTGATATTTTCCACAAGCTGTGAGGAAGTGCATCTCTGTCTCCACCACTCCCTGACTGCAGTGAGAGCATATCCTGTCCTCTCTTGGCAGCCGGGTCTGTCTGTGTCTGCCTTTTTCGATGGCCAGGCTATGTTCACTAAGTCTGTACCTTGTCAAGGTTTTTCTCAGTTTGCTATCCTTTACCATGGTCAGGTATTCAGCCATGTTGTATTGTCTGTTTAGGGCCAAGTAGCAATTGAGTTTGTTTTGGGTTTTTGTTGTTTCTGCCCAATATGACAGGTATTTTTCCTTTTGCTTAGTGACAATTGTGTTGGGTCGAATTCTCTGTGCTACGATGTCACTGTCCTGGGGCTGGTTATTGTTAGTAGTGTTAGTGGTTGCTTCACTGAGTCCCAGGACTAGTTGACTGAGGGTATTCTTCTTTATGGTCCTCTCTTGGCATTTCAAGGCTTCGTAATGATAGCAGTGGGGGTTGCTCATTTTTAGGTGTTTCCAAAATTTGGTGGCTCTTTTTTGGATAGTAATTATTAGTGGATATTGGCCTAGTTCTGCCCTGCATGCATTGTTTACGGTTTTCCTTTGAGTCCGGAGGATACTTTTACAGAATTCTGCATGTAGGATCTCAATTGGGTGTTTGTCCCATTTTGCAAATTCTTGTTGTGTTAGCGGTCCCCACACCTCACTGCCATAGAGTGCAATTGGTTCAATTACTGATTTAAACATTTTGAGCCAAATGCATCTCCCAGTCTCTCTCTCTCCCCCAGTCTCCCAGTCTCTCTCTCTCCTCCAGACTCTCCCTCCTCCAGTCTCTCTCCCAGTCTCTCTCTCTCCAATTCCAATTCCAATTAAAATGCTTTATTGGCATGAAAGTTTACAGAGAACCATATTGCCAAAGCTTACATAGCAAAAAGGTACAGTTTTCCAACATTCTGTAGGTGTCAATCGATTTGACATTTGTTGGGTACATACAATATTACTTTTAAACAATATTAATTTTAAACAGTCTTTGTACTTCATTTGGTACGTTCAATATTAATTTTAAACAGTCTTAATTTTAAACAGTCCTCAGGTTGTGACATGTTGTTACATATTTGGCCCCAAGGTATGGTCTGTCTCCTTCTCCTAGGACTAATCTCAATTTTGACAGGTCATCCAATTCCTTGAAATCTGGGGTTGTTTGGCTTAGCTTGTTGAATAATATGTTTCTTGATGTGTTGAATTTTTCGCATTTTAGGAGGAAATGCATTTCTGTTTCAACCTCGCCAGCCAGACATTGATCGCATATTCTATTCTCTCTAGGCTGCCAGGATTTCTTGTATCTGCCTTTTTCAATTTCCAGTTGGTGGTCGCTTAGTCTGTACCTGGTGAGGGTCTGTCTCTGTTTTGTGTCTCTGATGGTCGTGAGGTAGTCTGCCAGTTTATATTCTCTTTTTAGGGCCCGGTAACATTCTAATCTGCTTTGGCTTTCGGTTATTTTGTTCCAATGTTCCAGGTAGGTTTCTTTGCATTTTTTAATGATTTGGTTCACTCGGATTGGTGTTTGGGCGGCTGTGTTGGTCTGGGGCTGGTCAGGGTCCGGCTGAGTACTTAGTTTCCGTAGCAGCTGACTCAGGGGACTCTTTTCTGGGTTTAGCTCTTGGGTCTGAAAGGCTTTGAAATGAAGGGTGTCTGGGGAGCTAGATTTGAGGTGATTTAGGAAGTTTAGTGCTCGTTTTTGGATGTTTATTATCAGTGGGTATCTGCCTAGTTCGGCTCTGCATGCATTTGTTGGCGTTTTCCTTTGGGTGCGAAGGATGCTTCGGCAGAATTCTGCATGTAGGGCTTCTATTGTATGTTTTTCCCATTTAGTGTAGCTTTGGTGATTTAGCGGGCCCCATACTTCACTACCGTACAGTGCAATGGGCAGGATTATGCTGTCAAATATTTTGAGCCAGATTTTGATTGGGATTTGGATGTTGTAGAATTTTCTTTTTATTGCATATAGGGCTCTTCGGGCTTTTTCTTTTAGTGCATTCACTGCTATGCTGAAGCTCCCTGATGCTGTAATAGTTAGACCAAGGTAGGTGTAGCTCATAGTGTGTCCTATAGTGATATCACTGAGGGTAAACTGGTATTTGTTTTCCTGACATCTGGGCCTTTTTTGAAAAATCATGATGTTGGTTTTCTTTAGATTTACTGTTAGAGCCCAATTTTGGCAGTATTTGTCGAGTAGGTCTAGTTGTTGCTGTAATCCCTGTTCTGTGGGAGACAGCAGAACCAGGTCGTCCGCATAGAACAGGGATTTCACTTCTCCATCTAGGAGACGGAGACCTGGTGACTCGCTTTGCTCCAGCATGTCTGCTAATTCATTTATGTATATGTTGAACAGGGTCGCTCTCTGTCTCTCTCTCCTCCAGTCTCTCCCTCCTCCAGTCTCTCTCTCTCTCTCCCCCCAATCTCTCTCTCGCTCCCCGTCTCTCTATCTCTCTCTCTCCCCAGTCTCTCTCTCTCTCTCCCCCAGTCTCTCTCTCTCTCCCCAGTCTCTCTCCTCTCTCTCCCCCGTCTCTCTCTCTCTCTCCCCCCTCAGTCTCTCTCTCTCCTTCCCTCTCTGTCTCTGTCTGTCTCTCTCTCCTTCCCTCTCTCTCTCCCTCTCCTTCCCTCTCTCTCTCTGACTCTCTCTCCTTCCCTCTCTGTCTCTCTCTCCTTCCCTCTCTCTCTCTCTCTCTCTCTCTCCTTCCCTCTCTCTCCTTCCCTCTCTCTCTCCTTCCCTCTCTCTCTCCCTCTCCTTCTCTCTCTCTCTCTGTCTCTCTCTCCTTCCCTCTCTCTCTCTCCCTCTCCTTCCCTCTCTCTGTCTCTCTCCTTCCCTCTCTCTCTCTGTCTCTCTCTCTGTCTCTCTCTCTCCTTCCCTCTCTCTCTCCCTCTCCATCCCTCTCTCTCTCTGTCTCTCTCTCCTTCCCTCTCTCTCTCTCTCCTTCCCTCTCTCTCTCTGTCTCTCTCTCCTTCCATCTCTCTCTCTCTGTCTCTCTCTCCTTCCCTCTCTCTGTCTCTCTCTCCTTCCCTCTCTCTCTCTCTCCTTCCCTCTCTCTCTCTCTCATCTCCCCCCTGTCTCTCTCTCTCTCTCTCTCTTGCATCACGGGGGGCGTTTCATTCCATGTGTGGGCGTGCCTAATCCTGCAGCCTCCCGAAACGTCGCCGCCATTTTTTAAATACCGACAGCGACAGCACCAGCACAACAAACCCCCACAGTGCGGCTCCGGCAAAGTATCCTGCTCCCGGCCTGCCGGAGCGGGAGGTGAGTTGGGGTCACTCGGGCCGGGCCTCACAATCGTTCGGCCCGAGACACAGAGTGGGGGAGCGGCAGCGGCCGGCCGTAAACCGCGTGGCCCTGTAAACTGCCGTTTTACAAAAAAGCCTTGGCAACGCCGGGCTTCCCCCCTTCCCTCCCCCCCATTCCATCCCCCCCTCCCGCCCCCTTCCTCCCCTTTCCCGCTTCCTCCCCCTTCCCCCTCCCGCCCCCTTCCTCCCCCTTCCCCTTCCTCCCCCTTCCCCCCCCAGTCGCTCTCTCTCTTCCCCCCAGTCTCTCGCTCTCTCTCTTCCCCCCCAGTCTCTCGCTCTCTCTTCCCCCCAGTCTCTCGCTCTCTCTCTTCCCCCCCAGTCTCTCGCACTCTCTCTTCCCCCCAGTCTCTCGCACTCTCTCTTCCCCCCAGTCTCTCGCTCTCTCTCTTCCCCCCAGTCTCTCGCTCTCTCTCTTCCCCCCAGTCTCTCGCTCTCTCTCTTCCCCCCAGTCTCTCGCTCTCTCTCTTCCCCCCAGTCTCTCGCTCTCTCTCTTCCCCCCAGTCTCTCGCTCTCTCTCTTCCCCCCAGTCTCTCGCTCTCTCTCTTCCCCCCAGTCTCTCGCTCTCTCTCTTCCCCCCCGTCTCTCGCACTCTCTCTTCCCCCCAGTCTCTCGCACTCTCTCTTCCCCCCGGTCTCTCGCACTCTCTCTTCCCCCCGGTCTCTCGCTCTCTCTCTTCCCCCCGGTCTCTCGCTCTCTCTCTTCCCCCCGGTCTCTCGCTCGCTCTCTTCCCCCCCGTCTCTCGCTCCCTCTCTTCCCCCCGGTCTCTCGCTCTCTCTCTTCCCCCCGGTCTCTCGCTCGCTCTCTTCCCCCCCAGTCTCTCGCTCCCTCTCTTCCCCCCGGTCTCTCGCACTCTCTCTTCCCCCCCTGTCTCTCGCACTCTCTCTTCCCCCCAGTCTCTCGCTCTCTCTCTTCCCCCCCAGTCTCTCGCTCCCTCTCTTCCCCCCGGTCTCTCGCACTCTCTCTTCCCCCCTGTCTCTCGCACTCTCTCTTCCCCCCAGTCTCTCGCTCTCTCTCTTCCCCCCCAGTCTCTCGCACTCTCTCTTCCCCCCCAGTCTCTCGCTCTCTCTCTTCCCCCCGCAGTCGCTCTCTCTCTTCCCCCCCCAGTCGCTCTCTCTCTTCCCCCCCAGTCGCTCTCTCTCTTCCCCCCCAGTCGCTCTCTCTCTTCCCCCCCAGTCGCTCTCTCTCTTCCCCCCCAGTCGCTCTCTCTCTTCCCCCCCAGTCGCTCTGTCTCTTCCCCCCCAGTCGCTCTCTCTCTTCCCCCCCCAGTCGCTCTCTCTCTTCCCCCCCAGTCGCTCTCTCTCTTCCCCCCCAGTCGCTCTCTCTCTTCCCCCCCAGTCGCTCTCTCTCTTCCCCCCCAGTCGCTCTCTCTCTTCCCCCCCAGTCGCTCTCTCTCTTCCCCCCCAGTCGCTCTGTCTCTTCCCCCCCAGTCGCTCTCTCTCTTCCCCCCCAGTCGCTCTCTCTCTTCCCCCCCAGTCGCTCTCTCTCTTCCCCCCCAGTCGCTCTCTCTCTTCCCCCCCAGTCGCTCTCTCTCTTCCCCCCCAGTCGCTCTCTCTCTTCCCCCCCAGTCGCTCTCTCTCTTCCCCCCCAGTCGCTCTCTCTCTTCCCCCCCAGTCGCTCTCTCTCTTCCCCCCCAGTCGCTCTCTCTCTTCCCCCCCAGTCGCTCTCTCTCTTCCCCCCCAGTCGCTCTCTCTCTTCCCCCCCCAGTCGCTCTCTCTCTTCCCCCCCAGTCGCTCTCTCTCTTCCCCCCCAGTCGCTCTCTCTCTTCCCCCCCAGTCGCTCTCTCTCTTCCCCCCCAGTCGCTCTCTCTCTTCCCCCCCAGTCGCTCTCTCTCTTCCCCCCCAGTCGCTCTCTCTCTTCCCCCCCAGTCGCTCTCCCTCTTCCCCCCCAGTCGCTCTCTCTCTTCCCCCCCAGTCGCTCTCTCTCTTCCCCCCGAGTCGCTCTCTCTCTTCCCCCCGAGTCGCTCTCTCTCTTCCCCCCCAGTCGCTCTCTCTCTTCCCCCCCAGTCGCTCGCTCTCTTCCCCCCCAGTCGCTCTCTTTCTTCCCCCCAGTCGCTCTCTCTCTTCCCCCCCCATCGCTCAATCTCTTCCCCCCAGTCGCCTTCTCTCTTCCCCCCCCCAGTCGCGCTCTCTCTTCCCCCCAGTCGCGCTCTCTCTTCCCCCCAGTCGCTCTCTCTCTTCCCCCCCAGTCGCTCTCTCTCTTCCCCCCAGTCGCTCTCTCTCTTCCCCCCCAGTCGCTCTCTCTCTTCCCCCCCCAGTCGCTCTCTCTCTTCCCCCCAGTCGCTCTCTCTCTTCCCCCCCAGTCGCTCTCTCTCTTCCCCCCAGTCGCTCTCTCTCTTCCCCCCAGTCGCTCTCTCTCTTCCCCCCCAGTCGCTCTCTCTCTTCCCCCCCAGTCGCTCTCTGTCTTCCCCCCCAGTCGCTCTCTCTCTTCCCCCCCAGTCGCTCTCTCTCTTCCTCCCCAGTCGCTCTCTCTCTTCCTCCCCAGTCGCTCTCTCTCTTCCCCCCCAGTCGCTCTCTCTCTTCCCCCCCAGTCGCTCTCTCTCTTCCCCCCCAGTCGCTCTCTCTCTTCCCCCCCAGTCGCTCTCTCTCTTCCCCCCCAGTCGCTCTCTCTCTTCCCCCCCAGTCGCTCTCTCTCTTCCCCCCCAGTCGCTCTCTCTCTTCCCCCCCAGACTCTCGCTCTCTCTCTTCCCCCCAGTCTCTCGCTCTCTCTCTTCCCCCCAGTCTCTCGCGCTCTCTCTTCCCCCCAGTCTCTCGCATTCTCTTCCCCCCAGTCTCTCGCACTCTCTCTTCCCCAGTCTCTCGCTCTCTCTCTTCCCCCCAGTCTCTCGCACGCTCTCTTCCCCCCAGTCTCTCGCTCTCTCTCTTCCCCCCCAGTCGCTCTCTCTCTTCCCCCCAGTCGCTCTCTCTCTTCCCCCCCAGTCGCTCTCTCTCTTCCCCCCAGTCGCTCTCTGTCTTCCCCCCCAGTCGCTCTCTCTCTTCCCCCCCAGTCGCTCTCTCTCTTCCCCCCAGTCGCTCTCTCTCTTCCCCCCCAGTCGCTCTCTCTTCCCCCCCAGTCGCTCTCTCTCTTCCCCCCCAGTCGCTCTCTCTCTTTCCCCCCCAGTCGCTCTCTCTTCCCCCCAGTCGCTCTCGCTCTTCCCCCCCGTCGCTCTCTCTCTTCCCCCCCCAAGTCGCTCTCTCTCTCCCCCCCCAGTCGCTCTCTCTCTTCCCCCCCCCAGTCGCTCTCCCTCTTCCCCCCCAGTCGCTCTCTCTCTTCCCCCCAGTCGCTCTCTCTCTTCCCCCCAGTCGCTCTCTCTCTTCCCCCCCAGTCGCTCTCTCTCTTCCCCCCCAGTCGCTCTCTCTCTTCCCCCCAGTCGCTCTCTCTTCCCCCCCAGTCGCTCTCTCTCTTCCCCCCCAGTCGCTCTCTCTTCCCCCCCCGCCGCTCTCTCTTCCCCCCCAGTCGCTCTCTCTCTTCCCCCCCAGTCGCTCTCTCTCTTCCCCCCAGTCGCTCTCTCTCTTCCCCCCAGTCGCTCTCTCTCTTCCCCCCCAGTCGCTCTCTCTCTTCCCCCCCAGTCGCACTCTCTCTTCCCATCCAGTCGCTCTCTCTCTTCCCATCCAGTCGCTCTCTCTCTTCCCCCCCAGTCGCTCTCTCTCTTCCCCCCCAGTCGCTCGCTCTCTTCCCCCCAGTCGCTCTCTCTCTTCCCCCCCAGTCGCTCTCTCTCTTCCCCCCAGTCGCTCTCTCTCTCTTCCCCCCCAGTCGCTCTCTCTCTTCCCCCCCAGTCGCTCTCTCTCTTCCCCCCCAGTCGCTCTCTCTCTTCCCCCCCAGTCGCTCTCTCTCTTCCCCCCAGTCGCTCTCTCTCTTCCCCCCGTCGCTCTCTCTCTTCCCCCCCAGTCGCTCTCTCTCTTCCCCCCCAGTCGCTCTCTCTCTTCCCCCCCAGTCGCTCTCTCTCTTCCCCCCCAGTCGCTCTCTCTCTTCCCCCCCAGTCGCTCTCTCTCTTCCCCCCCCAGTCGCTCTCTCTTCCCCCCAGTCGTTCTCTCTCTTCCCCCCCAGTCGCTCTCTCTCTTCCCGCCCAGTCGCTCTCTTCCCCCCCAGTCGCGCTCTCTCTTCCCCTCCAGTCGCTCTCTCTCTTCCCCCCCAGTCGCTCTCTCTCTTCCCCCCCCAGTCGCTCTCTCTCTTCCCCCCCAGGTGCTCTCTCTCTTCCCCCCCAGTCGCTCTCTCTCTTCCCCCCCCAGTCGCTCTCTCTCTTCCCCCCCAGTCGCTCTCTCTCTTCCCCCCCCAGTCGCTCTCTCTCTTTCCCCCCCCTAGTCGCTCTCTCTCTTCCCCCCCAGTGGCGCTCTCTCTTCCCCCCCAGTCGCTCTCTCTCTTCCCCCCCAGTCGCTCGCTCTCTTCCCCCCCCAGTCGCTCTCTTTCTTCCCCCCCAGTCGCTCTCTCTCTTCCCCCCCCCAGTCGCTCAATCTCTTCCCCCCAGTCGCCTTCTCTCTTCCCCCCCCAGTCGCGCTCTCTCTTCCCCCCAGTCGCTCTCTCTCTTCCCCCCCAGTCGCTCTCTCTCTTCCCCCCCGTCGCTCTCTCTCTTCCCCCCCCAGTCGCTCTCTCTCTTCCCCCCAGTCGCTCTCTCTCTTCCCCCCAGTCGCTCTCTCTCTTCCCCCCAGTCGCTCTCTCTCTTCCCCCCCAGTCGCTCTCTCTCTTCCCCCCCAGTCGCTCTCTCTCTTCCCCCCCCAGTCGCTCTCTCTCTTCCCCCCCCAGTCGCTCTCTCTCTTCCCCCCCAGTCGCTCTCTCTCTTCCCCCCCAGTCGCTCTCTCTCTTCCCCCCCAGTCGCTCTCTCTCTTCCCCCCCAGTCGCTCTCTCTCTTCCCCCCCAGTCGCTCTCTCTCTTCCCCCCCAGTCGCTCTCTCTCTTCCCCCCCAGTCGCTCTCTCTCTTCCCCCCCAGTCGCTCTCTCTCTTCCCCCCCAGTCGCTCTCTCTCTTCCCCCCCAGTCGCTCTCTCTCTTCCCCCCCAGTCTCTCGCTCTCTCTCTTCCCCCCAGTCTCTCGCTCTCTCTCTTCCCCCCAGTCTCTCGCGCTCTCTCTCTTCCCCCCAGTCTCTCGCACTCTCTTCCCCCCAGTCTCTCGCACTCTCTCTTCCCCAGTCTCTCGCTCTCTCTCTTCCCCCCAGTCTCTCGCACGCTCTCTTCCCCCCAGTCGCTCTCTCTCTCTCTTCCCCCCCAGTCGCTCTCTCTCTTCCCCCCAGTCGCTCTCTCTCTTCCCCCCAGTCGCTCTCTCTCTTCCCCCCAGTCGCTCTCTCTCTTCCCCCCAGTCGCTCTCTCTCTTCCCCCCAGTCGCTCTCTCTCTTCCCCCCAGTCGCTCTCTCTCTTCCCCCCCAGTCGCTCTCTGTCTTCCCCCGCAGTCGCTCTCTCTCTTCCCCCCCAGTCGCTCTCTCTCTTCCCCCCCCGTCGCTCTCTCTTCCCCCCCAGTCGCTATCTCTCTTCCCCCCCAGTCGCTCTCTCTCTTTCCCCCCCAGTCGCTCTCTCTTCCCCCCCCAGTCGCTCTCGCTCTTCCCCCCCCAGTCGCTCTCTCTCTTTCCCCCCCAGTCGCTCTCTCTCTTCCCCCCCAGTCGCTCTCTCTCTTCCCCCCCCAGTCGCTCTCTCTCTTCCCCCCAGTTGCTCTCTCTGTTCCCCCCCAGTCGCTCTCTCTCTTCCCCCCCAGTCGCTCTCTCTCTTCCCCCCCAGTCGCTCTCTCTTCCCCCCAGTCGCTCTCTCTCTTCCCCCCAGTCGCTCTCTCTTCCCCCCGTCGCTCTCTCTTCCCCCCAGTCGCTCTCTCTCTTCCCCCCCAGTCGCTCTCTCTCTTCCCCCCCAGTCGCTCTCTCTCTTCCCCCCAGTCGCTCTCTCTCTTCCCCCCAGTCGCTCTCTCTCTTCCCCCCCAGTTGCTCTCTCTCTTCCCCCCCAGTCGCTCTCTCTCTTCCCATCCAGTTGCTCTCTCTCTTCCCCCCCAGTCGCTCTCTCTCTTCCCCCCCAGTCGCTCGCTCTCTTCCCCCCAGTCGCTCTCTCTCTTCCCCCCAGTCGCTCTCTCTCTTCCCCCCAGTCGCTCTCTCTCTTCCCCCCCAGTCGCTCTCTCTCTTCCCCCCCAGTCGCTCTCTCTCTTCCCCCCCAGTCGCTCTCTCTCTTCCCCCCCAGTCGCTCTCTCTCTTCCCCCCCCAGTCGCTCTCTCTCTTCCCCCCCCAGTCGCTCTCTCTCTTCCCCCCCAGTCGCTCTCTCTCTTCCCCCCAGTCGCTCTCTCTCTTCCCCCCAGTCGCTCTCTCTCTTCCCCCCAGTCGCTCTCTCTCTTCCCCCCCAGTCGCTCTCTCTCTTCCCCCCCCAGTCGCTCTCTCTCTTCCCCCCCAGTCGCTCTCTCTCTTCCCCCCCAGTCGCTCTCTCTCTTCCCCCCAGTCGTTCTCTCTCTTCCCCCCAGTTGCTCTCTCTCTTCCCGCCCAGTCGCTCTCTTCCCCCCCAGTCGCGCTCTCTCTTCCCCTCCAGTCGCTCTCTCTCTTCCCCTCCAGTCGCTCTCTCTCTTCCCCCCCAGTCGCTCTCTCTCTTCCCCCCCAGTCGCTCTCTCTCTTCCCCCCCAGTCGCTCTCTCTCTTCCCCCCCAGTCGCTCTCTCTCTTCCCCCCCAGTCGCTCTCTCTCTTCCCCCCCAGTCGCTCTCTCTCTTCCCCCCCAGTCGCTCTCTCTCTTCCCCCCCCAGTCGCTCTCTCTCTTCCCCCCAGTCGCTCTCTCTCTTCCCCCCCCAGTCGCTCTCTCTCTTCCCCCCCCTAGTCGCTCTCTCTCTTCCCCCCCAGTCGCGCTCTCTCTTCCCCCCCAGTCGCTCTCTCTCTTCCAATAACAACATGCCCTCGAAAAAGCCCCGGCACCGCCGGGCACTCCAGCTATATAGATATAGATAGATAGATGAAAATTAAATTTTTTGAATTTTTAAAAAAATGTGTTTTAACGGGGCTGAAAATAAACATACCTTATTGGACAGAGTTTTTAACGTATAAATGAGTGATAAAATTGTATTTTTCTATTTCTTTAAAACTCTTATATGCCAATAAAAGCAGGCCTTACACCTGCTTTTACCAGGCATAAGAATTTCACAGGCATTCAGTGGGTGGAAGTTGGGCAAATAGCGCAACTCTCCACCTGCAGAGGCCCACCTTCTGGGGATGCGGAGAATAAGTGCTGGGTTTTAGCGCATGTGCTTAGCATGCCTAAACCCGGAACTTGTGCGGCCCCTACAGACGCGTGCGCACCTCATACGCACCCGTAGGCGTCACAAAATACTGCCCAATGACTTAAATAACAGTAGATATTTGACATAAATTAGCACCATTTCAGGATGTTACAGATTACAGTAAATTAGGCACTTGTAACCTGCCACTTTTGAGTTATAAGACCAGCACCAGAACCCAATACTCCCCGGTCTCGATTCCCCATGTGGTAAATTCTACCGATCACACATTCCCAGTGGGAAGCACTGGTTAGAGACGGCTATAACACTGCAGCTCCCAGTTTACGACCCAAGTTCCCTTCTAGCACGGGTCTACACTGGGAGCACTGGGCTTACCTTGCATCACGCTACAACAAAAAATTGCACATGTTCAATCGTATTTGTCTAACTTATTCACAATGTCATTTTTGGCTCTTGGATAAAATGATGCAGATGGAACATTCAGCAGGGGCTGTGGAACACAGCATTCATTGCACTTGAAAAGTAGACTTTTATCATTCAAGTCATCAGGTTTTCCTCTCTGATGGAATAAATTCTGTGTTCAACAGTTCCCCAATGAATTCCCTTCAATTTATTCCACTATAAATCAAGAAATAAAGTTCAGATTAAATGCTTCATGTAGTATCCCCTCAAGTCCTAAAACGAATTTCTTCATGAACAGACTCAAATACAACCTCTGCACACACATAAAATAAATTACTCAAGCAATGTAGTAAAGCTGCGGTCTTTGCTGAATATTTAACTTCCCTGGTAAAAAAAGGCTGATATCAGGCTTAGAGATCTCGTCCTCATTGAAGGAAGGTTACTGCTCGAATACATAGAATTTAACAGCAAAGAAACAGGCCATTTAGCCCAACAGGTCTATGCCGGTGTTTATGCTCCACACAAGCCTCCTCCCACCCCTCTTCATCACACCCTATCAACATATTCTTATATTCCTTTCTCCCTCGTGTAGTTACATAGAAACATAGAAGATAGGAGCAGGAGTAGGCCATTCGGCCCCTCGAGCCTGCTCCGCCATTCAATGAGATCATGGCTGATCATCCAAATTCAGTACCCTGTCCCTGCCTTCTCCCCATATCCCTTGATCCCTTTAGCCTTAAGAAATATATCTAACTCCTTCTTGAATATATTTAATGAATTGGCCTCAACTGCCTTCTGTGGTAGAGAATTCCACAGGTTCACCACTCTCTGGGTGAAGAAATTCCTCCTCATCTCTGTCCTAAATGGCTTACCCCTTATCCTTAGACTGTGACCCCTGGTTCTGGACTCCCCGGCCATCGGGAACATCCTTCCTGCATCTAGTCTGTCTAGTCCTGTTAGAATTTTATAAGTTTCAATGAGATCCCCTCTCATTCTTCTAAACTCCAGCGAGTATAAACCCAATCGACCCAATCGCTCCTCATACGTCATTCCTGCCATCCTAGGTATCAGTCTGGTGAATCTTCGCTGCACTCCCTCCATGGCAAGAACATCCTTCCTCAGATAAGGCAACCAGAACTGCACACAATACTCAAGGTGTGGTCTCACCAAGGCCCTGTACAACTGCAGCAAGAGATCCTTGTTCCTGTACTCGAATCCTCTCGCTACGAAGGCCAACATACTATTTGCCTTCTTAACCGCCTGCTGCACCTGCATGCTTACCTTCAGCGACTGGTGCACAAGGACACCCAGGTCTTGTTGCACTTCCCTTTCTCCCAATCTATTGCCGTTCAGATAATAATCTGCCTTCCTGTTTTTGCCACCAAAGTGGATAACCTCGCATTTATCCACATTATACTGCATCTGCCATGCTTCTGCCCAATCACCCAACCTGTCCAAATCATACTGGAGTTTCTCGGCATCCTCCTCACAGCACACACGCCCACCCAGCTTTGTGTCATCTGCAAACTTGGAGATATTACATCTAGTTCCCTCATCTAGGTCATTTATATATATTGTGAATAGCTGGGGTCCTAGGACCGATCCCTGTGGTACCCCACTAGTCACTGCCTGCCACTCGGAAAAAGAGCCATTTATTCCAACGCTTTGTTTCCTGTCTGCCAACCAGTTCTTTATCCAAGTCAGCACCTTGCCCCCAATCCCATGTGCCTTAACTTTACACGCTAATCTCTTATGCGGGACCGTATCGAAAGCCTTCTGAAAGTCCAAATACACCACATCCACTGGTTCTCCCTCATCTATTTTACCAGTTACATCCTCAAAAAATTCCAGATTAGTCAAGCACGATTTACCTTTTGTAAATCCATGTTGACTTTGTCCGATCCTGTCACTGTTTTCCAAGTGCTCTGCTATTACATCTTTTATAATGGACTCTAGCATTTTCCCCACTACCGATGTTAGGCTTAGCTAGCTAGCTTCCCCTTGAATGCATCAAAGCTATTTGCCTTAACCACTCCACGTGGTAGCAATTTCCACATTCTAACCACCCTCTGGTTAAAGAAGTTTCTCCTGAATTCCCTATTGGATTTATTAGTGACTATCTTATATTTATGGCCCCTAGTTTTAGATTCACCCACAAGTGGAAACAGCTTCTCTACATCTACCCTATCAAACCCCTTCATAAGTTTAAAGACCTCTATTAGGTCACTACTCAGCCGTCTCATTTCTAGAGATAAGAGGCCCAGCCCCTCCCGACGCACTTTTTTGTTACTCTCTGACCCTCCTGACTCACTTTTTTGTTCTTCTGACCCTCCCGATTCACTTTCTTTGTTTCTCTGACCTTCCCGCCTTACTTTCTTGTTTCTCTGAACCTCCCAACTCACTTTCTTGTTTCAGACTCACTTTTTTGTTTCTCCTGGACCTTCCCGACTCACTTTTTTGTATCTCCTGAGTCCTGACCCTGCTGACTTTCGTTTTTGTATCTACAAAAAATTATCGCAAATAATGAATGGGTTATTATAATATGAGCAGGTTTAAAAAAATTATTGCCTTCAGTCACTGAATTAAAATATTTCATGTGTTGAAAATTGTGGAGTTGAACATTTAAAAAATTCAAGCTGCTTCCATTATTGTTGCTCTAGTTGGGAACAGTCCGGGGCTTCCTAGTATAAAGGTTTCAAACTCAGTGACAATGGTGTAATCACACGTTCAGATTAAAATGACCACTTACAAGAAAGAGATCCAACACTTGGGGCAGGAATTTAACTCAGGAGTCAGGTTGGAGGCGGGACTACAACTTTCGGGGTTGTAGTCCCGCCTCCGTCGAGATGCGGCCAATCCATGCAATTTTAACTTGATTGACCTTGTTGAGCCCACCCAGCGGGCTCAGCAGGCCAATTAAGGACAACCCGGCAACAGGTGGCGTCACAGTCTGAAATTTCATCTGTCAAGAGTTTTTGACAGATGAAATATCAGTGTTTCACAGCTGTTTGAAGCTGTCAAACACTGACAGTCTTACTTCTAACATGAGTCCTTCTCCACAGACTCAGTTAGAAATCTCTCCTGCACAGAAAGCTGCAGGCTGTCACTTTTGACAGTTCGCGGCCATTCTGCTTTCTGTGCCGGTGAGGCAGTTAATTGGCACTAATCCCTTCCTGCCTCGAGTAGGCGGGTCCCAGTGCGGGGTGGATACCCGCCTCCTTTGAAACTGGCGTGGAGGCGGGTTTGGGTGCGGGAAGGAGTCGGGACCCCTGATTTCGGGATTTTAACCCCCCCCCCAACGCCTCCAATCCCAACTCTATGGCACAATGAAAATCCTGCCCTTGGTTTCACTTCCACAAGCCAGGTCAGTAGCAGTGTGCATTTCTGTACAGAAGCTTGCCTTTACCCTTTGCATTTCCAAGAGACTCATGGAGTTTGAAGTGAGAAACTAATGATGCAATGACTGAAACAAGCTGCAATAGGAACCAAGAATACACGTCTACTACTGCTGCTCGCTGGCTGGGTGGCAGAACTTTAGTACTTGGGAAACTGTGGGACCAATATAGCGATTCCAGTTCCTTCAGCTGACTAATTGACCTCATGAGTAGGCAAGGCATTTATTTTCAGTATAGATGTGGCGACAAGATCAGGTCAGAGGCTGAGTATTCTGTAGAGAGTGTCTCACCTCCTGACTCCCCAAAGACTTTCCACCATCTACAAGGCACAAGTCAGGAGTGTGATGGAATACTCTCCACTTGCCTGGATGAGTGCAGCTCTAACAACATTCAAGAAGCTCGACACCATCCAGGAGAAAGCAGCCCGCTTGATTGGCACCCCATCCACCACCTTAAACATTCACTCCCTCCACCACCGGCGCACCGTGGCTGCAGTGTGTACCATCTACAAGATGCACTGCAGCAACTCGCCAACACCTCCCAAACCCGCGACCTGTACCACCTAGAAGGACAAGGGCAGCAGGCGCATGCAAGTTCCCCTCCAAGTCACACACCATCCTGAATTGGAAATATATTGCCATTTCTTCATTGTCGCTGGATCAAAATCCTGGAACTCCCTCCCTAACAGCACTGTGGGAGTACCTTCACCACACGGACAGCAGCGGTTCAAGAAGGCAGCTCACCACCACCTTCTCAAGGGCAGTTAGGGATGGGCAATAAATGCTGGCCTTGCCAGCGATGCCCACATCCTGTGAATGAATAATAAAAAAAGACCAGGCATGAGGTATAATTAAGATTATATGTAATTGGTTTTCCAAGGATTTTCCCCACAACTACTTCAGAGGTCTCAACAGTGGTTCCATTTACTTCAGACTACAGTACCTGTTATATTCCACTTTGATTTCTGCCACTCTGCCCATTTCTTCGGATTGCCTTGTGTCGCTGTAGGTGGGGCTTGTGGTGGAAGTTGTAGCCACAGAAGGAGTATGTAAATCTTCCCTGAGTCGTGTGAGCCATGATATGGGCCCAGTGCATCACCTCAGTCTTAAACCGCCACGTGCATCCCTCATAGGTGCAGGCGTAGGGCTTGTCCGTGGAGTGCACGCGCATGTGCTTGTTTAGTGTTGAGCGATCGATATATACATAGCCACAGATTTCACGCTGCACACTGCCCTCGCTGTGCATCTGTCTGTGTAGATGCACAACAGCACTGACATTAGACTGGAAGTTGCACTGGGAACACTTGTAGACTTTCTCGTGGTGGGTCTTCTTGTGGATGGACAGCCGCACTCGTGACTTGAAAGCCTTCCCACAAGCGTCGCACTGGAAGTTCTTTGCTGTGCAGTGGACGTCCATGCAGAGACCCCTTCGGCAGACTGTGCAGGAGGTGGTCACATCATGGTCCTCCTTCTGAATGGTGCAGCGTGAGACCACCAATTTGGATTTGTGTTGTCCCATTTCCACAACTGTGCAGTTTGGTTGCATGGGGACTCAAACTCAAGATATACTCATGGGGGTCAATTTTAACTCAGGTGTGGGGAATTGGCGGGTTCCCCGAATTTAGTGATTCCCACACGATTCTAAATGGGTCTGTGAGATTGATGCAATTTTAACTCAATTGGCCAATTGATTTCCAGCGTGGGAAGCCTTGGCAATTCAATATTTCCAGTCAGAAAGTCGCAGAATATGACGTCATCATTGCTGCTGTTTTTAAGGTCCACAGCAAGCCTTGCTTCCTCTACAGGCTCCCAAACTTCACCATTAAGATGGCACAGGAGCCTGCAGGAGCAACAGCCAGCGGGAGGGCCAGATCTGCCCCCAAATTTGATGAGGCTTCACTCCAGGCATTACTGGATGGTGCTAGGGCACACAGGGAGGTCCTGTTCCCTTCTTCAGGGAGGAAGAGCCCTCCCAGTCAGACCAAGGCTATGTGGCTACAGGTGGCAGGTCAAGTCAACTCCTTGGGACTCACACGAAGAACGTGGTTGCAGTGCAGGAAAAGATTCCATGACCTCCTTCGCACTGGAAAAGTAAGTACTGTATGAAGTTTCCATCACCCTCAGTCTGATCCCCATTGCCTTTCCTCACCAGCACTCAGCTTTAGCAATCTCTTCCTCCACATCCCACTAGACACTCACATCCATGCACCCTTACCCATTCCCTCTCTCTCTATGCTCACATTCACAGAACTATTCCACCATGCAGCCAGCCCTCACACTCCCTCTCACTCTGATGCTTTGAACACAACTGACAACACACAGGGAGGACCCTTGGTCTTGCAACCTCACTCCATCTTTGTCTCCTTCTAAGTATCTATACTATGCAATCTCTGCACTCACTCCTTCATTCTCACTCAACCTCCACTTGTCTCCCTCATTGCAGGAAAAGAGAGCTCACAACAGGAGAGAGCGAACCAGGACAGGAGGAGGGCCGCTCTCAGTAGCCCAGCTCACCCCCGGGAGGAAGGCGTCCTGGAGATTGCCAGGGCTGACCGAGATGTGAAAGTTGGGGAAGGACAGACAGGAGCATCCCCACAAGCTGGTGACAGAATAGTTTTCCATCTCTCTCATTGGCATTGCATGAGTCGCTGATAATGATTCTGAAGCTACATCATATGGACTTATGATCATCTGCAAAATGCAATATGCATGTAACCTTGGCATCGCATCTCTAACTTTTTCCTTGACTCCCCCACAGGACCATCGAGAGCCCCCATCCCCAGTGTGCAGGAAGAAGAACCTGAGCAGCCAGACTCCTCAGACGAATCTGCAACCTCTGAGGGCGCAGTGTCAGCAGAAATAAGCGCACCCAGCACCAGCGCAGACACTCACACCTCGGTGGGACCTTCGGGACATAGAGTAGAGTTGTCACCTAGTGTATCACAGCTCACAAGTGAGCATCAGCAGATTGTGGAGACAGGGACAGCAGTGGAGAGTCCTCGTCGGAGGGTGCAGGACTCTGCCAGCTCGGCTCAGCTGCATGTCGACCCTCTGCCTCTGGGTCCATCCGTAAGATCAGAGGTGATGGAACTCCATGCACAGATGCAGGAGTCTCTGGCAGGTTTTGTCTCCAGGGTCACTGCGAGTGTGGAGCGAATGGAGGACTCCATAGCGAACATGAGCAGAGCCTTGGTGGAGTCAGTGGCGCATGAACGCATCAACACGGAAAGGATGGCTACCTACGTGCAAATGATTGCTGCCTCCATGGTAAGGCTGGCTACCGTAGAGGAGAGGAGGGCAACGGTAGAGGAGAGGAGGGATCCGGCTATGGAGGAGGTTAGTCGCCAGTTTATGGAAAACATGGTGAGCGTTCAGAATAGAATGACATCTCTTGAGGAGCGATGGGCATCTATTGAACAGAGAAACCAGACCTTCATGGAAGTCCTTCTGAGTAGGACTGCCATTGTAGATACGGGTCCCCATGGCCCCCCTGATGTGCAGCAAGCTGCTCTCAAGCCACTTGCAGGCACTGAGGGGGACCTGACCCATGAGAGGGAGGTTGGTGGCAGACCTCAAGGAAGTGGGGCCTCCTCTCCAAGCGCTCAGACTTCCATGCCACTGCAGAGCCCTCGGTCAGAGCCCTGCCGGAGTCCACACCCAACGGAGATAGAGGTCTCAACTCCTGCACAGCTGCAGGAGCAGCAGACAGCTGACGAGCCCTCACAGGCTCACCACCCCAGAGGACGCCTGCCAAAAGTGTCGAGACAGGAGCAGCAGGAAAGTGAGCAAGGGGCCTCCACATCTGCTGAAGCCACAGGGGAACCACTATGTAGGAGCACGCGTAAAAGGAAAATAAAGCACAAATAGTCACAAGAGTAGTCACTTGGGTGAAATGCTGTGTATTTTGTAAAAATGCCATCAGTTGTTTATTTTTCATAAAGTTCTGATGGCAACTTCTGCAGTTGTGGCGTGTGTCATTTCGCGAATGGGGCTGGAGGTCCTCTAATGCCATGAGGGGAAGTAAAAAAAGGCCTCCTATGCTTCTGGTAGATGCCTCAGTTGAGGAAGCGCTGAGTGAGGGTGGTGAGAGGGATCTCGCAGGAGATCACACTGGAGAAGTGTGTGAGGCTCCAACCTTGCACAGGTATGGTTAGGCCTGGTAAATTTGCCCCAGACCTGAGACAACAAAGTTCAGCCACCTGCAAATGATGATTGATCAAATATCCTCTTTAATGTTGGACCTGCAGCTGATAGTCAGCAAGCCAATAGTGTTCACGCCAGGTTTCACAGGCGTGATCCCCACCTGGCGCGTTTTACGTGGGAAAAGGGTTAAACAGGCAAGCGCCTGTTAAAAAGGGATTATAAAGGCCAATCAGTGCTGTTTAAGGGCCCTAAGGACCAGTCCCGCCTGTTGCAGGCGGGACTGATGCGGGCCCATCAGACACACCTAGGTTAAAATGGCGTGGAGGTGGGAACCAGGCGGGGGGGGGGGCGGGGTCCCGACCCCCAGGTTTTGCGATTTTAACCCTCCACACGCCTAAAAGCCCACCTGTCAGCTGCGTTAAAATCGAGCCCATGATCTTCTTGTTGCCTTCTAGTGTAACCTCAACATCCTGGGTTAGGTCTACTTCAGCATGCACTGTTCTCATGTGATCCACCAGTCCATTTTTACCATGGCACTTATGGGCACAGTATAAACACCCAAGCAGTCTTTCCATAGTCAAATGAATTTCCCTTGACAATTTCTGTCCTTAGAATGAAATTTAAATCAGCGCCTTTGCAAATCTGTGTCAGGTTCTGAGGTGAACTCTTAAGGTTTGACTTGCTTTGAGGTGGGTTGTTCAGATTGCACTGCAACCTCCATGCACAAAGTCTCTCACCACTGCCACGGGCTTGCATTTTATGCTTGATCCGGTAGTGGTACAAAAGCACTGTATGAGTCGCAAAGGTCTTCTCACACAGCTCACAACAATAAATGCCACGGTTATTTGCATGTATAAAAAATATATAAAGTGGGGAAAATATGTTAATTAGCTTCAGGATAGTCAAAATAATAATAATCAACTTTATTGTCATTGTTAGTGCACAAGTGCAGTACAACGAAATGTAGGCTTGCGGCTCCCGAGAGTGTACATTTAGATTAAAACATTTAAACATTCAACATTCATTTGGCTTGTAATACATTAACATAACCATAATAAAGTGCATTGGCAGATGTGCAGGCTTTAGAGTTTATTTGTGGAGTTCAGTAGGATGACAGCCCTGGGAAAGAAGCTGTTCCTAAATCTGGTCGTACGGGTGCGAATGCATCTGTAGCGTCTCCCAGATGGCAGGAGGGCGAACAGACTGTGTGGCTGGGGTGGGTAGGGTCTTTGATGATGGACCGTGACCTCCGTAGACAGCGTTTCTGGTATATGTGCTCTATGGTCGGTAGCCGGGTGCCGGTAATGCGTTGGGCAGTTTTGACTACCCGCTGCAGGGCTTTTCGGTCATAGTAGCTACAGCTGCCATACCATACTGTGATACAGTTCGTCAGGATGCTCTTTATTGTGCAGCGGTAAAAGTTAGAGAGGATCAGGGGTGACAGGTTACATCCCTTCAGCCTCCTTAGGAAATATAGGCGCTGCTGGGCCTTCTTCACCAGAGAGGAGGTATTGAGGGACCAGGAGAGGTCTTCCGTGATGTGGACTCCGAGGAACTTAAAGCTGTCCACCCTTTCCACCACAGCCCCATGGATGTGGATGGGGGTGTGACTTCCGCCTTTAGACTTCCTGAAGTCCACAATGATTTCTTTGGTTTTCTTGATGTTGAGGGCCAAGTTGTTATCGGTGCACCACTTCACGAGATGCTGGACCTCCTCCCTGTAGGCTGACTCATCGTTGTTGGTGATCTGGCCTACCACCGTGGTATCATCCGCAAACTTGATGATGGCGTTGGAACCATGAACAGCCACACAGTCATGGGTGAAGAGGGAGTAGAGGAGGAGGCTCAGCACACATCCTTGTGGGCCCCCCGTGTTCAGGGTCAGGGTGGGCGGGGGGGGAGGTGTGGTTACCTAATTTGACAGACTGGGGTCTGTTTGTTAGGAAGTCCAGGGTCCAGTTGCAGAGGGAAGTGTTCAGGCCAAGAGTGTGGAGTTTGGTGGCCAGCTTGTTGGGGACGATAGTGTTGAATGCTGAGCTGTAGTCTATGAACAGCATTCTGATGTAGGTCTCTTTACCGTCTAAGTGATTCAGTGCAGAGTGTAGAGCAGTTGTGATTGCATCCTCCATTGATCTGTTTGCACGATAGGCAAACTGGTGTTGGTCGAGAGAGGCGGGAACACTGGCTTTGATGTGAGCCAGGACAAAACTAATTTGTTCCATTAAGTATGAATAGATAACGGGAGTTCCATGGCTGTAATTTAACAGAAGGGTTCAAACGACATCCAGCTGACAAGAGGGAAGCTGGAGTGCTTGGTGCTCGCCTTCTTCATCTGGACATTCATTTTTGAACATTTGTGTTCATATGATGATTGCCAGCAACATAATTCGGGGACCTGGATGGGAGAAGATTGTCAAATGAACCATCTTGCATTGTCTGAGTCATTCAGTTAATGTGACTGGGGTTGCTGAAGGCCCTTGGGCCCAGAGCCGCTTTTATTTTGGATTTGTGCCATGCTAGTGCCGCCAGTTCCCAACTCCAAAGCAAACTTGTTGGATATGCCAAGGCCAGCCAACGGTAAGAGCCGGTGAAAACATAAGAAATAGGAGCAGGAATAGGCCACTTGGCCCCTCGAGCCTGTTCCGCCATTCAATAAGATCATGGCTGAGCTTGGGCTCAAAGCCACATCCCCACCTGCTCCCCATAACCCTTCACTCCGTTATCTTGCAAAAATCTGTCTATCTCCACTTTAAATGCATTTAATGACCCAGCCTCCACAGCTCTCTGGGGCAGAGAATTCCACAAATTTATGACCCTCTGCGAGAAGTAGTTCCTCCTCATCTCAGTTCTAAAAGGGTGACCCTTTATTCTGAGACTGTGCCCCCGAGTTCTAGATTTCCCCATGAGGGGAAACATCCTCTCTGCATCTACCCTGTCAAGCTCCTACAGTATCTTATATGTTTCAATAAGATCACCTCTCATTCTTCTAAATTCCAATGAGTATAGGCCCAACCTGCTCAATCTTTCCTCATAAGTCAAACCCCTCGGGGTTGGTTTTAACTCGGCCGTCAGGCAGGCTTTGAGGCGCGTGGGGGGTTAAAAATCACAAAAAACTGGGGGTTGGGACCACCCCCCGCCTGGTTCCCAACACCTAGCCATTTTAACCCAGGCGTGTCTGATGATCCTGAATCAGTCCCGCCTCCAACAGGTGGGACTGGTCTTTAGGGCCCTTAATCAGCACTAATTGGCCTTTATAATGCCATTTTAACAGGCCCTTGCAATTTTAACCCTTTTCCCATGTAAAACACGCCTGGTGGGAATCATGCCTGTGAAGCCTGGCGTGAGCATTATTGGCTTGCTGACTATCAGCTGCGGGTCCACCATTAAAGAGATTTCATCAGTCATCATTTGCAGGTGGCAGGACCTTGTTAGTTCAGGCCTGGGGCAACTTTTACCAGGCTTAACCACACCTGTGGAAGGTTGGAGCCTCACACACTTCTCCAGTGTGAACTCCTGGGAAACCCCTCTCGCCACTCTCACTCAGCGCTTCCTCAGCGGAGGCATATGCCAGAAGCATGGGAGCCATTTTTCTCCTTCCCTTCTTGGCATTAGAGGAGTGGCAACAGCAGAACCAGGAACAACACCAGCAACAGGAGCGACAGGCTCCTGCTCACCCACCGGAGGCAGCACAGGCCAGAAGGGGCCAGCGTATGGAAACCTGTCGGCGCAGGAGATACCCCCCAAATAGGGTCTACAGATACAGGGTCAGCTACCTCAACATGACTGAGCAGCAGTGCCAAAGGCGGCTCTGACTTTCGCGACAGGAAGTGACTGACATCTGTGCAATGCTACAGCAACACCTGCTGCCCAGAGGACCAGGTGGACACTCCTTACCAGTGGCCATCAAAGTCACCACCGCACTCAACTTTTTTGCCTCAGGCTCATTCCAGGGATCATCAGCAGACATCAGCGGCATTTCCCAGGTGGCCGCACACACTTGCATCACGCAGGTAACCGATGGCCTCTTTGCCCTTGCGCACAATCACATCCATTTCACCAAGGATCAAGCAAGTGTGATGGCGCGAGCGGTTGGATTAGCTAATCTGGCAGACTTTCCAAGGGTGCAGGGCGTCATTGACTGCACATCCATGGCCCTTAAGGCACCCCATCGCAATCTAGGTATTTTTGTCAACCGCAAGGGCTTCCACTCCCTTAATGTTCAGTTGGTGTGACCACAAGGAGATTTTGCATGTTTGTGCCAAGTACCCTGACAGTTGCCATGACTCCTTCATACTGCGCCAGTCTAGTGTGCCTCCGATATTCAGGCTGCCAGACGAATTTCACGAATGGCTACTTGGAGACATCACACTTGCTTGATCCTTGGTGAAATGGATGTGATTGTGCGCAAGGGCAAAGAGGCCATCGGTTACCTGCGAGATGCAAGTGTGTGCGGCTGCCTGGGACTTGGCTAATGATGCCAGCCAACGTAGCTTAGGAGCGCTACAACTCCAGCCACATTTCCACCAGATCCATTATCGAGCAAACCATCGGCTTGCTGAAGATATGCTTCAGCTGCCTGGATATATCAGGTGGAGCCCTACAGTACTCAGCAGCCAGGGTCTCCAGAATCGTCATGGTTTGCTGTGGAAGAAGAGGAGGAGGAGGAGGAGGATCCAGCGGCAGCATTACGCGAGAATATTGCTGCCTGGGATGCAAGGAACGCACTCATCCTGGCCAGATTTGCTTAGCCTAGTACATCAAACACTTTAGCCTCGCTGCTTCTTACCTGAGCATCGACAATGGCCAAACCCTGCGGATTCCTAGCTATTTGACCAGCATCCTGACAACTGCAAGTAATCCTAAGCCCTCAATGTGAAAGCCCCATTCGCGAAATGACACACGCCAGAACTGCAGCAGTTGCCATCAGAATTTTTATGGAAAACAACCAACTGATGGGATTTTTACAAAATACACAGCATTTCACCCAAGTGACTACCCTTGTGACTATGTGTGCTTTATTTTCCTCTTACGCATGCTCCTACGTAGTGGTTCCCCTGTGGCTTCAGCAGATATGGAGGCCCCTTGCTCACTTTCCTGCTGCTCCTGTCTCTAAACCTTTGGCTGGCGTCCTCTGGGGTGGCGAACCTGTGAGGGCTCGTCAGCTGTCTGCTGCTCCTGCGGCTGTGCAGGAGTTGAGATGTCTATCTCACCTGGGTGTGGACTCCGGCGGGGCTCTGACCGAGGGCTCTGCAGTGGCATGGAAGTGTGAGTGCTTGGAGAGGAGCCCCCACTTCCTTGAGGTCTGCCACCAACCTCCCTCTCATGGGTCAGGTCTCCCTCAGTGCCTGCAAGTGACTTGAGAGCACCTTGCTGCACATCAGGGGGGCCATGGGGACCCGTATCTGAAATGGCAGTCCTACTCAGAAGGACTTCCATGAAGGTCTGGTTTCTCTGTTCAATAGATGCCCATCGCTCCTCAAAAGATGTCATTCTATTCGGAACACTCACGTTTTCCATACCCTGGCAACTAACCTCCTCCATGGCCGTAGCCCTCCTCTCCTCTACCGTAGCCATTCTCTCCTCTACGGTAGCCAGCAATCATTTGCACGTAGGTAGCCATCCTTTCCATGCTGATGCGTTCTTGCGCCACTGACTCCACAAAGTGTCTGCTCATGTTCGCTATGGACTCCTCCATTCACTCCACACTCGCAGTGACCCTGGAGACAAAACCTGCCAGAGACTCCTGCATCCGTGCATGGAGTTCCATCACCTGTGATCTTATGGATGGACCCAGAGGCAGAGGGTCGACATGCAGCTGAGCCGAACTGGCAGAGTCCTGCGCCCTCCGACGAGGACTCTCCACTGCTGTCCCTGTCTCCACAATTTGCTGATGCTCACTTGTGAGCTGTGATACACCAGATGACAACACTATTCTATGTCCCGAAGGTGCCCCCGAGGTGTGAGTGTCTGCGCTGGTGCTGGGTGCGCTTATTTCTGCTGACGCTGCGCCCTCAGAGGTTGCAGATTCCTCTGAGGGGTCTGGATTCTCAGGCTTTTCCTCCTGCACAGTGGGGACGGGGGCTCCCGATGGTCCTGTGGGGGAGTAATGGAAAGAGTTAGAGATGTGATGCCAAGGTTACATGCACATTGCATTTTGCAGATGATCATAACTCCATATGATGTAGCTTCAGAATCATTATCAGCGACTCATGCAATGTCAATGAGAGAGATGGAAAACTATTCTGTCACCAGCTTGCGGGGATGCACCTGTCTGTCCTTCCCCAACTTCCACATCTGCCCCAACTATCTCCAGGACGGCTTCCTCCCAGGGGGTCAGGTGGGCTATTGAGGGTGTGCCTCCTCCTGTCCTGGCTTGCTCTCTTTTGTTGTGAGCTCTCTTCTCCTGCAATGAGGGAGACAAGTGGAGGTTGAGTGAGAATGAAGGAGTGAGTGTAGAGATTGCATAGCATAGATACTTAGGAGACAAAGATGGAGTGAGGTTGCAAGACCAAGGGCCCTCCCTGTGTGTTGTCAGTTGTGTTCAAAGCATCAGAGTGAGAGGGAGTGTGAGGAGGAATTTCTTCACCCAGAGAGTGGTGAACCTGTGGAATTCTCTGCCAAAGGCGGCAGTAGAGGCCAATTCATTAAATATATTCAAGAAGGAGTTGAATATATTTCTTAAGGCTAAATGGATCAAGGGATATGGAGAGAAGGCAGGAACAGGGTACTAAATTTGGATGATCAGCCATGATCTTATTAAATGGCGGAGCAGGCTCGAGGGGCCGAATGGCCTACTCCTGCTCCTATCTTCTATGTTTCTATGTACTCAAGGTGTGGTCTCACCAATACCTTGTACAGTTGTAGCAGGACTTCCCTGCTTTTATACTCCAACCCCCTTGAAATAAAGGCCAACATTCCATTTGCCTTTTTGATTACTTGCTGTACCTGCATGCTAACTTTTTGTGTTTCATGCACAAGGACCCCCAGGTCCCTCTGAACTGTAGCATTTTGTAATCTCTCTCCATTTAAATAATAGTTTGCTTTTTTATTTCTTCTGCCAAAGTGGATAACCTCGCACCTTCCCACATTATACTCCATCTGCCAAATGTTTGCCCACTCACCTAGCCTGTCTATATCCCTTTGCAGGTTCTTTGAGTCCTCTGCACAACTTGTTTTCCCACCCATCTTTGTATCATCTGCAAACTTGGCTACATTACACGTCATCCTGTGCACATAAATACTCAACACATGGAGATGCACAGAATCTGCCACCACTCAGAACGGAGGCAATTGACTATATTTTTAGCCGTTTAACTTTTAAAACGAGCAAGCTGGTGTGACTTGCTCTTTAAAAACACACTATACTGCAGTGTCTAACAGGAAGTATAAAGTGTGTGGGAGAAGATAATACGTTTCCAAAAAAAACACACACACACACATTTGCACTTATGTTCTGCCTTGTGTTTAATAAAAGCAACCACTGCACTGCAGACCAGGATATCAGACTCCAACCCTCCATGAAAGACTGCTGCTGGGGCTGAAAGGAGAAGATTGCTAGTAAACAAGAGAAATTTCAGCAATCAAGGTGCCTTCTAGAATTTGCCAATTGATGAATTGCAATACTTTCTCACCCCGTTCAGATGGAGAAATCTCTTTTTTTTGGATGCTACAAAACTAAATGTATTTCCTTATTTGTCTAATGATTTAATATCAAATACACCAAAAACAAACTCTGCAGTGTTACTTATTAATTTGCTACTGATAGATGTGAATTTATATTTTAAATAAAACACCTCTTCAGAATTGCAGCTGAAAATTCAGTTTTGGAATGTCTCTTCACTAATTCTGGTCCAATTTAGGCCGTGGATTTGGTCCAAGATTTAGTTTAACCTTGCTGAATCAAAATGGATGACTGATCATTGAAGCATTCCACAATCTATGAAGCTGCAGCAATGAAGCCCTGCACTCTAATCATCTCATCACCGACAGATTTGCTATGCTCAATGGATGTTGGACAGCTTTACCTGAATCTCCTTTGCAGTCGCACAATTTCAAATTATTCTGGGAAGTATTCAGTGCCCATATTACTGCAACTACACAACCTTCCACTATGATTAGTTTCACAATGGTCCAAGACATACAAGCACTGGAGGCAGTGAAGAGAGCAGCCTCGAGGCAGATCTCCAGTATCAGGGATCTCAGTTATGAGGAAATTCTGGAGAAACTGGGCTTTTCAAGAAGGCATCCGAGAGATGATCTTATAACAATAGATACGATTGTTAAGGATATAGAAAAGGGAATATTACTTTTCATTAACCTGTGGGAGTAGAAGTAGGGCACACATACTCAAACTAGTAAAAGGACATTTTAGAACTGAGATTAGGAAACTCTTCTTCACACAAAGAGTGATCAAGATGGGGAATACACTTAAAGATAGAGTATTGGAGACAAAAACCCTGGAAACATTTAAGAAGCAACTGGTTGCTAAAATGGGGGGACAGTAGGATCTCTCGGGGTGGATGAATCAAGGTGGGCCAAATGGCCTTCTTCATCTGTAATTATCTTGTGATCTTGTAAATACTGCTAACTTCCTGTATGCTATTTTAAGTACTGAAATTAGCATCAACATTAACTTTCATTAAACGGTAACCCCACCTTACAGGTGTGAAGGAATAAGCCATATTTCAGAAAAATACACCATCCTATGATTTCTGACATTATTAATACATGAAACTGGGTTTAAAACTCTAAAAAACCTCAGAGACACAAGCTGTAAACAGAAATACAGGCTTCTGAGATAAAGATCAGTTGATAACAAAGTTGCAAACACCACTTTGAAATGGGAATTGATTGATAATGCTAATACAAAGGCCCTATTGAAATAGCAGTTTGGCGCTTCTGAAAGGTCTGCGGTTTGGAACCAACACAATGAAATGACCCAAGTGTTAGAAACTAACACGTGAAACAGAAACAGAATATTAAAAAACCATGTGCCTTTGAAAAGATGACATCAAGTAAAAGAAACACTTGCTGGTCAAATAGATTTTATGTTAAACTTGGAAGACAGAAAACACACGATTAAATATGCAACCAATTGAGATAGCTAGAAAACAAGTAAAAACTCTGGTTAAAGTGGTTTTGATTTACATATTGTAAATATGATACCTGCAGAACACTTTGAAGATATGACTTCAATAGATGCACCAAGCAATTACATTGTTTTTGTATTGAACTTGGAACACTACAGAGTCACAACGTCTGCTAAAACCAGTTAAGCCAATATTAAGAATTGAATGAAAAAATTTTGTAAAAATGGCATCAAACAGAAACCATTGCTGTCATATTGTTTTTATGATAACTATTGAACACCTAAAGGTAGAGACATAATTATGCATGCAGCAGCTAAATTGACAATAAGATCAGTAAGAATTTAACAGAGAGAATGAATAAGACAATTAGCTTACATCAGCAGGAAACTTCAAAGAATAAACAACTAAAAAAAAGTATAAAAGATAGAGCTTTTCAGATGAAAAGGCAGAAGTCGCTGAACGGGCAAGCGTTTCTCAACTTCACAGGCATGCTCTGTAAGTTTCTAACTTTGAGTCTCGGCTAATCAAGGTATTTGATTTTGGTGGATGTTCTGGATTTAGAAATAAGTAAGAAATGTAACGAAGTTAAGATTTGAAAATAAGGATCTCTGAGAAATAAGAAATGTAAGCTATTTGTTTTTGAACTGTAATGTTGCGATGGACTCACCAGCTGTTAACTACATGTCAGTTCTTTAATAAATTTATATATTTTTAGAATTGTCTCAAATTAGTATTTCTTTATCAAACTCGCAAACTCAAATCTCTGTACATTCTTTGATGAAGAGTTGCAGAGTTCTGGGGGGTATTCCGGACTCTCATAATATCCAGAATGTTACAGTCTAGTTAAACTTATTAAAAGTGCTATCTGGAGGACGGTAATATCTTCAGGTTGTTCCTTTCCTTTAGGGAGAGATAGCCTGGACCTTTAGACCCAATTAAGCATCTTATAGAATTCGGCTATCTCTAACTTTAGTTGAAGGTGAACATCTAGGGAGTACGCCTGATCTGGGGTAGCCTGAAAAGGGCTAGGACTTGTAATTATCCCTTCACAGGTAGAGGAGGCGAAAGTGCCCTTAGCATAATAGCATTTACTTGTGGGCAACAGAGCAAAGCAGTTGTTGTTTAAACACAGTTTACTCAGCGTTCTAAGCTTTTTGATAAAGGGCTTGACAACACAGGTAGTCGCTTGGCTGCCATGCTCAGAGAGCATGCCAAGCTGTTGGAACTTAAACCCCAGACTTGAGTAACATGAGCATTTGGGCTCCTTCCAGATTGGGAAGTCTGATCTTAGCGGGATTGACAAGTACTGAATGAAAGGAGCTTTTGGCAGAGCAGTGACTGGAGGACACCAGGGATCAGCACCCACAGAGCAGTACTCTGAGCTTGTGAGGATGTCTTGCTTTACCATGCCAACAGGATCTAAAGGTGACACAAACTGAGTGACAATTCAATGGCACTTCTTGGACACAACTCTGCAGCAAAAAGCAAAATGGCATTTCTTGGATTCTGAAGATTCTAGACATCTGACAATACAAAGTTATGTTATTAATGGAGGAGCCATTATAAATAGAAATGCTGCATCAGAGATCTTACTGCTGGAAATGTTAAATATACTTCAAATGTAAAGTGATTTATGTAAAAGAAAGGAGAGGTCCGCCTGACCCTACAGTAGGTTCACTAACTTGCGGATTTGCAGAACCTTTTCCTCTTCCCTTCTGCTCCATTCTCCCCCCACCCACAAAATTATTAATTTCTGGCCAAATCCGCTTTGTCTGGCAGCACGTACAGGATTTGAGCTCAGACTTAAACTGAACAGCAACCATTGGAGAGCAACTGGTCAGACAAGCCAGTGAATATACTCCACTGCCAACAGCACAGTGCTCCACATTTGAAACTTCTTGCCCAGCCTTCACCAGAGACTGCCCTGCCACCACTTCGGTCAGCATAAGGCATTAGTCCTGCTGTCTAGTTTGCATTTTATGCTGGCACTTGTTCAGTTCAGATTCCAAGAGAGACAGGGATTGCAGGCCCAGTTTCTATGGGGGGGATTTTATCAATGGGGACGTGAGGGAGGCGGGACTGCTGCTTGTTGGGTTTTAGTCCCGCCTCCATCGACATCCTGCCAACCCACGCTATTTTCCCTTCATTGACCTTGTTAAGCCCGCTCAGCGGGCTTAGCAGGCCAATTAAGGGAAAGCTGGTGACAGAGAACATCAGCATATGATATTTAATCTGTCAAGATTTTTTGACAGATGAATTGTCATCATTTGACAGCTCTGTGAAGCAGTCAAACACTGACAATATGTCTTCTAAGTTGAGTCCTTTACTCAAGTCTCAATTAGAAAGCTTTCCTGAGCAGAAAGCAGAAGGCTGCTGCATTTAAGAATGCAGCGGCTATTCTGCTTTCTCTGCCGGTGAGATGAGGCAACTCCGCAGCCAAAAGGGATGAAGCCTGGAGGAAGAAGCAAAGGTAAGTAATCCTATTAAAACACTTTAGACTCACCTCACACACTTACCTCTCCACACTTGCACTCACCACTCACCTGCACACCAGACATTTCAGCCCCTCCGACCCCTGGCTCGCCTCGCTGACCCTGGCGAGGTTCGGAGCCATCAGGAAGCCCACACTTTAGGGCTCAAAATAGGGATTAGCCAAAAAACTACCTGTTAACTGACAGTTAATTGGCACTAATCCTCTTCCCGCCTTGAGGAGACGGGACCCGGTGTGGTTCGGGTACCCACCTCCTGGGAAGATGGTATGGAGGTGGGTTGGGGGTGGGATGGGTACCCGCTCCCAGATTCTGCCATTTTCCCTGCAGTTCCACCTTCATACCTGCCTCCCCAGGGCTGGCAAGATCGCCTCCTATGTGTCTAAGAGTTTGCTATCACGATAAGGGTGCAGGATTTAATGCTGTAAACACCAAGTGCCAGCTCAATAATGCTGGTCTCTCAGAAGCCGACCTCAGCAAGTACCAATGTAAAAGCAGCTTTTAGTTATAAGCCCTACTTGCGGCCTTGGAACATCTAGGTATCGATCACCGTACCTGACCCCGGAAAGCTTCAGGGAGAATGATGCTTTTAGGGCTGTGCTAAAATAGTTTTAAAATATAACTGGATAGAAAAAGTAAAAAAAAATCAGAGACTAATTCATGCTCCAACGGCTCTGTGGTCTGAGGAGATTGGAGAAACAGCCCAGCCTCGGCAGGAGGCAGAGCTCTGGGAATGAAACCTGGGACTAAACTGTGAGAAGGTAAAAGTGGGAAAGGAACAAAAGCTCTGGTCATCTCCCCCTCCCCCTCCCTCCCCCCCCCCCCCCCCACCGCTACTGACAATTACCCTGCAAGCATCCTCTACCATCAAAGCCACACTTTTAACAGCGAGTCACAAAACTGCATAGTAATATTTCTGTTGGAAGCACTGTGGTTGATTAAAGTGGCTGAAAAGAATGATGCAGGGCAGGCCAGAACCATACTGAGGATTTCAAGAACAAACCAAGCCTGCGGTAATATTTGTTTGCAATCAGATTTGTCTTTTTTTCTATCCCACTTGCATCAGGCAATCTTACTTGCACAATAAACTTACGAGAAATGTCAATTTGCAAACGTTGCAGTGTGGCTGGCGTCTTCCATTCACTGGAATGGAACTTTGCTCGTGACATCTCACCTCGGGAAGTTCCACATAGTAACTGACCGCTGACTAGTCGCCTCTACCTAGCGGTTATGAAGTTTCAAATGCATAAAATAGCAATGGAAGACTCTCATGGTGCATTCATACTACAAATATAGTGCCAGTGCAGCAAGAAAAAAAACATGCATTGAAATAGTGCATTCCCTGCTCTCAGGACATCCCAAGGAGGTTAACAGCCAATTAAGTACTTTTGAAGTGTAATCACTGTTGTAATGTAGGAAACGTGGCAATCAATTTTCTGACAGGAAGGTCCCACAAACAGCAATGAGAAAGACCAGATAATCTGTTCATTAATGTTGGTTGAGGGATAAATGTTGACCAGGACACCATGAAGAACTCCCCTTCTCTTAGAATAGTGCCATGGGATCATCTACGTTCACCTGAGGGGCAGACATGGCTTTGGTTTAACGTCTCATCTGAGGAGAGATTGTGTCGATTGGGCTTATACTCACTGGAGTTTAGAAGATTGAGAGGGGATCTCATCGAAACCTATAAAATTCTGTCAGGCCTGGACAGACTAGATGCAGGAAGGATGTTTCTGATGGCCGGGGTGTCCAGAACCAGGGGTCATAGTCTAAGGATAAGGGGTAAGCCATTTAGGACTGAAATGAGGAGGAATTTCTTCACCCAGAGAGTGGTGAACCTCTGGAATTCTCTGCCACAGAGGGCGGTGGAGGCCAGTTCATTAAATATATTCAAAAAAGAGTTGGATATATTTCTTAAGGCTAAAGGGATCAAGGGATATGGGGAGAAGGCAGGGACAGGGTACTGAATTTGGATGATCAGCCATGATCTCATTGAATGGCGGAGCAGGCTCGAAGGGCCGAATGGCCTACTCCTGCTCCTATCTTCTATGTTTCTATGAAAGACGGCGCTGACTCTATAGTTACAGCATGCAGAGCTGGATTGAGATTTCCTGCATCCCTCCCAACCCCAATCCACAAACACAATCGTATTGTAAAGTGCATGAAGAAATAGGCCTGTAGAATGCTTATGAACTGCATTAATAATAAAGCAAATCATTTCATAATATACTATGCCCCATATTTGGCTGGGACCCATGCATTACACTATCAATTCAATTCAATTCAATTCAAATGCTTTATTGGCATGAAAGTTTACAGAGAACCATATTGCCAAAGCTTACATAGCAAAAAGGTACAGTTTTCCAACATTCTGTAGGTGTCAATCGATTTGACATTTGTTGGGTACATACAATATTACTTTTAAACAATATTAATTTTAAACAGTCTTTGTACTTCATTTGGTACGTTCAATATTAATTTTAAACAGTCTTAATTTTAAACAGTCCTCAGGTTGTGACATGTTGTTACATATTTGGCCCCAAGGTATGGTCTGTCTCCTTCTCCTAGGACTAATCTCAATTTTGACAGGTCATCCAATTCCTTGAAATCTGGGGTTGTTTGGCTTAGCTTGTTGAATAATATGTTTCTTGATGTGTTGAATTTTTCGCATTTTAGGAGGAAATGCATCTCTGTTTCAACCTCGCCGGCCAGACATTGATCGCATATTCTATTCTCTCTAGGCTGCCAGGATTTCTTGTATCTGCCTTTTTCAATTTCCAGTTGGTGGTCGCTTAGTCTGTACCTGGTGAGGGTCTGTCTCTGTTTTGTGTCTCTGATGGTCGTGAGGTAGTCTGCCAGTTTATATTCTCTTTTTAGGGCCCGGTAACATTCTAATCTGCTTTGGCTTTCGGTTATTTTGTTCCAATGTTCCAGGTAGGTTTCTTTGCATTTTTTAATGATTTGGTTCACTCGGATTGGTGTTTGGACGGCTGTGTTGGTCTGGAGCTGGTCAGGGTCCGGCTGAGTACTTAGTTTCCGTAGCAGCTGACTCAGGGGACTCTTTTCTGGGTTTAGCTCTTGGGTCTGAAAGGCTTTGAAATGAAGGGTGTCTGGGGAGCTAGATTTGAGGTGATTTAGGAAGTTTAGTGCTCGTTTTTGGATGTTTATTATCAGTGGGTATCTGCCTAGTTCGGCTCTGCATGCATTTGTTGGCATTTTTCTTTGGGTGCGAAGGATGCTTCGGCAGAATTCTGCATGTAGGGCTTCTATTGTATGTTTTTCCCATTTAGTGTAGCTTTGGTGATTTAGCGGGCCCCATACTTCACTACCGTACAGTGCAATGGGCAGGATTATGCTGTCAAATATTTTGAGCCAGATTTTGATTGGGATTTGGATGTTGTAGAATTTTCTTTTTATTGCATATAGGGCTCTTCGGGCTTTTTCTTTTAGTGCATTCACTGCTATGCTGAAGCTCCCTGATGCTGTAATAGTTAGACCAAGGTAGGTGTAGCTCATAGTGTGTCCTATAGTGGTATCACTGAGGGTAAACTGGTATTTGTTTTCCTGACATCTGGGCCTTTTTTGAAAAATCATGATGTTCGTTTTCTTTAGATTTACTGTTAGAGCCCAATTTTGGCAGTATTTGTCGAGTAGGTCTAGTTGTTGCTGTAATCCCTGTTATCTGCTATCTGATAGCATGAATGCATGATGTGGTACTGAGTCATACAGATGCGGAAGTTCCCAAATTGAACCCTTGTCTGCATTAAGGTAGCTGATCTCAATCAGGACAGTGATGAGAGCACTACAATTGGTCACCATGTCCTTTGGTTATGGAGAAGATGATCTGCCAGGGTTCCTGCTTCTTACTGATCCCTGCTGGAAAGTTCACGTGTACTGAATCAGTTTTGGCCATGGTGTTTATTCTCCACCCTGTCCCCTCTTGAATAACCTGCACAGTCACTCCAATTAGTCTCACACATGAAGAACGTCCAATTGGTCAAAGTGCAAGCGTGTCAGCCGTGGCTCAGTGGTAGCAATCTCACCTGAGTCAGAAGGTTGTGGGTTCAAGCCCCACTCGAGACTTGAGCACAAGATCTAGACAGAAACTGTAATGCATTACTGAGGGAGTGCTGCACTGTTGGATGTGCGTCTTTCAGAGGAGACATTAAATCGCGGTCCCTTCTGCCCTCTCAGGTGGACGTAAAAGATCCCATGGCGCTATTTTGAAGTACAGCAGGGGAGTTCTCCATGGTGTCCTGGGCCAATATTTATCCCTCAACCAACATCACTAAAAACAGATTATCTGGTTATCACATTGTTGTTTGTGGGACCTTGCTGTGCGCAATTGACTGCCGCGTTTCCTACATTACAACAGTGACTACACTTCAAAAAGTACTTCATTGGCTGTAAAGCGCTTTGGGCTATCCTGAGGCGCTGACATAAATCTAAATCTTTCTTTTCTTTCAGAGGACTGCTGGTACCTGTGGAACCACATTCCAGAAAGAGACGGCACCTTCAGAAAAGAGCTAGCCGACTGGGATAATTCGACAAAAAACCTGCTTTTTAACCAAATGTGTTTGTGTATAAAACTAACTGCCACTTGCTGAGATCAGTGCAGATAAGCGGTAACAGGTGCCCCTTCTCTTTCCCTAACCTGATGGAGTGCATTCTGCCATACTTTTACGAAACAGAATGGAAAACAAAGGCTACTTTGTTTCAGCTCTTTATCTATTGTTGCAAATCGGCACAAACGTATACATGAATTAAAAACAGAAAACATTGGTACATATAACAAATCTCAACACTGGAAAGAGGAAATGGGCCACAATCCAAAAATGGAAAGTTATCTTTCTTTTGCAGATGCTGACTCACTTTTTATTTCAGATTTCCAGCGTTTGCTGGTTGCCTGTCTTTCTGACAGAAACATATGCATTACGAGCAAAGGAAATAGTTGCTGCAATACAAAGTACTTCCTGCTTTTATGTCTTCAACCTACAGTTCAACCAAAAAAAAGTCTATCCTGTGCGGAGCAATTGTACCATTGGCCCATGGAGGCCCGACAAAGTCCCCGAGACATCAGCCATCAAATGGGATCTCCAAGTTTTTGGTTCCAAGATGCGGGTCCAGAGAAGCCGTTCCTTCCCTAACCCAGCATTGAATGAGTTATGCAGTTACATGGGGAGCTGCTGCCTATATCTAACCTCATTACAGACCCACAAAAAATGACAGAGTGCAGCTCTCGATGTCAGCAGATCAGTCTCTGGAGTTTAGTGTTCCCTTCACTAACTATAATGAATCCCCCACTGGGACTGGGGAAGGTGTTGATGACAAAATGTTTATAAGAACAAGGTTCCACTGTATATGTAACTCTGACATACATACACTTCAAATTTAGAACATAATTGCCACAATTATAGCGGTTTAAAAAATAATTTGGTGCATATTACCCATACATCCATAAGTATCTTGTGATCCACACAGCACAGAGATGAACGATGGCCAATTAATATTCTAGAATAAATTTTTTTGTACATTTATAAAAAACAATTTTAAAGAAATAATTTCATGCATCCCATTACTTCATGATGCATAGCTCAACATCACCAGTTCTCTGCCTCCCCCAAATCTGCCCGGTTGGTTCAATAGATTCATTGTTAAAACCTACTGAATTGACCAACTGACTCTTTCCACAGCAGTTCTCTGTCAGACTTGTTTTCACCAGCGAACATGCCTGTGAGGCTGGTTACCAACAAGGAAAACAAGAGAAGGGTGTCATTCATCACAGGACAAATACGGAAAGTGTTAGTGTATAGCTCATCATAAAATAGAGCACTGTGTATTTGTAATCTGGAGATATGCATGATATACGAGTGAACTCCCCTAAAGTGTGCAATTTAAGAGTTTGGTTCTTGATGGCCATCTTGTAAATGGGACAATGTTTTGTGTCTAATGGACAAAGATACAATTCTGCATAAGCCACAAAAGTGTCAGCAATCATCAACACTTTGATCAAATCTCTATTTTTAAGAAAAGAATTTACAGCTATTCCCGACCTCAGGATGTCCCAAAGTGTTTACAGCCAATGAAGTACTTTTGAAATATAGTCACTGTTGTAATGCAGGAAATAATAAAAGGCGAGAGTCCTACCGCTGAGCCAGGGCTGATACTATAAGCAAGGTTTCGGTAAAGAGGCTCATCTACATGACATGGGTTTGTACAAGACCATTCCTTCATGAAAGGATTCTGAAAGCAGTCGGACAGGATGCAGAAATTCGTAGAGATACAGATGATTCGATTCAGACCGGAAGCCTGACATAGAAACATAGAAGATAGGAGCAGGAGTAGGCCATTCGGCCCCTCGAGCCTGTTCTGCCATTTAATGAGATCATGGCTGATCATCCAAATTCAGTACCCTGTCCCTGCTTTCTCCCCATATCCCTTGATCCCTTTAGCCTTAAAGGGCTTCCCCAGTCCCAGTGGGCGATTCATTATAGTTAGTGAAGGGAACACTAAACTCCAGAGACTGAACTGCTGACATCAAGATCTTTAGCCTGACACAGGCCTGAGACTGATGGGTCACTTGACTGACACACTTACACAGCTTGTTCTAGATTGTCAACTGGACAGCCACTTGCTTGCAAGTAAGCTGAGTGAAGATGCTAGACATACTGTTGCCACAGAGCATTACTCAACTCTAGTAATCCAGTGCTTGTAATTAACGGAAACTACTGAATGACTTGTAGAACTTTCATGGCATGCTGAAGCTAAAAGCAGTGGAATCCTGTTAAAGATTAACTGCGAGGTTGAGTAACACAAGAGTTATCATGTCGCCAATGTTCCCTCTAATTTTTTTTTTGCACCGCGCAGCTTAAAGGGAATGTTTGCTGGATCAATTTTAAATTTTAAATCTGAGATTGATAGATTTCTGTTAACCAAAGGTATTAAGGGATATGGGGCAAAGGAGGTGGTCACAGATCAGCCATGATCGCATTGAATAGTGGAACAGGCTTGAGGGGGCTAAATAGCCTACTCCTGATTCTATGTTCTTAATCGGCCCCATCTTTCCTTTGACAACCCCTTTACTACTTACGTGTTCACAAAGGACTTTGGGGTTCCCTTTTCTGTTAGCTGCTAATCTATTCACATACTCTGTCTTTGCTCCTCTTATTCCCTTTTTTAAAGATCTAATCTATACTTTCTATATTCAGCTTGGTTCTCTACTGTATTTTGAACCTTACAATTGCCATCAGCCTCCTTTTTCTATCTCATTTTAACCTCTGTATTTTTAGTCATCTAGGGAGCTCTAGCTTTGGATGCCCTTTCTTTCTTCCTCATAGGAATGTGTCTACTCTCTACCTGAACCATCTCTGCTTTGAAGGCCTCCCATTGTTCAATTACTGTTTTGCCTACCAACTTTTGATTTCAATCCACCTGGGCCAGATTCCTTTTCAACTCACTGAAATGAGTCCTCCTCCAGTTAAGTATTTTTACACTTGATTGTACCTTGTCCTTTTCCATATCTATTCCAAACCTGATGATATGATCACTGTTCCTTAAATGCTGTCATAAGAACATAAGAAAATAAAAGCAGGAGTAGGCCATAATGGCCCGTCGAGCCTGCTCCGCTGTTCAATAAGATCAAGGCTGATCATCGACCTCAACTCCAGTTTCCCGCCCGATCTCCATATCCCTCGATTCCCCTAGAGTCCAAAAATCTATCTATCTCAGCCTTGAATATACTCAAAGATTCAGCATTCACAGCCCTCTGGGGCAGAGAATTCCAAAGATTGACAACCCTTTGAGTGAAGAAATTCCTCCTCAGCTCAGTCTTAAGTGGCCGACCCCTTATTCTGAGACTGTGCCCCCTAGTTCTAGACACTCCAGCCAGGGGAAACAACCTCTCAGCATCTACCCTGTCAATCCCCTTCAGAATTTTGTATGTTTCAATGAGATCACCTCTCATTCTTCTGAACTCGAGAGTATAGGCCCATTCTACACAAATCTCTCATCATAGGACAGGCCTCTCATCCCAGGAATCAATCTAGTGAACCTTTGATAAGGAGACCAAAACTGTGCACAGTACTCCAGGTGTGGTCTCACCAAGGCCCTGTACAATTGTAGCAAGACTTCCTTACTTTTATACTCCTGTTTGTGGGAGCGTGCTGTGCGCAAATTGGCTGCAACATTTCCTACATTACAACAGTGACTACACTTCAAAAAGTACTTAATTGGCTGTAAAGCGCTTTGGGATGTCTGGTGGTCGTGAAAGGCGCTATATAAATGCAAGTCTTTCTTTTTCGTTGGGCTGGAAACACACTGTTAAGAAAGTTCTCTTGTAAACATTTCAGGAATTCCTCCCCCTCTGCCTTTTACATGGTTACTATCCCACTCTATATTCGGATAATTGAAGTCCCCCATTATCACTACTCTAGTTCTTGCATCTTTCTCTAATTGGCTTGCACATTTGCTCCTCTATCTCCTTCCCACTATTTGGTGGCCTATAGTATACACCCAGTAGTGTAATCGCTCCTCTATTGTTCTTTAATTCTAACCAAATAGATTCTGTCTTTGACACCTCAACTACATCATCCCTCTCCAGTGCTAGAATAGTTTCTTTGATCAATACTGCCACCCCCTCCTTTTTTCCCTTTCCTATCTTTCCTGACTACACTTTCCTGACTACCTTGTAGTCAGGAATGTTAAGTGCCAATCCTCCCTTTCTTCGAACCAGGTCTGTTATTGCCGTTATATCATAGTTCCATGTGGTGATTTGTGCCTGCAGCTCACCAACCTTATATACCATGCTCCATGCACTGAAAACCGGTTTCAGAGTGCCACGCTCCTGGAGGATTCCTGCACTGCCTGCCTCTTCCTACCCATGCCAGATGACCACTCACTTACTAGCCTGCTGAACTCTCTGCAGCTGCATGCTGACCACTTCCTGGAACGTGTGATCCAGGAAATTCTCAGCCTCCCGTATGCTTTGCAGTGACTCCAACCGCTCCTCAAGCTCAGAAACCCTGAGCTCGAGTTCCAGCAACTAAAGGCACTTCCTGTACACGTGGTTATCCAGGACACAAAGCGTCCTGGAGTTCCCACATGGCAGTGGGTCTCAGCTGTCCCATTATTTTGCTTTAAAAAATCCCTTTAGATCGAATTAATTACTGATTATTTATATATTTACTGTTGCCCTTGGGTTTAAAGCACTTAGCAGCTCCTACCCCCTCTGCACCAAATTCCCATTGCCACACTATATAGCAAGCCACTCTGTTTAGCAGATACTCCCAGCTATGTTCGTAGACCATAAATGGCTTCACCAGAAACAAATTAAGCCAACAGCAAGGTTTGTTTACAGCTCAAGTTTTGCAGTTTTGCCAGAAACCTGCATCCATCTGGTTTACATAGGATCGGTGTCACATTCCAACTTTTCAAACAGTTTCTTTATAGCATACTGCAGTGAGGGCATTTGAAAATGCTGGAATGCAGTTATTCTGGTGTTTCTACCAGTTATCTGCGGGCAGGTTCGATCTGTTAAGAATTTCTTCAGCGGAAAACAACTTTCTAGATGCCAATGAATTTCAAGTGAGCAATTCATTCAGCCAATGGATGTCTGGAATCCAACCGAGTTTGATCAGTGATACGGGAAACCGAACGATTGGCAAGAAGAGTTTGATTAGCCCCACTTATGAGCTGAATCTGATCTAGTTCCTTGTGCAGCGGCCTGGCAACAGCAGCTGTTCTTGTCCTGCTCTTTGCTGCCCTCTTTAGATGCTCTCAGGAAATTCACTCTTGGAAATAGGTGGAGGTCCAAGGTCAAACTATGCTGCTGCCTATTTATGAAGGCAGTTACATCTATCTGTACCTCCACCTGTTCTCCCCTCCTCAGCTTCTTTTTTGTCACCCTACTTAGGGGCTTCTCCTACCTGATGGGTTACATCCAAAACCTTAACTGGCCTTTTCAGATGCCGAATGACCTGCTTCAATTTTAATTTTGGAGCAACAGGGAGCAGCTCCTCATTTTCAACATGAATTTCCATTATTTTGGCAAAGTGCTATAGAAATTCAAACAATACACTCTCCGTGTACACGCACAATCCTTGTTGAATTAAGTTAGATATTCACAGAATCACAGAAACCCCACAGTGCAGATAGAGGTCATTTCGGCCCATCGAGCCTGCACCGACACATATCCCACCTGATCCCCGTAACCCCTGCACCGACACATATCCCACCTGATCCCCGTAACCCCTACACCAACACATATCCCACCCTATCCCCACGTATTTAATCCCCCTAACACTAAGGGTCAATTTTTATCATAGCCAATCAACCTAACCCGCACATCTTTGGACTGTGGGAGGAAACCGGAGCACCCGGAGGAAACCCACGCAAACACGGGGAGAATGTGCAAACTCCACACAGACAGTCGCCCGAGGCCGGATTCGAACCCGGGTCCCTGGTGCTGTGAGGCAACAGCGCTAACCACTATGCCACCGTGCTGCCCCTGGTACTTCGCTGCACATTAAGCATTTCTGAGTTAAATGGAAGTTCAACGTCATGAACAGCAATGCATTATAACAGCCAATGAATTCCATGTCCTTTGGATTATACTTTTCATTTAATCGCTATGATTAACTCCACTGTACTGGTCTTACTGGTGTAAAAAGAAATGCTACGTCTGGGACTACTACACCAGCCAGGCAAAACTCAGTAGTGTAAAGGAAAAAGCCATACTCCAAGAGATACACCATCATATGAACAGAATTCTGATTTTATTAATACATGATATACTGGGTTTAAAAGTCTGGAAAGCCTCAGCAACACAAGCTGTGTCAATACAGGCTTCTGAGATGGGATGGTTTGATAACACAAAAGTTGTAAAACACCATACAAGCTTTGAAATGGGAATTCGTTAAAAATACTAAAACAATGGCCCTATTGAAATAGCAGTTTGGCGCTTCCAGAAGGTCTGGAGTTTGGGAGAAACACAAGGGAATGACCCAAGTAAAGTGTTATAAACTAACACGTTGAACAGAAACATTAAAAAAGGCATGTGCCTTTGAAAAGATGACATCAAGTAAAAAGAAACACCTGCTGGTCAAATAGTTTTTATGTTAAACTTGGAAGACAGGAGACATAATTCTTAATACAACCATTGAGATAGCTAGAAAACAAGTAAACACCCTAGTTGAAGTGTATTTAATTTACATGTTGTAAATATACCAACAGAACACTTTGAAGATATGACTTCAATAGATGCACCAAGCAATTACATTGTGTTTGTATTGAACTTGGAACACCACGGAGACAGGAGTCTGCGAATAACCAGTTAAGCCAATATTAAGAATTGAATGGAAGTCCTTCGATAAGAATGACATCAGAGATAAATCTGTTGTAGCCATTTTTTGATAAGTTTTTGGAACACCTAAAGGTAGAGACATAATTATGCATGCAGCAACTAAATTGACAGTAAGAATAGAAAAAAGTCAACAGAGAGATGACTAGAGATAATTAGCTTACATCAGCAGAAAACGTCAAAGGATAAACCACTAAAAAAGGTATAAAATAGAGCTTTTTCAGATAGACAGTCAGAAGTCGCTGGAAACGGGCAAGCGATTCGCGACTTCAGAACCGCTCTAAGCCTACAACTCTGAGTCTCGGGTAAACAAGGTATTTGATTTTGGTGGATATCCTGGATTAGAATTAAGAATAAGAAATGTAAAAATGTATGAAGTTAAGATTTGAGAATAAGGATCTCAGAGGATAAGAAAGGTAAGCTATTTGTTTTTGAACTGTTAATGTTGCGATTGACTCAAAAGCTGTTAACTGTATGTTGGCTCTTAAATAAATCTATATATTTTTAGAATTGTCTCAAGTAGTATTTCTGTATCAATCTCGCGAACTCAATTTCTGTACACTCTTTTGTAAGGAGTTGCAGAGTTCTGGGGGGTATTCCGAACCCTCATAATATTTGGAAGGTTACAGTCTAGTTAAACTTATTAAAAGTGCTATCCGGAGGACGGTAACATCTTCAAGTCGTTTCTTTCCTTTAGGGAGAGATAGTCTGAACCTTTAGACCCAATTAAGCATCTTATAGAATTCGGCTATCTCTAACTTTAGTTGAAGGTGAACGTCTGGGGAATGCGCCTGATCTGGGGTAGCCCAAAAAGGGCTAGGACTAGTAATTATCCCTTCAGTAGCACTGGAGCAGAAGCTGCATTTCTGGCAAAGGTACCGAGATCTTTCAGTCAATCGGATACAATTAGAATCATAGAACCTTATAGCAGAGGAGACTGCCATTCGGCCCCTTGTGCTTGTGCTGGCTCTTTGAAAGAGCAGTCGTGCTTAGTCCCACACTCCCCGCTTTTTGTCTGTAACCCTGCAAGTTCCTCATCCTCCAGTACATGTCCAACTCCCTCTTAAAATTATTTATAGAATCAGCTTCCACCACCTTTTCAGGTAGAGCACTGCAGATCCTGACAACTCAGTGAACAAAATTCTCATCTCCCCGCTAGATCTTTTGCCAATGATTTTAAATCTATGACCTCTAGTTATTGACCCACTTGCCAGAGGGAACACTTTCCCCCTATTTACCCTATGAAAACCTCTCATCATCTTGAAAACCTCTATTAGGACACCTCTTAACTTTCCCTGTTTCCAAGGAGAACAGTCCTAACTTTTCCAAACTCTCCTCATAACTGAAGTCCCTCATCCCTGGTAACATCCTGGTAAACTTGGATTTTCGTGGGTTTTCTCCGGGTGCTCCGGTTTCCTCCCACAGCCCAAAGATGTGCGGGTTAGGTTGATTGGCTATGATAAATTGACCCTTAGTGTTCGGGGGATTAAATACGTGGGGTTACGGGGATAGGGTGGGATATGTGTTGGTGTAGGGGTTACGGGGATCAGGTGGGATATGTGTCGGTGCAGGCTCGATGGGCCGAAATGGCCTCTATCTGCACTGTGGGGTTTCTGTGTGATAAACCTCCTCGGTACCCTTTCTACGGTCTTTACATCTTTCCTGAAGTATGGTGCCCAGAATTGTCCACAATACTCCAGCTGAGGCCTAACCAGTGATTTAGAAAGTTCTAGCATGATCTCTCTGCTTTTATATTTTGTTCCTCGGTTTATAAACCCAAGTAACCCATGTGCTTTTTTAACCACCTTATCAACTTGCCCTGCCACCTTTAAGGGTTTGTGTATATGGACACAAGGTCTCTCTGCTCGTCTACACTTTTCAAAATCAGGCCATTTATAGTATACTGTCTTTCCATATTAGTCCTCCCAAAGTGCACCACTTCACACTTCTCCACTTTTGAATTCCATCTGCTATGCTTCTGCCCATTTCACCATCCTGTCTCCATCATCCTGAAGCCTTTTACTATCCTCATCACTATCTATTACTTTGCCAAGTTTTGTATCCATTGCCAAACCTTATACTGCTGCTCCCTACACCCGAGTCTAGATCATTTATCAAAGTTGAAAAGAGTAATGGACCCAAAACTGACCCTTGGGGAACACCACGGCAAAGCACCTCCCAGTCTGAATAACATCCATCCACCACCACCCTCTGCTTCCTGTCACTGAGCCAATTCCGTATCCATACCACCACTTTCGCCTTAATTCTATGGGCTTCCATCTTCTTAATAAGCCTCCTGTGTGGCACTTTGTCGAATGCCTTCCAAAAGTCCATATATACATCATCTACACTACCTTGACCAACCTTCTCTGTTACCTCAAAGAAATCAATCAAGTTAATCAGATATGATTTACCTTTAACAAATTCATGCTGGCTCTCCTTGATTAACCTATGCCTTCCCGAATGAAAGTTTATTTTGTCCCTGATAATGGTTTCCAATAACTTCCCCATCACCAATGTTAGGGTGACAGGCCTGTAGTTTCCTAGTTTATCCCTTTCCCCTTTTTTGATCTGGAAACAGATTTTATGGTAACTGCTCTCCCCTTCCCTGAGCCCAATCTTTCTACTTTTCTTTCTAGCAGTACAGGTAAGAAAAAGAGTGTGCATTTATCAAGCACTTTTCATGACTTCAGGGTGCCCCAACACGCTTCACAGGCAATGATGTACTTTTGAAGTGTAGTCACTGTTGTAATATTTAGGCAAATGTACAATGAATGTGAGGATGTGGTACTGTCAAGAGTGACCAACTGAACAAGAAAAAACTGTTAATGCATGTGAAACCCAAATCTGATTACAGTTTGACTTGGTTTACGCCTTGCTTTGCTGGTGTATTTTTTGCCCATTCCCCAGATATAGGACACCCAGAGAAACATCACCGGGTTTAGGAATGTCCAGACCAAGCCTCCAATATATCTACCCACGTAGAACGTTTGCCCAGTGCAGAGTGCACACTTTCTCTGCACAGGAGCACACCCCACTTTACGTCCAATGAGAGTAGATGGAGATTAGCAGAGCCAAGGTTTGGAGACCCTCAACTGAGCACAGAGATACTGCGGAGTCTAATCTGCTAAATAACAAGAGCTATACTCTTTGTATGAAGAAAAACTTCATCAGTCCCAAATTTACCTTTTACTGGTTTCCACCTCATCCTACACCCATAAGAGCACTGATAAACCACTGAACATGAAGGGAGGAGTAAGATGGAGCAGCACATCATGAAAACCACAAATGCACAGGCTCGTAACTAAGGTGCCACTGCACGACAACCTTACCTCCAATCAACCTGGCTCCAATCAGGTCCGATATCTTTTACAAAAATCAGACGCGAGAGCTCTTGTCTGTGGACAAGAACACACATACATCTCACTTGCTAGTCTCCCAAGGTGTAGACCCTCTCAGTTCAAGATGCCAGTTGATCAAATTTATGCATCTATTAATATGGGGCCGTGACTGATTAGTTATGTAATGCACAGCCAATGGTCAACTCCAGTACACAGGCAACACAATATGGAGCAACACCACTGTTCCCATTGGTTTCAGCTTCAAAAACAGAATTAGTAAGTTTTACAACCCGAAGTGAGGGTTTTTGATAAAGCCAGATAGGAATTTAAAAAAAAGTGATGCACTAATGAGTTTTTCAGAAAACCCAGCTGAAGCACCGACACACTACACCACAAAGCTGCAACTGTGTCAGAGTGATAACATCATGGGTCCAGTGGACTGGAGCAACAACACGGTCACAATGCAGTATCATGCTCCATGAACAAAGGGTGGGGGGAGAACTAGTAAATAATTTATCACATTTACCAAGAGATAGTATGCACATAACCACAATAACATGCAATTTCTGGGAGAAATGAGGGGGGTGAAACTCACATTTTTCCAGTGACCCTGGATATTGAGGGCACATATCGCCTCCAACCTCTCCCCATAAAAGCTTGTTTGTGCTTCTCCAAAAGATTATTTATTATTTTTATTTTAGGGTGTCCTGTTTGCACACACTACTTAAGAGATGCAATAATCTTGGAAGAAAAATCTATTTCTCCCTGACGACTGCAAAGAATACATTTTAAACAAAATGGCTTGAGTGCCGTCAGGTGGGAAATACGAGGCATCTTTCCATACAGCCTGCCCGTGGACAAGAATACACATCTCACTTGCTGAAACATGTTTATTTAAAAGGAATAGGGTGATACAACAGATTGTAAGATATGTCAACTCTGTCCTGTGACCACACAGCAATCACCTTCTGGGTCTGTTGGTTGTTAAATTAAATCCAGGACATAAAATTCAGCTTCAACCAGCAACCTTATCCCGGTCATAGGGCAGCAATAGGGCGCCGGTGAAACAATGGGGGGGAATAAGACTGTGCTGGGGCCCGGGGAGTCACTCCAGCCCGGGAGCCTGACACGAGAACAGGTCCGCTCCCAGCACCGACAGAGCGGCAGCAACCCGCGGCGGGAACTTGTGAATGAAATGGCGCCGACTCCCGGCCCGGCCTCTCGATCCCGACCTCAGTCTCGGTCCCGGTCCCGACAGCTCGCTCTCCGAGGGAACAGTTACAACTGCACACCACCGGCAGTCAATCTGTGCATCTTCACAACCGTTCCCCCACAACAACATCCAACCTCAGTTCCGGCAACAAAAATATAAAAGAACACCCTAGCAATTATAAAAAAAAGCGCGTTAGAACGCACAAGCCTGCTTTTTATTCCCCTTTTATTGAGAACTCCGGCGGCGGCAGGAAAGCAACCAAAGTCTTTAAAAGCAGCCACTGATCAAAAGATGTGATGGAGCCACAAGCAATAAATGCGCAGGCGCGGCTTTTCTTCCGGTGTGAGGCTTGCAGTGAGCGGCAAGCAGGGGGCGGGACCCGGCTCGAGGGGGGGAGGGACCCGGCTCGGGAGGGCGGGGCCAGGGCGTGCGGAGCCCAGCTGGGGGGGGTAGGGGGAGCGGAGCGCGGCTCGGGGGGCGGGGCCAGAGGGGCGAGCGGAGCCCAGCTCGGGGGGCGGGGCCAGAGGAGGGGGCGGGGCGAGCGGAGCCCGGCTCGGGGGGCGGGACCAGGGGAGGGGGCGGGGCGAGCGGAGCCCGGCAAGGTGTCCGGGCTTGGGGAGGTGGGAGGTAATGCGGGCCGTTGATGTTTCAGTTGTTACGCCGAAAATTTGTGCGAGGGAAAGATGGAGGAAACGAGTCGGCGCGAGTGTCTTTGGTTCCTCGGGCAGCAGTGAGGCCGGGCCGGCGGGGAGTGTTTGCGGGAGGCTGCCAGTCGCCAGGTGGCCCTGCGCCTGGGAATTTCCTGATGTTACGCCGCTGCTGCACTCTGGGAAAGTTCCGAAGCAGCCCTAGTGCTCCCAGGTCAGGTGATCCAGGCGGAAGTGAGGAAATTGGAAGCTTTGCAGAGTCCCCAAACTTTGCTTGCTGATTCCTGGCTTCACAGAGGATTTTTTTCAGCCCATTTTTGCACAGTTTTGCTCACTGAGACTTGCACTTGAACCCCCACAAAGTGTTGCAGTCTCACCCCATCCCTGCATGTTGTAACCACTTCCATCCACCCAGGATACCCAACTCACATACTCAGAACGACTCGTGAGACGGCATGGCATTCCCCATGGGCATACCTCTCTATACCATCATTGTGGAAGATGGGGAGGAGGAGGAACAGCAGCGTATGGAGGCGAAGAGAATAAGGCAGCATGGCAAAAGACACCACCCTACCAGGTACTACCCTCCACAGCGTATCTATAGGCAGCGCAGGTCTTTCGAGGATCTCTCGGAGGATCTCTGTGTTCGAAGGGTGCGATTGTCCAAGGGTGCCATTGCAAATCTGTGCGAACTCCTTCGTGAAGATCTTCAGCCGCACTCCACTGCCAGAACGGCTTTGTCTGTCGAAATGAAAGTGACCACTGCCCTAAATTTTTTTGGCACTGGTTCCTTTCAAGGTGCCACGGGGAATATGTGCAACATCAGCCAGGGAGCAGTGAGGGCAGCCATTCAACAGGTCACGGACGTGCTCTTCAACAGAGCTGCAGGGTTCATCAACTTTGGCATCATGCCCAGGCAGCAGAGGGAACGAGCCAAGGAGTTCTGCTACATTGCTGGATTCCCCAAGGTGCAGGGTGCCATAGGTGGCACACACGTGGCACTGAAGGCGCCAGCAGAACAACCGCTTATATTCGTGAACAGGAAGGGGTTCCATTCGCTAAATGTTCAGATTGTCTGCGATGCCCACCAGAAGATCCTGTATGTAAATGCCAAGCATGCCGGCAGCTGTCACGATGCTGTAATTGTACAGCACTCAACACTCCCTGACCTCTTCCACGAAGACAACCATGTCCAAGGATGGCTTGTCGGAGACCAGGCGTACGCGCTGCAGACGTGGCTCATGCCTCCACTGAGTCAACCGAGAACTCCGTCAGAGGATGCGTACAACCAGGCCCAGGCAGCAACGAGAGCCGTGGTGGAGAGGACCATAGTACTGCTGAAAAGCAGGTTTCGCTGCCTGGACAGATCCAGTGGAGCACTACAGTACACGCCCCAAAGGGTCGCGAGAATTGTCATAGCATGCTGTGTGCTGCACAATTTTGCACTGCAGGAAGGCCACCTATTCAGCGTCGACGATGAGGAGCCACTACTGCCCGAGGAAAGGGAACTGCAGGCCCCAGCGTTTGAGGAGGATGAACTGTCGGAGGATTCGTTCCTGGATGCTGCAAGGGCCATCCAAAATCAGATTGTGCAGGAGGAGTTCAACCACTGATGGTGTAGCATATCTCTTCCTTCTGTGCCACTTACCAAGAAAGTGAGCTTCCTTGAAACCACTACCAACCTTAGCACATGACTGCTGAGCAGCCCTCGATGCCCCAACAGCACTGTGACAATATTTACCATCTGAGTATAAATGTTCACGCTAACTGAATGTTCCCTTTCCTGAATGACTTTAATATTCTTGAATAGCCGAGCACAAGATCAGTGCAAAATGTACAGTAATAAAAACATGTGTTCCAGTTGAAGCAAATGCACATCGTACTCCTTATTTACATCCAGATTCATCCTGGTGACGAAGTGTCACTTCCTATCCCACTCATCTGTTGCTACTTCTGTGTGCCACCTGAGAGCCAGGCTGGCAGGTGATGGGTGGCACCACATGCTGTGCAGAAGGTCCGTGGGACTGAGGTGGCCCTTTACCCATGGCGGCCAGGCCCTAATGGGGAGCCGCTGTTGGCTGTTTCTCTGGAGGGAGCTCCTGAACAGCCTGGTCTTGCCTGCCACCAGCTGCAGCCATCGTGCTGCGAGGAGGACTGGCACATGCCACTGTCCTGAGAGACGTCAGTATCGGGCAGATGGACTTCAGTCGTTTACTGGAGTTTAGGCTGCTCACTGCACTTTCAGAAAGCAATTAGGCCAGAACTTACACCACCTCATATGTAAGTGATTTGCCCAGGAAATTTGCATGAAATTCCCCGTGCTAGTGAGTGGTGCAACGGGCATTGAGAATTTCAGTGTCTTAATTGCATTGTTTTGGGTAATTGGATAAATTGCAAACTGCTCTTTCAACAACATTAGCAAATGTAAGTTTAGTGTTTACATAATTAAAGTAAAACTTTTATAAAGTCATAATGCTAAATGTTTTGCAAATGTAACGGAAGCTCCCCTCATCTGTCACCAGGAGTAGTCTGAGAAATTGAAGATTGGCTCAAGGATGCATTGGTGATTACAGTGAATGATCCTGTCTGCTGTTTGACTTTTAACATTAAATAACTTTCAATTGTCAATGGCCACAACAGCAAAATACTGTTCACAGTAACCACTAATATTAACTTATTTTTAATAGCTATATGTTCTACTATTTATGTTAAATATAACATTTCAGCATTACCGAACTGATAGATTTGAATGGTCTTCAAGAAAAATCCTCCAGGGTTGCAGAGTGGCAAGGAAATTCATATCTGAGCGCATGCGTGGTACAGTAAACTCTTGTTTAAATGGCACTTTATCATCCGGAATACTTTAATAACCGGCAAAATAGATATATCTCAATACAAAACAACACCTCAATAACCAGTAATCTTGCCGATTCTACCATACATTTAACAGAACATTCTGTAGGTGAGTACCCAATTATACAGTACATTTCTTGATTTTTTATTTTTGTTTGTGTTAAAAATGGCCTTGGTAGGTATACCTCTCTGTTATCCAGAATTTCTCATCAACCGGCACCATCCTGGTCCCATAGGTGCCGGATAAGAAAGAGTTTCCAGGTACAGTAACTCTAATGTCGAATGGATTATATGCAGTCTGCATCTCACATGCCCACTGCATGTAGCCCTACTGATGGTGTCTGTAGGAGTGGAAATTTCTAAGTCTACTCTGGTGCATTGTTTGTCTTGACTCAATGGTAGCGCTTCCACCTGTGAGTCAGAAGTCATGGTTCAAACCTCACTCCAGAGACTTCAAGCACATAATGTAGGCTGACACTTCAGTGCAGCACTGAGGCAGTGCTGCACTGTTGGAGGTCGGTCTTTCAGATGAGATGTCAAAGCGAGACCCTGTCGACCCTCTAAAAGATCCCATGGCATTACTTAAAGAAGAGCTGGTGAGTTGTCCTGGCCAATATTTATCCCTCAACCAACACCATTTAAACTGATTATCTGCTCATTTATCTCATTGCTGTTTGTGGGAGGGGCCTCGCTGTGCACAAATTGGCTGCTGTTAACCTACATTGCAACAGTAACTGCACTTCAAAAGTACTGTACATTGGTAGTGAAGTGCATCAAGATGTCCTGAGGATGTAAAAGGTGCTATATAAATACAACTCCTTTTTTTCTTTTGCACATACTGGCATTAGAATGGGATCCTTCTGTGACCATTACAGTATAAGGCTGCCCCATATTTCTCAGTGGTGCCCTCCTGCCAGGAGGGTGTTTGAAACTGTTCTAGTGGAATCTCCACTGCCATCAGCCAGAGCGAAACAGGACATCAGAACAGGAAAGTTACAAAATATGTTAATAAATGGGTAGGGATAAATTAAAAGGCAGTTACAAAATTGAGATTAAAAACAGAAACCGTTGGAAATGTACAGCAGAACGATTAGCTTCTGAACCTCTTTATCAGAACTTTCTCTTCACGAGGTTGCTTTGCATTTCTGTCATTTTCTGTTTTCCTGTTTCACAATTGATGTTTTGTTCTGTTCCTTTACAGAGAGTAACATATTAACTTCTGAACCCCAACATCCAATGTTATGTAACATTTCTTTTCTTATAAATCCGCGCAGCTTGGACGTTGTGAAATATTTGCTGATTTGTTTGGACTACTGAACTATTCTCGCAGATCTTCCCCTCCCTTCTCTGCTCTGAAAAGTATTCCCTCTGTGGCACCCTGTTTCAGTCTTCCACCACCCCTGACATCTCCCTGTGCAAATGCAAGAGTTGCAATACCTGTCAATTCACCTCCTGCCATTGAAACATAGAAGATAGGAGCAGGAGTAGGCCATTCGGCCCCTCGAGCCCGCTCTGCCATTTAATGAGATCATAACTGATCATCCAAATTCAGTACCCTGTCCCTGCTTTCTCCCCATATCCCTTGATCCCTTTAGCCTTAAGAAATATATCTAACTCCGTCTTGAATAGATTTAATGAATTGGCCTCAACTGCCTTGTGTGGTAGAGAATTCCACAGGTTCACCACTCTCTGGGTGAAGAAATTCCTCCTCATCTCAGTCATAAATGGCTTACCCTTTGACTGTGACCCCTGGTTCTGGACTCCCCTGCCATCGGGAACATCCTTCCTGCATCTAGTCTGTCTAGTCCTGTTAGAATTTTATAAGTTTCAATGAGAACCCCTCTCATTCTTCTAAACTCTAGCGAATATAAGCCTAATCGACTCAATCTCTCTTCATACATCATTCCTGCCATCCTAGGTATCAGTCTGGTGAATCTTCGCTGCACTCCCTCCATGGCAAGAACATCCTTCCTCAGATAAGGCGACCATTTTCCACTCTTGGTCCTGACCAGGGCCCCAAATATTCCTTCCCTGTGAGACAGCGATTCATGCACACTTCCACTAATCTATTATATCGTACCTGCTGTTCACAGTGTGGTCTCTACATGGGGGAGGCCAAACACCAATTTGTGACCCTTGGCTTCCTGTGGCTCGCCATTGTAATTCCCCTTCCCATTCGCACTCTGACTTCCCTGTGTTTGGCTTAGTACATTGTTCCAATGAAAAGCAATGTGAGCTTTGTAAACAATATCTAATCTTTCTCCTAGACACCCTGAACATTGATTTCACTAACTTCAGACTTCAGCTTTATCTTCATTTTCAAAAATAAAAACAGAAAATGTTGGAAACACTCAGCAGGACGGGTGGCACCGGTGCAGAGAGAAATAGAGTTAACGTTTCAGGTTGATGTTCTGACGAAGGGTCATCGACCTGAAACGTTAAACTCTGTTTCTCTCACCACAGATGCTGCCTGACCCGCTGAGTGTTTTTATTTCAGATTTCCAGCATCTGCAGTATTTTATTTTTGTTTTCATCATTTTCAAATCTATTTTGCTTTCATATGTGAACCCCTCCCATTTTCCTCACATTTCTCACTTCCTCAGCTATATATATACCCTTTGTTTCTCTAATGTCTTATTTGTTCAACGGTTCTATCTGTTACTTAACTTGAGATGATCTTTTCTATAATTATACTTTCACTTCCTCTCTGCGTTTGTACATTTCCACTCGCTAACACTCGAGGACCCATCGAAAGTGGGCAGATTCCTGGAGGACAAACCGGGCTAACGTTTGCTGCAAAACAGAATTTCTCTGTGTTTGTTTACACTATACTTTGCCGGAGGTGAAAGTAGTACATCGCTATCTTCTTTGACCCTCCACAGGTTTGTGCTGCTGTTGTTGCCACTGTTGTGCCAGCCTCAATGGTAATCCCAGCAACATTCCCATCTTTTCCTGTACTCCTGCAGCCAGTGCAGTAAAACAGTGCAGCTGCAGCCATGGGCCAGATCACCAACTGTTATGTACTCTCAAAAACTCCCAAAACAGCCAAGATATGGTTCCACAAATCCCCAACAGCCATAAATGATTAACAAGAGACCTTAATGGAGATGGATTTCCCTTTAAATATCGCTGCTTCAGCCAGCTTCCTGAGTGTTCATGACATGCTTGTCTGGGCGGGCTTGAAAATGAGCGAATCAAAATCTTCCAGGTACCAATTTCCCAAAAGAATCCCAATGCAAGTGCAGGAAGCCTATTTAAATATTTTAATGAGGCCAGCGTTCATTTCAGGCGGCCGCCAGGAATGCCTAAAGAGAGTCCTAACCAATATAGTAGCAGCCCCTTTTTGTGCATACTTCTGACGCAGGGCGCCCTACCACAAAATAGGTAAGTGGAATGCCGCTACTGCGCCCAAAAATGTGGCAAAATGCAAATGAAATCCTTCCCCATACATCTTACATAGAGTCTACAGCACAGAAACTGGCCATTTGGCCCAATTGGTCTATGCTGGCGTTAATGCTCCACACAAGCCTCTTCATCTAACCCAATTAGTATATCCTTCTATTCCTTGATCCCTCGTGCTTATCTAGCTTCCCTCAAAATGCTATTCCCCTCAACTACTCCTTGTGGTCTCTGGGTAAAGCAGTTTCTCCTGAATTCCCAATTTGATTTATTAGTAGCTATCTTATATTTATTATCTCTAGCTTCGGATTCCCCCACAAATGGAAACATTGTCTCTACATCTACCCGATCAAACCCTTTCATAATCTTAAAGAGCTCCACCAGGTCACCCCTCAGCCTTCTCTCCAGCCTGCTCAGCCTTTCCTGATAAGCAGACTAAAAGAGTGGAAACTGGAGCAGTTTACAAAGGAGCCTCGTGGCAGCACAGCCCTGTAGTGAAACAAACCCAGGGAAAAAATCACAAAGTGATGTCATAATCAGCACAAGTAAGGAGCAGCGGATCCGGAGGAAATTGGGGCTAATATTTGCTTTACTATATACACTCTTTTTTAACTTAACTATAAATAACTAGTTAAATACATTTTCAGAATAATTAATAACTAAGATAAAACTTAATTTAAAAAGAGCAAGTAGTGAAACTAACAAAAGGAAAAATCTGAAAAAGTGATGTCATAGCGAGCACGGAGGTGGAGCTCTGCAAGTGAGTAAATCCGATGGGTAAACAGTGAGTAATTTGTTTTTTTAACAAAAGCTGTCTTCCTAAGTTTAAGTCAGACTATCAATAAACAAATAAATGAAAAAGACTAGCAATGGCAGGGGAGGCTATGTGACGGGTCTGTAGTATGTGGAAGTTTGTGGAAAGTTAGACTATCCCAGATTCCCACATCTGCAGGAAATGTCTCTTCCTTCAGTCACTCCGGCTCAGAGTCATTGAGCTGGAGTGCGAGTTAGAGACACTCCGAAACATAAGGAAGGGGGAGGAATTTCTTGATAGTTTTATCCAGAACACAGTCACACCCCACAGGAAAGCATAGGTTCAGGATCCCGGCTATCATGCTGAAGACTTGTGCTCCAGAACTAGCCGTGCCTCTAGCCAAGCTGTTCCAGTACAGCTACAACACTGGCATCTGTCTGACAATGTGGAAAACTGCCCAGGTATGTCCTGTCCACAAAAAGCAGGACAAATCCAACCTGGCCAATTACTGCCCCATCAGTCTACTCTTAATCATCAGCAAAGTGATGGAAGGTGTCATCGACAGTGCTATCAAGTGGCACTTACCAATAACCTGCCCAGTTTGGGTCGGCCAAGACCACTCGGCTCCCGACCTCATTACAGCTTTGGTGCAAACATGGACAAAGGAGCTGAATTCCAGAGGTGAGATGAGAGTGACTGCCCTTGACATCAAGGCAGCATTTGACCGAGTTTGGCATCAAGGAGCCCCAGTAAAACTGAAGTCAATGGGAATCGGGGAAAATGCTCCACTGGCTGGAGTCATACCTAGCACAAAGGAAGATGGTTGTTGAGGTTGAAGGTCAATCATTACAGCCCCAGGGCATTGCTGCAGGAGTTCCTCAGGGCAGTGTCCGAGGCCCAACTATCTTCAACTGGTTCATCAATGACATTCCGTCCAACATAAGGTCAGAAATGGGGATGTTCGCTGATGACTGCACAATGTTCAGCGCCATTCGCAACTCCACAGATAATGAAGCAGTCCATGCCCGCATGCAACAAGACCTGGACGACGTTTAGGTTTGGGCTGATAAGTGGCAGGTAACATTCGCACCACAGAAGTGCCAGGCAATGACTATCTCCAACAAGCGAGAGTCTAACCACCTCCCCTTGACATTCAATGGCATTACCATTGCCGAATCCCCCACTATCAACATCCTAGGGGTCACCATTAACCAGAAACTTAAATGGACCATGATGTAAGCCCCCAAAGTGCGGACCAAGTGATATACAAGGTCGACATCACTGGCTTGTTGTAAGAAAGACAGACCAACTAATTGAAGTCACAACGGTTTATTCAGGCCTGGGGAGAACCTTTCAGATCATGTCTGAATCCAACTCCACCGATATCCTGGCAACGTCCACAGTTATACAAAAATTAAGGCCCTGCCCTAGGGGCGGGGTAAGCTTATCAGCATATACAGAGTTATAGCTAAATTGCAATTATAAAACCATGACATTTCTTCTTCCTGCCGCCCCCAAATCCCACAGTCCAGTTATCAATTAGTCCCATCATGTACTGTGACTGTGGGGCCTCATCTTAATTGCTTTACAACCATCTAATTGCCCGTAGCCAGGTGGTGTTGCTCATTACATGTTTTCTTAAGATAACAGTCCTCGTTAAGGCGTGCAAAGCACAGACTTTGGCCTTGTTTCGGGTTACTCCTGCAAAGCAAGCACATCCTAATTAGTCCCACCATACTTTGAGGAATGCAACCCTGTTGTAATTTATAACAAACGACTTCTTCCTGTGTTATCTCGTATATGTGCCGCCTCGCCTGGCTGACCAGACATCCTCTCTAATCTTTCCATGAGTTGCTCTGCAGTTTAATCTCTCAGCAGTTGAAGTCACCTAATCATGTTTTTAAAACTTAGCTGAGTAAATGCAATATACAGTCCTCTACATCGTTTAACTCAGAGTATGAATTAACCCATTACCTCCACCTTGTACATTGGTGTTGCAATTGAATCCGGTTGTGTTGCAATTGAATCCGGTTGTCTTGCCCCGTTATGCCCAATTTTAATATCTTACTTCAGTCCCCCCTTTTGACCTTTTGGACAATTGTTCCAATACAGGTCAACATGTATTTCCACTTCCTGGTGTCTGCCAGAGCGTGCACTCCCTGGCCTTCTACCAGTCTAGGTTATACATGTGTATATATCCTATCAATCTGGAGGCCGACTTCCCCCCCCCACTCGGTATGGTGGTCTTTCCTTTACGGTGGCCTTTCCTTTATGGTGGTCTTTCCTTTATGTTGGTCTTTCCTTCCGGTGTAACCATTCCAGGGGCCCCTTAGACCCTGCATTAATGGTTTAGGCTTTCCACTCAAGCTTGTCCCTCATTCCCGCGTTGGGTGTGTGACGTGCCAATTCGAGACTGTCATCACTCACCAATCCTCATTCACCACCCTCCTTCTGCCACCTCTGTCTTACGGTTGGCCGACCCGGTCCTTAATTACCATGCCCAATTAATCCCTTGTAATTTCAGGGCTTCCTATCACATCTTACACCATTTGCCTTGGAGAGGCGGGGGAATTTTCCATACTTAACTTCTCTACCTGCCTCTCCTTAGGCTTGACTTCCTTCACAGCACCAATTTCGGCTTTACTCATTCTGGTGCAGAGGCACTGGAGCAGCAAGAATACACAATATATCGTAATAACAATCATGAGGAATATCATTATGCCTTGTATCACTGAGGCGCCCAACGTCCCGAACCACCCTGATCCCCAATTATCAAAATAGGAAGAGGTGGGTGAGTTTCCTCTAATGTTATACTAATGTCTTTTTGTTGTTTCTTTAAGTCTTCTTCTAATTTATGATAATACTTTAAAATTTCCTTTGTTTCCTGCCGTAATTTTTTCCAAGCTTCCTCTTCCTCTAACTTAGGAATTGCCTTGGGCTCTGGTATGACATAAGTGTCGACCTTTTTATTAAGTCCGATATTGTGGTGACACAACATGTCCCGTTGTTCCTCGGTGCTACCCTTGTCTGGTGTATCCCCCTTGGGTGTACCTCAAGGGTGCAATTGGTGATTTTTGTAAATCCGCACTCAGATGTGTCTCCCTCGGTGGGGGGGGGGGGGGCGGTGTGCACACCCATGTCCTTCCCTTGTGGTGGCACCCGTCCATTACCACCCCCCCTTAAGGTTCCATTCTTCTGGTTATTATCTTCATCCCTTTCCCAAAGTGCCTTGGTGGGGACATCATGATATTTAACCCAACTCTCCCTTTGTACCTCTCCTATATTAATCACATCGTATAGGGGCTGTCCCTCTTCTGGGAGTTGTGGGATGGCCAGTACAAAGCCAATCATCTTAGTCCATGGGGTCAGACAATTGCCTGCCCGGTATACTTGTCCCATTTTACGCCCCTTGCATAGGCTTTTATTTGTGTCTATCCAAGGTTCCAGATCCTCATTAGTAATCCAATCAAGGATCTGTCCATTATTTATTTGCCTCATGTTATGCTGAGCATTCGACAATAGCCATGAGCCATACATGGCACATACTAGTTCCTTATGGGTTTGGCAAGAAGCATTGTCAAGTCGATCAATAATTGTATTGATTGTTTCTGCATGGGGGGCTACTATCTCTTCCACCCCCAACAATTGCATTATTGTTTGTTTCCCTGCCAGTGTCAATTGCTGGCTATTTCCGGTAGCTTGTTTTAGTAACTTCTCTATTTTTGCTCGTAGTTCTTCTACTCCTTTGCTTACTCCGTCTATGCCCAAGCTATTAACTGTTGCTAACCTGGCCGCATACCCTGCTCCGGCCATTTCCAATACTCCCTGTTTCTTACATCTTTGTAAGATAGATTTTCCCTGTGGACCCTCTAATTGTTTTACCCACAGGGAGTTCCATATTTGTTTTGCATCTCAAAAGTACTCATATTTATGGCAAGCTTAATAACTCTATGTACCACACTAAAATACACCTCACCCTGTGTTCTCCTTATTACTAATCCCCCTCGACAATGGCAATACTTATGTTCATCCCTAGGATCAAGGCGAGGATGCTCCACCTCATTCCGGACGTCCAGTGTTCCTGTAATTACAAAAAGGGGGCTGGTCGTCACCAGCCAATTAGAATTATTCTATTCTTATCCGTTCTATCAGTTCAAAATGCTGTACATCTGGTTCATTTCTTGGTCTGTGGCTCTGTCTCCAGACATACCTGAAAATGCAAACTATGGCATATAACATTATCATCATACACAGCCCTATCATTGATATATGTAGTAACTCCCCTTCCCATCCTTTATATCTTCTAGTATACTCCTCACTCTGCTCAAAAGGGCACCATCTCTGGCTTACTCATTGTCTTTGTTATATATTTCTAACTGGGTCCAGTGCTTCCACCTTCCTTTACCCATTCTGGACTCATCTATACAGGCGCATGTGTCACTGTTCATTAATACTTCATAAGGTCCTGACCATCTGAGTGCTAGCCTTGGTTTGGCTGGTATTATTTCTGCCATCACCTTGCTACCTATTGCTGGGACCTCCTTCTGGTCGTCCCGTGTATCCTGTTCTAGATCCCGTATAATCTGTTGGTCTTTGGCCTCATGTCTCTAACTATCTGTCTAGATTTATCTTTGGGTAACAGGACAGCCTCCCAAGCAGTCTTCCGGCCATTTGAGACGGTGCTGCAATTAGTTTATAAGATAACTTCCATTTATCAAATCATAATTTTCCTTCCATCACTGTGGGGAAATATTAACTTAACATTAAGAAACTTAAATTTAATAACGTCCAATATCTTTAAATTCTATTCAGTAATACTGAAGTTGTTGCTTGGTGAACTCAAACAGCTGTCAGTGGAAAGGGTTAACTCCTTTGCAGGCTTTTGAAGGTGGAGCAGAACATTATTGCGTCACTTCATGTAATCTAAAAAAAAATTCCTGAGTTGTGGCTTCACACTTTAACTAAACATGAACACTTGGGCTTCATTGGTCAGATTCCCTTTCTCAGCTACTTGCTTAGCTGCCTCGTCTGCCCATGCATTGCCCTGGTGGTGTTGGTCAGTAATCCTCTTGTGTGCTTTAATTTATTATTGCGCACTCTTTGGGTAGGCGAGAGGCTCCTACTAATTCCTTGATTATATTCTCATGTCTTATGGGTCCCCCTCCTGGTGTCATATATCCTCGCCTACCCCAGGCTACCATGTAATCAGACACCACCCCAAAGGCATACCGACTATCTGTATATGTTTACACTTTTCCCTTTGGCTTATTCATTACCCCGATATTCCTTTTATCTGTATGGTGCACCTCAAAGCGCAGGGTCATTTTCCTCACAACTTTAGCCTGTGTATTTACCCCATCTTCTGGATCAAAATCTGACCATAGCTGCTTGTAAGTACTGGACTGATAAATCAAAGCACGCAGCCAGTGATTGCGTGCAGCTCCGCTAGCTGTCCTCTTGGTCCTAGTGCCCCTCCCATGTGGGCCACAGTCTGTCAGCACATGCTGCCGGAGTCTCATTTGCTCTACGTCTGCTATAGCTTTTTAAAAGGATCCCCTGCTAGCCCCAACTTATTCATATTACTGGACAATTTCCTTAAATCCTCCGTATTACACAGAATCACTAACTCCCGATCGAGCAGCCCTAAGTCTTTAATCTGCTTCCTTCAATGGCCACACGTCACACTGATTCTGATTAGTTATCACCTGGCTCTCAAGGTACTGTTCTTTATTAACCCACCTTTCTGTCTTTGGGCATTTGTCTCTTCCCTTGTATTATTATGTATCCTAGGTAGATTACTTCATCCTTCCCTACCTGTACCTTTCTAAGGTTTAACTCTAGTCCCACATTCTATAGGGCTCCCAGTACCATAGTCAATTAAATATTGTAGAGGGACCTGCCGCTATCGGAAATTCTTGTGGAGTGGAGTTATCTTATTCAATTCGGACTACACCAATTTACACCAACCAGAATTTCACTGTGGCCACAATGAAAGTCTGGTTTTAACAAGTTAATTTACCTCATAACTTCAAGGTTAAATCTTAGACTGAAACTTAATCTTTTGTTAAACAAACTTTTTGTTGCTCTTCTCAGTTTTTACACTCTAGCTTAACCTAAATTGTAATAGGTTTTTTTCATTCTGAGGGCACAATCTTATTCGCACATTCTTAAAACTTCCAAAATCCAAGACAAAACAAAAGGGTTAAATGCTTTTTCTTTAACACAGAGAAGTGGGTGGAGCTAAAACACACACACAGCAGACATTTCTTTTTTTTTAAAGGACAGACTTTCAGACAAAGGAATATTGTAACCTCTTAAACATTTCTAGTCAGGAAAACATTCACACTTTAACACACAATTTTATACAGCCTGACAGTCCAGCTTACTTTTAAGGTTCCTTTCACTCAGCAAATCTCGCGTTTTACTTGTCTCGGTACAGATGCTAATAACTTCCATGTTGGTAAAGCTTTAAGTTTATCTTTTTTTTTTCCTTTTTAAATCGGACTCAGCAGCTTTCCCTAGCTTTCCAAATCCCTGTTTGTTTCTTTTTTTTCCCTTTTGCTGGGTTTTCAAATTGGTTCGCCTGCAAATTAGATCTTTTTCCTTCTTTATCTCTCCCTTCTGTTTCGATTCCTTACATTGTTTCTGGTAACAAGCTCGGATTACCATTCCCTCTTTATCTTTGGTTTCTCCCCCCCCACTAAGCCTTTTGGCTCTCTGCACTGTCTTTTTTATTTTTTATCTCCCAGGAATCGGGTTATAGAATCTAGGTCCCCCCACAGTGGGGAATTCTCCTTTTCATCTTTTTTTCATGATTCTAAATTCACCCGTCTCACGTTATATATCCCTTCTCATATTTCCTTCTTTACTTCCTGTCGATCACTCTGTTTCGTTAAACACATACACCAACCCTTTAGTCCCAAGGTTTTGATACTGTGGGGTCTGTGGCTCCCTGCATCCTACTTGATCCTGGCCATCACGTGGGACTACTGTCCTCTTAATTCCTGCTCAGGCTAGGCGTTGGGACAGATCTCACCCTTGTCCATTTTAACCTCTTTGTGACTGTAGGGTTTTATTTCATTCACTCGCTATGGTGCACCCATTCATTCATTTGTTGAGGTTTTGCCACCTCCCGGCTTAGGGAATGCCCTGCCCCTATCTGAGGTTTCGCAGCCTCCTGGCTTTAGGGAACGCCCTGCCCCTAACTGAGGTTTCACCGCCTCCTGGCTTTAGGGAACGCCCTGCCCCTAACTGAGGTTTCGCCGCCTCCCAGCTTTAGGGGACTTTCCGCCCCTGTCAGTTTACTTTTTAACTGCCTTCAATTAAAGGTGTCTTTCTTTTTATAGTTTTTTGTACGTCGATTCTTACTTGACGTCTCGCCAGCGATTAACCTCTAATTTTACAGGTGGTAATTAAAACATACTCACCCATCTTAAGTTATCGTTGTCTGAGAGTCTTGTTCAGATCGCGTATCCCATCCTCGTCGCCAATTGATGTAAGCCCCCAAAGTGCGGACCAAGTGATATACAAGGTCGACGTCACCGGCTTGTTGTAAGAAAGACAGACCAACTAATCGAAGTCACAACGGTTTATTCAGGCCTGGGGAGAACCTTTCAGATTATGTCTGAATCCAACTCCACCAATATCCTGGCAACATCCACAGTTATACAAAAATTAAGGCCCTGCCCTAGGGGCGGGGTAAGCTTATCAGCATATACAGAGTTATAGCTAAATTGCAATTATAAAACCGTGACATTTCTTCTTCCTGCCGCCCCCAAATCCCACAGTCCAGTTATCAATTAGTCCCATCACGTACTGTGACTGTGGGGCCTCATCATTGCTTTACAACCATCTAATTGCCCGTAGCCAGGTGGTGTTGCTCGTTACATGTTTTCTTAAGATAACAGCCCTCGTTAAGGCGTGCAAAGCACAGATTTTGGCCTTGTTTTGGGTTACTCCTGCAAAGCAAGCACATCCTAATTAGTCCCACCATACTTTGAGGAATGCAACCCTGTTGTAATTTATAACAAACGACTTCTTCCTGTGTTATCTCGTATATGTGCCACCTCGCCTGGCTGACCAGACATCCTCTCTAATCTTTCCACGAGTTGCTCTGCAGTTTAATCTCTCAGCAGTTGAAGTCACCTAATCATGTTTTTAAAACTTAGCTGAGTAAATGCAATATACAGTCCTCTATATCGTTTAACTCAGAGTATGAATTAACTCATTACCTCCACCTTGTACATTGGTGTTGCAATTGAATCCTGGTTGTCTTGCCCTGTTATGCCCAATTTTAATATCTTATTTCAGACCAGCCACATAAATACTGTGGCAACAAGAGCAGGTCAGAGGCTAGGTATTCTGCGGCGAGTGTCTCACCTCCTAACTCCCCAAAGCCTTTCCACCATCTACCAGGCACAAGTAAGGAGTGTGATGGAATACTCTGGATGAGTGCAGCTCCAACAACACTCAAGAAGCTCGACACCATCCAAGACAAAGCAGCCCACTTGATTGGCACCCCATCCATCACTTTAAGCATTCACTCCCTCTACCACCAGCGTACCGTGGCTGCAGTGTGTACCATCTACAAGATGCACTGCAGCAACTCACCAAGGCTTCTTCGGCAGCACCTTCCAAACCCACGACCTCTTCCACCTAGAAGGACAAGGGCAGCAGGCACATGGGAACACCACCACCTCCAGGTTCCCCTCCAAGTCACACACCATCCTGACTTAGAAGTAAGTCGCCGATCCTTCATCGTCGCTAGGTCAAAATCCTGGAACTCCCTCCCTAATAGCACTGTGGGAGTACCATCACCACACAGACTGCAGCAGTTCAAGAAGGCGGCTCACCAGCACCTTCTCAAGGGCAACTAGGGATGGGCAATAAATGCTGGCATTACCAGCAATGCCCTGAAACCATAAACGAATAAAAACATTTTTTAAAACGAGGAAGGGGAGTGTGTGACTGTCAGGGAGCCAGCCAGGTCGAGGGGACTTAGGGAAGGAAGTCCCACAGACAGTGGTCCTATCGAACAGGTACGATGTACTCACTACCTGTGAGGACAAGGTTAAAGACTGCAGGAGGTCAGCCAGAATGCAGACCAATGCACTGTGGCTCAGAAGGCTGTCCGGTGGTGGGGGGGGGGGGGTGCGGGAGGGGTGCAGTTGGGGGGAGAGGGAACAGAATAGAAATGTGGTAGTGAAGGGAATTCTATAATTAAGGGGATAGATAGCATAATCTTCAGACATGAATGAGAGTCCCGAAGGGTGCGTTGCCTACCCAGTGCCAGGGTAAGGGATATCTTGAGGCAGCTGGAGAGGAATTTGGAAAGGGAGGGAGAAAATCCAATTGCTGTGGTCCATGTTGGAACAAATGACATAGGTAGGAACAGAGAGGAGGTTCTGCTGAGGGATATCAGGAGTTAGAAGCTAAGTTAAAAAGCAGGACCTCGAGGGTAATAATCTCTTGATTATTGCCTGAGGCATGTGCACATTGGCATAGAAACAGACCGATCAGGCGAGTTAACACGTGGCTAAAGGGCTGGTGTGAGGAAGAAGGGTTCCTTGTCATGGGGCACTGGCACCAGTACTGGGACAAGAAGGAGCTGTACTGATGTGATGGGCTCCACCTAAACCGGAATGGGACCACTTTCCTAGTAGAAAGGACAAATAGGGAGGTCAGAAAGCTAGTAAGACAGGGAGAGGGGGGGTGGGTGGTGGGGTGGTGGGGGGGGCGTCTACAAGAAATTAAGCAAGCTTAAATTTAAATGAAACAGGAAAGGAGAGCATGAGACAGACTCAACTAAAAGAGGACATAAATGGTCAGGGAATAATGGATTTATAGAACGGGAGTGTAAATAGATGGTTAAAAATGAAGTGAGGAGAACGGCTATCAAAAATGAATTAAACTGTCTGTACAGCAATGAATACAGTGTCCGTAATAAAACAGGGGAACTGGAGGCAATAATATGTTGCGAGGAACCAGATATAGTCAGGATTACTGAGACATGGCTATAGAAAAATCAGGACTGGGAATTAACCTTTGCAGGATATAACATATTTAGAAAAGATAGAGGGAAAAAGGGGAGGTGGAGTAGCTGTACTTATTTGAGATAACATAATGGCAGTAGAAAAAAGTAACACAGACATCAGTAAGACATAAATAGAATCCATGTGGATAGAGATAAGAGATAAAAAAGATCAATCATACTAACAGGGGTAATCTACATACCATCTAATAGTGGAAGGCAGGTGGAGGAAGAAATATACAAACCTATGAGGGAAATGAGTAACAAACATAGAATAATAATCATGGGGGATTCTAACTACCCCAAAATTAATTGGCCAGAAGAGGTAGATAAAGGGGATAAGGGAATGGAGTTCCTACAATGTGTACAGGACTCCTTTCTAACCCGGTATGTAAGGAGGGATTCACTTCTGGATCTAGTATGGGGACTGGACCAGAGCAGATAAGAGAAGTAAAAGTGGGGAAATATCTAGGCAATAGTGGCCATAATATATTATGGTTTAGGATAATAATTGAGAAGTACATGGACAGCAGAGGAGAGCAAGAATACGAAGAGACTAGGCGAGAAGTGAAAAAGCAGTTAGGAAGGCAAAGAGTAATTATGAAATTAAATTATCAAGGAACATATATTTTGCATCTGTCTTCACTGTAGAAGACACTAACAACATCCCAATAATGGATAATCAAGGGGCCACAGGGAGTGGGGAACTAAAGACAATCACTATCACTAAGGAAATAGTACTCGGTAAAATAATGGGACTAAAAGACGACAAGTCCCCTGGACCAGATGGCATGCATCCCAGGGTCTTAAAAGAAGTGACTGCAGAGATAGTGGGTGCATTGGTTGCAATATACCAAAATTCCCTGGACTCTGGAGAGGTCCCAGCGGATTGGAAAACTGCTAATGTAATACCCCTATTTAAGAAAGGAGGGAGACAGAAAGCAGGAAACTATAGACCAGTTAACCTAACATCTGTCGTTGGGAAAATGCTGGAGTCCTTCATTAAAGAAGCAGTAGCAGGGCATTTAGAAAAACATACTGCAGTCAAACAGAGTCAGCGTAGTTTTAGGAAAGGGAAATCATGTTTAACAAATTTGCTGGAGTTCTTTGAGGATGTAACAAGCAGGGTGGACAAGGGTGAGCCAGTGGATGTGGTGTATTTAGATTTCCAGAAGGCATTCAATAAGGTGCCACATAAAAGGTTACTGCATAAGATAAGAGCTCACGGAGTTGGGGGTAATATATTAGCATGGATAGGGAATTGGCTAACTAACAGAAAGCAGAGAGTCGAGATAAATGGGTAATTTTCTGGTTGGCAAACAGTAACTAGTGGGGTGCCACAAGAATCGGTGCTGGGGCCCCAACTATTTACAATCTACATTAATGACTTGGATGAAGGGTTCGAGTGTAATGTAGCCAAGTTTGCAGATGATACAAAGATGGGTGGGAAAGCAAGTTGTGCAGAGGACTCAATGAATCTGCAAAGGGATACAGACAGGCTAGGTGAGTGGGCAAACATTTGGCAGATGGAGTATAATATGGGAAAGTGCGAGGTTATCCACTTTGGCAGGAAGAATAAAAAAGCAAACTGTTATTTAAATGGAGAGCGGTTACAAAATGCTACAGTTCAGAAGGGCCTGGGGGTCCTTGTCATGAAACACAGAAAGCTATCATGCAGGTACAGCAAGTAATCAAAAAGGCAAATGGAATGTTGGCCTTTATTTCAAGGGGGTTGGAGTATAAAAGCAGGGAAGTCCTGCCACAACTGTACAAGGTATTGGTGAGACTGTGGCGTACCGATCACAGAAAGGACACAATCCGCTTTTCGGCCCGTAGACTATAAATCAGGCGCCATGCCTTTAAGAAGGATCACACCTTTAAGAAACTCGATCTGCAACATAGTTAAGCCCAGAGCGGGGGAGGAGCAGTCGAAGCCGTGGACTGAGGAAAGGCAGTCGGACTTGGTGTAAGCTCTGACGCCATTTTGTGTTCAACATGCAGCCTCAACAATTAAACCTTTTCTGTTGAACCTCTCCGAGTTCAGTATTGTTTGCTAGGAGCACGTAGACTCCTACATTGGTGACCCCGACGCTCAGGACGACTCCTAAGCGTAGCCATGGCTGACACAAACGCAGTTTCTGTAAAGCTGCCGGAGTTCTGGGAGAACCTAGCCACCGCCTGGTTCCTTCAAGCCGAATCGCAATTCCGACTCCGCGGCATCACCGCCGACGCAACAATGTACGACTACCTCCTCGCCTCCCTGGGCAGCTCCACAATCACAAAAGTCTGGACAACACTACAAAACCCTCCGGAGGAAGGCAAGTACGCACATCTCAAGGCCGCGCTCCTTAAAAAATTCACAGCCTCCCAATTTTTGCGCAACTGCCACCTCCTCGACCTCCCGGGCCTCGGTGACTCCACGCCATCAGACTTGCTCTCACACATGCTTGCTCTGACCGATGAGAAACCGCCCGGCTCCCTCTTCCGCACGCTCTTTATCCGCCAACTACCTCCCAGCATCTGCCCGGCGATCGTGGCGTCCAGCCTCACGGACCTCGAGGCCCTGGCCGACGAAGCTGATAAGCTCCTGTCCGACGGCTCCAACCACGCCGTCACCCCCCGACCTGGCCTCCGCAGCGTCGGCACGCACTCCACCCTCTATCGCGCGGCCACACAGCTCGGCCACGAGGCCCCCCAGGCCCCCACGTCCCCCAAGCCCTCCGACCCAGGGCTACTGCTACTTCCATAACCGGTTCGGTGCACGGGCACGCCGCTGCAGCCATCCCTGCACGTTTCCAACCGCCCCCACACCGGCCTACATGATGGCCGTGGGGCAAGCAGGCGCGCTGCTGTACGTTACGGACAGCGCCTCCGAACACCGTTTCCTATGCGACATGGGCGCGCAGCGCAGCATCATCCCCGCGTCCGCCCTCGAGATCCAGCGAGGCGGCCACGGCCCTGCGCTGGCTGCCGCCAACGGCACCGACATCCGGATGTACGGCACCCGCACCGTCACCATCGACCTCGCAGGCCGCCGCTACCACTGGGAGTTTATCACCGCCAAGGTGCTCTCCCCGCTCCTCGGTGCAGATTTCCTGTGCGCCCACGGCCTGTTGGTCGACATGCCTCGGCGCCGCCTCGTGGACATGAACACCATGTCACTTCTCCTGGGCGCCATGGCCCCCCCCAACCCGCCGAAATGGCGTGGCAGTGCTGCGCCCGCTCAACGGACGACTACTCAGCACTCCTGGCTGAGTTCCCAGCCCTCACCAACCCGACCTTCTCCGCGAAAGTTGCTAAGCACGGGGTAGAACACTTCATCCCCACCACAGGCCCACCGGTGTATGCCCACGCCCGCAGGCTGGACCCGGCCAAGCTGGAGATCGCGCGGGCCGAGTTCACCACAATGGAACAGCTCGGCATCATCCGCCGCTCCAACAGCCCACGCGGTCGGCGCCGTGTACGAACAGTGGGTCGACGGGGCCTGGCAACCGCTGGCCTTTTTCAGCCGCCAACTGCGCCCCCTGGAGGCCAAATACAGCGCCTTTGACCGCGAGCTCCTCGCACTGTACCTGGCAGTCCGCCATTTTAGATTTCTTCTGGAGGGCCGCCCCTTCACCGCGTTTGTCGACCACAAACCCCTGACATTCGCGATGGCGAAATCTGCGGACCCGTGGTCAGCCAGGCAACAACACCAGCTTGCCGCAGTGTCCAAATTCACCACGGACATCCGGCATGTCTCCGGTCGAGACAACGTGGTGGCCGACTGCCTATCCTGCCCCGCCGTCCACGGCGCCCACCTGGCAGTGGACTATGCTCAACTGGCAGCGGAGCAACGCACCGACCCTGATCTGCTCTCCGCGCCCACAACCCTCCCAGGGCTGCGACTGACCGACGTCGCCTGCGGCCCGTCCGCCGTCACAGTCAAATGCGACACCTCCTTGGCGCAGCCCCGCCCCGTAGTCCTGGCGAAAACGGGTGTTCGACATCGTCCACGGCCTCTCACACCCCGGCACCCACGCGTCCATTAGACTGGTGGCCAACCGATTTGTCTGGCGCGGCCTGCGCAAAGATGTGCGCGTCTGGTCCAGATCCTGCATAGCTTGCCAGTGTGCCAAAATCCACCAGCACATCAAAGCCCCACTCGAGGAGTTCACCGTGCCAGAAAGGAGGTTTGGCCACGTCCACATCGACCTCGTCGGCCACCTGCCGCCATCACAAGGTCACACGCACCTGCTGACAATCGTGGACCGTACCACCCACTGGCCCAAGGCCATTCCACTGACGTCCACCGCCACCGCCGACATTGCGAGGGCGTTCATCAGTACCTGGGTCACTCGGTTCAGCGTCCCCTCCGACATGACGTCGGATAGAGGCCCGCAGTTCACCTCTGATCTGTGGGCCGCCATCGCCCGAAACCTCGGGGTGGCCGTTCACCGCACCACGGCTTACCACCCCCAAGCCAACGGACTGTGCGAGCGATTCCACAGGCCCATGAAGGCGTCCCTCCATGCCAGCCTCGAGAACGAGGCTTGGATCGACCGCCTCCCGTGGGTGCTACTTAGCCTACGCTCCGCGGTCAAGGAAGACCTGCAAGCCTCGGCGGCGGAACTCATGTACGGCCAGCCACTGCGCGTACCCGGAGAGTTCCTGCCCACCGCCACGACCCCCTGGTCGGCTGACCAGCAACGCCGCGCTTTCACCAACCGAGCACAACAGTTCGCTCCGGTACCCACCGGCCGGCACGGTGAACCAGCAACCTGCGTACCACCTAGTCTGCACATGGCCAAATTTGTTTTCATGCACCATGATGCCCACCGAGGACCTCTACGGCCCCCATACGACGGACCCTACAAGGTACTCCAGACGGGGAACAAGTTCTTCCTCCTCAAAGTGGGCAGCAGAACTGACAAGGTGCCGGTCGACCGGCTCAAGCTGGCGCACCTAGAGCCCGACGAACCCGTTCAAGTGGGCCAACCCCCACCGCGGGGCAGACCGCCTAAGAGCCCGACGTGTCCGACCGCCCCGCTCCCGACACCAACCGCCAAGAGCCGTTCCGGCCGTGCCATCAAGCCGCCACGCCGGTTCGTACACTCCCTACTAGCGGATTCTGGGGGGAGCTGTGTGGCGTACCGATCACAGAAAGGACACAATCCGCTTTTCGGTCCGTAGACTATAAATCAGGCATCATGCCTTTAAGAAGGATCACACCTTTAAGAAACTCGATCTGCAACATAGTTAAGCCCAGAGCGGGGGAGGAGCAGTCGAAGCTGTGGACTGAGGAAAGGCAGTCGGACTTGGTGTAGGCTCTGACGCTATTTTGTGTTCAACATGCAGCCTCAACAATTAAACCTTTTCTGTTGTACCTCTCCGAGTTCAGTATTTTTTGCTAGGAGTACGTAGGTTGAGCAGGCTGGGTCTATACTAATTGGAATTTAGAAGAATGAGAGGTGATTTTATCGAAACATATAAGATACTGAGGGGGCTCGACAGGGTAGATGCAGAGAGGATGTTTCCCCTCATGGGGAAATCTAGAACTTGGGGGCACAGTCTCAGAATAAAGGGTCGCCCTTTTAGAACTGAGATGAGGAGGAACTTCTTCTCTCAGAGGGTCGTAAATCTGTGCAATTCTCTGCCCCAGAGAGCTGTGGAGGCTGGGTCATTAAATACATTTAAAGTGGAGATAGACAAATTTTTGCAAGATAAGGGAGTGAAGGGTTATGGGGAGCGGGCTGGCAAGTGGCTTTGAGCCCTAGATCAGCCATGATCTTATTGAATGGTAGAGCAGGCTCGAGGGGCCAAGTGGCCTATTCCTGATCCTATTTCTTATGTTTTTAAAACAAAATAGTAAAATATTGTACAGGCACATAAATAAAAAAAGGAAAGTCGGGATGGGATTGGGGATGGTTAGGATAAAATCACAGGCAACTATAGCAAAATGGCAGAAATATTAAATACTTATTTTGCTTCAGTATTTACCAGGGCGATGGATCACATGGACATGACATTAGAAGATGAGATTAGAAATTATATAACCACATTTAAAATAAAAAAGAGGAGAAATATTAAATAAACTAATCAAACTCAAAGAGAATAAAACCCTGGGTCTAGACAGATTACATCCGCGCATTCTAAAAGAATCTAGGGAAGAGATAGCAGAGGCAATGTTACACATATTTAATAATTCGTTAGAAAATGGCGTAGCGCCAGAGGACTGGCAGTTACCTTGAAGGGATAATTACAGTCCTAGCCCTTTTGGGCTACCCCAGATCAGGTGTATTCCCCAGACGTTCACCTTCAACTTAAGTTAGAGATAGCCGAATTCCATAAGATGCTTAAATGGGTCTAAAGGTTCAGGCTATCTCTCCCTAAAGGAACAGAACGACTAAAGATGTTACCGTCATCTGGATAGTACTTTTAATAAGTTGAACTAGACTGTGACCTTCCAGATATTATAAGGGTCCGGAATACCCCCCAGAATTCTGCAACTCCTTACAAAAGAGTGTACAGAATTTGTGGGTCCACGAGTCTATACAGAATTACTCTTTGAGACTATTCTAAAAATTTAAGAGCCGACATTCAATTAACATCTGTTGAATCAGTTGCAACATTAACAATTCAAAATACAATTAGCTTACATTTCTTATTTCTCAGAGATCCTTATTAAAAACATAGAGACATAGAAGATAGGAGCAGGAGTAGGCCATTCAGCCCCTCGAGCCTGCTCCGCCATTCAATGAGATCATGGCTGATCATCCAAACTCAGTACCCTCTCCCTGCCTTCTCCCCATATCCCTTGATCCCTTTAGCCTTAAGAAATATAACTAACTCCTTCTTGAATATATTTAATGAATTGGCCTCAACTGCCTTCTGTGGTAGAGAATTCCACAGGTTCACCACTCTCTGGGTGAAGAAATTCCTCCTCATCTCTGTCCTAAATGGCTTACCCCTTATCCTTAGACTGTGACCCCTGGTTCTGGACTCCCCCACCATTGGGAACATCCTTCCTGCATCTAGTCTATCTAGTCCTGTTATTCTCAAATCTTTACTTCGTTACATTTCTTATTTCTTACTTATTTCTAAATCCAGAACATCCACCAAAGTCAATCACTTTTGACTTCCCGAGACTCATAGTTAAAGACTTACAGAGATGCCTCTGGAAAGTTGAGAAATGCCCTGCCCGTTCAGCGTGTTCTGACTTCTGTTAAAAAAGGTCTTATTTTTTATACCCTTTTGGCTTTGGTTTCTTCTTTGATGTTCTCCGCTGATGTCAGCTAATTGTCTTTATTGATACCTCTTTTGAATGCTTTCTATTTTACTATGAATTCTACTATTGCATGCATAATTATTTCTCTACCTTTAAGTGTTCCAAAAACCATCATAAAAACAATGACAGCTATGGTTTTTGTTTGATGTCATTCTTATCAAAGATTCTTCATTCAATTCTTAATATTGGCTTAACTGCTTTTTAGCAGACATTGGCCTAGAAATTCGGTATAGCCGCGTTTGGGGCGCTAGTCCTGGCGATGCGCAAAGTTTAGCGCCAGGCGCAATTTAGCGCCACCTAGCACAATATTGGGTTGCAGTGCCCCTAAAGGTGATTGCAGCGCTAAATCAGGCACTGCACGCTACTCTTAAGGTGCTAACCCGGCGGCGCAACCCAATTTTGCGGCAGCGGGGCGCAGCGAGGGTGCTGTCAATAATCACTTTCCCTGAGACACACTGGTGCTGGCCAGCTCTTAAAGGGGCAGGTCAATTGGCATCACCAGACACACTCACTGCCTTGTAGGCCTTCAAAGCGGTGGGAGCCTACCTGTGGTGCACCAGCCTAGCAAGACATGGAAAGGGTGAGGCAGAGGGTGGAATGCCTCACTGATGGGGCATTGGATGCTTTGGTTGGCGCAGTGGAATCAAGGCCAAGGAAGATGGTCGGAATGTGATTTATGTTTTGGACAGTCTCCCGGGTGTGAGAGGCAGTTATGTGTCAGTGTATTAGTTTTGCTTTCTGTTGCCATAGCTTTCTCATGTTTGAAGGAACCACATTTTGTGTAATGAAACACTTTCTTCATTTACAATGGCCATACCTGCTATTTACATGCATCTTGCCCTTCACAGGCTTGGGGGTATCAGACCGGTTCCATTCCTGTCCTTGGAATGGTAGCAAGCATTCCATGAGAGGGGCCTAGAAGCTACTTCTAATCAGACTCTGATGCACAGCCTGAGAAGAGCCGCTCGCGTAGAAGTTCAGGCCAGCAGCCACCTTCTCAGCCGCCGACAGAGATGTCCTGCACCTTATCTGAGGCTGCAGAACTGGCTGAAGCAGCTGGCACAGCTCAGTCACCACCTCCTTTCTAAATCGCAGCCTTCTGACACACTGCTCCTCCGGCATGTTCATGTAGGAAAACTGCTGTCGGGTAACCCTGCCAGCGTAAGGTCTGCTGTGGCGACGTCTGTTGGCCCTCCTCCATCTGGCCATGCCCGCCCCCCTCTCCCTGCGTCTCAGTGCCCTTTCCAGATGATTCAGCAGCAGGACGTTCCCCTCCAATGCAGCCCCCATAATAAGTGCCCACAGGAAGGTTCCCCGTTGTCAAGGCTCACCAACAGCAAGGTGATGGTCAGAAGGCTGAAGATCGTCTGCCTGCGCTGGCTCAGTGGTCAAATGGCTCTCAGTGTGCAGCTCAGCAACTCTTTGTAGCTCTCGAGGAAGTTGTGATCCAAAAATGGCTGCCGCTTTTAAACCACACCAGTCCCCTTTAAATAACGCTCCTCCAGCCCGAGAGCGACTTGGTAAGGCCCAGGTAAGCTGTCACTATTAGCGCCAGGTGCTACGGAGGGGGGCGCCACTGAATTTCCGGTCCGGGGCACCCAAAAGGCGTTACACACTCAAATGACATCATAATCAGCCTGCGCCCATGAGTGGGCGCGAAGATTTAGCGCCAGCGCTAAATGCATGCTCAATATGGGGCGAGGCGCTAGACGCCTTGCGTCCGCCCGGAAATTGGCTAGTGCCCCACTTCTCGGCCTCTTGAGGCGTTAATCGGTGGCGTTAACAACCGAATTTCTCCCCCATTGTGTCTTTCCTTACTGCTCCAAGTTCAATACAAACACAATGCAATTGCTTGGTTTATCTATTGAAGTCTTATCTTCAAAGTCTTTTTGTTGATATGGTTTTTACTATGTATATATTAAAGACATCTTGACCAGGGTGGTTGATGCACTTCTAGCTATCTCAATTGGTTGCATATTTAATCTTATGGTTCCTGTTTTCCAAGTTTAACATAAAACTATTTGACCAGCAGATGTTTCTTTTACTTGATGTCATGTTTTCAAAGGGATATGCCTCTTTTAATGTTTATGTTTCTGTTTTACGTGTTAGCTCTTCACACTTAAACTGGGCATTCTCATTGTGTTAGTTCCAAACTCTAGACTCTTCGGAAGCACCAATGGGTTGCTTCAATCTTCCATTCTTTTAGGATATTTAAGTAATTCCCATTTCAAAGCTTGTTGACAACTTTGTTATCAACTGATCTTTTCTCAGAAGCCTGTATTTCTGTTTACAGCCTAAATCCAGTATGTCTTTTATTAATAATATCAGAATTCTGTTCATAGTATCATGTATTTCTCTGAATCATGGCTATTCCTTCACAACCTAACACCATAACTATATTTAAGAAGGGAGATAGAACATGTCCAGGAAACTATAGACCAGTCAGCTTAATATCGGTGGTAGGAAAAATAATGAAAACTACTAAAGGAGAAAATAGAAAGACACCTGGAAACCGAAAATATAATAATGAATAGTCAGCATGGATTTCAAAAGGGAAAGTCTTACTTGACCAACTTCATTGAATTCTTTGAAGAGGTAACAGAGAGGGTAGACAAGGGTAATGTAGTAGATGTAATATATCTAGATATCCAAAAGGCTTTCGATAAGATACCACATAATAGACTATGAATAAGGCCAGAGCATGTGGAGTCAGGGGACAAGTAGCAGAATGGATAGCTGGCTGGCTGAAAGACAGGTAGCAGAGACTAGGGTTAAAGGATAGCTATTCAGAGTGGCAGAAGGTGGAAAGTGGGATCCCACGGGATCAGTGCTGGGACCACTGTTGTTCACAATTTATATCAACAATTCAGACTTTGGAATCAAAAACACAATTTATAAATTTGTGGACTGCACCAAATTGGGAAGGATAGTCAACACTGAGGAGGACTTCAACAAATTACAAGAAGGCATTAATAAACTTGCAGAATGGGCATATAATTGGCAAATTAATTTCAACATAGATAAATGTACGGTATTACCTTTCTGGTAAGAAAAATAAGGAGGTCACATATTACTTGGAAAATAAGAATCTAAATGGGATAGAGGCGCAAAGGGATCTCAGAGTATAAATACACAAATTGTAAAAAGTTGTGATGCAGGTCAATAAGGCCATAACAAAATCAAACCAAACACTAGGGTTTATTTCTAGAGGGATAGACTTGAAAAGTAGAGAAGTTATGCTAAACTTGTATTGAACCTCCAGATATCTCCACGAGGGTCTGTCTCTTCACCAGTGCTACCTGATTCTCCCGGCTTCCATGACAGCCTCTTGCTCACCTTCTTCTCCCTCCAACATGTAGAGCATATACAAAGGAATGCCCAATGGGAAGCCTTAGATGATGTTCCTCAAGATTTGCTCAATTAAAATTCTCTTAATGCTTTCTGTCGTTGGTGGGCACTACAGGACTTCAGCTGCATAATCATTCCAAGAATTGTGATTTAAACCTAGAAAGAGGTCATTTTCAGTTTGGGTAGGGTTTTTTGATATCTTATTAGGGGCACTCTCCCTCGGAGGCCACTTGAAGTGTTGGAATTTGATATGCACTTGCCACCCCTGCTGAAAGTAATTGGGTGGCGCAGTTGGTTGGACACTGGCTTTTCCTATCTGGAATTGGGGTTCAAATCCAGACCAGTTTAGTGGAATAGATGTCTCCTCAGGACAGAGAGCAGGAGAATGTTTTTCTTCTGCCACCAGTGGGTGCCACAGCACATACACCATTTAATCGACAGAGATAAAAATATTATGATTTAGTACTTGAGCACATAATCTACACTGGCACTTAAGTGCAGTACTGAGAGAGTGCTGCACTGTTGTTGGTGCTGTCCTTTGGATGAGACATTCAACCGAGGCCATGTCTGCCCTCTTAGGTGGATGTAAAGAATCCCATGATGCTATTCAAAGAAGAAGAGCAGGGGAGTTCTCCCAGGTATTCTGGCCACTATTTATCCCTCAACCAACATCTCAAACAGAATATCAGGTCATTATCTCTTTGATGTCTGTGGGAGTTTGCTGTGGACAAATTGGCTGTGGTGTTTCCTACATTACAACAATGATTACACTTCAAAATGTAGTTCATTGACTGTAAAGTGGTTGGGACATCCTGAGGTTGTGAAACGTGCTATATAAATGCAAGTTATTCCTTTTTATGTAAATTTCTTTAGCTTTGATTGGACTTCACATTCAGAATATTACATTTGTGCAGCCTCCTTAGATGAGGGGGAACTTGTAGAGCTGTTTTCAGGTGTCATATGTGACCCCAAGATGAGCTTCTGACCACATAGCAACGCCATCACTAAAACCGCCTATTTCCATCTCTGGAACATCGCTTGTCTCTGCCCCTACCTCAGTTCATCTGCGGCTGAAACTCTCTTCCATGCCTTTGTTACCTCTAGGCTTGACTATTCCAATGCACTCCTGGCTGGCCCCACGTTCTACTCTCTGTAAAATTGAGGTCATCCAAAACCCTGCTGCCTGTGCTTACTGAACAACATTGGCTCCCAGTTAAGCAACACCTCAATTTTAAAATTCTCATCCTTGTTTTCAAATCCCTCCAGGGCCTCATCCCTCCTGAGCTCTAATCTCCTCCAGCCCCACAGCTCTCTGAGTTATCTGCTCTCATCTAATTCTGGCCTTTTGAGCATCACCAATTTTAGTTGCTCCACAATTGGTGGCTATGCCTCCTGCTGCCAAGGCCCTAAGCTCTGGAATACCCTCCCTAACCCTCTCCACCTCTCTTTCCTCCTTTAAGGTGTTCCTTAAAATCTACCTCTTTGACCAAGCCTTTGGTCATCTGCCCTAATCTCTCCTTATAAAAAGACTTGTGATTATATTGTGCCTTTTATGACATCAGGACGTCCCAAAGTGCTTTAACGCCAATGAAGTGTTGTCACTATTGTAATGTAGGAAACACGGCAGCAAATTGCTAATAGTAGTCCTTGAACAATCCGCGTTTCAAACACTTTTTATAATTCACACAGTACATCTTTCAACTTCTCTTCATTTCTCTTGAACCTCACCCTTTTATGCTCAGTTGGCTGGGGGAAAGTCTCTTCTCACTCCAGTTGCCATGACCTCTTAAAGGCGAGGTTTCTTAAAGGGCCATAGCCTCGCTCAGGGATCAGGGCCCTCATCAGCCTGCGGATGACATAGACATCCCCCCTGCCACCTCCCCCCCTCCCAGGTTATGGTTTTTGTCGCGAGGCAGTACACTTGGAAGAAGGCATCGGTGTTCCCATGAGCTACTCCCACCCATTGTTCCACCTCAAAACAATTGGGCTGGAGCGACAACAACCACCGGGTAACACGGGCATTTTTTCCTTTGTTAGACTGCATCCATTTGAGAGGCACGTGATCAGTCACGAGGAGAAACTGGAGCTCCAGTAGGTAGTACTTTAAGGTTTCTATGGCCCATTTAATTGATCGGCACTCCTTCTCTACCATCGTGTGCCATTGCTTCCCAGGCAACCATTTTCTGCTCAGGTAGAAAAGAAAGACTTGCATTTACATAACACCTTTCACGACCTAAGGACGTCTCAAAGCGCTTTACAGCCAATAAAGTACATTTGAAGTGTAGTCACTGTTGTAATGTAGGAAAAGCGGCAACCAAATTTGTGTACAGCAAGGTCCCACAAACAGCAATAAAGATAATGAGCAGATAATATGTTTTTGTTATGTTGATTGAGGGATAAATATTGGCCAGGACACCAGGGATAGCTCCCCTGCTCTTCTTCGAAGTAGTGCCATGGGATCCTTTACGTTCACCTGAGACAGCAAATGGTTTAACATCTCATCCAAAAGATGGCACCTCCGACAGTGCAGCACTCTCTCAGCACTGCACTGGAGTGACTGCCTAGATTTTTGTGCTCTAGGCTCTGGAATGGAACTTGAACCAACAAACTTCTGACCCAGAGGTGAGAGTGCTACGCACTGAGCCACTGGCTGACATGTGTGTACTCTTTTGGGTACACACAAATAAACTGTAAATTAACAAAAATACATTAAAGGAAAGTTAATAAATTAAATTAAAATTCCATTGTCGGTAGTGATGATGCACTCCAGTCCCTGCAGTGCCCACCGGTCGCGGAAGGCCTCTAGTGTGTCGGTGGACACTGCGCGCTCCATCTCCAGGGCCACCCGGGCACGAATGTGGCCACAGAAGAGAGGCAGAGAGTCGGGCCAAATGACCCCCTCGACCGCCCACTGCCTGGACCAATTGATGACCACTTTGGCCAGGTCCAGGAACAGTCCTACGAGGAGGTCCCCCGGCCTGCCCGATTCCCTCCGCACCGGGTGACCAAAGGTCAGGAGCGTGGGACTGAAGTGCAGCCAAAAATTGAGGAGCAGCCCCTTCAAATAATGGAAGAGGGGCTGCAACCTCTCACACTCTGTGTATACGTGGAACACAGACTCCTCCAGGCCGCAGAAAAGGTAGGCGGCCTGGGAGTCCGTGAACCTATTTAAAACCTTATTGCATGGGACTGCTCTGTGTGACACCCTCCAGGCCAAGTCCCCAATAGATAGAGGGAGGACTCCCGCATAGAGAGCCCTCCATTGAGGACTCCCGCCTCCGTTGGATGGCAGGATGGTGCGCCAAGGTGTGTCCGGACGGCATATGAGGATGGCAAAGTGGATGGTGTTCAAGAGCAGCCCATACAGGAAACCCCTCCGCGCGGAATGAAAAGGCACAGAGGGGATTTCCCCGAGATGACTCAAGTTGTGAGGCGCCATTTCCCGTGAAGGGTTTCGGGGCCGTGCGCCAATGAGGAATTCTGTCCGGATGGGGGTCAGGTCAGACGGGATCGCCCCACATGCTTGAGCCTCCTCGACACATCCAGTGGAGTCAGGGCCCAGTGCCCCTTTCAGTGACTCGATGGCCTTGGCCACGAGTCGGACGTTGGCCCAGGACAGGCGCTGCACCAGCTCCTCTGGCACCATCCAACCCGCTCCTCCATCATCGAGTAGGTCCCCGACTCTGGTCACCCTGGCAGACACAGCCCTACCCTTCGCCAGCCACATGAACCCGCGTTCGTGGAGGTGCGGATTCCTGAGCAGCGGCTCCCGAAGGACAGCCGCCACTCCTGATGGGGGAGTTGACACGTGTGCCGCTCGGTGCCAAATTTTGTCTGCTTATGCTCCTGTGACGCACCTTGGGACATTTTACTGCATTAAAGGCGCTATATAAATACAAGTTGTTGTTGCTGTTAGTGAAATTGATTCAATCTAAAAAACAGGCCACCGCTACTGATGGATCTAAGATAGGTCCTTCGGGACCGCAATTGTACCAGGTCTTCTATTATCTCTTCCAGGTAGCTGTGTCCTTAATGAATCTTAATTGCGCCTCAAATACTGCCTGGAGGAATCCGTGTTCCACATTTATACCGAATGTGAGAGGTTGCAGCCCCTCTTCCAATATGTGAAAGGGCTGCTCCTTGATTTTTGGCTGCACTTCAGTCCCACGCTCCTGATCTTTGGTCACCCGGTGCGGAGGGGAGCGGTCAGGTCGGTGGACCTCCTCATAGGACTGCTCCTGGGTCTGGCCAAAAAAGCCATCAATTGGTCCAGGCAGCGGGCGGTCGAGGGGGTCGTTCGGCCCGAGTGCCTGCCTCTCTTCCATGGCCATGTTCACGCCCGGGTGGCCCTGGAGATGGAGCACGCGGTGTCCGCCGGCACGCTTGAGGCCTTCCGAGACAGGTGGGTGCCGCGGGGACTGGAGTGCATCATCACCCCGGCAAACCAAATTTTAATTTAGTTTTGTTCAGTTTTATTTAAAGTTTTATTAAGTTACAGACAATTTGTTTAACCACCCAATCAAAACGAGAACACCTCAAATACTCAATGGCGAGACGCTAACGCAAGTGACCCTCTTCCTTCTGGGAAATCAACAGTTCAGGAGCAACTCGTGGAATGGACTGTTAGCGTTAAATTCTGTTAACATTGCGCACTCTTTCAATTACCTAAAGTGACTAATTTTAGTGCTAATTTGGTCTCGAATTCATCAAATCAGCCAACTCAAGACACAGCAGCTGCGACTGATCTCGGTGTCTGTTGTCCCGCCCACTAACCCGTAAAGAAAATCTTAAAAGCTCTTTGACCAGTACAACAGAATAATTGGTGGAGGAAAGTGTGCAAATGGTACGTATAAGCGTGTGTTTTTTTAATACATTCTGAAAAATTAAATTGGGAGAAATTGAAATGATATTTTTGTGTGTTTTTGCAGGCGCTGTTCGAGGTGCTGATATTATTTTGTGGAGTTTTTGTTCCAGTCTATAGTATTGGTAAGTGATAAAAGAGAAATGCCTCACACTAGTTAAAAAGCGGGCACTCTTTCCCAGTCCCTTGTAAAACCTGGTAGTGATTCGGTTTTCTCCCGTCTTTACAAACGTGTCTAGCTAAGATTTCACTTTAATTTCGGTTATGCTGCGACTGAAGTACCAGCGACTCTCTTTCTTTCTTCCCCTTCCCCTGGGTTAATTGGTTAACCGTCCTGGCAATGTTCGCAAAATGTAATTCTTTATTTTTCGAGGCTTTCTGCATAAGAGAAAGTAAATGTACATTCCACAATCACGTTCTCGAATTCGTTCCATGTAGTTTCTATTAAACTAATGTTGTCCAAACTGACTTTGTGGACTGTATATTTGCTAGCATAGAGTATATGTCATATACTTGATCCTTTTTAATTTAAAATTTGTTCTTTAATAAGGCAAACGGTCCTTCTCAAACCTTTAACCCACATGGTTAAACAGGACACCCCAGGGAATAAGAAATACATACTAAACTGCAATGTGTTGTATGTGGGCTGTATCCTACCTTGAACCACTTGGGGTCTAAATTTTAACTAGGAGTTTCAAGTCTAGGAGTGGCTGTTCCAGCATGATTTACACCAGCTGTTTTTGGTTGTGGCCCGTTGGTGTTCATAGCTGGTAATAAGTAACCTCTTAGTAGCTTTTAAATTCTTTACTCAACTGGAGCATAAACAAGATCCTCAGTAAGTGATCTGGGATTATACTGAAACCAAACTGAACTTCAGATATTGCTACAAATACCATGATTAGTAGTTCATGTGATTCCCTTGGTGAAATTTTGAAATGACTTCACTTGACTGGCTTTTTGTGTATTTGACCCAATATGCAATAAATGAGTGGGAAAAGTGCTAATGACTTTGTGTAAAGGCTGAGAAATTAGTTCAGTTTACCCTAATTTGGTTGTATTGATTTATCCAATAGGTTGTGATCCCAACCTTTGTAAGAATGAAGGGACCTGCACTGTTGTGAATGAAGTTGCTCAATGCAGATGTGTTCATGGGTTCAAAGGCAAGAAATGTGAAGGTAAAACTGCTCTCTTACTAGATCGGAGTAGTCACCTGGCTTATTAATGTTTCACTGCAAGCTAATGAGTTGTGCGTGCACTGAAACCTAATGCACCATGACTAGCCTGACTTTCATTTTATCAGACATATTGAGGGTGTTTGAATTTAAATGTTTTTGAAGAATGACAGTACCTATTTGTTACAATCTCATGTACATGACCACAAGTTATCATTGCTATAAAAAGGCTGCTCAGTCTCTTGTCACTGCCACCCCACCACTAGTGTCCTGCAATCCTTTCAATTCCCCCTAATGTTTCTTGCGCTGTCTAACTGTTGCTCCCTTTTCTGTTATGTAACTTTAATTCACTTGAGCTTTGGATGTTGCTGGCAATGCCAGTGTTTATGTAGCTGGTACACACTGCAGCCATGGTATGCCAGTGGTGGAGGGAGTGAATGTTTAAAGTGCTGGATGGGGTGCCAATCAAGTAGGCTGCTTTGTAACGTTAGTGAACTTTGATTTTGATGGAATCTAGATTTAAAAATGGGATACAAGCAATTATCTCATTCCTCCCCTGTCTGAAATGGAGCCTCTTGAAATATTGTTTCTTGTCTAACTTTGCTAGTCTTGTGTTTTGCATGGGATTCCTGTCTTTTAATTTAACTAGAGATTATTCATGTGGGTCTTTAGTTTTTTTAAAAAAAAACTGACTTCTAACATCTAACATCTGTCAAGTCCCAATGTTTTAACTGATGGGCTATTTACTATACAGACTTGTAATAAAAATAATTTTTTTTTAACAACTGGTGCACTAATGAATCTGTAATTGCCCAGGTAAGATTTGTTCCCTTCCAGTAAAGGTACCACAGTTGCGTCCAGTCCAGTAGACCCGCCTCCATGGAAACAATTCCTTCACAATGCTATCTAGTGATTACAAACTTTTTCTCTAATCTCAGTTTTTTAAGGCTTTTTTGAGTCATTCCAATTATAACTGCAGCTGTAATTACTGAAACTCACAGGTACTTAATCATTTCCCTGTCTCTTCCTACTTCATCCCTCATGGGGATTGTCATTTTTAAACTTTAGCCTAATTTCTTTATGATCTGGATGAGTTTAACAGATGAGCAGCCACATCATAGATTATGGTTGGCGAGTAAAATTGTAGTACATAAAACATCTATGGTGGGGAGGGGTTTATTAATTAACTTGGTCTTTTCTCTGCAGATATAAAAATGGAAGTGATGTGTGAGCAGACCTACATAAAAGTATTGATTATTAAGGATTACTTTGACTGGAAAAATGTAAGCATGGACTCTGTACAGTTGTTTGAGGGTGCCTGCAAAGCTGCAATAGAAGTTCTAAATGGAGAAGAATACTACACTATCACTGTACACCACAATAATTACTCCAGCTGTGGTACTGTTGTCCTGGTAAGAATTTTATAGAACTTTGTTTATCCAGTTGCATTTAAATCATTTGCATGGCATGCTCATTTTACTTGGGCAAAGGTCCCATAGGAATTTTAGAAGATAGTTAACTAAAATATATTTGTTTGGGAGCAGTAACCAGCTACATACATGGCCATCACTGCAATTGATCCAACATCTCTAGCATTAAACTACACTTTTTTTTTTTTTTTTTATTTGTTCATGGAATATGGGCATCACTAGCAAGGTCAGCATTTATTGTCCATCCCTAATTGCCCTTGAATGTGGTAGTGAGCCACCTTGAACTGCTGCAATCTGTGTTGAAGGTCCATAGTGCTGTTGGGGAGGGAGTTCCAGGATTTTGACCTCGTGACCATGAAGGAACAACAATATATTAGAATAGTGTGTGACTTGGAGGGAAACTTTAAGGTGGTGAGCCTGATGTCCTTGTCCTGCTAGGTGGTAGAAGTTGTGTGTTTGGGAGATGCTGCCAAAGAAACCTTGGCAAGTTGCTGCAGTGCATCTTTTAGATGGTAGACACTGCTGCCATGGTGTGCTGCTGGTGGAGGGAGTGAACGTATGAGGTGCTAATCAAGTGGGCTATCTTAGTTTGGGTGGGGGGGAGAATTATTATGGAATTGTGTACCTATTCTTTGAACACTAAGTTTAAAGGTGACATGAATTCTGTATGAAGGTTCAGTACACAGTTTTTATAATGTACCACGTGAGTTCAAGATGGCATGTAGGAAGGGAAACTTGCTCTGGGATGTAGACAGTGCCCCACCCTATTGGCTGCACTTTTGAGCAACCTTTGAATGTCTGGTACCTGTTGGGCAGGGTGGATATTTTTTTGAGAATATTTAATTTGCAAACTAAATAGATTAGTTGGTCTTGCTGTATGCTAATTGAGGAAATTAAAATCTTCCCTTAAACTCAAGGGAATCTGATAAACCCTCTATTGAATGTAGGAGATATACAATATTAAACCAATTTTGCTTTGGTTTAAAGGCAGAACCTATGATGAAATTGTATTGGGGCAAATACTTTTTCCTTCTCCATGTGAATTTAAATAATGAGCATCTCCTAATTAGAAGTAGCTCATTGCTCCACTGACTAAGCATGGTTAAATTTTTGAGCTGGTCTAGAAAAGACCTTGTAGAACCACTTGGAACTTCAGTTTAGAGTTTCTAATGGAAAGTTTGTTCATTTTTCACTTCTAGAGTAATGCTACACACATCATGTATATGAATGGATTGCAGACCAAACTTATAACTGGCATCATCACCAGGCTTCCTTCTGAAGCAATTGACTTCACTTGTGTATACTATCGTGAAAGAACAGTACAGCTTAAATTCCCAATACAGCCAAAGACTACGTAAGTTCTTGTTTACCATCTGTCTTGTGAAAACGCTACTGTTACTATCTTGGTACAATTTTTTGACTTTGCTTTATAGTATAGAAATATAACTGCCCTGGCTTCTGACTTTCAATGGCAGTCTGACTTTAGTGCCCATGGAAATGCATGCATACTGTATTTGGAATCCATCTAGCTTGCAAATGCCTTAACCTGCCAAGGGGTCTTCATTTGGTGTTGGACTAAAAGGACAGCTGTTAAATGGGTTTTGTAAATCTCTAGACTTTATTTAATACATAAAACCCAACATGCATCTAAAACAAACCCTACACAAACTTGGGTTCTGAACAATCTTTCAACCATTACTTTCACTTGCAAAATGTTTTTAAGTTGGCTCAAGAAATCATTCATGACCTTTGTCATTGTGTGCTAATCCAGATGAGTTCTGGAAGTGTGAATGTAGAATATGCAGGAGACTCTAGTTTAATGTTGCCATTGATACCACCATTAGGATGAATGTCTAATGACTCTTTAGTTGCATGAGTGAAGCCTATAACATTCACTATTATAAATGAATAACATCAAATGTCAAACTCTCACCAGTTCTACAAAACTCTCTACACCCCTTCTGTCAACCCACCTCCACTGCTGCCACAGACCTACTTGCAACATCTTGTAATCCAACTTTGTATATTAAGTAAAACTTTGATAAAAGCCACTGACATATAAATGCTGTGCAGAATTTGATCCTGAAAATATTGCTTTATGTACTTCAAGCATTGCTGAAATATATAATTTTGACTGTCTGCTTCCTTAATGCCATAAACCCTTGACTTGCCATAAAAACATAAGGTTTTAAGTGGATTCCTTCTTGTCGTGAGCAGTGATGTAATTGATCAATTAATACAAGTGTAAACTTCATCTATTGTGGATTACTTTGACCTGTAAATTTTCAATGGTGAATAATTCAATACCTGTGCTAACATGCCTAGGATAGGGGCATAACCTCTGCCCCTATCTTTTTTTTCTCTCATGGCAGCTGTCAATCATTCTGCCATTTACACTTCATCTAGAGTCATCTCTTGTTTGTTGTCCCATTACCATCTCTTTGCCTTGCACATCATCCTGTTTGTCTCAATCTCTCCTGCCTTCCATCCTATCACAGACCTTCCCTTTTTGTTCTTTCCTGCCCCTATACAGGAAACTGTGATATCGGGCACTGCGGCGTGTTGCCGATCTATCAAAACTGCCAGACATACAAAGTTAATGTTGAAGCATACGGAGGTTTTCATCTCTGTATCTGACAACAAACACTTGCTTAGCAACAGCTTCTCAAGAGTCGGCTGCAGCTGCAAGCGGCTGAAGCTGTTGCTATAGCTACAGACCTTGCAGTGGCTGACTGTGTGGGGGGGGGGGATCTAAAAAAAACTTACAGAAAATGGCTCCTGATTTTTGCCGTTAGATCGAGTATTCCAGACATACAACCTCCGGATAAACCAAAGTTTCCTGTACTTGCTTAAAAACCTGTTCTAACCAATTATTTTCCAGTTCTGATTGAAGGGTCATTGACCTGAAATGTTAACTTTCTTTCTCCACAGATGCTGCCTGACCTGAGTATTTTCAGCATATTCTGTTTTAATGCCTAGGTTAGGATCTTTGTTGTGCAGATGTACACTAAGTAGGCTATCTACTAAGTATTTATTTGGCAGCAGTTTCTACAGCATTTTGGTGTAGGTTTTTTAAATTTTAGTTCCTCTTGGGACTGATTATAATGCCCTTTTTATAGGCTTCAATACACCTGTCTTGAAGGTTCTAGTTCCTAATGGCTTCTATGGAAGTAAATGGAGTGGCATCTTGAGTGGGTAAAATCATGTGTTTATACATTAAAGAATCTTGTGGCATTTTCTCTAAGCTAATTTTCCCCCATCAAATCTGAGACTGACTGTTGTCCTGTCTGATCACTTTATGCCCCTCAATGTGAGCCACAGAGATTTGATATTGGTAGCAGCTTGCAACTTAAGTGAGACCATCATTCTTGATGTATGCAGTGGAAGTGATATGATTTACAAGTTTCATAAAGATGATTCATGAGGCAGAAATAATCTGCCATTTCTTTAGTATTGCAGTGCTACATGTGCAAGAAGGAATGGTTACAGTATCAATGGCTCTATATGAAAGCTCCAAATATGAGAAGGCTTATGTAGAGTTGCCAGTTCTGCCTTGGACAGAGAGGCTTTACATCAGTGTGAAAATTGAACCTGGAGAACATAATTTTTTTGACTTGACTATAAACGATTGTTGGGCTACACCAACAAAAAATCCAGATGACTTGCTCCAGTATTACCTAATAAAGAAGGGGTAAGTTGATGGTCTGGTTTTAAGTGCAGTGTCCTAACATTGTAACATTAGGGCTATTTCTGGTACAACCTTGCCAATGCTTTTGCACACAATAGATACATAGAAGATAGGAGTAGGCCATTCGGCCCCTCGAGCCTGCTCTGCCATTCAGAGATCATGGCTGATCATCCAAATTCAATACCCTGTTTCTGCCTTCTCTCCTTGATCCCTTTAGCCTTAAGAAATATATCTAACTCCTTCTTGAATATATTTAATGAAGTGGCCTCTACTGCCTTCTGTGGTAGAGAATTCCACAGGTTCATTACACTCTGGGTGAAGAAATTCTTCCTCCATCTCTGTCCTAAATAGCTTACCCCTTATCCTTAAGACTGACCCCTGGTTCTGGACTCTCTGACCATCAGGAACATCCTTCCTGCATCTAGTCTGTCTAGTCCTGTCAGAATTTTATAAGTTTCAATGAGATCCCCCTCATTCTTCTGAACTCCAGCGAGTATAAGCCCAATCTCTCTCTCCTCGTACATCATTCCTGCCATCCCAGATATCAGCCTGGTGAATCTTTGCTGCACTCCTTACATGGCAAGAACATCCTTCCTCAGATAAGGTGACCAAAACTGCATGCAATACTCTGGTCTCGGCAAGGCCCTGCACAACTGCAGCAAGACATCCTTGTTCGTGTACTCAAACCCTCTTGCTACGAAGGCCAACATACCATTTGCCTTCTGCACCTGCATGCTTACCTTCAGCGACTGGTGCACAAGGACACCCAGGTCTTGTTGCATTTCCCCTTCTCCCAATCTATTGCCATTCAGATAATCTGCCTTCCTGTTTTTGACACCAAAGTGGATAACCTTGCATTTATCCACGTTCTATTGCTTTTGCCCAACCTGTCCAAATCACACTAGTTTCTTGGCATCCTCCTCTCAGCACACGCCCACCCAGCTTTGTCTGCAAACTTGGAGATAATGGCCCAGAAATTCAGGTCGAGGGCTTCCTGCAGGTGCAAGCCCCCGACCTGCACTTACCTTGCGCGCCAGCTGTTGTGCTGCGGGCCCCCGCGGAATTCCAATCTGGGGCCGGCGAGCAGTGCTTGCGTATCCCAGGGACGCAGTTAGTTCAAAGCGTCCCCTGGGATCACGTGGGCCATGGAGAGCCAATCAGAGCAGGGAATGCTCCATTCAAGTCTGACCGGAAGTGCTGTCAAACTTAGAAATACTACAGGCCCCTTCTTACAAAACATCACAATCTTCAAATAATTTTCTTTTAAATCACATTTTTAAAATAACTAAATGACATGAAATAACTATTTTAAACAATTAATTTTATTTTCTACTGGGGCTAAAACTTTTCTAGTATTTAAAAATAATAAACCTGTGGGGGGGGGGAAAATGTTAATTTTAATTAATTCACCACTTACCTTGTAAAAAGCAGGGGGGGGGGGGGGGGGGGGGGGGGAGAAAGAAGTTCGATGTGCACGTGTTTGACCTCAACCCCTGCTTTTAGGGGAATGGAAGTGCCGGTTTCCTGCACATGCACAGAGCATGCAAGAAACTGGCACTTCCATTGGGCCTATGGGTGCGTACTCACCTGTGGAGACCCGAAGTTCTGGGCCAATATCTAGTTCCCTTGTCTAGATCATTAATATATATTGTGAATAGCTGGGGTCCAAGGACCAATCCCTGCAGTACCCCACTAGTCACTGCCTGCCACTCAGAGAAAGACCTGTTTATTCCAACTCTGCTTTGTCTGCCAACCAGTTCTCCATCCAAGTCAATACCTTTCCCCCAATCCATGTGCCTTAACTTTACATGCTAATCTCTTATGTGGGACCTTATCGAAAGCCTTTTAAAAGTCCAAATACACCACATCCACTGGTTCTCCCTTATCTATTTTACCAGTTACATCCTCAAAATTCCAGTAGGCTAGTCAAGCATGATTTAATTTTTGTAAATCCATGTTGACTTTGTCTGATCCTGTCACTGTTTTCCAAGTGCTCTGCTATTACATCTTTTATAATGGACTCTAGCATTTTCCCCACTACCGATGTCAGGCTTACTGGTCTAATTCCCTGTTTTCTCTACCACCTTTTTTTGAATAGTGGGGTAACATTAGCTACCCTCCAATCCATGGGTACTGTTCGAGTCTATTGCATTTTGGAAGATGACCAGCAATGCATCTACTATTTCTAGGGCCACTTCCTTAAGTACCCTAGGATGTAGATTCAGGCCCTGGGGATTTATTAGCCTTCAATCCCATCAATTTCCCTAACCATTTCCCTACAAACTGATTTCTTTCAGTTCCTCCCTCATTAGACCCTATGTTCCCTGACATCTCTGGGAGGTTATTTGTGTCCTCCTTTGTGAAGATAGAACCAAAGTATGTGTTTAATTGGTCAGCCATTTCTTTGTTCCCCATTATAAATTCCCCTGATTCTGACTGCAAGGGACCTACACTTGACTTCACCAATCTCTTTCTCTTCACATCTATAGAAGCTTTTAGTCATTTTTTTGTTCCCTGCAAGCTTACACTCATACACTCTTTCCTCCTCCTCCCCCCCCCCCCCCCCCTTAATTAATCCCTTTGAATCCTAAACTGCTCCCAATCCTCAAGTTTACTGCTTTTTCTGGCCAATTTGTATGTCCTCTCCTTGGATCTTATACTATCCCTAATTTCCCTTGTTAGCCACGGTTGAGTTACCTTTGTTTTATTTTTATGCCAAACTGGGATGAACAAATTCTGTAGTTCATCCATGTGGTCTTTGAATGTTTGCCATTGCCTAGCCACCATCAACCCTTTGTGACATTCCCCAATCAATCCTACCCAACTCATGCCTCATACAATCGTAGTTTCCTTTATTTAAATTCAGGACCCTAGTCTCTGTCAACTACTTCACTCTCCATCTTAATGAAGAATTCTATCACCATTTCCTAAATGTTTACATGTACTGGTATTACTGGATTGTATGTTTGAACTTTAATATAATTTGCAATCTACAGATCAAGATTGCTCTAAATACAGGACTCCACTGAAATTTAAATACTGTTCATGTCCTTTGTTAGCTAGGCAGACCTTGTATTTTTAGGTATTAGTGCTACATTTGTACTTTTTCTAGCTTGTCTTTTTTGCTTTTCATTGGTAGCAAAAGACAAATACAAATCCTAGCTAATGTGAATTTGGGCATGCTGGCAGAACCTATAACTTCCAAGGGTTTGGCTTTTTGCTGCTAGTCTCAATCCTAGTGCAGATTGCAAAATCTGACTTCACTCATTCCCACTGGTGACTTGCTCTAGTGATAATAAATTTACCTGGAAAATGTCACCATGTGCATTTTTAATCATCCTTAACCGCAAATGTAACTTGTCAACATAATCGGTTTAATTTTAGGAAAATATTGGCTACAGGTGGTGGTGCCAGCTGTGGCTCAGTTGGTAGCACCCTCTCCTGAGGCTCAAGGTTGTGGGTTCAAATCCCACTCCAGACTCGAGCCTAACTTTCATTGTAATTGAACCTTTTGATCACTTTTTTTTAAATAAGCTGAATTTTTTTTTTAAATTATAGTCCTTATTCTATGGAGATAAATTGAACACCAGAGTTTAATGTGCCCCAGTTAATCATTGTAACAAACTTTAGCTACTCAAGGTACTAAAAGTAACTTGGTGCTTCTTATTAGATGCCCTACTGATGAGACTGTGCAGTATCACAATCAAATTGGAAATGAGACTATGGCAAACTTCAGTGTCCAGATGTTTTGATTTATTAAGTATCCAGTAGTGTTCTTGCATTGCAGAACTGAAATTTGTGTTCCTGACAGCCTGGAACCTTGTATGCTTGTAAGTATCTCTCTAGGCACAGTATTTTGTGTTCACGTCAAATTTTGAGATTAAACTCCTAGTCTCTGCACGCCACCAATTGTGTAAAAGCAGCATTTAATAGTTTTCATCTATTTCTTTTCACTAACTGCCTTCCTGTTTGTGTAGGACTGTCCTGGCCTATCATCGCTGAAGACCAAAAGGGATACCAACACTGGCTATGAAGGGTTGTTGACTTATGGACCAATTCATTGGACTCTCTCAGATGCACGAAGTTGGCAAACCGAGTAAGTGTTTTTGCCCCATTGTATGCAATTAAGAAAAATCAAGCTAAATCTCAGCTCCAGTTTGCTATTGCTTTTCTATTGACTTCTTGCTCAGTGAAGGGATTTTGCTGTTGCAGAAGTTCTAGCTAATTTTGTGTACCCAAATTAAGCACTGCCTGGTCAAGTAAAGCATGAACAAAAGGGTTTATGTAGTGAGGTACTCTATCCTGGCCAACCATTTGGCTTTACTCCAGTCTGAGCACTCTTGTGACCTTCCTGTAACTTTTTTATTTCCCTTTCTCTACAGAGAATTGGTATTCAGTGACAAACTGGGTTTCAGTCCAGCAGAAACTACTGGTGCCAAAAATCACTTTCCTTTCCAAGAGTCCTGTCTATACTCAACACTTGGTACTTGGCAAGTACTGACTTGTGCCCCACCCCAATTAGCTAACATGGAGTCCATCTTGCTGTGATGTTGGTTGCATTACTATCAACATATTGCCCAGCAGTCTGGGCACCCTTCTGCAATGACACTAATTTTGCCCACTGATAGTGCCTTGATGTTCTTGGTTCCCAAGTACTGAGCTATTTTACTGTCTCCTACTTCACCAAATGTAATTACCAAGCAAGTTGTACTGTGACCTCCATTTGCTGGTTTTATTGTAGATCACTCCTTTTGCTGTAGGGTGTGGCTTTTGTCTGTAGGAGACCTGCCATCTGTTGCATACTGTATTTCAAAATTTAAATCAACAATTACACCATTTAATTTCCTGAAATGGTCTGCTGTCTAGCATGTCTAAACTGATGAGCTTTATGCTAGATATTCCAATTTGAGCAATTTGTGCAATTAATTGCCCCCGCTAGTTGACCAGACCAAGAATTGGTAACTGAGGCAAGTGACCTTTTCAGGAAGATGGAGGTCAAGCTCTTCCCTCTCCTCCCTCGCTGTTTCCTGCTTTATGCTGTCAAACTCTTGAGCCTACCACAAGCTGCATAATCCCTCCTCTTCTCCTGCAGGCTTGCTGTTTGCTGCTGTTCCTGGTGTTGCTGTGATATCTTCCATGGTGGTCCTTGTCCTTGCAATTGCTTTGGCTAAAGTAATGAGGAAGCAAAGACCAGCTGAAGTCATTTGACACTATTCAGCCAACAATTAAATGTAAAGAACAAACTTAAAAAATAAAGCTATCAATAACACCTGACTAATTGTGGTATCTGTACAACACCATAAATGAGACTACATGCTTTTACCACAATCCAATGGGTATTGTGGTTTAACAGTGCAAACAGAATGCTGTTGGGATAAATAATTCACCAATATAAGGGGCTATATTGTCCATTCTATTAAGCAGATACTTCCCAGTGCTAACTGGTTATGAGATAAACACTCCAATTCTGTGAACTTGTTTCTTTTAGTCTAGACTTGTAATTGTGAGGACTGAAGCCTGCTAGTTTTGCTGAAGTGCATCCAATTAGTATTTCCTTCAGTGCTTTCAGTTCAAATTTAAGGATGGGAATGGCTTTTTGCATACAAGAATTATCCATGGCCCTAGACCTACTGAACTGCATAACTTCTGCCAATCACCTTTAATTCTGTGTCTGCTGGTTTTCTGCCCATGGTAACAGTTTCTCTCTATCTACTATCTAGACCCCCTCATGATTTTTGAACACCTCTATCAAGTCTCCTCTCGATCTTCTCTGCTCTAAGGAGAACAACTTCAGCTTCTCCAGTCTATCCATGTAACTGAAGTCCCTAATCCCTGGAGCCATTCTTGTAAATCTTTTCTGCACCCTCAAAGGCCTTCACATCCTTCCTAAAGTGTGCTGTCCAGAATTGAACACAATACTCCAGGTGAAGCCAAACCACTCTTTTATAAAAGTTCAACATGACTTCCTTGCTTTTGTACTATGTGCCAAGAAGCCCAGGATCATCTGTGCTTTTTAACTGCTTTCTCAATCTGCCCTGTCACCTTCAATGATTTTTGCCCATATACCCCCCCCCCCTTAGAATATGCCTTTCTTCCTACCTAAATATATCACTTCACACTTGTGTTAAATTTCATCTGCCACGTGTCTGCCCATTCCACTATTTCCAAGTTTTTGTCATCTGCAAATTTAGAAATTGTGCCCTGTACACAAGTCCAAGTCATTAATGCATATCAAGAAAAGCAGTGGTCCTAGTACTGACCCCTGGGAACACCACTGTGTATTGATTTCTTTGTGGGTTCAATGACTAGACATTTATGAAAGAGAATGACTTTTAATCTAAAGCTTGTTCAACTCTTTATACAGCTTTTACAGGAGACGTGATGCATCTAGAACGAAACTGAAACTAAACTAAACTGCCTTGCTTGTCTCGGTCACATGCCCTCTGCTGGTCAGGCACAAGCAATCAATACCTGCAAACATGCTGTTAAGGCATCATATTCGAACAGGCAAATACCATCTCTATTTGCTGATATCATTACATCTCTTAAAACAAAAGTATTTTACTTTTAACTAAAGTTTTTTGTATTAATCTGCATTTTAACTATCATTATCATGGTTTTTTAACCTTGCTTTGTGTTCACATGAAATATGTCAATACACTAGAACTTGAAGAAAGAATAAGATAACATTACTTCCTTCTATAATGAGAGTCCTTAAATTTGCTCAATGAGTCTCTCCGAGGCTTCATGTGTCTTGAGGATTTTCTGATTGTCCTTGAATCTGAGTTGTTGCCTCAGATGATTGGTTCTCAGCTGTGTGATCAGGTTGTTCAACAGTATCAGTCTCTTGACCTGCTGTGGCTGGTCCCATGAGAAGATCTCGACGATTTCTTCTCAGAACAGCACCCTCATCTGTCTGAATGGTGTATGATCTTGGTTGAACTTCACTCCGGACAGTTCCCTTCTGAGTCCATATGTTTGTTTTGTCTTTGAACCTTACTTGGTCACCAGTGTGGCGTTCAGGTAGGTTTTGTGTTCCTGTCATAGTACTTTTGCTTTTCTTTCTGTTCTTTGAACTTCCTCACTTTCTCCCCCTCTTGTTTTCAGGAGGTTCTCTGGGATGGGTAGGTTTGACCTTAGCCGACATCCCATCAGGAGTTGGGCTGGTGACATACCACACTTGAGCGGTGTTGTGCGGTATACAAGCATGCTCTGGTAGAAGTCAGTTCCACTGTCTTTTGCCTTGTACATCAGTCTTTTCACTGTTTGCGGGCTCTCCTGGGTCAACAGCTCTGGACAACGTGTCTGCTGTATGCATCAGCTTACCCGGTGTGTATGCAACATTCAGTTCATCATAGACTGTCTCTCCTTCGCTTTCCACAACGAGGACTCTCTTTACCAGGTTCAGTCTCTCTCAGGCTTTTAAACCTAGTATGGCTTGCACATCCTTTGGCACCACGATTAATGCTAGCGTGTGCTCTGTCCTTGTGTGTTACTTTGACAATGCATCTTCCTTTCACTGGTATATCAGTACCTGTGTATCCTGTCACTTTCACTTTTATTCCATGTATCTTTGGTCTGGGTCTAATTTTCTTAAAATCAGTCTCTGATATCACATTAACTTGTGCTCCAGTATCCAATTTAAATGGAATATGTATGTCATTCACTTTTAGTGTCAACATCCAGTCTCTTTTGTTTTCAGACAACATCTACATTGAACTCCTCTATCTCGCTTTCATCTACTGCATGGACCTTGCTTTGTTGCGATTGGTTCTTGCAGCAACGGGCATAATGGTGGTTCTTGTTGCAACTATTGCATGTTTTACCATATGCTGGACACTTGGTGTATGCTGTGTACCGCATCGACTACATGTCTTTCGATTGTCCCTTTCATTTTCGTTTGCTGGCCACGCCTCTTTTTTCACATTGGTGCTCTTTTTGTTAGAACGGATACAAACCGTTTTTCTCACTGCATCCACGTTGCAGCTACTGTCACTGAACAGCTCCTTTGCCTGCGACTTCACAGTCTCTGTAGCCCTACACAGTGCTATGGCTTTTCCCAGGTCTAGATCTTGCTCTCAGCAGTCTTTCCCTTAGACCATTATCTGGAATACCACACACCAGTCTGTCTTTTATCAGCGAGTCTGTCAGTCCCCCAAATTCACATGTTTTGCTTCGGTTTCTCAGTTCAGTCACATACTGATCAATAGTCTCCTGTTTTCTGTACACGTGAAAAATCTGTGCCTCAAACATTAAGTTTAGGTATGCAGTAGGCCTCAAACTGTTCCATTATTTTATCTAGCTTCATTTTGTCTCCAACAGCAAATGTGAAGTTATTATACACCTCCAGCGCTTCATCACCCACGACATGTAAGAACAGTGATGATTTCCTTTTATTACTTTTCTCGTCAGCTCCAAGTGCCACTAAATACAACTCTAAACGTTGTTTGAATCTCCTCCAATTTTCAGCCACATTACCTGTCAACTGAAGCGTCGCCGGTGGGAGTAAACCTTCCATTTTTTCACTTCGTTAGCTATTCTCTACTGGTAAGTAACGATGTTCTCTTTTGGCTTGCTAATCTGTGGAGAGCTGATTTAACTTCAGATTTTTTCTCCATCTTTCAATCACTTCTGACACCATGTATTGATTTCTTTGTGGGTTCAATGACGAGACATTTATGAAAGAGAATGACTGACTGACTTTTAATCTAAAGCTTGTTCAACTCTTTATACAGCTTTACAGGAGACACGATGCTTGTGATGCATCTAGAACAAAACTGAAACTAAACTGCCTTGCTTGTCTCAGTCACATGCCCTCTGCTGGTCAGGCACAAGCAATCAATACCTGCAAACATGCTGTTAGGCATCATAATCGAACAGGCAAATACCATCTCTATTTGCTGATATCATTACACTGTATACCTTCCTCCAGTCTGAAAACAACTGTTCACCACTACTGTTTCCTGTCACTAGGCCAATTTTGTATCTATGCTACCACTGTCTTATTCCAGGGCATGTCCTTCTTAAATTCAGCTGCCCTCAAGTTTTTCACTATCCTCCGCCTGCTTCAGGATGACATGCAAGCTGTGATCCTGATCAATGGTTCCACCACAGACCCAATTCACGTATGAACCAGGGTCAAGCAAGATTGTCATCGCACCAATGCTCTTAATCTTCCTTGCTGCAATGCGCCATCTCGCCCTCAGTTAGCTCCCCACTGGAGTGGAGCTAATTTACAGAACAAACAGGAAACTGTTCAACCTCTGTCGCCTCCAGTCCAGATCCAAGGCCATCCATCCTGTCATCGAATTACAGTATGCAGACGATGCTTGCGTCTGCGCTCACTCGGAGGTCGAACTCCAAACCATCGTAAACCCCTTCACTGAAGCATACGAGAGCGTAGGCCTTGCACTAAACATCCGTAAGACAAAGGTCCTCTACCAACCTGCCCCTGCCACAGTGCTGCCCCCCCCCCCCCCCCCCCCGATTATCAAAATCCACGACAAGGCTTTGGACAACGTGGACCACTTTCCATACCTCAGGAGCCTACTGTCAACAAGGGCAGACATCGACGACTAAGTCCAACACCGCCTTCGGTGTGCTAGTGCAGCCTTCGGTCACCGGAGGAAGTGTGTTTGAAGACCAGGACCTCAAACCCGGCACTAAGCTCATGGTCTACTGGGCAGCAGTGATACCTGCCCTGCTGTATGCTTGAGACATGGACCATGTACAGCAAGCACCTCAAAGCACCGGAGAGGTACCGCCAACGCTGCCTCCGCAAGATCCTGCAAATCTATTAGGATAGGCGCACCAACGTCTGTGTTCTTGCTCAGGCCAACATCCCCAGCATTGAAGCTCTGACCACGTTCAATCAGCTCCGATGGACGGGTCACATTGTCTGCATGCCCGATACGAGACTCCCAAAACGAGCGCTCTACTCGGGGCATGGCAAGAGAGCCCCAGGTGGGCAGAGGAAACGCTTCAAGGACCTCCTTGAAAAAGTGTAACATCCCCACTGATGCCTGGGAATTCCTGGCCCAAGACTGCACAAAGTGGAGGAGAAGCATCCGGGAAGGCACAGAACACCTCGAGTCTCTTTGCCGGGAGCAAGCGCAAGGAGCGCACGTCAACCCAAGCACCCCACCCGCCCCTTCAACCACCGTCTGCCCCACCTGTGACAGAGACTGTAGGTCCCGCATTGGACTCCAGTCACCTGCGAACTCATTTTTAATGTGGAAGCAAGTCATCCTCAGTTCCGAGGGACTGCCTAAGAGAAGTATTCCATGGGTTTCAACTTTGCTGGCAAGCCTATTATGTGGCACTTTAGCAAACTCCTTTTTTTGGAAGTCAATGTACACCACTTCAACTGCATTACTATCAACCCTGTTACCTCATCAAAAAAACTCAATCAAGTTAGTTAAACACAATTTGACTTTAACAAATCTGTGCTGGCTTTCCTTAATTAAGCCACACTTGTCCAAGTGACTGTTAATTTTGTCCTGGAAGATCATTTCTAAAAGCTTCCCCACTACCAAGGTTAAACTGACTGGCCTGTAGTTGCTGGGTTTATCCTTGCACCCTTGTTCAAAAAGAGGGTGCAACATTTGCAATTCTCCAGTCCTCTGGCACCACCCCAGTATCTAAGGCAGATTGGAAGATTAATGGCCAGTACCTCTGCAATTTCCAGCTTTACTTCCCTCTGCATCCTAGGATGCATCACATCCGGTCCTGGTAACTTATCTACTTTGTACAGCCAGCCTTTCTAGTACCTCTATCAATTTTCATTCCATCCAGTATCGCAACTAACTCCTCTTTCACTGACTGGCAGCATCTTCCTTGAAGACAGATGCAATGTACTCATTTAGTACCTCAGCCATGCCTTCTGCCTCCATGTGTAGGTCTCCTAATTGGCCCCACCCCTCCTTACTACCCATTTACTACTTATATGCCTGTAGAAGACTTGGATTCCCTTAGTTAGCGGCCAATATATTCTCATACTGTCTTTGCCCCTCATTTCCTTTTACTTCCCCTCTGAACTTTCTATTTTCAGCCTGGTTCTCTCTTGTATTCACAACCTGACATGTCATTTACCCCTTTTTTTTTTTCTGCTTCATCTTGCTTTCTATCTTTTTCATCCAGGGAGCTCTGACTTTGGTTGCCCTACCTCTACCCCTTTATGGGAATGTACCTGTAGAAATCAAATAGGGAATTCGGAAGAAACTTTTTTTTTTACTCTGAGAATGTGGAACTTCCTCCAATTAAGTATTTTTACTCTAGATTGCTCCTTTTTTTTGTCTTTGGCCAGAAACATACTGATCAAGAAAGTTCTCCTGAACACACTTCAGAAATTCTTCCCCCCCCCCCCGCCCTTTACACTTACTATCCCAGTCTGTTAGGATAATTGAAGTCCCCCCATTATCCCTACTCCATAGTTCTTGCACCTCTATTGTAATTTCCCTGCAAATTTGCTCTTAAACAAAAACACTTTTTTTTAATGGGATGTGGGCATCGCTGGCAAGGCCAGCATTTATTACCCATCCCTAATTACCCTTGAAGATGGTGCAGCACCTTGAGCCACTGCAAGGTACTCAGTGCTGTTAAGTAGGTAGTTCCAGGATTTTGACCCAGTGACTATGAAGGATCAGCAATGTATGTCTAGCTCTGGATGATGTGACTTGGCGAGGAACTTGGAGGTGGTGTGGTTACCATGTGCCTGCTGCCCTTGTCCTTCTAGATGGTAGAGGTTGTGGGTTTGGTAGGTGCTGCCAAAGAAGCCTTGGTGAGTTGCTCTAGTGCATCTTGTCAATGGTGTACACTGTAGCTACGGTACACTGGTGGTGGAGGGAGTGAATGTTTAAGGTGGTGGATGACATGCCAATCAAGCAGGCTGCTTTGTCCTGGATGCTGTTGGAACTGCACTTATCCAGGCAAGTGGAGTGTATTCCATCACACTCCTGACTTGTGCCTTGTAGATGGTGGAAAGACTTTGGGGAGTCAAGAGGTGACACTTGCCGCAGAATACCTAGCCTCTGACCTGCTCTTGTTGTCACAGTATTTATGTGGCTGGTCTAGTTAAGTTTCTGGTTAATGGTGACTCCCAGGATGTTGATCGTGGGGGTTTTGGCAATGCTAATTCCATTGAATATCAAGGGGCAGTGGTTAGACTCTCGCTTGTTGGAGATAGTCATTGCCTGGCACTTCTGTGGCATGAATGTTACCTGCCACTTATCAACCCAAGCCTGAACGTCGTCCAGGTCTTGTTGCATGCAGGCATGGACTGCTTCATCTAAGGAGTTGTGAATGGCACTGAAAACTGCAGTAATCAGCGAACATCCACATTTCTAACCTTATGTTGGAGGGAAGGTATTGATGAAGCAACTAAAGATGGTTGGGCCTAGGACACTGCCCTGAGGAACTCCTGCAGCGATGTCCTGGGGCTGTGATGATTGATCTTCCTTTGTGCTAGGTATGACTCCAGCCAATGGAGAGTTTTCCCCCTCCGATTCCCATTGACTAGGGCTCCTTGATGTTTAGGGTAGTCACTCACCTCGCCTCTGGAATTCAGCTCCTTTGTCGATGTTTGGACCAAGGCTGTAATCGGGTCAGGAGCCGAGTGGTCTTGGCGATCAAAACTGGGTGTCAGTGAGCAGGTTATTGGTGAGTAAGTGCTGCTTGATCGCACTATCGATGACCCCTTCCATCACTTTGATGATTGAGAGTAGACTGATGGGGCGGTAATTGGCCGAATTGTATTTGTTCTGCTTTTTGTGGACAACGTACCTGGGCAGTTTTCCACATTGTCGGTCTGATAGATGCCAGTGTTGTAGCTGTACTGGAACAGCTTGGCTACAGGCGTGGCTAGTTCTGGAGCATAAGTCTTCAGCACACCAGCCAGGATGTTGTCGGGGCCCATAGCCTTTGCTGTATCCAATGCGGTCAGTCATTGATATCACGTGGAGTGAATCAAATTGGCTGAAGATTGGCTTCTGTGGTGGTGGGGACCTCTGGAGTAGGCTGATACGGATCATCCATTTGGCACTTCTGGCTGAAGATGGTTGCAAACGCTTCGGCCTTGTCTTTTGCACTCACGTGCTGGGCTCCCCATCATTAAGGATGGGGGTATTCATGGAGCCTTCTCCTGTTTAATGGTCCACCACCATTCATGACTGGATGTGGCAGGACTGCAGAGCTTTGATCTGATCCGTTGATTGTGGGAATTGCTTAGCCCTGTCTATAGCATGCTGCTTCTGCTTTTTAGCTTGTATGTAGTCTTGTGTTGCAGCTTGCCCAGGTTCACCTCATTTTTAGGTACTCCTGGCATGCTCTTCTACATGCCTTATTGAATCAGGGTTGGTCCCCTGGCTTGATGGTAATGGGAGTGACTGATATGCTGGGCCATGAGGTTACAGATTGTAGTGGAATACAATGCTGCTGCTGATGGCCCACAGCGCCTCATGGATGCCCAATTTTGAGCTGCTAGATCTGTTCTGAATCTATCCCATTTAGCACACTGCTAGTGTCCTCAGTGATGAAGGGTGTCCAATGACTCTGCGGTGGTTATTGCTAGCAATATTGTCATGGACAGCTGCATCTGTGATGGGTAGATTGGTGAGGATTTTGTCGGAAGGTTTTTCCCCTTGTGTTGATGGTTCTTTCCACCTGTTGTAGGCCCAGACTAGCAGCTATACCCTTCAGGACTCTGCCAGCTCGGTCAGTAGTGGTGCTACTGAGCGCCACTCGGTGATGGACGTTGAAGTCCCCCACCCATTCTGTGCCCTTGCTACTTGCTCAGTGCTCTTCCAAATGGTGTTCAACATGGATGAGTACTAATTCAGTTGAGGGAGGGCAGTAGGTGGTGATCATTGGGAGGTTTCCTTGCCCATTCTTGACCTTCATGGGGTCCAATGTTGAGGACTCCCAGGGCCACTCCCGACTGTATACCACTGCCGCCACCCCTGGGATGGTGATGGAGTTTGGGACATTGGCTGAAAGGTATGATTGAGAGTATGACTATGTCTGGCTGTCACTTGACTAGTCTGTGGGACAGCTCTCCCAATTTTGGTGCAAGTCCCCAGATGTTGGTGAGGAGGACTTTGCAGGGTCGACTGGGCTGGGTGTGCCATTGCCATGTCCGTAGTTGGTGCCGCGGTCGATGCTGGGTGGTCCATCTGGTTTCATTTTTGTGTAGTAGTGGTTTGTTACAATGGAATGGCTTGCTAGGCCATTTCAGAGGGCAGTTAAGAGTCAACCACATTGCTGTGGGTCTGGAGTCATAGGCCAGACGAGGTAAGGACGGCAGATTTCCTTCCCTAAAGGACATTAGTGAAGTGTATGGGTTTTTACGACAATCCGATAGTTTCATGGTTACCATTACTAGCTTAATTCCAGATTTGAACACTCATCTCTGGATCATTAGTCCAGGTCTCTGGATTACTAGCCCAGTGAAATTACCACTATGCTACTGTTTCCCTCCTTGCTACTACTTGGTGGCTTATAGAATACACCTAGTAGTGTAATGGCGCCTCTTATTTCTCAACTCTAACCAAATAGATTCTGTCCTTGACCCTTCCAGGACATCCTCTCTCCAGCACTGTAATATTCTCAATCAAAACTGCCACCCCACCTCCTTTCTTTCCTGAACACCTTGTATCCAGGAATATTTGGTACCCAATCTTGCCCTTTTTTGAGCCAGGTCAACGTTATCACCACATCATATGGCTATTTGCACCTGCAGCTAACCTAACTTAGTACTGCTCCAGTCTGTGTACTATTTAAGGGCATGGTGCTTCTGCTAATTATGTTGCGATTAACAAGCCATCGAGTTCTTGATCCTTGTCTAGTACTTGACGCTGACTAAGGATAAATTTTCACATTCTAACCATAATGATTCTGTTGCTGTCTGACACTAAATTCCATCAGCAGACTAGTTGGTAGGCTTCCAATGAAATGAATACCAGCTAGGAAAATTTGTTGTGAAAATCCACTTGTGGCATAGAGCTGGTGTACTGATTGTCTGAAGGTGCATATGGTAAATATATTTTCACTTGTCTTAATTTTTGTAGTGCAATGATCTTTTTTATAGGTGGAAGAATTCAGCAGAGGTTTTTCAGCAACCCTTCTGAAACAAAATGAGCTTAAATTGCCAAAACTTCAATTTGCTGTGGTGAGTCTGGATATTGTTCCAGAGCTTGCTGGAATGGGATGCATAAAACTTGCACCTCATGCTACACATCAGTTCTTTTAGCTGATTGAAACACAAGGGATTCTACTCCTGATCTCTCAGCGCCCCCTGCTAGTGTGCATATGTGTGCATATGTGAACCATGCATGATGAGGTTGAACTCCACTGATTATGCATGTAGCATTGATAATTTGGCCTGCTACTGTTCAATGTCTAGTTACTCATTAAGTGGTTTGTTGGGGGTGGGGAGAGGGGTGGTGTAAGATGAGGTATTAGATGATTGCTGGCATCACTATCGTAGCAGGGAAGAAAATGGGACAGTAGTTGAGCAAGATGCATTGTTGAGTTGATGCTATGCAGTGTTGTAGAGTCACTGCATATGCCGAGATGATGTGAATTAGTAATGGATATACATTCAAGATATGCTTCTAGTAACATTGGCATTTAACTGTATTAAATGAAGTAGCTGTTGCAAAGTCTTGCAATTAGAAAAAAAAGTGCTTCTTTTCAATGACCTGACATCTGGGCACTGCAGCTATTGGTGCTCGCTCAGCCAGCTGCACTGAGTTTTGGTCTAATTTTGTTTCTGATTTAATCAATTTATTTTTATTTTTTAAGCTTTATATAGTAAATTATAGCTCACTTTTTACCTCTTGTAAATGGCCCTTTTAGCAAATGAGATGTTCTGACATAATTCATGAAGAAATAAAAAGTAGAGGAACTGAAAATTCTAACTGTGGCCCAGTAACTTCCTGCAAGCATTGAAAATGCAGATCCAAGTCACTATATAATTTTTATTTCAGTAGACAGGCAAGGCTAATTTTAAGCTCTGCAGTAAATGTTATCAGAGTCCATCTCTGCTGGAAATGAGCAGGGTAGTTCTACAGAAATCTGTAGAATAGTGAGGGACAGACGAATGTTGGTCACTTCTTCTGTCTGAGCTTGTAAAAACGGATTAGGTAGCTTGTTCTTACTGGCGGATGGCACCTTTTTTTAATATGGGTGTTTACAGTAAAATACACTGCCTACCTACAATAAAATAAGACACTGAATGCCTGCCTAGTAAGGCTAAAAGAGACTTATGTTTTTATAGCACCTTTCACTGCCTCTGGACATCCCAAAGTGCTTTACTGCAGCCAATGCTGTCACTGTTGTAATATATAGAATGCAGCAGTCAAATTTCTCAGTCCCACCAACAGCAATGAAATAAATGACCAGATAATCTGTTTCAGGTGCTGGTTGAGGGAGTTGGCCTGGACACTGGCCAACCTCCCTCTGCTCTTAAATAGTGCCATGGAATATTTTGCCTCCATTGGCGAGGGCAGATGGGGCCTCAGCCGAATATCTTATACAAAATATAACACCTTGGACAGTGCTGCACAACTCTTAAATTTTTTATATGGGAGTTGCTGGGAAAGCCAGCATTTATTCCCCATTCCTAATTGCCCTTGTGGTGGTGAGCCATTGCCTTGAATTGCTGCAGTCTGTGTGGTGAAGATACTCCCAGTGCTGTTATGAAGGGTGCTCCAGGATTTTGACCTAGCAACAATGAAGGAACAGTGATATATTTCCAAGTCAGGATGGTGTGTGACTTGGGAGGGGAACTTGGTGGTGCTCCCATGCGCCTGCTGCTCTTGGTCTTCTAGGTGATAGAGGTTATGGTTTGGGAGGTGCTGTTGAAGATTTGGCAAGTTACTGTAGTGCTACTGCAGTGCATCTTGTAGATGGTGCACACTGCAGCCACGGTGCACTGATGGTGGATGGAGTGAATGTTTAAGGTGTTGGATGGGGTGCTAATCATTGAATGTTGTTGGAGCTGTGCTCATCCCAGCAAGCGGAGATTATTCTGTTACACTCCTGACTTTGGGGAGTCCGGAGCTGAGTCACTCATTGCAGAATACCCAGCCTCTGACCTCTTGTAGCCACAGTATTTTGATGGCTGGTCCTGTTAGGTTTCTGGTCAACAGTGACCCGCAGGATGTTGATGGGATATTTGATGATGCTAATGCTGTTGAATGTCAAGGGGCAGTGGTTAGACACTTATTTGGGGATGGTTATTGCCTGGCACTTGTGTGGTTTGAATGTTGTCTAGGTCTTGCTACCTGTGGGCACAGACTGCTTCATTATCTGAGGAGTTGCAAATGGAACTGAACACTGCAATCATCAGTGAACATCCCCACTTCTGATCTTATAATAGAGGGAAGGTCATTGATGAAGCATATGAAGGTGGTTGAGCCCAGGACACTACCCTGAGGAACTCCCACACCATCTTCCTTTTGTGCTAGGTATATCCCCCAGCCAGTGGAGAGATTTCCATTGGTTTCAATTTTACTTGGGCTCTTTTGATGCCACACTGTCAAATGCTGCCTTGGTATCCAGGGCAGTCACTCTCTTGCCTCACTTCTGGAATTCTGTTCTTTTTGTCCAGGTTTGGACCAAGACTGTTGGAGGTCTGGAAGAACCTAAAGTGAGCATTGGTGAGCAGGTTATTTGGGAGTAAGTGCTGCTTGATTTTACTGTCACTGACATCTTCCATCACTTTGCTGATGGGGCAGTAATTAGCTGGATGGATTTGTCCTTTGTGGACAGGACATACCTGGGCAGTTTTCCACTTTGTGTTCAAGTCTCTGGAGTGGGACTTGAACCCACAACCTTCTGACTCTGAGGAGAGTATACCTTTGTTCCAAAATAGTCACCATTTGTGCTTATAGCCTATACTTAGAGGATCCTTTTATTTTTCCATTATTTATGTGCAAATGGTACAGCAACTTCAAGTGAGGGAGCAGATGCATGGTTAAACTCAGTTGTCCGAGTTGCACCGCTCCACCATTAACTTCGAAAACCACGTCTCGCTGTCTGCTTCACTATTGAAATGCATTGAATGGTGTGAAGTTGGGTGGTAGATACGAGCTAAATTTACCATAGAACCCAAACGATATGTGCTAATTATTGCCAATTAACCTCTGACACTTAATTAAAAGTCTCATTTCTTCAGGTTTTAATTGTTGGAGATTTAAAAAATGTCAAGTTTGAAATTTGTTACTTTTCCTTGTCTTTTTTCACACTCTTTTACTCTTTGTAATGTGGCATTGAATTCACCCACACTCATTTAAACTTTTTTCTCAGTCCCTACACAATGTCACAATCCTTCAATCTGTTTCATTAAGGAATTACATAGTTGCTTGCCCTGTTCATTTAGGTCCCAGATACTGTTTCCCTCACTGCATGAGTTAAACTTAAATGTGCAAGGGCAAATCTAACAGTAGATGCCATTAGATTCCCTGCTGCAGCTAAATCTGGCCCAATGTTTGTCATAATCTGTCTAGTGTCCTCTGGTAAAATAGTTTGCCTAATATCTTGATTGCTCAAGGTAGACAGGCCCCACAGAGAAACACTGCCCACGTCGGGCCGCTAACTTTCGTTTGAGCGTGGAGGTTCTATCACGACCAACCGCCCCGCTCCTGCCATTGGTTGCTAGATACACCCATCCTCATGGCACCCTGTCTTTCCACCTCCATTGGAAAATGAGCAGGCTCTTCATTACCCCTGATTGGGTAATGCTTCATTACCTGTCAGATAGCCTTTTAAGTCTCAATGTTTCATAAGCACATGAAAGCCTTGTTAGCAAAATTTGAAGTCCATGGGATGAAAGGGGTAGTAGTGCAGCATAGATACAAAATTGGATAAGGGATAGAAAACAGAGTTGTGGTGAATGGCTGGCTGTTTTTTGGACTGGAGGGAAGTATACAGTGGTGTTTCTCCTGAGTTCAGTACTAGGAGCAGTGCTCTTTATATAATTGAATACATTGGACTTGGGTGTACAAGGCACAATTTTAAAATTTGCAGATGACACAATTTCAAAGTGTCGTAAACAGTGAGGAAGATGGTAATTGACTTCATGAGGATATAAACGGTGGTGGAACAGGCTGACATATGGCAGATGAAATTTAATGTAGAAAAGTGAGAAGTGATGCATTTTAGTTGGAAGAATGTGGAGTGATAATACAAACTAAATGATACAATTTTAAAGGGGGTGCAAGAACAGAGGGCCATTTGAAGGTGGCAGGACAGGTTAATAAAGCATATGGGATCCTGGGCTTTATAAATAGAGGCATAGTGCAAAAGCCAGCAAATCATGCTAAACCTATATAAAACACTAGTTTGGCTCCAGCTGGCGTATGGTGTCCAATTCTGGGCACTACACTTGAGGAAGGACGTGAAGGCTTTGGAGAGGATACAGGACGTGAAGGCTTTGGAGAGGATACAGAATAGATTTGCTGGAATGCTTCCAGGAATGAGGGATTACAGTTATGTGGGTAGGGTGGAGAAGCTGGGGTTGTTCTCCTTCGAGAAAACTAAGAGGAGATTTGATAGGTGTTTACAAGCCTGACGAGTTTAGATAGAGTAAATAAAGATAAACTGTTTCCAGTGGCTGAAGGGTCAATAACCAGAGGGCATGGATTTAAGGTAGTTGGCAAAAGAACCAGAGGGGAACATGAGAAACTTTTTTACACAACGATTGTTTGGGATTTGGATTTTACTGCCTGAGAATGGTGGAAACAGATTCAATAGTACCCTTCAAAAGGAAATTGGATAAATACTTGATGGAGGAAAAATTGCTGGGACTAACTGAATTATCTTCGAAAGAGCTAGAGGAGACTCGATGGGCTGAATGGCCGCCTCCTCTGTTGTACTATTCTAAAATGTTCAAAGAAAAAATCTTTTTATTGCCCTTATGGTTTTTCTTCCAAGATACTCCCAGCTCTCTCCTGCAGATTAATCTTTAGTTCATTCTCCCCGTGTTTGCGTGGGTTTCCTCCAGGTGCTCCGGTTTCCTCCTACAGTCCAAAGATGTGCGGGTTAGGTTGATTGGCTATGATAAATTGACCCTTAGTGTTAGGGGGGATTAAATACGTGGGGTTATGGGGATCGGGTGGGATATGTGTCGGTGCAGGCTCGATGGGCCGAAATGGCCTCTATCTGCACTGTGGGGTTTCTGTGATTCTGTGATTCCTGTAGACTCCAGGACAATCCTTGAGGGTTGACAATCTTACGCCCACAGGTGAAGTACAACTTTCAACCTGTCCTTATCTCGAGAACCATCCCCCATCCTGCCATCAGAGAAAGACACCACAATAAAACAGAATGTCAGTCCGCTGCTTCAAGCTGCAGCAGGAGATTTACACTTTATTTTGACGTGGTTCCCTTGGGGGCGGGAGTTTCCGGAGAATAGTTGCGACAGGATCTGGTTCTTGCGGGCAGGGCGACTGGAGGAGAATGGATGGTTGCCCGGGCCCCGCGGCACTGGGTCGGGAGAAGTTTCAGGACGTGTCCGCGAACCCCATGGCTTCTGACTTCAAGAACATCGACCCCCAACATTTGCAGAGTGAGAAGATCGTCGGCTGCGGAGGCTTCGGCGAAGTTTACAAAGCCCGCCACCGGATCTGGGCGATTGCCGTAGCAATAAAATACATGAAAGTGAATGGAGGGTACGGAATGAGCCGCCACGAAGTTGTCCGACTCTGTAATAAGGGCGTGAACTGAGTATCAGTGGATTTACTGTAAATCCGCACTCATGCTTCCCATTTCAGCTTGTAATAGACTGCGAGGATGGAGTGAAGAGTTGCTCTCTCTAGTTTTAATTGAAATATCCTTGAAGGCGTGAACTGAAAGAGAACTGGACAGCCACACTGACCCTACATGAACTCTGTGTTTAATCTAACTTAAATGCGGAGGTGGGGTGGGGATGTTTAGCCCAACGTTGGATGTGAAATTCCCCTTTTAATGAACAGAGAGAAGACCTGCTTTTTCTCTGCCAATTCCTAACAAAATTGCAGGAAAGAGCAGCTTGGAAATGTCCCATTTGTGGGATGGTGATTTTATTGTTGGGTCTTTAATTATGGAGACAAACCGGCATTTTCCCCATGTTTAATTAGAATAGGAACTGCCTCCTTGTTTTATTTGCAATGGGTGAAGAGCTGTACTGCATTTCCATCATTGGCAATGGGCCAGAATTTACTGTAGCTGCCGATCGAATGTTGCCCGCTGTTAGACTTGCCCTCACCAATTTAATTTCCATGAGTGTTTGCAGGAAAGTTGCTATAAGTGGGGGATCGAAACGGCACTGTGCCCTCTACAGGGCATTTGGGATCTGTGTGAGCAGGGGAAGCAACTGTGTATCTCCTTGAGCAATCAGATCGAAGAATTATTCATGAGCAACGCACTCTGAACCAGGAAGTGTCGGTTAGAATATTGAGTTCAATGTCAATTCAGGTACAGAAAGCAAAATAAAGAGGGGGAAAGAAAGATTGGATTAAGAGAGAGATAAAAGAGACTGCAAGTTAAAATTTATTTGACATTAAAAAAAATCTCCAACCACAATGAAAAGCTGAAGGATTGCAACTTCACACTTGTAATAGTTAATTTTCAGTGCCAGAGAGGTTGGTAGTAATTAAGACTTACAACACTATTAAAAATGGTACTTAGACTGAAATGGACAAGCCCTAACTTTCTGTGGGGTGTTTAGTTCGTATCTACCATCCAAGTAGAGGAAATTCCCACTGTTTAATGCGTTTGAATGGTGAATCAGACAGTGAGGTGCTGTTTTTGGGAAGCTAACGGCGGAGCGACACATCTAGGACAACAACTTCTGGAGTTTTGTAGTTAACCACTCATCTGCCCTCACCTGAAGTTGCTGTGCGATTTGCGCATCAATAACGGTGAGCGCCGTTAGCCTCGCCGTTACTTTGACAGTAAATTGTGGCCCATTATGTGTGGGTGACTTTTATTTGATCCAATTCTTGTCATTGTGTTGTGTTCAAAGAATGATTGCCGATCATTAGACAGTAATTTTTAAAGACCATCTGCATTATGTTGTGCCTTGTGAGGGTAGAGTTTAAACTTAACAAAACCATTAAAGTTATTTTAAAAACAAATTATGTTAAAGGAGAATCAGTCAGATGGAGTGACCGGTGGAATAGTGAGCCCCTCACTTCTCTCAATCAGATAGATACTGGCGATACAAAACAGTTACAGCAGTATTCTGGCCTGTACTTTTCCCTGAACCAGCATCATTTAAAAAAAAATCATAGATTATTTGGTCATTTATCTCATTGCCGAGTCCAAATTGGCTGCCATGATTTCCCTACATTACAACAGTGTCTACGCTTCAAAGGTAATTCATTGGCTGTGAAGCGCTTTGGGGCATGTGAAAGGCACTATATAAATGCAAGAAATTGTTGGTTGCTTCACCAATTTTTAATTTTTGTTGATGTTTTAATACAGTAATATATTGCATCATTTCTATACATTATCCTCGCAGATCTGTGCTCTGACACACTGCTGCCTTAGCTTGTGCTCAGTTCTCAATGCACTGTAGTAGTATTGTAGGAGTGAACAAGATAGGGCACTGAGAGGTGTTTCACCTATTTCACCTATTGAGGATATGATAGTGATATTGCATCACTGACATCTCTCTCTGTTGCAGTGACGAACATGAATTATTAAAAGAGGCAAAGAAGATGCACAAAGCACAATTTGAGTACATTCTGCGATTGTATGGAGTTACAGAATGCCGTTTGGAGAATGGCATCAAATCGCTGGGACTGGTAACTGAATTCATGGAGAATGGATCATTGGATTGCCTCCTTCACTGCTATAAAGTCCCTTGGCCTCTTCGTCTGCGTTTTGCGTATGAGATTGCTTTGGGAATGAACTACTTACATAACCTCACGCCAGCTCTGTTTCATCATGACTTGAAGCCCGCCAATATTCTGCTGAGCAAGGACTATCGCATTAAGGTAAATTGAACATAATGTTAAGCTTGATGCGCTGTACTTAAGAGCTATTAATATTGCCCGAATCTTACCATCACTAAGTGAAGCTGTGATCTCAGCAGTAGTATTGCAAATGAGGTGCTACCTTGGCAGGGTTAGGAACCTGTTTGAAAAGTGGTGGTACCTGCAATATAAAGGAGAAAAAAAAAAACTCTGAATGGTAGAAATCTAAAATAAAACCAGAAATTGCTGGAAATGCACAGCCAGTCAGTCAGCATCTATCAGGTGAAAAGACAAGTTAGCATTTTGGATGTATAACCTCCATCACAATCTGCAATATAAACCCAGGGATTGGCAGCGAGGGCCACACTATACTGTTGGGGAGAAGGGTGAGCTCTTTCGCACCACCTTTACAGGCTTGCAAAATAACTACTTTCACTGGGCTGTGTATATGCTCCCCAACCATTGAGGAGGGCAGAACAGCCAGAAACAAAGCCACAAATAGCAATTTAAAACCAATTGCAGATGCATAAGCTTGCACAGATGCTCTCTCGTACTGGCTGCCATGGAATCGTCCCACAATATTAATGGAACAGTTTCCACAATGTTAGGACTCTGATGGCTTGGCCAATTCTACACTACTGCCTGTGTGAAAAGGGACCTTCTTGCTTCAAGTTGTTTTTCAAACCGTATGTCTCAAGTCTGGTCTTCCTTCCTAGATATGTGATTTTGGCCTGGCAAAATGTCGGAAGTTCACAGATCAGTATAGCTCTACATGCAGCAGAAATGGGGGCACCCTTCGTTATATACCACCAGAATGCTTTGAGAACATCAATGCCAGAAAAGATGTGAAGTTTGATGTGTACAGGTAAGTGAGAAAAGTTCCTAAATTACAATAATGACAGAAGTTTGTCCTGTGTTTCTGAAGCTCTTTCTCAACAGTTCTTTAGAGTTTCATTTAACTAACGAGCACCCAAGTGTTATTTAACCAACTTTAAAACACAAATGGCAGCATCAGCGATCTGACATCTTTTAACAATACCTGGCTGCCCTTCCAACTCTCTTCCCTCCTCTCGAGACGCTGACTCTTGCTGCGGCCATTCTGTTGCCAGACAGCTCGACTACGTGGGCAGCACAGCCGACCCTGAACCTGTCCTCACTATGGGCTAGATTTTCAACATGCCACCCGGGTGTAAAACTGGCGTTGTGGATTGGCCGCTTGTTATAGAAACTGCCTGGTTTTCATTTCCGTTTTAACGACCGCATTGATCCTGGATGGCAAGCTGAAAATCTACCGCTGTCTGTCCACACTTTCCAGCACGAATTACAGGATAGCAATCAGAACTGTATCTTGGCTAATTGTTTTCCCTCCTCATCCTTCGCCCAGCAATGTCATGGGAGATCTGCTAGTATGTAAAAGCTTTGATATATGTCTGTCACACTTCAGGTGCCATATTTTGTTTCGCATGCAAATCAGTGTCTGATTTTTCAAAAATTATTTTCAAAAGATAGCCAGTCATTTCCTGCTGGAGATTTTTCTGACCCCCCCCCCCCCCCCCTCAATTGACTTTGGCTCTCCCTGAACAATTAACCTCGGGATACATAGTAATTCTTTTGATGAGATAATAGAGAAGGTGGGTGAGGGCAGTGCAGTTGATGTTGTGTGTATATAGACTTTCAAAAGGCGTTTGATAAAGTACCACAAACTAGGCCTGTTAGCAAAAGTGAAGCCCATGGGGTAAAAGGGGCAGTAGCAGCATGGATACAAAATTGGCTAAGGGATAGAAAACAGAGAGTTGTGGGTGAATGGCTGTTTTTCGGACTGGAGGGAGGTATACAGTGGCGTTCTCCAAGTTTCAGTACTAGGACCAGTGCTCTTTTTATATAATTTAATACATTGGACTTGGGGGTACTGGGCACAATTTCAAAATCTGCAGATGACATGAAACTTGGAAGTGTAGTAAACAGTGAGGAAGATAGTTAATAGACTTCAAGAAGACATAGACAGGCTGGTGAAATGGGCAGACACATGGCAGGTGAAATTGAACTCGGAAAAGTGTGAGGTGATACATTTTGGTAGGAAGAATGAGGAGAGACAATACAAGCTCAATGGTACAATTTTAAAGGGGGTGCAAAAAGAGAGGGACCTTGTGCACAAATCTTTGAAGGTGGCAGGACAGGTTAACAAAGCAGTTAATAAAACATATGGGATCCTGGGCTTTATAAATCGAGGCATAGAGTTCAAGAATCAGGAAGTCATGTTAAACCTTTATAAAACACTAGTTTGGCCCCAGCTGGAGTATTGTGTCCAATTCTGGGCACCACACTTTAGGAAGGACGTGAAGGCTTTGGAGAGGGTACAGAAGAGATTTACTAGAATGGTTCCAGGGATGCAGGATTACAGTTACGTGGATAGATGAGAGAAGCTGGGATTGTGCTCCTCGGAGCAGAGAAGGCTAAGAGGAGATTTGATAAAGCTGTTTAAAATCATGAAGGGTTTAGATAGAGTAAATAAAGAGAAACTGTTTCCAATGGCTGAAGGGTCAATAACGAGAGGGCATAGATTTAAGGTGATTGGCAAAAGAACCAGAGGTGACATGAGGAAATGTTTTTTTACGCAATGAGTGGTTAGGATTTGGAATGCACTGCCTGATAGGGTGGTAGATACAGATTCAATAGTAGCTTTGAAAAGAAAATTGGATAAATACTTTGAGGAGAAAAAATTGCAGGGATATGGGGAAAGAGCAGGGAACTGGAACTAACTGGATTGCTCTGCGAAAGAGCCGGCGCAGACTTGATGGGCCGAATGGTCTTCTGTGCTGTACTATTCTATGATTCTATGAATTAGATCTTAAGGGGACACACCAGACTGCACACAAGAATACCGTAGCAGCCAGATAATAGAGTGCATTTTATGGTATAGTACTCCAGTCCTTATAAAACAGCATATCCTCCAACTTACTGAAAGTAATACCATGGGTGACCTACTAATTTTTTGAAAAGTTGTTAAATCATTGAATGGATTTATAATGGAATGTGCAAAACAGATATCGAACAGTTGGGATTGTTTGTGTTGCTAAATAGTAAACAGTATTGACATCCTAACACTGCCGACAGCGCACTCTCGGGTCAATGAGCAGGCAGCTCTGGGAGTACAATAGCAGTGTTTATTGTGCTAAAGTGTTTAAGAAGTAGTTGTAAACTCACTTCTGCAAAGACAATTTTGAGCAGGAGATAAAGCAACAAAGATACAAGCCCCAATTTTAACCATGGGGTGAGAGGTGAGCCTGGGGCTGGTGGGATGAACGATAGTCTCGCTGGTGCCATTTTAACTTACGAGCCTCATTAACATAGTTTAGGCCCAACTCCCGCCTGAAACTGGCAGGCGGCCACCGCCAGGGACCCACGTGAATGGTTCCCGGAAGTCAGGTAAATGGTGGGGAGGGGGGTGTGGTAGGTGATTGCGGTCAGTCGAGGGAAGGGCCTAAGTTTCCTTGTGGCCCTGGAGGAGCACTCCTGTTCCTCCAGGCATACAAGGACATCTTAAAAAAAAAAAAAATAATGTATTTTCTCCGCCTTCTGGGCCAGCTCTTCCTTGGTGCCAGGTTTCCATGGCGATGCTCGCACTCTGTGTCAAACGAGTGACTGCTGGTTAAATTCCCGTCAAGCTCTGAATGGTGTCATCGGACCCCAACTTTTGAATATTTATGAGGTCCTTGCCTTCCTGTGGCAAAGGCCTCACGCTGCCCCAAACCCACCTGTAAAAATCGCGGGTGGGGTGAATCTGGCCTCCTTCCTGTCTCTATTTTGTCAGGTGCGGGGGGGCAGGGTGGGGGGTTAAAATTGGGCCTACAGTCTGCAAAATGTTTGAAATTGATGATGACTACATTTAAAGTTTATATGTGACACAGTTGAGTGTGTGATGCAATGACAGTGGGATAGAAATGGGAGGTAGTGCAAAACAAGCAGCTTCGCATTGGCTGCCTGTTTTACGCTCTGGTCGCTACTCTGGCCGATTAACTTTTATAAAACTGAATATCGGGCGAGGCATATAACAGGCGGCTCATGCGATACTGGCCATTTTATGATACTGCCCAAGACAAATTTCTAGCCCAGTGTATCTGGGTGCTGGAGAGGTAATGGGGATCGGATAGGATTGTGGTATAGTTAGGGGAATATTTGGGCACTGTGAAAGATTTCTTGTTATGCCACAAATTCAAAGGTGTTTGCTTCATTTAGTGGGTACACTGCGGGCGTCACCTGTAGGAGACAGTTGCTGGCATGTAGTTAATGTCTGGCTTTTAGCTCGTCCCGGTATTCCTCGGAGAGTGGGGCTCTTGATGACACCTTTTGGGGAAGTAGTTGAAGTTTAAATTGATGGGACCTCACTGGTTCTCTGATGGAGAAGAGTCATTTATTGGTGTCGTTTAGCATGGATTGAATGTGCACATTCCTCACCCGGTTTTCTGATGTCAGCAACCATTCATTATATTTCCTAGTTTATGGGCCTTCTGAGAAGAGTGTCATAGTACCGAGAAGTGAAAGGGTGTGGATAAGAAACTGATCTTTCCATTCACTTCACTTTCTGAGCTGGAGCTTTGTTTTGTGGCCAACGGTACAAAGGCTCATCTAACTGAAGATTGCTTGGCTGCCCTTTAGATAGAGCCGGGATCAGTGATATTATCCACATACTGTACTTCCAATACTTATGGTTGGAATTGTTGAGTAGCAGATTATAAAAAAATCATTGTCACCAGACTTACCAACCCCTCCTCAAAAAAACTCACCCTCAACTCCTCTGTCCATGCAAACTACCACTCCATCTCCAGTCTCCAAATTCGTCGCTGTTGGCTCCCAAATCCGTGCCTATCATTTCCATAACTCCCTCTTTGTATCTTCCCAATCAGGGTACCACCCCTCCCAAAGCCCTCACCAAAATCACACATGGCACCTCTGATGGTGGTGCAGTATCCTGCCTTAGTCTCTCCACAGCTTTTGACAGGGTTGACCATGTGGTTATCTTCCAATGCCTCTCCTCTGTAGGCCAGCTCAATGTGACTTCCCTCACTTGGTTCCACTCTTACCTATCCAATCGTACCCAGAACATCTTCAGCAATAGCCTCTCTTCCTGCCCTTTCACTGTTAACTTCGGAATCCTCCAAGTATCTATCCTTGGCTTCCCTTCTCCTCATCTACATGCATTCCCTTGGCAACATCATCTGAAAGATATGGGGGCATCTTCCACACGTACACTGACAACTACCTCTACCTCTCCACCACCTCTCTCAACCCTTCCACTATCCCAGTGTTGTCGACTGCTTGCCCTACAATTTCCTCCAGCTAAGCATTCGGAAGACCAGAGCCATCGTCTTTAGCTCCCGCCACAAACTCTGCAACCTTGTCACTGATTCCATGTCCCTATCCAAACTCTATCTCAAGCTGATCAGAGTGTTCATAACCTCAGTGTCTATTTGATCCTGAGCTGAGCTTCTGACCCCACATCCTCCCCATCACAAATACCTCCATAATATTGCCCGTCTCTGTCCCTGCCTCAGTGCATCTGCTGCTTTGTCACCTACAGACTTGACTATTCCAATGTTCTCCTGGCTGGCCTTCCATCCTCCATAAACTTGAGCTCATTCAAAACTCTGCGACTTGTATCGTATCGCACACCAAGTCCCACTCATCCATTACCTCTGTCTCTGCTGACCTGCATTGGCTCACAGTCCCCCTATTTCTCCAATTTAAATTTCTCATCCTCATGTTTAAATCCCTTCATGGCCTCATACTCCATATCTCTCTAACTTCTGGCAGCCTTACAACCCCTCCCCACCCACCGAACTCTCTTTCTCTGACTCTGGTCTCTTGTGCATTGCCTTCTGTCTTCGCCACACCATTGGCGGCTGTGTCCTCCACCGTCCTCTCCTCCTTTAATACCTACCCTAAAACTCACTTCTTTCACTAAATCTTTGTCACCCCCACTAATATCTTTGGCTTGACGTCCATTTTTTTGATGCTGCCTCTGTGAAGCGCCTTGGTCCATTTTTCTTTGTGGTATAAATGCAAGTTGTTGTTCTGCTGGAAAAAAATTGATGCTATGATCTTTATTTCTATGACATTCAAACGTTTTATCATAGTGGACCACCTAGTTGCTTACTATTGAGCCCTTTACAAGCAATGTTAATGTAACATGCAAATAATTTGATATAAAATACCAAATGAGCAGTATTATTTTGTGCAAGCATAGCCACATTAAACACTGTGACTAAATACATAATAGATCTCTGACGGTGATACTCCGGGAGGTGTATTAGGAGGGAAAGCAGTGATACTCCCACAACCCCCACTTCACCCCGATTCCCATTGACTTCAGTTTTACTAGGGCTCCTTGATGCCACACTCGGTCAAATGCTGCCTTGATGTCAAGGACAGTCACTCTCACCTCACCTTTGGAATTCAGCTCCTTTGTCCATGTTTGGACCAAGGCTGTAATGAGATCGGGAGCTGAGTGGTCTTGGCGGAACCCAACTGGGCATCAGTGAGCTGGTTATTGGTGAGTAAGTGCCACTTGATAGCACTGTCGATGACACCTCCCATCACTTTGCTGATGATTGAGAGTAGACTGATGGGGCAGTAATTGGCGGGATTGTATTTGTCCTGCTTTTTGTGGACAGGACATACCTGGCCAGTTTTCCACATTGTCGGATAGATGCCAGTGTTGTAGCTGTAGTGGAACAGCTTGGCTAGAGGCGCGGCTAGTTCTGGAGCTCCTCAGGGCAGTGTCCTAGTTCCCAACCATCTTCAGCTGCTTCATCAGTGACCTTCCCTCCGTCATAAGGCCAGAAATGGGGATGTTCACTGATGATTGCACAGTGTTCAGTTCCATTTGCAACTCCTCAGATAACGAAGCAGTCCATGCCCGCATGCAGCAAGACCTGGACGACATTCAAGCTTGGGCTGATAAGTAGCAAGTAACATTTGTGTCACACAAGTTCCAGGCATTGACTATCTCCAACAAGCGAGAGTCTAACCACCGCCCCATGACTTTCAACGGCATTACCATTGCCGAATTCCTCACCATCAACATCCTGGGGGTCACCATTGACCAGAAATTTAACTGGGCCAGCCGCATAAATACTGTGGCTGTAAGAGCAGGTCAGAGGCTGGGTATTCTGCGGCGAGTGTCTCACCTCCTGACTCCCCAAAGCCTTTCCACTATCTACAAGGCACAAGTCAGGAGTGTGATGGAATACTCTCCACTTGCTTGGATGAGTGCAGCTCCAACAACACTCAAGAAGCTCGACATCATCCAGGACAAAGCAGCCCGCTTGATTGGCACCCCATCCACCACCTTAAACATTCACTCCCTGCACCACCGGCATACCGTGGCTGCAGTGTGTACCATCTACTAGATGCACTACAGTAACTTGCCAAGGTTTCTTCGGCAGCACCTCCCAAACCTGCGACCTCTACCACTTAGAAGGATAAGGTCAGCAGACGCATGGGAACATCATCACCTCCAAGTTCCCCTCCAAGTCATACACCATCCTGACTAGGAAATATATTGCCATTCCTTCATCGTCGCTGGGTCAAAATCCTTGAACTCCCTCCCTAACAGCACTGTGGGAGTACCTTCAGCACACGGACTGCAGCGGTTGAAGTCTGTGGCTCACCACCAGCGTCTCGAGCAATTAGGGATGGGCAATAAATGCTGGCCTTGTCAGCGACGTCCCCATCCCAGGAACGAATTAAAAAAAAAAACTTGTCATCGTAGCCCTGTCTTGTCCTATCCATGGTCAGTGCTGCCACTTAGCCTGTGCTTGACTCTACTCCCTCTGCCTTTCTGTATTTTCTATCCACCCCGTTTTCCTTGCATCCCTGTTGCAGTAAAACGCACGTTTAGTTTATTCCCAATGCTTGCTTCCTTGGTTAATGTAATATTTATATTATATTTAGTCTTTGCAGAGTCTATTTTATCTAAGGGCTGTGCCGTTGCTGCTTGTCACTATTTCTGGTTAGATTTCTTGAATCGCTGGTTTCACCTGTCTGGATTTTTTGGTGGTTTGGAAACGTCAGATCTCAGCGCTGCTTCCTCATTGATGGATTTGGGATGTATCCACCAGTCCAGGAGCAACAATTCAGGACAGGCTTTGCCAAACCACCAGCGCTTACAAATTCAAACCAGCGAAGCCAGCGGCACAAGAAACATAACCAGAAATAGCAATGGAACCGGAGTGTGGGCGGAGCCGGCCGGAGTGTGGGAGGAGCACGGAGCCGGCCGGAGTGGATGGACCAAGTCACTGGGGCATTGCCAGCCACGTAAGACCCATGCCCTGTAGTTTGGACAACCAGGGGGTAATTCTCTGAGTTTATGCTATTGGCAGAGAGCCTGGACTGTGCATATCAGGGGATTCTGGGGTGTACTGCCTGCCCTTCCTGATATGGGTAGCTGCCGGGCTTGGCTGTTACTGCAGACTCTGGAATACAGGCCCTGCTAGCTCTACTCCCTCAACAAATGGATGATTGCCCAAAAGAACATAAGAACATAAGAAGTAGGAGCAGGAGTAGGTCATACGGCCCCTCGGGCCTGCTCCGCCATTCAATAGGATCATGGCTGATCCGAATCTAGACTCACGTCCACTTCCCTGCCCTCTCCCCATAAACCCTAATTCCCTTGTCTGCTAGGAAACTGTCTATCTCTGTTTTAAATTTATTTGATGTTGCAGCTTCTACAGCTCTCTGGGGTAGCAAATTCCATAGATTTACTACCCTCTGAGTGAAGAAGTTTCTCCTCATCTCAGTTTTGAAAGGGCAGCCCCTTATTCTAAGATTATGCCCCCTAGTTCTAGTCTCACCCATCAGTGGAAACATCCTCACTGCATCCACCCGATCAAGACCCCTCACAATCTTATATGTTTCGATAAGATCGCCTCTCATTCTTCTGAATTCCAATGAGTAGAGGCCCAACCTACTCAACCTTTCCTCATACGTCAACCCCCTCGTCTTTGGAATCAACCGAGTGAACCTTCTCTGAACTGCCTCGAGAGCAAGTATATCTTTTCTTAAATATGGAAACCAAAACTGTACGCAGTATTCCAGGTGTGGCCTCACCAGTACCCTGTATAACTGCAGCAAGACCTCCCTGTTTTTATACTCCATCCCCCTTGCAATAAAAGCCAAGATTCCATTGGCCTTCCTGATCACCTGCTGCACCTGCATACTAACTTTTTGTGTTTCATGCACCAGGACCCTCAGATCCCTTTGTAATGTAGCACTTTGCAGTTTCTCTCCATTTAGATAATAACTTGCTCTTTGATTTTTTCTGCCAAAGTGCATAACCTCACACTTTCCAATATTATATTCCATCTGCCAAATCTCTGCCCACTCACTTAGCCTGTCTATGTCCTTTTGCAGGTTTTTTATGTCCTCCTCACTCACTGCTTTCCCTCCCATCTTTGTATCGTCGGCAAACTTGGATACGTTGCACTCGGTCCCTTCCTCCAAATCGTTAATATAGATTGTAAAGAATTGGGGTCCCAGCACTGACCCCTGCGGAGCACCACTAGTTACTGATTGCCATCCTGAGAATGAACCATTTATCCCAACTCTTTGTTTTCTGTTAGATAGCCAATCTTCCACCCATGCCAGTATATGAACCCCAATCCTGTGATTTTTTTATCTTGACCAGTAATCTTTTGTGTGGAACCTTGTCAAATGCCTTTTGGAAGTCCAGATACACTACATCCACTGGTTCCCCTTTATCCACCCTGTATGTTACGTCCTCAAAGAATTCGAGCAAATTTGTCAAACATGACTTCCCCTTCGTAAAACCATGCTGACTCTGTCCTATTAAATTATGTTTATCCAAATGCTCTGTTACTGTTTCCTTAATAATGGACTCCAACATTTTGCCAACCACAGATGTTAGGCTAACTGGTCTATAGTTTCCAGCTTTTTGTCTACTTCCCTTCTTAAATAAGGGTGTTACATTAGCAGTTTTCCAATCTGCTGGGATCTTTCCTGAATCCAGGGAGTTTTGGAAAATGATCACCAATGCATCCACAATCCCTACCGCCACTTCTCTCAAGACCCTAGGATGTAGGCCATCAGGACCAGGGGATTTATCCGCCTTAAGTCCCATTATTTCACCGAGTACCATCTCCTTAGTGATTTTAATCGTGTTTAGCTCCTCCCCTCGCCCCCTGTTTGTCCAGTGTTGGGATATTTTTAGTGTCCTCTACTGTAAAGACTGATACAAAATATTTGTTCAGCGTCTTTGCCATCTCCATGTTCCCCACCACTAGTTTCCCGGTCTCATCCTCTAAGGGACCAACGTTCACTTTAGCCACCCTTTTTCTTTTTATGTAGCTGTAGAAACTCTTGCTATCTGTTTTTATATTTTTTGCTAGTTTACTTTCATAATCTATCTTCCCTTTCTTAATTAATCTTTTAGTTATTGTTTGCTAGCTTTTAAATGCTTCCCAATCTTCTATCCTCCCACTAGATTTGGCTACTTTATATGCCCTTGTTTTCAGTCGGATACTATCCTTTATTACTTTACTAAGCCATGGATGGCTGTCTTTTCTTTTACTCCCCTTTTTCCTCAGTGGAATATATTTATCTTGAAAGATGTGAAATATCTCCTTGAATGTAGACCACTGCTCTTGTACCGTCTTACACTTTAATCTGCTTTCCCAGTCCACTTTAGTCAATTCTACTCTCATACCTTCACAGTCTCCTTTATTTAAGCTCAGTACGCTGGTTTGAGATCCAACTCTCTCTCACCCTCAAACTGAATTTGGAATTCAACCATATTATGGTCACTCATTCCAAGGGGATCCTTTACTACGACCAGATCTAAGATTGCCTGCCCCCTGGTTGGTTCAGTTACATGCTGCTCAAGGAACCCGTCCCTAATACACTCTATGAACTCTTCCTCAAGGTTGCCATGCTCAATTTGATTAGTCCAGTCAATATGAAAGTTAAAATCCCCCATGATTATAGCTGTTCCCTTGTTACAAGCCCCAACTATTTCCTGATTTATACTCCGACCAACAGAGTTGCAACTGTTAGGAGGCCTATAGACTACGCCCACTAGTGACTTTTTCCCCTTATTATTCCTTATCTCCACCCAAACTGTTTCACTATCCTGATCCTTTGACCCAATATCATTTTTGACTATTGCAGTGATTCCATCCTTGACTAACATAGCAACCCCACCTCCCTTTCCTTCCTAATTGTCAAATACCCTTGTATGTTTAGTTCCCAGTCATGATCATCTTGCAGCCATGTTTCCGTAATGGCCACCAGATCATACCCATGTGTAGTTATTTGTACCATCAACTCGTCTAATTTGTTACGAATGCTGCGTGCATTCAGATAAAGAACTTTCAAATATGTTTTCTGACAATTTATTCCTGCTTTTACCCCTTTTACTACTTTACCTTTATCATTATACATTCTGTCCCTTCCTGACACGCTCTGGTTTTTAATTCCCCCACTGCTACCTTGCTCTATTGCCTTCTCCGCTGTCATTTTTATTTTTCGCTCTCTTAAAACCCCCCCCCCCCCCAATTAGTTTAAAGCCCTCTCTACAGCCATAGTTACTCGATTCGCCAGGATTCTAGTCCCAGCACTGGCCAAGTGAAGTCCGTCCCAACGGAACAGCTCTCTCCTGTCCTAGTACTGATGCCAGTGTCCCAAGAAGCAAAACCCATTTCTCCCACACCAGTCTTTGAGCCACGCATTTAACTCTCTAATTTTATTTACCCTAGCCAAATTTGCACGTGGCTCAGGTAGTAATCCAGAGATTATTACCCTTGTGGTTCTGCTTTTTAATTTGGCCCCTAGCTGCTCAAACTCCCTCAGCAGAACCTCTTTCCTTGTCCTATCTATGTCGTTGGTACCAACATGGACCACGACAACTGGATCCTCCCCCTCCCACTCCAAATATCTCTCCAGCCCAGAGGAGATGAACTTAACCCTGGCAGGCAACACAGCCTTCGGGACTCTCGCGCTCGGCTGCAAAGAACCCTATCTATCCCCCTAACGATACTATCCCCTACCACTACAACATTTCTTTTAACTCCCCCCCACTTGAATGGCCCCCTGCTCCACGGTGCTGTGGCCAGGTTGCTCATCCTCCCCGCAGTCCCCGTTCCCATCCTCACAGGGAGTAAGAGCCTCGAACCTGTTGGACAAGAGCAAGGGCTGCTGCTCCTCCAACACTACCTCCTGGATCCCCGTACCTGCCTCACTTCTAGTCACACCATCCTGTCCCTGGCCACGGACTACATCTGAATTAATTACTCTAATTGGTGTGACTACCTCCTGAAACACAGAGTCCAGGTAACTCTCCCCCTCCCTGATGTGTCTCAGTGTTTGAAGCTCGGACTCCAGCTCATCAACACGGGGCCAGAATTCCTCGAGCAGCCAGCACTTACTGCAAATGTGATCACCGTGAGCATCAGTGGTGTCCACCAGCTCCCACATATTGCAGCAGCAACACATCGCCTGATCTCCCATTCTATGTAATTAATTAAATTTATTAATATTATTTTTAAATACCCTCTGCCCCGATTTTAGATGATGAATATCACACCTTAGAAACTATAAACCACAGAGTTTAAGATTAAAAAGAGAGAAATACTCACCAACCAATCACTTACCTGCTTTCTGGTGACGTCACACTTCGATTATTTTTTACCTCTCTCCTTCCCTTTGAGTTCCGAGTTCGGAGATTGGTCTCTGGAGCCTTTTATAGCCCCGCTCTGCCGCTCGAGTTTCCCGCCGACGCTGTGAGGCCTTACCTGGTCTCTGGAGCCTTTTATAGCCCCGCTCTGCCGCTCGAGTTTCCCGCCGACGCTGTGAGGCCTTACCTGGTCTCTGGAGCCTTTTATAGCCCCGCTCTGCCGCTCGAGTTTCCCGCCGACGCTGTGAGGCCTTACCTGGTCTCTGGGGCCTTTTATAGCCCCGCTCTGCCGCTCGAGTTTCCCGCCGACGCTGTGAGGCCTTACCTGGTCTCTGGAGCCTTTTATAGCCCCGCTCTGCCGCTCGAGTTTCCCGCCGATCTGGTTGATTGCTTAGCCTTTAACCAGACCTCACGACTTTAACGCTGTAATGTTGCTAGTTCCTGAAATCAATTATAACAAATAACATTATGACCATTTCCTATTTATAATCTCGCAGCTATGGAATTGTCATCTGGGAGATACTAACCTGCCAAACACCTTATAAAAGTAAGTGCAACTGTGTATGTATTTCAGTGGCTTTATGTGTGCAGAGGATTTATTCTTTTTGATATATTATGCGGAGCATTTATCCGTCTTGATCTAGGGTAAACTAGGCTTATTAAAAGTCAACAGAGAATCCTGCACTGAAGGATTTTATTTTATTACTTTTGTATTTCATTTTTTCTCACTGCCTACATGATGTTGTGTGATGCACTGGTTCCATTTTCACACACTTTCCAGGCACATCTGTTCCTGTTTATATCTGTAGGTCTAATCTGTGGACCCTATCTGGTAACCGGGTCCCACTCTCTGCCATACTGGAACGTGGCCCATGTTGTGGTCAGGGCTCCTGGTGCGATGTAACCTGTCCGATCACCATTGCGGAGTGGATTCCATGACTGTGTCCATGAGCAGCCTCGGATGAATAGTTGTTTTAAGAATCACGAGCACAGCTTTCACTTTGTGGCCGCACACCCTTGCCAATGGCCACAGGTCAAGGATGGGAAAGCCACGTCACTGCCTTGCTCAGCGGGTGGATTGTGTAACTCGGCCGTGGCCAGAGTAAAATGGCAGCCAGCACTGTTTATGGCGTCCATTTATATTTCTTGTTGGCAGACAAAAACCGCCTCTTGAGGTGCTTGTTTGCTCCTCCAACAGCCAGTCGTGCTTCCTTATCTACATCATATTGCTGCCACTGACGTCGGGGTCGGTGCCAGTGCTGTAATATGAAGCAGAGATTACACTCCATTGTAATCAGAAGCTGCATCTTTGTGTCCAACAGTTCACTTGTCAAGAAATAAATTGGGGAAATGGCCAATTTTTTAAAAATCGAAAATTGAGGAGCCTACTTTTTGTTGGAACCCTGGCGTAGAAGAGTTTGCGCATATTTCTAATTGTGTCAAGAAATGTGTTATGTTATCCTGTTTAATGGTATGCAAACACTGCTTTCTCTTTGTTCAGCTACTGGTCCCTAAATTGTACCCTGTGTTCAATGAGGTTTCTCTTTTTCTCAGATGCTGTAAATTCTCAGCATATAAAACTGTGCGTAGAAAAAGGTGACAGGCCAGACCTTGGGGACATCCCTGCAGACAGACCAGAATCGTGTGATGTGCTCGTTCACCTGATGAAAAAGTGTTGGCATGCAAACCCCGATGAACGTCCGACCTTTTCAAGTATGATTTAACACTCACTGAAGTTATGTAACACTATACGATCGTGAGGTACCTGGCGCAGTGATTACAGTGATATTTGTTAAGGGGTATTCACATCCCCACCCCATGACCTTTGGTATTTCATAAGTCAGTAGCTGCAGTGCAATTTCTTGTTGAAAATATATATTCCTGGCCTTGTGTTTTTCCCAGCCCCTGACACACTCCATCACTGCCTCAAAATGGGGTCGGTAGACTTACCGCCTCGATAACACCAATGCTCCAGCCGCTGCTATTTTGAAAGGCCGGAGGGCCCGCCTGTTTCACAGGGTAGGTCTCGATTATGCAGATTGGGGTCCTATAACATAGTTAGGACCCCGATTGCAATTTTAAGAGACACATGGGCAGAGTCTATGGAGCCAGGTGGGATCGGTCTGGGGACGTGTGACGGTCAGTCTGCACGGCCAGGTGGGGATGTCTGGCAGGAAGTCCAATCTGGAGAAATCTGTGAAATAGTTAGTGGATGGATTGAGAATATGTGCACATTTAGAGTGTTTGATATCTTCTCTCTTGTCACAGAGTGTGTTCGTGAACTTGAATCAAAACAGTCAAATGAACAGGAGCTTCGACTGGCAATCCAGATCCTGACACAACAGGTACAGTTTACGATGGCACCGTGCTAGCCATGTATCTCTTGGCACTTCTGCCAAACAAGTGATGTGTCTCTTGTTGACTTGATTCTGTCTGCATTGTTCAATTTGTTTATTTCCTTCCTCTTTTTCAGCCAACTCTTTCCTCTCCTCTACTGAAGGTATTGTCTCCCCCACTGAGGTACTGTTCGTCAGGCGATGGGCACCCTTCGGTACCTCGCTTAAGTGCCAATTCTTCACTTGTGAGCCTAGGCAGTGAATGTTGGTGCTCTATTTAACCATGTGAGGGCATTGAGCTCAAACCCAATTCTGCCCTCACCCGTTACCCACACACACATCCAGTAGGGTCAGGAGTGGGAACCCTGGCTTATTTTCTCCTACCTGGTTCCGAGGTTAAAGGTATTGCCCCTGCTGCTGATGTCACTCACTCAGTACACTATAGGAAAAGTGACACTTTAGTGATGGGTGATGTGCTTCTTGTGTGACCCTTTGTCCAACACTTCAAATTGCTGTGTTATTACCAACTGTGACAGACCCATAAGTATCTATACTTCACCCTAGTCTCACATAAAAACAGCATGAGAATGTGTGAGTATGCTGCTGAATGTTTTTCACAATTCAGATAGACATAGCACAACCATTTCACCTGATACATAGGAACAGGAGGAGGCCATTCAGCCCCTTGAGCCTGTTCTGCCATTCACTGAGATCATGGCTGATCTGTATCTTAACTCCATTCACTTGCCTTGGCTCCATATCCTTTTATACCCTTTCTAGCAAAAATCTATCAACCGATTTAAAATTATTAATTGAGTTAGCATCTACTGCTTTTTGTGGGAGAGAGTTCCATACTTGCGTGAAGAAGTTTTCCCTAACATCTCTACTCAATGGCCTGGCTTTGTTTTTAAGGTTATGTCCCCTTGTCCTAGACTCCCCCACCAGCGGAAAAAGTTTCTCTCTCTCTACCCTATCCGTTCGTTTCAAAATTCAAAAACCTCAATCAAATCACCCCTTAACCTTCTATATCCCACTGAATATTCCCATAGCATATACGTTTGTACTCATTATTTGTAAAACAAAACTGTACGAGAAAACAAATATTTAGTTTATATGCAATTGATAAGCTTCTGCAAGTGTGTTTTATTTAATTTTTATTGGGGGTGCTTTTTAATTGTAGTCCGTGGCCGCTGTGGTTAAAACTCCTAGATTGCAACATTATAAATGGTCGTTTTCAGGCCAATATATTCTGCTTCTTCCTTGGGTAAAGAAATTGTACTGTTATAAGACAGCTCTGGTGTTAATCCGATGTGGTATCCCAGGGGAGTGACGGGTGTTTTGGGAAAGATTACTGGGATGGCCTGGGAGGAGGTTGCAATAATGTCAGGACAGGATTGGAGCTAAGGAGTCCTCTCAATATGCTACAGGCTGTAAAAGTAAAATGAAAAAGCATGACTGAAAGCAGGAAATCTTGGCATTGCATAGCTGGTTGGTCAGTACCTGAAAGAGAAAGATAGGTTGATGTTTCTGGTGGGACTTGATGATTTAGTATAGTCCTTCCACAGATTAAAGAGATGGAGGTGTCCAGGAATTCCGCTCCTGTGCAGGAGTAGCTACAAGCATGAAGCAGCTAGCTCTGGACTGGGCAGATCACCTGACATGCTTTCCTCTACCCCAGGCGAGCTCTGCTTCTTTGGGTAGTTATTCCCACTTCATGCTTGCCCAGGATCATTTATTCTTTACTCTGAGACTAAGGTGATGGCCAAGGCCCATAGCGCAGGGCTTGGAGCTGATGGCCAAGGCCCACAGCGCAGGGCTTGGAGCTGATGGCCAAGGCCCATAGCGCAGGGCTTGGAGCTGATGGCCAAGGCCCATAGCGCAGGGCTTGGAGCTGATGGCCAAGACCCATAGCGCAGGGCTTGGAGCTGATGGCCAAGGTCCATAGCGCAGGGCTTGGAGCTGATGGCCAAGGCCCATAGCGCAGGGCTTGGAGCTGATGGCCAAGGCCCATAGCGCAGGGCTTGGAGCTGATGGCCAAGGCCCATAGCGCAGGGCTTGGAGCTGATGGCCAAGGCCCATAGCGCAGGGCTTGGAGCTGATGGCCAAGGCCCATAGCGCAGGGCTTGGAGCTGATGGCCAAGGCCCATAGCGCAGGGCTTGGAGCTGATGGCCAAGGCCCATAGCGCAGGGCTTGGAGCTGATGGCCAAGGCCCATAGCGCAGGGCTTGGAGCTGATGGCCAAGGCCCATAGCGCAGGGCTTGGAGCTGATGGCCAAGGCCCATAGCGCAGGGCTTGGAGCTGATGGCCAAGGCCCATAGCGCAGGGCTTGGAGCTGATGGCCAAGGCCCATAGCGCAGGGCTTGGAGCTGATGGCCAAGGCCCATAGCGCAGGGCTTGGAGCTGATGGCCAAGGCCCATAGCGCAGGGCTTGGAGCTGATGGCCAAGGCCCATAGCGCAGGGATTCAACAAGAGGTCAGCATAGAAGACAAGGTAAATCAAGAAGTGATTAGGTGACGTTAAGCTTGGTTTGAAATGTCTGTAGATTTTAGGAGGGAGGAAACTCTGGGAGATCCACAGCTTTGAAGTCCTGGCAAGGAGTGAGTTAGAGTAGCAGACAGTGTAATCAGTCAGGAGGAGGGAGGGATTGGGAAGGGTGTGCAGGATGATGTTTTTGCAGTTTAGAAGCAGCGAGAGGAAGGTTGAGAGCAGCTCTGATCATAGTTTAGCGTGTTTCTTTACTTTCTGATCTACTTTTCTTTCCGTGCAGGACTCACCTTGTGTGGATGTAGATGGGCACCTGAGCTCTCCAGGAAATGGTGAAAGCAGCAGTGACCTCTGTGGTAATTTTCATCAGGAGCTTCTTTCCCAGATTCACAATAATATTCATACTGTTCCAACACAGGGCCTCCTATCAATCATTACACTTACCAGTGGACAACGAATCCATCATGTTTTATATAATTTTATAATGTTATTCTTCAAAAGGAAGTTTTGTAACCCACCCGGACTGGCGCTGAGGACAGCTCTCAAACCTCCGCTGGTGCTTGCTTTGGCCGTGCTGCTCCGGGAGACCACCCAGTGCCGGAGGTGTCACTGCTCAGGGAGACCACCCAGTGCAGGAGGTGTCTCAGCTCCGGGAGACCACCCAGTGCAGGAGGTGTCACTGCTCCGGGAGACCACCCAGTGCAGGAGGTGTCTCAGCTCCGGGAGACCACCCAGTGCAGGAGGTGTCACTGCTCCGGGAGACCACCCAGTGCAGGAGGTATCGCTGCTCCGGGAGACCACCCAGTGCAGGAGGTATCGCTGCTCCGGGAGACCACCCAGTGCCGGAGGTGTCACTGCTCAGGGAGACCACCCAGTGCAGGAGGTGTCACTGCTCAGGGAGACCACCCAGTGCAGGAGGTGTCACTGCTCCGGGAGACCACCCAGTGCAGGAGGTGTCACTGCTCAGGGAGACCGCCCAGTGCAGGAGGTGTCTCAGCTCCGGGAGACCGCCCAGTGCAGGAGGTGTCTCAGCTCCGGGAGACCGCCCAGTGCAGGAGGTGTCTCAGCTCCGGGAGACCACCCAGTGCAGGAGGTGTCGCTGCTCCGGGAGACCACCCAGTGCAGGAGGTATCGCTGCTCCGGGAGACCACCCAGTGCAGGAGGTATCGCTGCTCAGGGAGACCACCCAGTGCCGGAGGTGTCACTGCTCAGGGAGACCACCCAGTGCAGGAGGTGTCACTGCTCAGGGAGACCACCCAGTGCAGGAGGTGTCACTGCTCCGGGAGACCACCCAGTGCAGGAGGTGTCTCAGCTCTGGGAGACCACCCAGTGCAGGAGGTGTCTCCGCTCCGGGAGACCACCCAGTGCAGGAGGTGTCTCAGCTCAGGGAGACCACCCAGTGCAGGAGGTGTCTCAGCTCAGGGAGACCACCCAGTGCAGGAGGTGTCTCAGCTCGGGGAGACCACCCAGTGCAGGAGGTGTCACTGCTCCGGGAGACCGCCCAGTGCAGGAGGTGTCACTGCTCGGGGAGACCACCCAGTGCAGGAGGTGTCACTGCTCCGGGAGACCGCCCAGTGCAGGAGGTATCGCTGCTCCGGGAGACCACCCAGTGCAGGAGGTGTCACTGCTCGGGGAGACCACCCAGTGCAGGAGGTGTCACTGCTCAGGGAGACCACCCAGTGCAGGAGGTGTCTCAGCTCAGGGAGACCACCCAGTGCAGGAGGTGTCACTGCTCCGGGAGACCACCCAGTGCAGGAGGTGTCACTGCTCAGGGAGACCACCCAGTGCAGGAGGTGTCACTGCTCCGGGAGACCACCCAGTGCAGGAGGTGTCACTGCTCCGGGAGACCACCCAGTGCAGGAGGTGTCACTGCTCAGGGAGACCACCCAGTGCAGGAGGTGTCACTGCTCGGGGAGACCACCCAGTGCAGGAGGTGTCACTGCTCAGGGAGACCACCCAGTGCAGGAGGTGTCACTGCTCCGGGAGACCACCCAGTGCAGGAGGTGTCTCAGCTCAGGGAGACCACCCAGTGCAGGAGGTGTCACTGCTCAGGGAGACCGCCCAGTGCAGGAGGTGTCTCAGCTCAGGGAGACCACCCAGTGCAGGAGGTGTCGCTGCTCAGACCAAACAACCCCCCCATCTTTTGCAGTCTCCCCTCGGTGTCTCCTATTTATCGCGGCTCAAATTGGGAATTGAGGGAAGCAGAGAATGTAGAACTGCGACTTCTCCCTCTCTGGTGTTTAAATTTACAGCTCCAACACTCCTAATACTAATTTAACGTTTATGTTTTTGACCTTTCCTGCGTCACACAGCATCCGTGGGGGTGGGGGGGAGTAAGTGATCTACTCCCAGGCTAATGTCTACGATACTCCATGAACCAGCAGAGGTGATGAGAGCAGCTCTCTCATCAGGTTTCTCTTCCCGTGAGAGGCTTTGACCTCTGGTCACTTCTTCCTCTCAACGAGAGGAGCCGAGGTGGAAAAATTCACCTCCAGTGTAAAATGTAACCAACAGAATGGACTACCCGTGTTTCCAAGGCATTGACCAGTCGTGGTCACCGTCAGAGTTTGCTTGTACCAGGTGGCAGATTGGCAAGGACACCGAAGGTCCTGATTTCGAGGTTTGACCATAAATCTTGACCAAACAACAAAACGAGACGACCGAACGTCGGCCTCGTCTAATTAGGTGGTGAAACCATTCACCAGAATTTCCAAACTAGAGTCGAGCCACTGATCTGAAGCTCTTCTTCAGCTGCACAAGGCTATTAACAAAAGAAACGGAATCTGCAGAAGGTTGCAATCTAACTCGAAAGCAAAATACTGCAGCCTAACTATTTAGAATCGATACGGTTTAGTTTGTACAAGGAGTGTGAGGTCAGGAATTCTACAATCGCCACTTCCGTGACCATTTCCTTCAGTGGCAGGTGTTTTATACATAGCTCCGTGTGTGACTCTGTTTCTTGACGATATCCACCAGATTATTATTGAGTATGGAACCTGATTGAATGCTCAGCTTTTCCTGGGATAAATAGTTCAATCTTCCCCTACCTAAAGTGGATGCTTTGGGATGCCATCAGCCAGATGGATTCCCTAAGAGCATGTGTTTTCCGTACGGCCCAACAGGCCTATCAGTATTGCATAATGTAGCACATACACAGCAGGCAGCAGTGATGCTGAGCAGACTTTCTTCAAGGATCACACTGGACGGTCAGCCCACTGTTCACTGAAGAATGTAGGCGGTGTGCAGAAATATAAGTGTTTTTAGAGGAGGAATCATGTGCTAAGCTCTGGTACTTTTCCACCTTCTCCTTTCCAGGTGTAGGTAAAGAGATAAACGTGTTTTCGTTTTATCTAATCTCGCCCGCATCCTTGCTTACCTGGTGCAGTTCCTATGAGTCGCCACTAGGCAGCACTCTTGGCCCATGGTTTAGGATTACATAGAATTACATATTGTCCCAGTGTTGTCAAAAATTGCCTGAGCTGTGTTTTAAAGATTCCTGACACTGAGGAACACAGAGGTCTTTCTGCTCAAAGATTAATTCCTGTTAAAATATCCCCTGCTGATTGCAAACCGTTCTTTGTTTTGTTTAGAACCAGTTGAGGAACAGAATAAACGCATCAACCTCGTCGGTGAGTCATTTCTTTTATCCCTTAAAACAAATATTACAGTGGATGCCACTGACGCTGTCTGTCTTTAAACTCTTCACTTTAACGCTGGGGGCCTTTCCAGTCTCCTGTCTGCGCGGTTGAGCTGATCTCATCTGGAGCCAAAGCAATTGGTCTCGCTGTCCCTGGACTATGGTTCCTGTTTCTGATCTGTGTTCACCTGCCCTTGCTGGAATGTGTGTGTGTGAACACCAGAGGCCCAGTTCAGCGAGGTGGCACTCCCGGTACAGAACCTTGCTAGACTGGATCACGGGCTGGTGACGGTATAGCTCCGACCCGGGAGCGTGGCCTTGATCTATTTGCTGGTGGGTGAGGACAGGATAGGGATCAGCTGTGATACCCGCTGTGTTCAAATAGTCTGCCGTTGCTCACTATCTTGGCCAACTGTGTGTGTCTGCACCTTGGGGGGAGGACGGAAGAAATGTGACTGAAATAAATGGGGGGCTTTGCAAATGGAGTCTGACAGCATTGCTGTTAAAATACTCGCTTCATACTATGTGAGTGCCAGGGCTACTGGGTGCCCCGGCTTGTGGTGAATTTTATGCTATTACAGGTTGGTGTAGCATCTCTCCTCAGCAGACATGTGACCTACACCATGCCCTGCAACAGGGTCACCTGGCAGCAGGAAACCTCCCTCTTAGATTAAAAAAAACTCCTGTCTGTATTTTGGTTCGGTTCAGGCTAACCTGATTGGGCGGTTTCAGTTTGTTTATCAGCTAACTGACCAGCTGCTGCCCAGTGAAGTGTGGACCACAAGTGCTAACACTGCAGCTCAGTGCTGAACGCTCTTGTGAGATGCGGTGTACAGGAAGGCCTTGGGTCTGCCCTCGGCCTGGGCTGAGATAGCTGACCCTTGGATACTGTGGGCTGACAATTAGCCGCAATATCCACAGAATAGGGAAGGGCAAGAAAACCCCCCAAATCAGCCCGGGTTCCTGATCCTGATCACTAGCCAGAAATCATGCTGGAAAGTGGACATCAAATGAGGGCAGGATCGAGCTTAAGTGGGGTGCCCCTTGGTGGAATAGCCTCACTGCCTGTGTGTCGAGTGGCTGCTTGCTGAGGTACCAGGGCGGGCGGAGGGTTGGTGAAGAGAGGCGGGGGAAGGGGGCTGTGTCTTGTTGTGGAATTCTATCTCTGTGTCAGCCCAGTGCCTTCAGGAGAGCAAAGGGAGCAAGGAATAAAACCGGGTCCTGAATTTAAATAAAGGAAACTACGATGGTATGAGGCGCGAGTTGGCTATGATGGATTGGGGAACGTTACTTAAAGGGTTGATGGTGGATAGGCAATGGCAAACATTTAAGATCGCATGGTTGAACTACAGAATTTGTTCATCCCTGTCTGGCATAAAAATAAAACAAAAAAGGTGGTGCAACCGTGGTTAACAAGGGAAATTAGGGATAGCATAAGATCCAAGGAGAGGACATATAAATTGGCCAGAAAAAGCAGCAAACCTGAGGATTGGGAGCAGTTTAGGATTCAGCAAAGGAGTACAAAAGGATTAATTAAGAGGGGGGAAATAGAGTAGGAGAGTAAGCTTGCAGGAAACATAAAAACTGACTGTAAAAGCTTCTGTACATATGTGAAGATAAAAAGATTGGTGAAGTCAAGCGTAGGTCCCTTGCAGTCAGAATCAGGGGAATTTATAATGGGGAACAAAGAAATGGCTGACCAATTAAATACATACTTTGGTTCTGTCTTCACAAAGGAGGACACAAATAATCTCCCAGAGATGTCGGGGAACATAGGGTCTAATGAGAGGGAGGAACTGAAAGAAATCAGTATTTGTAGGGAAATGGTGTTAGGGAAATTGATGGGATTGAAGGCCGAAATATCCCGAGGGCCTGATAATCTACATCCTAGGGTACTTAAGGAAGTGGCCCTAGAAATGGTAGATGCATTGCTGGTCATCTTCCAAAATTCTATAGACTCTGGAACAGTTCCCATGGATTGGAGGGTAGCTAATATAACCCCACTATTTAAAACAGGTGGTAGAGAGAAAACGGGGAATTATAGACCGGTAAGCCTGACATCGGTAGTGGGGAAAATGCTAGAGTCCATTATAAAAGATGTAATAGCAGAGCACTTGGAAAACAGTGACAGGATCGGACAAAGTCAACATGGATTTACAAAAGGTAAATCGTGCTTGACTAATCTACTGGAATTTTTTGAGGATGTAACTGGTAGAATAGATAAGGGAGAACCAATGGATGTGGTGTATTTGGACTTTCAGAAGGCTTTCGATAAGGTCCCGCATAAGAGATTAGCATGTAAAGTTAAAGCACATGGGATTGGGGATAAGGTACTGACTTGGATAGAGAACTGGTTGGCAGACAGGAAGCAAAGAGTTGGAATAAACGGGTCTTTTTCCGAGTGGCAGGCAGTGACTAGTGGGGTACCACAGGGATCGGTGCTAGGACCCCAGCTATTCACAATATATATTAATGATCTAGACAAGGGAACTAGATGTAATATCTCCAAGTTTGCAGATGACACAAAGTTGGGTGGGCATGTGTGCTGTGAGGAGGATGCCGAGAAACTCCAGTATGATTTGGACAGGTTGGGTGATTGGGCAGATGGATGGCAGATGCAGTATAATGTGGATAAATGTGAGGTTATCCACTTTGGTGGCAAAAACAGGAAGGCAGATTATTATCTGAATGGCAATAGATTGGGAGAAGGGGAAGTACAACGAGACCTGGGTGTCCTTGTGCACCAGTCGCTGAAGGTAAGCATGCAGGTGCGGCAGGCAGTTAAGAAGGCAGATGGTATGTTGGCCTTCATAGCAAGAGGATTAGAGTACAGGAGCAAGGATGTCTTGCTGCAGTTGTACAGAGACCATACCTTGAGTATTGGATGCAGTTTTGGTCACCTTATCTGAGGAAGGATGTTCTTGCCATGGAAGGAGTGCAGCGAAGATTCACCAGACTGATACCTGGGATGGCAGGAATGACGTATGAGGAGAGATTGGGTCGATTGGGCTTATACTCGCTGGAGTTTAGAAGAATGAGAGGGGATCTCATGGAAACTTATAAAATTCTAACAGGACTAGACAGACTAGATGCAGGAAGAATGTTCCCGATGGTCGGGGAGTCCAGAACCAGGGGTCACAGTCTAAGGATAAGGGGTAAGCCATTTAGGACAGAGATGAGGAGGAATTTCTTCACCCAGAGCGTGGTGAACCTGTGGAATTCTCTACCACAAAAGGCAGTTGAGGCCAATTCATTAAATATATTTAAGAAGGAGTTAGATATATTTCTAAAGGGATCAAGGGATATGAGGAGAAAGCAGGGTCAGGGTACTGAATTTGGATGATCAGCCATGATCATATTGAATGGCGGAGCAGGCTCGAGGGGCCGAATGGCCTACTCCTGCTCCTATCTTCTATGTTTCTATATAACCCTTGAACCTAAAGCAGCACACTTCTGGTTGGAACTGATTAGAGCTGTAACAGCACTAGGAGCTCTTTAATACCATGAGGCAGTTCAGGTTGATGAAGGGTTTCAATAGAGTAATTAAGGAGAAACTGTTTCCATTGGCGGGAGGGTCAGTAACCAGAGGAGACAGATTTCAGATAATTGGCAAAAGAACCAGCAGGGAGTTGAGAATTTCTTTTTACGCAGTGAGTTGTTGTGATCCGGCATTCGCTGCCTGAAAGGCCGATGGAAGTAGATTCAACAGTAACTTTCAAAACGGAATGGGATAAATACTTGAAAAAAAAACATTTACAGGGCTACGGGGACAGGGCTGGGAGTGGGACTAATTGGATCGCTCTACCAAAGAGCTGGCACAGGCGCGATGGGCCGACTGTGCTGTATCCTTCTATAATGCAGCTCCCTATAACGAGCAGCTACTTCATCCTACATATTAAAATAGCAAAGCCTGTGGATTTCTGCATTGAGAATAATGAGTTTGTTATGTCTGCATTCTCACCTCTAACCAATTCTTTCCATTTTTTAAAATTTGTTTAAACAAAACAGAACCTGTTCAGGAAACCAACTGGAATAAGTACATGGCAGGTGAGTTTGATGTGGACTCCCTGTGCTGATCCAAGTCCGTGGGATGCTCCTCGCTGGTCAGGATCTCCCAGTCCCTTTTAAAGGACGGAGAGGTAGCAGGAAGTATAACGGGCAATTTTCCTCTCTGGGGAGCTGACAGACACAAACTACTCGAGGTGTGCAGCGCCTGTGAGGAGGGATAGATCATTTCAGGCGTTTTGTGCCCACCCGCCACACTATCCTCCCATCGAGCACCCAAGCAGAGGACTGTCTGCAGAAACCTGGTGTTAAAGCTCGTGTCGATCTCCAGAGATCGCCATCGAACCCCAAAGATTTACGGAGGCAAGTTTTATTTCTTCATTTCCACACCAGCCCCCCCCGGACAATCTTCACGGGGGGGCGGGGGCTGGTGTGGAAAATGCTCTTCCCAGCCTCACCTTCCACGATTCTAATGAGCCTGTGTCTACCGCAATTACAGACTCCGGTCGGTCCATGTGGGATAGCTCTGGGAATCCGGGGGCAGTGTAGTGGGGGTAGAGACCCGATGCAACTGGTCCCCACTACCATTTTCTTCTTTGCTGTGCCCGAGAATTAAATGTTATCCAGTTATAAGGAAGAGGAAAGCCTCCCCCACACACCGCTCCCCCGGGCCCTGCCCCACACACCGCTCCCCCGGGCCCTGCCCCACACACCGCTCCCCGGGCCCTGCCCCACACACCGCTCCCCCGGGCCCTGCCCCACACACCGCTCCCCCGGGCCCTGCCCCACACACCGCTCCCCCGGGCCCTGCCCCACACACCGCTCCCCCGGGCCCTGCCCCACACACCGCTCCCCCGGGCCCTGCCCCACACACCGCTCCCCCGGGCCCTGCCCCACACACCGCTCCCCCGGGCCCTGCCCCACACACCGCTCCCCCGGGCCCTGCCCCACACACCGCTCCCCGGGCCCTGCCCCACACACCGCTCCCCGGGCCCTGCCCCACACACCGGTCTCCCCCGGGCCCTGCCCCACACACCGCTCCCCCGGGCCCTGCCCCACACACCGCTCCCCCACACACCGCTCCCCGGGCCCTGCCCCACACACCGCTCCCCCGGGCCCTGCCCCCCACACCGCTCCCCCGGGCCCTGCCCCACACACCGCTCCCCCGGGCCCTGCCCCACACACCGCTCCCCCGGGCCCTGCCCCACACACCGCTCCCCCGGGCCCTGCCCCACACACCGCTCCCCCGGGCCCTGCCCCACACACCGCTCCCCCGGGCCCTGCCCCACACACCGCTCCCCCGGGCCCTGCCCCACACACCGCTCCCCCGGGCCCTGCCCCACACACCGCTCCCCCGGGCCCTGCCCCACACACCGCTCCCCCGGGCCCTGCCCCACACACCGCTCCCCCGGGCCCTGCCCCACACACCGCTCCCCCGGGCCCTGCCCCACACACCGCTCCCCCGGGCCCTGCCCCACACACCGCTCCCCCGGGCCCTGCCCCACACACCGCTCCCCCGGGCCCTGCCCCACACACCGCTCCCCCGGGCCCTGCCCCACACACCGCTCCCCCGGGCCCTGCCCCACACACCGCTCCCCCGGGCCCTGCCCCACACACCGCTCCCCCGGGCCCTGCCCCACACACCGCTCCCCCGGGCCCTGCCCCACACACCGCTCCCCCGGGCCCTGCCCCACACACCGCTCCCCCGGGCCCTGCCCCACACACCGCTCCCCCGGGCCCTGCCCCACACACCGCTCCCCCGGGCCCTGCCCCACACACCGCTCCCCCGGGCCCTGCCCCACACACCGCTCCCCCGGGCCCTGCCCCACACACCGCTCCCCCGGGCCCTGCCCCACACACCGCTCCCCCGGGCCCTGCCCCACACACCGCTCCCCCGGGCCCTGCCCCACACACCGCTCCCCCGGGCCCTGCCCCACACACCGCTCCCCCGGGCCCTGCCCCACACACCGCTCCCCCGGGCCCTGCCCCACACACCGCTCCCCCGGGCCCTGCCCCACACACCGCTCCCCCGGGCCCTGCCCCACACACCGCTCCCCCGGGCCCTGCCCCACACACCGCTCCCCCGGGCCCTGCCCCACACACCGCTCCCCCGGGCCCTGCCCCACACACCGCTCCCCCGGGCCCTGCCCCACACACCGCTCCCCCGGGCCCTGCCCCACACACCGCTCCCCCGGGCCCTGCCCCACACACCGCTCCCCCGGGCCCTGCCCCACACACCGCTCCCCCCGGGCCCTGCCCCACACACCGCTCCCCCGGGCCCTGCCCCACACACCGCTCCCCCGGGCCCTGCCCCACACACCGCTCCCCCGGGCCCTGCCCCACACACCGCTCCCCCGGGCCCTGCCCCACACACGCTCCCCCGGGCCCTGCCCCACACACCGCTCCCCCGGGCCCTGCCCACACACACCGCTCCCCCGGGCCCTGCCCCACACACCGCTCCCCCGGGCCCTGCCCCACACACCGCTCCCCCGGGCCCTGCCCCACACACCGCTCCCCCGGGCCCTGCCCCACACACCGCTCCCCCGGGCCCTGCCCCACACACCGCTCCCCCGGGCCCTGCCCCACACACCGCTCCCCCGGGCCCTGCCCCACACACCGCTCCCCCGGGCCCTGCCCCACACACCGCTCCCCCGGGCCCTGCCCCACACACCGCTCCCCCGGGCCCTGCCCCACACACCGCTCCCCCCGGGCCCTGCCCCACACACCGCTCCCCCCGGGCCCTGCCCCACACACCGCTCCCCCGGGCCCTGCCCCACACACCGCTCCCCCGGGCCCTGCCCCACACACCGCTCCCCCGGGCCCTGCCCCACACACCGCTCCCCCGGGCCCTGCCCCACACACCGCTGCCCCGGGCCCTGCCCCACACACCGCTGCCCCGGGCCCTGCCCCACACACCGCTGCCCCACACATCGCTGCCCCACACACCGCTGCCCCACACACCGCTCCCCGGGCCCTGCCCCACACACCGCTCCCCCGGGCCCTGCCCCACACACCCTGCCCCACAGGACAGCTCCCCGGTGCCTTTACGTCCTGGGCCAGTTTTCTGCAGTGAATAATGGGTCAGCTGTGACAAAAATATTATTGGGGGGAGTGTTGGTGATGTTACAGCCTATGAGGGTGACGTTGAAGCAATCGAACACCTGACCCCCATTGTTATTTAATATATGCAGCAGTGGTTATTTGCAATATCACCGCTGCAGGAATTTAATCTGCTGGACAACAATTATCGTGTAGATGATGGAGACAGTGGGATGTACTTGCCTACATACTCAGGCTGTGCTGCTAACTCCCTCCCACATGTCATGGTTGCTTGCCTAGTGCTTCACCATTCTGTAGTCCAGCAGAGAGTCTGCCGAGGTCTGGATCGTGTAGTCGGTCCTGGGTTCAAAACCAGCCCAGGTAGTGGGACAGATTTGAACCCAGTGGGTGTGAGTTGACTGCTCAGTAACCATTACTAAATTGGCTACCTCACTCGGATAGATCACAAGATGGCTGGTGTGGGGAACTTAATGCCATTTCAGTTTCAGTAAGGGACACTTTTCTTCACTTGGGGCTAGGGAGCTTCACTCTGCTGAACTCCAGTTGACTTGAGGCCATTGAATTGGGGCCGGGACTTCCTGCCTCCACTGACCTGGTGCATGCTGGGAGCATGTCAGCAAATTCTACCGTGGCCTTTGATTTCCACCCGTTCAAAATAATGGTCCAAGAAATCAGAGGTGGGTGGTGTGGAATTTTTCAACGAGCACTCCCAGCATGGGGCCGGGGTGCTGAAGTGAAAAGTCCCAGCCTGGGTGCCTGAAATGGGGAAAGCAAGCATTTAAAACAATTAGTGGATGTAAAGGCATCATGCAGCTATGTGTCGGTGCAGAGCCAGCTGTCGCCGCTGGATGGAGCAACACCGGCTCACTTACCCCTTCCCCACCAACACTGAGCTGCCAATAGCAGCCACGTTGCTTCAGGGCGGTGAGCAGTGTCTAGGGGAGTTGGCCGCAGTGGGAGGATTGATCCGTAACGATCCCCCTTCTGCTGACTCGTGGATGTTCCAGAGGCCAGCTGACGGCAGGGCCATTCACCCCTCTCCCCTGATCCCAGGAGGCGTGTGTCTGAGTAAAGATTGGGGGAGGGGCTGGAATTGAAGCCGTGTCCCCTCAAACAAAATTATAATGTGTGATTCTCTCTTTTTTCTCTTCATAGAAGCAGCTCAGGACGCCAGCCAAGAAGAAATCATCAAGAGTGAGTAATTGTCTTGCAGCTTTTGAGTGGCAAATACTCGTTCTAGCAGGAATTTCCCGTCCGTGAGTTGAGCAGGGACAAGAGGGCCAAATGAATTCACTCCACTGTTGTTGGTTCTGAACCAGCCTGGTCGCTTCAGTCACCTGTAGCGCTCACTGTGACTAGTCCCCCCTGACATTGTCTCTCCAGTGTGTCCTTGCCCCCCCCCGACATTGTCTCTCCAGTGTGTCCTTGCCCCCCCCCTGCCTGACATTGTCTCTCCAGTGTGTCCTTGCCCCCCCCCCCCCCTCCTGACATTGTCTCTCCAGTGTGTCCTTGGCCCCCCCCCCCCCCCAGACATTGTCTCTCCAGTGTGTCCTTGCCCCCCCCCTGACATTGTCTCTCCAGTGTGTCCTTGCCCCCCCCCCCCCCCCCCGCTGACATTGTCTCTCCAGTGTGTCCTTGGCACCCCCCACCCGACATTGTCTCTCCAGTGTGTCCTTGCCCCCCCCCCCCCTGACATTGTCTCTCCAGTGTGTCCTTGCCCCCCCCCTGACATTGTCTCTCCAGTGTGTCCTTGCCCCCCCCCTGACATTGTCTCTCCAGTGTGTCCTTGCCCCCCCCCCGACATTGTCTCTCCAGTGTGTCCTTGGCCCCCCCCCCCCAGACATTGTCTCTCCAGTGTGTCCTTGCCCCCCCCCCTCCTGACATTGTCTCTCCAGTGTGTCCTTGGCCCCCCCCCCCGACATTGTCTCTCCAGTGCGTCCTTGCCCCCCCTCCTGACATTGTCTCTCCAGTGTGTCGTTGGCCCCCCCCTGACATTGTCTCTCCAGTGTGTCCTTGGCCCCCCCCCCCCTGACATTGTCTCTCCAGTGTGTCCTTGCCCCCCCCCCCCGACATTGTCTCTCCAGTGTGTCCTTGGCCCCCCCACTGACATTGTCTCTCCAGTGTGTCCTTGGCCCCCCCACTGACATTGTCTCTCCAGTGTGTCCTTGGCGCCCCCCCCCGACATTGTCTCTCCAGTGTGTCCTTGGCCCCCCCCCCCCGACATTGTCTCTCCAGTGTGTCCTTGCCCCCCCCCTGACATTGTCTCTCCAGTGTGTCCTTGCCCCCCCCCCGACATTGTCTCTCCAGTGTGTCCTTGCCCCCCCCCCTGACATTGTCTCTCCAGTGTGTCCTTGCCCCCCCCCCGACATTGTCTCTCCAGTGTGTCCTTGCCCCCCCCCTGACATTGTCTCTCCAGTGTGTCCTTGCCCCCCCCCCGACATTGTCTCTCCAGTGTGTCCTTGCCCCCCCCCCCTGACATTGTCTCTCCAGTGTGTCCTTGGCCCCCCCCCGACATTGTCTCTTCAGTGTGTCCTTGGCCCCCCCCCCTGACATTGTCTCTCCAGTGTGTCCTTGGCCCCCCCCCTGACATTGTCTCTCCAGTGTGTCCTTGGCCCCCCCCCCTGACATTGTCTCTCCAGTGTGTCCTTGGCCCCCCCCCCTGACATTGTCTCTCCAGTGTGTCCTTGGCCCCCCCCCGACATTGTCTCTTCAGTGTGTCCTTGGGCCCCCCCCCCCCTGACATTGTCTCTCCAGTGTGTCCTTGGCCCCCCCCTGACATTGTCTCTCCAGTGTGTCCTTGGCCCCCCCCTGACATTGTCTCTCCAGTGTGTCCTTGGCCCCCCCCCTGACATTGTCTCTCCAGTGTGTCCTTGGCCCCCCCCCCCTGACATTGTCTCTCCAGTGTGTCCTTGGCCCTCCTCAGCTTTTTGCTTCACATGCTGCTTCATCAGCAAATCTGAGATTGTTTAAAATCTTGTCACACAAGGAGACTCCTCCAATATCACCTTTTCATGCAGGATTCATTGCAGCTTCCATTACTAGATTAATATAAATCAGGCGATGCACTTGTCTCACCCCAACTGTCGATGTAAACCATTCTGTTAGTTTCCTGCCCGCTCGGGGAGAGTTGGCGAATGCAGCTCACAATTCCCAAAATATCACTTCAAAAATATTAGCTGCAAAATGTTCTTGGGTGTGGGCTGCCATTATCTGAGCGGGAAGGGGGAGGAATTCAGGGGCGGGACGCAGTTGCACCAGTTTTGCGCGCTCCCAGATTCCACTGGAAGAGGGAACGGGCGATTCTCCTTCCAGGTGGAGCTCTGCGGATGAGGCAGGACTGACGGAGTGACGCCAACCAGCCTTGCCTCCGTTGTCACTGGTGTGATGTACGCCTGCCTGACGTGGGTGTTCAGCACTAGAACTCGAGCCTGGAGGAATTGGACCCGGCACTATTGAAAAAGCTGCTTCCCTACAGAACCGGATGTGGGGGAAAGGGGCAAATTTGAGGTTACACTTTCTAAATTACAACAGTGGCTGCACTTCATAAGTATTTCATTGGCTGTAAAGCGCTTTGAGATTGTGAAAAGCGCGAAATAAATGCAAGTCTCTCTTTTCAATTAAACATAATCTCCAGATCTTCAGGCAGCAGAACTGGCCCTCTTATGCTGCGGCACTTTGCTGGAGGAAAATCCCTCGTTTCCCCTCTCAGCGAGCCGAGCGACGATCTTGTCTTTCACCACCCTCTCATTCCTTCCCTGCTCTGTCCTCTGAACCTGCTAACAGTGGCACGCTCAGATCAGTGAGGGTCTTGGTTGCGGTGCTGACCCCCCAGCCCAGCTGTTTGGTGCCCCATTGCATTTATCACCATTCCGGCTCAGTGAACCTTACCTTCTGTATTGTTCTTTCAGACTTTACAGCGGTAATTTCACGAGGTTTCCTGCCTCGAGGAGTCTCTCTTGTGACTAGCCACGGTTGGAAAGTCGGTCCTGTTGTATTATAGCCCTGTGCTCACAACAACCAAGGCTTCATGCTGGCAGTGAAACCTCATCAGTTTATCCTTTACATAGGAACAGGAGTAGGCCATTCAGCCCCTCGAGCCTGTTCCGCCATTCAATGAGATCATGGCTGATCTGCGATCTAACTCCATATACCCACCTTTGGCCCATATCCCTTAATACCTTTGGTTAACAAAAAGCTATAATTGATCTAGCATCAGTTGCCATTTGCCGAAGAGAGTTCCAAACTTCTACCACCCTTTGTGTGTAGAAGTGTATCATAATTTCACTCCTGAAAGGTCTGGCTCTAATTTTTAGACTATGCCCCCTAGTCCTAGAATCCCCAACCAGCGGAAATAGTTTCTCTCTGATCTACCCTATCTGTTCCCTTTAATATTCTGAAAATTTCGATCAGATCACCCCTTAACCTTCTAAATTCTAGGGAATACAACCCTAATTTGTGTAATCTCTCCTCGTAACTTACCCCTTGAAGTCCGGGTAACATTCTGGTCAACCTACGCTGCACTCCCTCCAAGGCCAATATATCCTTCCTAAGGTGTGGTGCCCAGAACTGCTCACAGTACTCCAGGTGTGGTCTAACCAGGGTTTTGTACAGCTGCAGCATAACTTCTACCCCCTTGTACTCTAGTCCTCTAGATATAAAGGCCAGCATTCCATTAGCCTTTTTGATTATTGATTATTTTTTAAGAAAATGTTTAAACAATGAATGCGGATGCCACCACTGTGAAACTGCCTTGGCGGACTAACTTGACCATGACTGATGCCACTTGGCTAGTTGCCAGGCAGTGACAGGCAACACTTGACTGGTTACTGGGTAGTAATTGGTTTTCCTTGGCTAGTTGCTGGGCAGAAATGGCAATACCTTGGCTACTTACTTGGCAGTCAGTGATTGGTGCCCCTTGACAGTTGCTGGGCACTGGTACTGGCTGGCTGCTGGGCAGCAATTGTCATAGCTTGGCTGCTTACTGGGCAGTGACTGGTATCTCTTGACTAGTTTCAGGATAGTGACTGGCATCCCTCAGTTCTACCAGTTTACATCTGAATTAACATGTTTATTTTGAACAGTTAACACCTCTGTTAAAATTGCAAAGAAATTTTAAATGAATGCAATACACTGGTGTCATATCTCTACTAACATTAATTCAACTTGCTGCTAAGCTCCTTGTATTTCCCAAGCCAGGCTCTGCATGATATCACCAGAATTCAAGTTCAGCGGTTCAAGCAGGCGGCTCACCACCACCTTCTCGAGGGCAGTTAGGGATGGGCAATAAATGTTGGCCTTGCCAGCAATGTCCACATCCCGTGAATGAATTTAAAAAATCACTATTTGAACAAAGGTGGTTTAAAAATTGTTGAATAATTTATTTTATTGTCCCCCCACCCCAGCCTTTTAAATCTGTTGAGAAAAGATGCACGATACTGCTGATATAATAAATACGTGTTTAAATCAATTTGTTGTAATGCTTTTACCCTGTTCTATTTAGCCTTTCTATTTGGTTGTAGGTCCTTTATCCATGGTTACTATAACTGAATGTTTGGAATTGGCCAAATTGATCAATAAAGACTGGAAGGAATTAGCCAGATACTTGGGTTTGACCCAAGCAGATATCTATGCCATTGATTATGACTATGATCGGGATGGCTTGAATGAGAAAGCCTATCAGATGCTTTACACATGGAGACAGCAGCAGGGGAAGGATGCTACTCGAGAAAAATTAGAGTTGCACCTGGAGAAGATTGGGAGGAAGGACCTGTTGACACTGTGATACATTTATAGATTTACTGTATGTTCTAATTTATAGCAAACTCGAAGAATACTTTTTTGCTCCTTTGGTTAAAGACCTGTGTTTTTTCAAAATCAACTGGGAATTTAATTCACCTTGTGTTGGAGCTGGTGCAACATGCTAATTGTGAATGAAAAGGCAGTTATTTTCAGTTGGTGTTAATGGAGACAGTGTAAGTTTTGCCCAAGCTGCTAAATTAACTCTTGGCAGCAAACAATTGTAATGTACATTAATGTGCAACATGAAAATAAGGTTTGACTCAGTTGGTAGCACTCTCTCCTCTGGGTCATGAGGTTGTGGGTTCAAGCACATTATCTAGGCTGACAGTAGCATGTAGCACATTGTTAGAGGTACTATCTTTTGGATGAGAGATTGAATTGAGGCCTTGTCTGCCCTCATAGACCATAATATATTCCATGGCACTAATCGAAGACGAGCAGGGGGTTCACCTGGTGTCCCGGTCAACATTCCTCCCTCAGCCAACACCACCAACAAAAAGAGGACCAAACATTTCTTTTTGTGGGACTTTGCAAATTGGCTGCTCAGTTTGCCTATATAACAGTTCTGTACTTCAAAAGTAATCTGTTGGTTTTGAAGCACTTTGGCATGTTCTGAGAACATGATAAGGCACTATATAAATGCAAGTCCTTTTCATTAGTCAGCTTTACTTCATTCCCAGTCTTACATTAATTTCTCCTCTTTAAAGCTGGTGTTGAAGCACCAGAGGGAAGTGATTGTGTTTGAGCAGATGTTGCCTGCAGGAAGAGTCTCAGTGGCGTGGGTGTATCATCAAGTCCCTCAGTGCTTGTTATTCCCATGTTAGCTCCCTGATCCAAACCTGCCGTCAGGGAACGATGTTGAGGTGGCAATCTCGGTGAAAGTGCACGTGTCTGCCGCACTGAACCTTTGTGCCACTGGGTGTTTCCAGACACCCTGCTCAGATCACCTAGCACACAGATCACTGCTGCATTGCTGGGGTGTAGCAGAGACCCTCTCCTGCCATTTGCAGGCACACAGTGGCAGGAGAGGCAGTCCCAATGTTACCAGTTGTGCAGCACTCCCTGTGTACAAGGCCCTATTGCACTGCACTCATGTCACCATTCATGAATATGCCCACTACCTTTGGGGGAAACCTTATTTTCAATATTTATTGGTAAGATCCATTGGTAACCAGAGGGGAGATGGGGAGGTTTTTAAAACATTTTTTTATGAGTTATGATGATCTGGAAGTGGATTCAATAAAAGGCAGTTGGATATATATTTGAACAAGAAAAATTTGCAAGGCAATGAAAGAGCAGGTGAGTGGGATTAATTAGATAGCTCTTTCAAAGAGCTGGTACAGGCACGATGGGCCGAATGGCCTCCTGTGCTGTATCATTCTATGTGAAGCCCCAGTCTATAATTCTGCAGTATCCTCTGTAGGATTCTATAATTGCCAGGTATGAGGCATAGATTACAACACAAGCGGGACCTGAGTAATGTCGCAACCTGTTCAAAATCATTTACAAATCATTGTCTTGTTTTTAAAAAAAATTCTGTATTTTTATCACATAATAAAAGGATTACCTTCACAGATTATGTCATGCTTTATCATAAAAGAAAAAGGTGAGGGAATTGCTGAAAATGCCCTGGCTGGATTTGGATAGGTAGGAATGAAACCATGCAAGCACAGTTCGATTGAGCTGGAAGACAGTTGAGAGGCATTTGAGGGAGGATGGAGTGGCCAACTGTACCGAATGCTGTGACGAGGTCGAGGAGGACCACAGCCACAAAGGATTTAATCTGGGACTTTGACCAGGGCACATTAGGTGCTGGGAGAAGGATGGAAGCTGGACGTGGGGGATGGGGGGATTCAAATCAGGAGAGATGGCCACGGACCTGAGCTGTGACAGCGCATTTGAGGGCCTTTGAAGGAGAGGAAGCATGGGTTGAGGCTGTTTTTTTACTGAGGAGGGGAGTGATGATGGTTTAGAATGGGATAGAAATGGTGCCTGAGGAAAGGGAACTATTCATGATCTTGGGTAGCATGGGGCCAGGAAGGAGAGTTCATTGTAAAACACCTCAATTTTAGATTCCCATTTTCTCACCTGACATTGATGTTTTTTTACACTTCTAAACCTTTAGTTTTAAGTTTTTAATTCTCCCAACTAGTCCTTCAATTTTGATTTCTTGCTCTCATTTCTCAATCTCCTGTAGCTGCCATCAAAGCCTCATTCCCCTTCCTGTCTCTGCTGTCTCCCTAATACTGGAATTTCACAGTGCAGCCTGATTCCGATGCCCCGTCACTGACATCCTCTGTGACCACAATCAGCCACATCCTATCAACCAGAAATCCATTCCCATATTTCTTTATCAGAAATTTGAGTTTTTGTTCCATTCTAGAAACAGTTTAAGACGACCACCCCTCTTAACAACTGGTGAATCAAACCTTTAATTTTCATTGTAAACTCAGTTTACAATTTTCATGATCTGTTTTTTGTTTTTTTGTGCTTTCTTCCCTCTCATTTTTGAAGATCCCCATATCCCTTGATTCCCCTAGAGTCCAAAAATCTATCTATCTCAGCCTTGCATATACTCAAACACTCAGCATCCACAGCCCTTTGAGAATTCCAAAGATTCACAATCCTCAGAGTGAAGAAATTCCTCCTCCTGTCAGCCTTATCTTGCCAGGGGAAACAATCTCTCTGCATCTACCCTGTCAATCCCCCTCAGAATCTTATGTGTTTCAATGAGATCACCTCTCATTCTTCTAAACTCCAGAGAGTATAGGCTCAATCTCTCCTCATAGGACAACCCTCTCATCCCAGGAATCAATCTAGTGAAACTTTGTTGCACCGCCTCTAAGGCAAGTATATCCTTCCTTAGGTATGGAGACCAAAACTGTGCACAGTACTGCAGGTGTTGTATCACCAAAGCCCTGTACAATTGAAGCAAGACTTACTTTTGTACTTCAACCCCCTTCAATAAAGGCTAACATGCCATTTGCCTTCCTGATTGCTTGCTCTACCTGCATGCTAACACTCTGTCTTTCCTGTACGAAGACACCTAAGTCTTTCTGAACACCAACATTTAAAAAATATTCTATTTTTCTATTCTCCCTACCAAGGTGAATAACCCCACATTTCCCCATAATATACTCCATCTGCCACCTTATTGCCACTTGATTAACCTGTCTATATCCCTTTGCAGGCTCTTAGTGTCCTTCTCGCAACTTACTTTCCCATCTAGCTTTGTCAGTAAACTTAGATACATTACACGCGGTCCCTTCATCTAAGTCATTAATATAGATTGTAAATAGCTGAGGACCCAGCACTGATCCTTGCGCCACACAATTTACAGCCTGCTAACCTGAAAATGACCTGTTTATCCCTACTCTCTGTTTTCTGTGTTAACCAATCCCCTCTCCATGCTAATATATTAGACCTTATCTTGTGTAACAACCTTTAATGTGGCACCTTATCGAATGCCTTTTGGAAATCCAAATATACTACATCCACTGGTTCCCCTTTATCTAACCTGCTAGTTACATCCTCAAAAAACTCTAATAAATGTGTTAAACACAATTTCTCTTTCATAAAACGATGTTGACTCTGCCTAATCATTATGATTTTCTAAATGCCCTGTCATCACTTCCTTAATAATGGATTCCAGCATTTTCCTGACAACTGATGTCAGGCTAACTGGCCTGTAGTTCCGTTTTCTCTCTCGCTCCTTTCTTGAATAGCGGGGTTGCATTTTCTACCTTCCAGTCCACTGGGATTGTTCTAGAATCTAGGGAATTTTGGAAGATCACAACAATGCATCCACTATCTGTGTAACCACCTCTTTTAGAACCCTAGGATGTAGGCTGTCAGGTCTAGGGGACTTGTCAGCTTTTAGTCCCATTAGTTTCTCAAGTACTTTTTCTCTACTGATCTTAATTACTTTAAGAGCACTAATCATCATGGTCACTGGCCTGGGACAAGGCTAGATGAATGGATGGATGGATGGTGACTCAGATGATTTTCTCTAGAATGGGACGAGGCAGCGGCCATCTAAATAGAAGTGTGATTGGTGCAGCGGGAGGATTAGTGAAGCGACAGCCAACAGGAGCAGGCAACCTCTAAAAATCTATACAGGAAATTCCTCAGGTGGACGCATAAGATCCCATGGCACTATTTCAAAGAGGAGCAGGGGAGTTCTCCCCAGTGTCCTGGCCAATATTTATCCCTCAACCAATATCGTTAAAACACATTATCAGGTCAGTTTCGCATTGATGTTTGTGGGAGCTTGCTGTGTGCAAACTGGCTGCCGCGTTTCCTACATTACAAGTGACTACACTTCAAAAAGTACGTAAATTGCTGTAAAGCGCTTTGGGACATCCTGAGAAAGTGAACGGTGCTATATAAATGCAAGACTTTTAAAAATTGCTGGATGGATTCCAAACTGTGATACTTTTGGAGCAACTTCATTAGGAGAAAATGCAGTTCCCAAAGGGCGTTTGGCAGAAGGCAATAGTTCTCATCTCTTAAGCAGTCAGCAGGTGCCATCCAGATATCTAATGTGCCGCCTTAATCTTGCCTCCAATGAAAACAAATTCATTTCTCGGAGCCTCTCAAAAGTTCTGATTCCCAGAATCATCATTATTGAAGTGGAAGTGTAAAATAATGATCAAGGTAGATATTGTGAGGCCTGTGCTGAGCAGGAGGGAGGTTGGAGGGGGGGTGAGGGGAGGCATTTGCAAAACCAGAGGCCCAACCTGGGGTATCCAATTCGTGGGGCACCTGGTTTTCTGATGGTTGGTCGGAGACAAAGAAACGGAGGTGGTGCTGCTGGCATGTGCATGGCATCATTAGAATATTAAATGGGCCAATTTTAGTCCCACATTGAATTTTCCGTTAGTGGAGATTCTGCCCCCAAGACAAGCCCCATCCATCATAACAGGGTCAATAGGCTGGAATTGTTGAAGATGGCTTACCCACCCTTCTTCAAAGAAGAAGGTATGTGTTTTTTGTGCGGCGGACGCAGACCCTCTGACGCAGACCTGATGTAAAAAGATGACTTGAGTGCTTGGTTTGAGTATAAAACAAGGCTTTAATCAACTGTTTCAAAACCATGAGATTTCTAGTTACATCACTAGTTCCTGGTTACAGAAACATCCTGAGCAAGCTGGGCCCACGCCCGAGTATTTATACTCCTTGGACAGCGCCACCAGCTGGCCGTCCAGTGTTACTTCATGAGTTATGATAAGATTCATGACAAGACCCATTAACGCAGACCCACTGACGCAGACCCATTCACACAGACCCACTAACACAGACCCATTAACACAGACCCATTACAAGGACCCATTAACACAGACCCACTGACACAGACCCATTAACACAGGCCCACTGACACAGACCCCATTCACACAGACCCACTAACACAGACCCATTAACACAGACCCATTACAAGGACCCATTAACACAGACCCACTGACACAGGCCCACTGACACAGACCCATTCACACAGACCCACTGACACAGACCCACTGACACAGACCCATTCACACAGACCCACTGACACAGACCCACTGACACAGACCCATTCACACAGACCCACTGACACAGACCCACTGACGCAGACCCATTCACACAGACCCACTAAAACAGACCCATTAACACAGACCCATTACAAGGACCCATTCACACAGACCCACTAAAACAGACCCACTAAAACAGACCCACTGACGCAGACCCATTAACGCAGACCCACTGACACAGACCCATTAACACAGACCCACTAAAACAGACCCACTAACACAGACCCATTAACACAGACCCATTACAAGGACCCATTAACACAGGCCCACTGACACAGACCCATTCACACAGACCCACTGACACAGACCCATTCACACAGACCCACTAAAACAGACCCATTAACACAGACCCACTAACACAGACCCATTAACACAGACCCATTACAAGGACCCATTAACACAGGCCCACTGACACAGACCCATTCACACAGACCCACTGACACAGACCCATTCACACAGACCCACTAAAACAGACCCATTAACACAGACCCACTAACACAGACCCATTAACACAGACCCATTACAAGGACCCATTAACACAGACCCACTGACACAGATCCATTAACACAGGCCCACTGACACAGACCCATTCACACAGACCCACTGACACAGACCCACTGACACAGATCCATTAACACAGACCCACTGACACAGACCCATTAACACAGACCCACTGACACAGACCCACTGACACAGACCCATTAACACAGACCCATTAACACAGACCCACTGACACAGACCCACTGACACAGATCCATTAACACAGACCCACTGACACAGACCCATTAACAGAGACCCACTAACACAGACCCACTAACACAGACCCACTGACACAGACCCATTAACACAGACCCACTAACACAGACCCATTCACACAGACCCATTAACAAAGACCCACTGACACAGACCCACTGACACAGACCCACTAACACAGACCCATTAACACTGCTTAAGAAGGGCCTGTGCTGTTTGATGTAACTATATTTTCTTGCCTTTCATCCAATGTAGCTCTCAGTAACTTCTGTTAATGAAATCTGCTTCCTTATTTCAGAGTACAACACCACTGGAAGATGAAAAAGTCTGAAAGGAACAAAATAACTTCATAAACTCACAACAAATACATCCAAAGACATTTTTTTTACCATGTTCTCTCCTCTCCCTACGGTCCTTAGGTTTTCTGGGGGCGGAGGTTTCCGGCCAGTCTCTCGGGGTGAGGGCAGTAATTGTAACCTAACTCGCTGGGCGGGAAACCCACGGAATGACGGTTTTACACCCCACCCTATATTAGGGCTCACTGGCTTTGATTGAGATCAGCCACTTTGGCATAGAGAGTGGACCAGGCCTGGGACCTCCCGGTCTGTATAGAGAGAGGATCGGGGCCTGGGACCTCCTGGTTTGTATAGAGAGGGGATCGGGGCCTGGAACCTCCCGGTCTGTATAGAGAGAGGATCGGGGCCTGGGACCCCCTGGTCTGTATAGAGAGGGGATCGGGGCCCGGGACCCGGGACCCCCTGGCCTGTATAGAGAGAGGATCGGGGCCTGGGACCCCCGGGTCAGTATAGAGAGAGGATTGGGGCCTGGGACCCCCCCGGTCTGTATAGAGAGAGGATCAGCGCCTGGGACCTCCCGGTCTCTATAGAGAGAGGATCGTGGCCTGGGACCTCCTGGTCTGTATAGAGAGAGGATCGGGCCTGGGACCTCCTGGTCTGTATAGAGAGAGGATCGGGCCTGGGACCTCCCGGTCTGTATTGAGAGAGGATCGGGGCCTGGGACCTCCCGGTCTGTATTGAGAGAGGATCGGGGCCTGGGACCTCCCGGTCTGTATTGAGAGAGGATCGGGGCCTGGGACCTCCTGGTCTGTATAGAGAGAGGATCGGGCCTTGGACCCTTCCGGTCTGTATAGAAAGTGGATCAGGGCCTGGGACCTCCTGGTCTGTATAGAGAGAGGATCGGGCCTTGGACCCTTCCGGTCTGTATAGAGAGTGGATCGGGGCCTGGGACCTCCTGGTCTGTATAGAGAGAGGATCGGGTCCTGGGACCTCCTGGTCTATATAGAGAGTGGATCGGGACCTGGGACTTCCCGGTCTGTATAGAGAGAGGATCGGGCCTGGGACCTCCCGGCCTGTATAGAGAGAGGATCGGGTCCTGGGACCTCCTGGTCTATATAGAGAGTGGATCGGGACCTGGGACTTCCCGGTCTGTATAGAGAGTGAATCGGGGCCCGGGACCTCCCGGTCTGTATAGAGAGGGGATCGGGCCTGGGACCCTCTGTATAACTCAGTAGCACAGCAGACTCAATGGGGTGATTTTGGCTTTATTCGATGGTGTAGAACCGGTGATAGCGAATCAGCATCCATTAAAGTCAATGGGGAGAGATGTCAAACAGGCGGCCGTCTGGCTATCACCCATTTGACACTATCGCACAAAGTCAAAATCCACCCCAATCCATCATCACTTACACTAAATCATGGAAGGGGCTCTTCACAGAAATTTGTGAAACTTGTTTACAGTTATTATAAATTATCGTTACAGATCAATGACTATAAAACCAATACTTGTACCTCTAATAAATTGTAAGATGTAATCAATATTCAACGCACCTTGTAAAGAGTTAAGTATGGAGAATAAATAATATTCGGCTTGTTTCTGAGCTCCGTATGAAAAGGAAGCTAAGCCCCAGGTGACTGCGAGCTGGCAACACAGGCTGAACACCCACAGACATTCTTAGAGAGACGGCGCTTCTCGCTGTAACTGGGTGTCATTCTTTGTATCTGAACAACCTTGTGGTACACGATCACTAGCATGACCGTGCGACCGAGGAATATCACCACAAATAACCACAGTTGGTGAGGTAATGGACAGCTTTGTTAGTCACCCAATATCTGTGGGGAAAAGTTCTAATCCTATCATCCAGATGTTTTCCCGCCGCTGGAATAACAGGAGTTGTAATATTATTTCTTTGAGCTTTTGTAAAACAATAATTTGCTCATTAGAACCATGGCAGTTGGCACAGCAGAACGGGCCACTGATTCCCCCCCCCCCCCTCAGCCTTTCATGGGCTGTGTTCAATCTGGCCTGAAAGACTTGGCGCTCCGCCACTGAACACCCCCAGCACCATTGCCTTTGCTGCCGTTTCATGCACTAAAAGATGTGGGTGCTGCCTGGCTTGAATTGCATTGCCTGTGTTCGTCCTCTTGACAAGCAGGTTTGAACGGCATATTGGCGGCCTGGGTCATCCAATGTGAGTTCCTACTTCATGGCCCCAATAAAGAACATAAGAAATAGGAGTAGGCTTTACGGCCTTTCGAGCCTGCCCCGCCATTCAATAAGATCATGGCTGATCTTCTATCTCATCTCCACTTTCCTGCACTATCCCCATATCTCTTGATTCCCTTAATATCAAAAAATCTATCTGGGCACGTCTTATCGTAAAACTTACATAGAAACAGATTTTGTGTCCCTGGTCTCGATCTGATTGATTTATTTCTGATAAAGGATTATACCTGAAACACTAACGTGTTTCTGTACAGATGTTGACGGACCTGCTCAGCATTTCTATTTAGTTTGTTGAGTGACGTTTTCTCCCTTCACTTCTCGTGGGGTTCTCTTTGCCACACACAGGCTCACAGGTTGTGTAGAGCAGGTTAGTGACCTCCTCCCAGCCCCTCTGCCAATGTTGCTGTGAAGCTGGCCACTAGGGGGGTGCATGAGGGTGATCAGACACAGAGATTACCCTCCATCACTTGGTGGGGAGTTTGCTGCTTGTGCTTCCAGCCCCGTGTTGAGGGCATGGCTGGGATCAGGATTTCACAGTGTGCCAGACTGCAGGCAGATAAATCTGGGTCCCACACTGCATGGTGTTCAAAAATTGCCATGTTAAAGACACAGCATAGTTCTGTGGGGATGGTGAACTCTTCCTACAAGTGACAAAGACCATCAAACTCTTGATTACCCTAGTGTGAGCGGTTTGGATTACCTTTCCCAAACAAATGAAAGAGCACTGTGAACTGACTGGTCATGAGATAGTCCGTTTATTATGTGGGAGAGAGCGAGAGACCTCGAGGATGGTAGGCACCTTCTCATTAGTTATAAAACACAGTGTGCTTTTATCTGGTGTGAATAATGACTGCACTGTTCAGTGAAGCTACCTTTAATTTCCCTCGACAAGTTACTTACTGATTTACCCAGGGGCAGACTGTGAACTAAAGTACTCATCAAGGTGAGGGATGGATGTCAGTTAAGGGAATGGAACACTCGGAGAATGCAACCCAATGTTAGCATCGCAGCAAAACTCCCTCTCTACGTGGCAACAGAGTGCCTATAACTCCTCCTCTGCAGCAGTGAGTTTTCCACTTTCCACACCAGCCCTTGTTATCTCGGTCTCTTTGAGTGAGGGTGCCCATTAGTAACTAAGTTGTGTTCTCCACTTATCCTCACTTGGAGCTGGATGTAAAACAGGCTACCGACTCGCGATCACCCGTTTCGCACGAAGTCAAGATCTACACCACACATGCCTCGATTTTAAAATTCTCATCCTTGTTTTCAAATCACTCCATGGAACCTCCTCCAGCCCTACAATCCTCCGAGAACTCTGCGCTCCTCCAAGTCTGGCCTCTTGCACATCCCTGATTTTAATCGCTCCACCATTGGTGGCTGTGATTTCAAGGCCCTAAGCTCTGGAATTCCCTCCCTAAACCTCTCTACATCTCCTCCTTTAAGACGCTCCTTAAAACCTACCTCTTTGACCAAGCTTTTGGTCACCTGTTCTAATATCTCCTTATGTGGCTTGGTGTTAAATTTTGTTTGTTAATACTCCTGTGAAACGCCTTGGGACATTGAATGTTTCAATCCCCATTCAAGCAAAGCTGCAGATTAAGAAGTAATACAAAAGCAAAATACTGCGGATGCTGGAAATCTGAAATAAAAACAGAAAATGCTGGAAATGCACCTGTGGAGAGAGAAACAGAGTTAACGTTTCAGGCCCTTCGTCAGAACTGGAAAAAGTTGGAGATGTAACAAAAGTTGGAGATTAAGAAGTAATGCAGGCTCAGGGCAATGGCCTCACACAGGCCCTCGATGCTGATGTCAGCCACTCGTAGAGCAGCAAACTCAGCTTCAGGAGGAACAGTGCACTGCTGAGATTAACGCGGATTTTAATAACGCACTCGCCCTTCGCTTTTCTGTATAAGAAAAAAGATCCGGCAGCATCAGCAAGGAATTTTCTCCCTTTCTATTTTGTCCTTCAGGTCTGTTTTCTACAGCCGATCAGGCGAGTGTCCAGCCTGCTCCGAAACTGCTCTCATTGCCCTCTTGTGGGTGGCCACTAGGCGGTGCCAGAGACCGCACAATTCCAGGTGGCCACTAGGGAGCGCCAGAGGCCGCACAATTCAAAGTGGCCACCAGGGAGCGCCAGAGACCGCACAATTCAGGATGGCCACGAGATGGCGCCAGAGACCGCACAATTCAGGATGGCCACGAGATGGCGCCAGAGACCGCACAATCATGACGGTCTCTTGAACGGACGAAATACATTTTCTGCTCAGTGCAACTCAGATCAAAAACGGATTCAAACCCGCTCCTGCTCCTTGAAATGAAGTAGTGTTCCCCAATATGCAGTGCCACCAAACCCCCCCTCTCCAGAGGGGAATTCATTTGCTAAATCATCTGGGGTTCCTTGAGGAAACACAAAGTTAATGAGGTTAAATAGATCCTGGCTACATAGGCCATTCTGCCCATCGAGTCCGTGCGCTCTCTGTAGAGCAATCCAGTCAGTCCCATTCCCCGCTCTATCCCCGTAGCCCTGCAAGTTTATTTCCCTCAAGTACCTATCCAGTCTCCCCTTGAAAACATTGAGTGTCTCCGCTTCCACCACTTCCGTCGGCAGCGAGTTCCAGGTCATCACCACTCGCTGCGTAAAAAGGTTCCCCCTCACATCCCCCATGTATCTCTTGCCCAAAACCTTAAATCTGTGTCCCCTAGTTTTTGTACCATCAACTAGTGGGAACAGCCTTTCCCCGTCTAACCTATCCAAACCCGTCATAATCTTGTACACCTCTATCAAATCACCCCTCAGCTTCCTTTGCTCTAATGAAAACAAATCCGCTTTGCGGAACACCTCCGTTCAGTCCGTAAGGGTGACCCCGAGCTTCCGGTCGCCTGTCATTTTAATTCACCGCTCCACTCCCACTCTGACCTCACCGTCCTTAGCCTCTTGTATTGTTCCACGGAAGCTCAACGTAAGCTTGAGGAACAGCACCTCATCTTCCGATTAGGCACTTTACAGCCTTCCGGTCTCAATATCGAGTTCAACAATTTCAGATCATAACCTCGGCCCCTATTTCATTTTTTCTTGTAATTTTTCCACTCCTTTCCCCCCCCCCCTTCCTTTTGTTTCTCTCTCACACCTGGCAGCTATCTCTTGCCCTGCCAGTACACTTTACACCTAATCTCAGCCTATTACCATCTTGTCTAGCCTCTAATACCTTTTATTGTCTCTTTTTTACTTCTTTTGTTTCTTTTATTCTTTTGTCCGATCGCAGCCCTGCCTCTGATCTATCTTTTCTTTTCAGTTTTGAAGAAGGGTTCGACCCGAAACTTCAACTCAAATTTCTGTCCACGGATGTTGCCTGACCTGCTGAGTTTTTCCAGCATTCTCTGTTGTTATTTCCAGTTTCTCCAACCTGTCCTTGCAGCTAAGACCCCCCATCCCCGGAACCATTCTGGTAAATCTCCTCTGCACCCTCTCAAGTGCCTTCATATCCTTCCTAAAGTGTGGTGACCAGAACTGAACACAATACTCCGGTTGTGGCCTAACCAGCGCTTTATAAAGGTTCAGCATAACCTCTCTGCTTTTGTACTCAATACCTCTATTTATGAAGCCCAAGATCCCATATGCTTTGTTAACCACTCTCTCAATATGTTCTGCCACCTTCAGGGACCTATGCACATTAACTTCCAGGTCCCTCTGTCCCTGCACACTCTTTAAAACTGTGCCATTAAGTGTATATTGCCTCTCCCTGTTCCTTCTGCCAAAATGCATCACCTCAGACTTCTCTGTATTAAATTCCATCTGCCACTTGTCTGCCCATTCTGCTGGCCTTTCTATGTCCTGTTGCAGTTGATTGATATCATCATCACTGTTTGCCACACCCCCAAGTTTGGTGTCATCGGCATAGAAACATAGAAACGTAGAAGATAGGAGCAGGAGTAGTCCATTCGGCCCCTCGAGTCTGCACCACCATTCAATGAGATCATGGCTGATCATCCAAACTCAGTACCCTGTCCCTGCCTTCTCCCCATATCCCTTGATCCCTTTAGCCTTAAGAAATATATCCAACTCTTTCTTGAATATATTTAATGAATTGGCTTCAACTGCCTTCTGTGGTAGATAATTCCAGAGGTTCACCACTCTCTGGGTGAAGAAATTGCTCCTCATCTCTGTCCTAAATGGCTTACCCCTTATCTTTAGACTGTGGCCCCTGGTTCTGGACTCGCCTGCCATCAGGAACATCCTTCCTGCATCTAGTCTGTCTAGTCCTGTTAGAATTTTATAAGTTTCAATGAGATCCCCTCTCATTCTTCTAAGCTCCAGTTAGTATAAGCCCAATCGACCCAATCTCTCCTCATACGTCATTCCTGCCATCCCAGGTATCAGCCTGGTGAATCTTCGCTGCACTCCCTCCATGGCAAGAACATCCTTCCTCAGATAAGGCGACCAAAACTGCACACAATACTCAAGGTGTGGTCTCACCAAGGCCCTGTACAACTGCAGCAAGACATCCTTGATCCTGTACTCGAATCCTCTCGCTATGAAGGCCAACATACCATTTGCCTTCTTAACCGCCTGCTGCACCTGCATGCTTACCTTCAGTGACTGGTGCACAAGGACACCCAGGTCTCGTTGCACTTCCCCTTCTCCCAATCTATTGCCATTCAGATAATAATCTGCCATCCTGTTTTTGCCACTGAAGTGGATAACCACGCATTTATCCACATTATACTGCATTTGCCATGCATCTGCCCAATCACCCAACCTGTCCAAATCATACTGGAGTTTCTCGGCATCCTCCTCACAGCACACACGCCCACCCAGCTTTGTGTCGTCTGCAGACTTGGAGATATTACATCTAGTTCCCTCGTCTAGATCATTAATATATATTGTGAATAGCTGGGGTCCTAGGACCAATCCCTGCGGTACCCCACTAGTCACTGCCTGCCACTCGGAAAAAGACTCGTTTTTTCCAACTCTTTGCTTCCTGTCTGCCAACCAGTTCTCTATCCAAGTCAGTACCTTGCCCCCAATCCCATGTGCCTTAACTTTACATGCTAATCTCTTATGCGGGACCTTCTGAAAGTCCAAATACACCACATCCACTGGTTCTCCCTTATCTATTCTACCAGTTACATCCTCAAAAAATTCCAGTAGATTAGTCAAGCACGATTTACCTTTTGTGAATCCATGTTGACTTTGTCCGATCCTTTCACTGTTTTCCAAGTGCTCTGCTATTACATCTTTTATAATGGACTCTGGCATTTTCCCCACTACCGATGTCAGGCTTACCGGTCTATAATTCCCCGTTTTCTTTCTACCACCTTTTTTGAACAGTGGGGTAACATTAGCTACCCTCCAATCCATGGGAACTGTTCCAGAGTCTATCGAATTTTGGAAGATGACCAGCAATGCACCTACTATTTCTAGGACCACTTCCTTAAGTACCCTAGGATGTAGATTATCAGGCCCTGGGGATTTATCAGGCTTCAATCCCATTAATTTCCCTAACACCATTTCCCTACAAATACTGATTTCATTCAGTTCCTCCCTCTCATTAGACCCTATGTTCCCCGAAATCTCTGGGAGGTTATTTGTATCCTCCTATGTGAAGACAGAACCAAAGTATGTATTTAATTTGTCAGCCATTTCTTTGTTCCCCATTATAAATTCCCCTGATTCTGACTGCAAGGGACCTACGCTTGACTTCACCAATCTTTTTCTCCTCACATATCTATAAAAGCTTTTACAGTCAGTTTTTATGTTCTCTGCAAGCTTTCTCTCATACTCCATTTTCCTCCTCTTAATTAATCCCTTTGTCTGCCTTTGCTGAATCCTAAACTGCTCCCATTCCTCAGGTTTACTGCTTTTTCTGGCCAATTTATATGTTCTATCCTTGGATCTTATGCTATCCTTAATTTCCCTTGTTAGCCACGGTTGAGTCACCTTTTTTGTTTTATTTTTATGCCAAACAGGGATGAACAAATTCTGTAGTTCATCCATGCGATCTTTGAATGTTTGCCATTGCCTATCCACCGTCAACCCTTTGAGAAACATTCCCCAATCAATCCTACCCAACTCGCGCCTCATACCATCGTAGTTTCCTTTATTTAAAGTCAGGACCCTAGTCTCTGAGTCAACTACTTCACTCTCCATCTTAATGAAGAATTCTATCATATTATGATCGCTCTGACCCAAGGGGCCTCGCACAACAAGATTGCTAATTAATCCTTTCTCATTACATAATACCCAGTCTAAGATGGCCTGATCTCTAGTTGGTTCCTCGACATATTGGTCCAGGAAACCATCCTGTATACACTCCAGGAATTCCTCCTCCACAGTATTGTTACTAATTTGGTTGGCCCAATCTATATGTAGATTAAAGTCACCCATGATAACTGCTGTGCCCTTATTGCACGCGTCTCTAATTTCCCATTTAATGCCACCCCCAACATCCGTATTACTGTTTGGGGGTCTGTATACCACTCTCACGAACGTTTTCTGCCCCTTGGCATTTCTCAGTTCTACCCATACAGATTCCACATCATCAGAGCTAATATTCTTCCTTACAATTGTGTTAATCCCCTCTTTAACCAGCAATGCTACCCCACCTCCTTTTCCTTTTTGCCTGTCTTTCCTGAATATTGAATACCCCTGGATGTTGAGTTCCCAGCCTTGGTCACCCTGGAGCCATGTTTCCGTAATCCCAATCATATCATATCCGTTTACCTCTATTTGCACAGCTTATTCATCCACCTTATTATGAATGCTCCTCGTATTAAGACACAAAGCCTTCAGGCTTGTTTTTTTAACACTCTTAGGCCTTTTAGAATTATTATTTACTGTGGGCATGTTTGATTTAAATCCTTGTTTTCTCTGACTGCCACCTTTGCTTTTCTCCTTCCTGTCTTTTGCTTCTATCCTTGTTTCCCTTTCCTCTGTCTCCCTGCACAGGTTCCCAACCCCCTGTCATTTCAGTTTAAACCCTCCCCCAGAGCACTAGCAAACACTCCCCCGAGGACATCGGTCCCAGTCCTGCCCAGGTGCAAACCGTCTGGTTTGTACTGGTCCCACCTCCCCCAGAACCGGTTCCAATATCCCAGGAATTTGAATCCCTCCCCCTTGCACCATTCCTCTAGCCACGTATTCATCTGAAATATCCTTCTATTTCTACTCTGACTAGCACATGGCACTGGTAGCAATCCTGAGATTACTACCTTTGAGGTCCTATTTTTAAATTTACCTCCTAACTCCCTATATTCAGCTTTTAGGACCTCATCAAGTTTTTTTACCTATATCGTTGGTACCTATATGCACCACGACAACTGGCTGTTCACCTTCCCCTTCCAAAATGCTCTGCAGCCGCTCTGAGACATTCTTGACCTTTGCACCAGGGAGGCAACATACCATCCTGGAGTCTTGTTTGTGGCCGCGGAAACGCCTATCTATTCCCCTTACAATAGAATCCCCTATTACTATAGCTCTACCCCTCTTTTTCCTCCCATCCTGTGCAGCAGAACCACCCATGGTGCCAGGAAGTTGGCTGCTGCTGCTTTCCCCCGATAAGCCATCCTCCCCAACAATATCCAAAGCGGTATATCTGTTTGAGAGGGGGATGTCCACAGGGGACCCCTGCACTACCTGCCTGCGCCTACTACTCTGCCTGGCGGTCACCCATTCCCTTCCTGCCTGTGCAGCCTTTACCTGCGGTGTGACCAACTCATTAAACGTGCTATCCACGACGTCCTCAGCATCGCGAATGCTCCAGTATGTATCCATTTGCAGCTCCAGCGCCGCAATGCGGTCTGCCCGTAGCTGCAGCTGGATACACTTTCTGCACACATGGTCGTCAGGGACACAGGAGGTGTCCATGATTTCCCACATAGTGCAGGAGGAGCATACCACGGATTTTTTAGAGGCAAATTTAGAAATTCTACTCTGTATTCCAATATCCAGGTCATTTATATATATATCAAAAGAAGCAGTAGCTCCAGCACAGACCCTTGGGGAACACCACTGTCTACCATCCTCCAGTCTGAAAAACAGCCATTTACTACAACTTGCTGTTTTCTGTCCTTAAGCCAATTCCTTATCCAAGCTGCCACTGACCCACCTATTCCATGAGCCTCCATTTTGTTAACCAGCCTTCTATGTGGTACTTTGTCAAACACCTTCTGAAAATCCATGTAGACAACATCCATTGCATTCCCTTCATCAATCCTCTCTGTTACTTCATCAAACAATTCAATTAGATTAGTCAAACATGATCTGCCTTTTACAAATCTGTGTTGTCCCTCCTTAATTAGCTTAAACCTCTCCAAGTGCCCGTTAATTTTTTCCTTGATTATTGTTTCTAAAACGTTACCCACCACTGATGTTAAACTGACTGGCCTGTAGTTACTAGGATTGTCCTTACACCCTTTCTTGAACAATGGTATCACATTTGCCACTTTCCAATCCTCAGGCACCTCCCCCGCATCTAGGGAAGATTGGAAAATTATGGCAAGCCCTTCCACTATCTCCTCCCCCAATTCCCTTAGCAACCTGGGATGCAAGCCATCTGGACCAGGCGACTTATCCACTCTAAGCATACCCAGCCTTTCTAGTACATCCTGTCTATCAATTTTCACCACATCCATTGTTTCTAACTTTTCCACTTCTACTGATATTTTGTCAGCATCCACCTTCTTAGTAAACACCAATACAAAGTACTCATTGAGTATTCTAGCCTTGCCCTGTGCCTCTAAGCATATATCATCACCTTTGTCCCTAATAGGCCCCACCCCGCCTCTTACTACCCGCTTACTGTTTACATGCCGGTAGAAAATTTTGGGGTTCCTTTTTATGTTAACCGCCATTCTACTTTCATATTCTCTCTTTGCCAGTCTTATTTTCATCTTCACCTCCCCTCTCAACTTATTGTATTTGGTCTGGTTCTCCCTTGAAGAATTCACCTGAAAGGAGGGCTTTTGGTAGATACAAAAGGCTAAAGACGGAGGAAGCCCTAGAGGAGTACAAAAAGTGCAGGGGGATACTTAAAAAAGAAATTAGGAGATCAAGGAGGGGCCATGAAATAACACTGGCGAGCAAAATAAAGGAAAATCCGAAGATGTTTTATAAGTATATTAAGGGTAAAAGGATAACTAGGGAAAAAATAGGGCCCATTAGGGACAAAAGTGGCAATCTGTGTGTGGAGCCGGAAGATGTAGGAGGGGTTCTAAATGAATTTTTTGCATCTGTTTTCACTATGGAGAAGGACGATGTAGACATAGAAATAGGGCGGGGGGACTGTGATATGCTCGAACATATTAACATCGAGAGGGAGGAGGTATTGGCGGTTATAGCTGGCCTAAAAATGGATAAATCCCCAGGCCCGGATGAAATGTACCCCAGGCTGCTGTGTGAGGCAAAGGAGGAGATTGCGGGGGCTCTAACACATATATTCAGGACCTCTCTGGCCACAGGGGATGTGCCAGAGGACTGGAGAACCGCTAATGTAGTACCATTATTCAAGAAGGGTAGTAGGGAAAAACCGGGGAACTACAGGCCAGTGAGCCTAACATCAGTGGTAGGAAAATTACTGGAAAAAATCCTGAGGGACAAAATTTGTCTCCACTTGGAGAGGCAAGGATTAATCAGGGATAGTCAACATGGCTTTGTCAAGGGAAGATCATGTCTGACTAATTTGATTGAATTTTTTGAGGGGGTGACTAGGTGTGTGGATGAGGGTAACGCAGTGGATGTGGTATACATGGATTTCAGTAAGGCCTTCGATAAAGTCCCGCACAGGAGACTGGTCAAGAAGGTAAGAGCCCATGGAATCCAGGGTGCCTTGGCACATTGGATACAAAACTGGCTTAGTGGCAGAAGGCAGAGGGTGATGGTCGAAGGTTGTTTTTGTGACTGGAAACCTGTGGCCAGTGGGGTACCACAGGGATCGGTGCTGGGTCCCTTGCTGTTTGTGGTCTACATTAATGACTTGGATATGAATGTAAAGGGTATGATCAGTAAATTCGCGGATGATACTAAAATTGGTAGGGTGGTAAATAGCGAGGAGGGTAGCCTCAGTCTGCAGAACGATATAGATGGGTTGGTCAGATGGGCGGAACAGTGGCAAATGGAATTTAACCCGGAAAAGTGCGAGGTGATGCACTTTGGGGGGTCTAACAAGGCAAGGGAATACACAATGAAGGGAAAGACCCTAGGCAAGACGGAGGGTCAGAGGGATCTGGGTGTGCAGGTACACAGATCCCTGAAGGCGGCGGAACAGGTGGATAAGGTGGTAAAAAAGGCATATGGGATACTTGCCTTCATTAGCCGAGGCATTGAATATAAGAGCAAGGAGGTTATGATGGAGCTGTATAAAACACTGGTTAGGCCACAGCTGGAATACTGTGTGCAGTTCTGGTCGCCACACTACAGGAAAGATGTGATCGCGTTAGAGAGGGTGCAGAGGAGGTTCACCAGGATGTTACCAGGGCTGGAGCGCTTCAGCTATGAAGAGAGACTGGGCAGATTGGGTTTGTTTTCCTTGGAGCAGAGGAGGCTGAGGGGGGACATGATTGAGGTGTACAAAATTGTGAGGGGCATAGATAGGATGGATGCTGAGGAGCTTTTCCCCTTAGTAGAGGGGTCAATAACTAGGGGGCATAGATTCAAGGTAAAGGGCGGGAGGTTTAGAGGGGATTTGAGAAATAACTTTTTCACCCAGAGGGTGGTTGGAGTCTGGAACTCACTGCCTGAAAGGGTTGTGGAGGCAGAAACCCTCACAACATTTAAGAAGCATTTGGATGAGCATTTGAAATGCCATAGCATACAAGGCTACGGGCCAAATGCTGGAATATGGGATTAGATTAGACAGGGCTTGATGGCCGGCATGGACACGATGGGCCGAAGGGCCTCTATCCGTGCTGTATTACTCTATGACTCTATGACTCTATGACATGCATCATACACCCTCTTTTTTTGTTTCATCATCTTCTCTATCTCCCTCGTCATCCAAGGAGCCCTTGCTTTGGTTCCCTTACCCTTCCTTCTTGTTGGAATGTACCTAACCTAGCCACCCATTGGATGCATTGGTTGTCATCTTCCAAAATTCTATAGATTATGGAACAGTTCCTGCAGATTGGAGGGCGGCAAATGTAACCCCGCTATTTAAAAAAGGAGGGAGAGAGAAAACAGGGAACCACAAACCGGTTAGCCTAACATCAGTAGTAGGGAAATTAATATAACTATTATAAAGGATGTGATAACAGGACACTTAGAAAATATCAACGGGATTAGACAAAGTCAACATGGATTTATGAAAGGGAAATCGTGTTTGACAAACCTACTGGAGTTTTTTGAGGATGTAATTGGTAGAATAGATAAGGGAGAACCAGTGGATGTGGTGTATTTGGATTTTCAGAAGGCCTTTGATAAAGTCCCACATAAGAGGTTAGTGTGCAAAATTAAAGCAAATGGGATGGGGGTAATATACTGGCATGGATTGAAAATTGGTTAACAGACAGGAAACAGAGAGTAGGAATAAATGGGTCTTTTTCGGGGTGGCAGGCGGTGACTAGTGGGGTACCGCAGGGATCAGTGCTTGGGCCCCAGCTATTCACAATATATATCATTGATTTGGATGAGGGAACCAAATGTAATATTACCAAGTTTGCTGACGACATGAAACTAGATGGGATTGTGAGTTGTGAGGAGGATGCAAAGAGGCTTCAAGGCGATTTAGACAAGTTGAGTGAGTGGGCAAAAACATGGCAGATGCAGTATAACGTGGATAAATGTGAAGTTATTCACTTCGGTAGGAAAAACAGAAAGGCAGAGTATTATTTAAATGGTGATAGATTGGGAAATGTTGATGTACAAAGGGACCTGGTTGTCCTTGTACACCAGTCACTGAAAGCAAACATGCAGGTGCAGCAAGCAGTTAGGAAGGCAAATGTTATGTTGGCCTTCATTACAAGAGGATTTGAGTACAGGAGCAAGGATGTCTTACTACAGTTATACAGGGCCTTGGTGAGACCACACCTGGAGTAGTGTGTGCAGTTTTGGTCTCCTTACCTAAGAAAGGATATACTTGCCATAGAGGGAGTGCAGCGAAGGTTCACCAGACTGATTCATAGACTCATAGGGCTCGAATTTCATCGGGCCGTTGAGGCGGGATTGGAGGCGTGTGGGGGTTTAAAATTGCAAAAACTGGTGGGCGGGCCCAACCCTGCCTCCATCCCGCCTCGAAGTAATTTTCATTAAATCGTGTCTACTGGTCCCGTCTCCGTCCCGCCTCCAAGAGGTGGGATAGGCCATTAAGGCCCTTAACAAGCACTAAATTGCCTCTATAATGCCATTTTGATAGGCCTTTGTGATTTCAACCCTTTTCCCACGGGAAGCACGCCTGTTCTGAAACACGACGGTGAAACCTGGCGGGAGCACAATTGGATTGCTGACTATAAGCTGCAGCTCAACCATTAAATAGGAGATTTGATCAGCCATCATTTGCAGGTGGCAGGACTTTGTTGTCTCAGGCCTGGGGGAACTTTTAGAAGGCATAACCACAGCTGTGGAAGTTTGGAGCCTGACACCCATCTCCAGTGTGAACTCCTGGGAAACCCCTCTCGCCACCTTCACTGAGCGCTTCCTCAACTGAGGCATATACCAGAAGTATGGGAGCCATTTATTTCCTTCCCTTCTGGACGTTAGATGAGGATGAAGACCAGCCGTGGCACCAGCAGAACCAGGAACAACAGCAGCAGCACCAACAGCAGCAGCAACAACAGGGGCGCCAAGCTGCTGCTCACCCACCTGAAGCTGCACAGGCCAGAAGGGGTCAGTGCATGGAAGCCCGTCGGTGCAGGAGATACCCCCCAAACAGCGTCTACAGACACAGGGTCAGCTACCTCAACATGTCTGAGCAGCAGTGCAAAAGGCGGCTCCGACTTTCGCGAGAGGTAGTGGGTGACATCTGTGCAATGCTGCAACAACACCTGCAGGCCAGGGGACCAGGTGGACAACCCTTTCCAGTGGCCGTCAAAGTCACCACCGCACTCAACTTTTTTGCCTCAGGCTTATTCCAGGGATCAGCAGCAGACATCAGCGGCATCTCCCAGGCGGCCGCACACACTTGCATCACGCAGGTAACCGATGCCCTCTTTGCCATTGCACACAATCACATCCATTTCACCAAGGGTCAAGCAAGTGTCACGGCGCGTGTGGTTGGATTAACTAATCTGGCAGGCTTTCCAAGGGTGCAGGACGTCGTTGACTGCACACATGTGGCCCTTAAGGCACCCCATCGCAATCCAGGTATTTTTGTCAACCGCAAGGGCTTCCACTCCCTTAACATTCAGCTGGTGTGTGACCACAAGAAGGAAATTTTGCATGTTTGTGCCAAGTACCCTGGCAGTTGCCATGACTCCTTCATACTGCGCCAGTCTAGTGTGCCTCCGCTATTCAGTCCACCAGACCAACTTAATGGATAGCTACTTGGAGACAAGGGCTATCCCCTGAGGACGTGGCTGATGATGCCGTTGAGGAGTCTATCCAACGAAGCTGAGGAGAGCTACAACTCCAGCCACATATCCACCAGAGCCATAATCAAGCAAACCATCTGTTTGCTGAAGATGCGCTTCAGATGCCTGGATAGATCAGGTGGAGCCCTGCAGTACTCAGCAGCCAGGGTCTCCAGAATTGTCGTGGTCTGCTGTGCACTTCACAACATGGCACAGCATCGTGGCTTGCAGATTCCTGAGGACCAAGTGACTCGTCACATATCCTCCTCAGATGAGGAGGAGGAGGAGGAAGAGGAGGAGGAGGAGGAGAGTGAAAATGAACATCTTGCAGAGGCCCATCAACCAGCAGCAGCAGTACATGAGAACATTGCTGCCCGGGATGCAAGGAACGCACTCATCTTGGCCAGATTTGCTTAGCCTAGCCAATCAAGCACTTTTGCCTCGCAGCATCTTACCTGAGCATCGACAATGGCCAAGAACCAGCGGATTCCTAGCAATTTGACCACCATACTGACAATTGCAAGTAATCCTAAGCCCTCAATGTGGAAGTCCCATTCGCGAAATGACACACACCACAACTACAGCAGTAGCCATCAGATTTTTTATTTACAGTAATCATCTGATGGCTTTTTAACATAAAACATCAAATTTCACCCAAGTGACTACCCTTGTGACTATTTGTGCACTATCTTTCTCTTACGTGTGCTCCTACGTGGTGCTTCCCCTGTGGCTTCAGCAGATGTGGAAGCCCCTTGCTCACTTTCTTGCTGCTGCTGTCTCAACACCTTTTGGTGGGCGTCCTCTCGGGTTGCGAACCTGTGAGGTCTCGCCAACAGTCTGCTGCTCCTGTGGCTGTGCAGGGGTTGAGACGCCGATCTCAGTTGGGTGCGGACTCTGGTGGGGCTCTGAACGAGGACTTGTCAGTGGCATGGAAGTGTGAGTGCTTGGAGAGGAGCACCCACTTCCTTGTTCTCTGCAAGCAACATCCCTCTCATGGGTCAGGTCCACCTCAGCGCTTGCAAGTGGCTTGAGAGCACCTTGCTACACATCAGGGGGGCCATGGGGACCCGTATCTGCACTGGAAGTCCTACTCAGAAGGACTTCCATGAAGGTCTGGTTTCTCTGTTCAATAGATGCCCATCGCTCCTCCAGAGATGTCATTCTATTCTGAACATTCACCATGTTTTCTACACTCTGGCGACTTATCTCCTCCATGGCCGCAGCCATCCTCTCGTCTACTGTAGCCATCCTTTCGACGGAGGTTGCCGTCATTTGCACGGAGGTTGCCATCCATTCCGTGGTGATGCGTTCGTGCGCCAATGACTCCACAAAGGCTCTGCTCATGTTCGCAATGGACTCCTCCATTCGCTCCACACTCGCAGCGACCCTGGAGACAAAACCTGCCAGAGACTCCTGCATCTGTTCCTGGAGTTTCAGCACCGCTGATCTTATGGATGGACCCAGAGGCAGAGGGTCGATATGCAGCTGAGCCGAGCTGGGGGATTCCTGCACCCTCCAACTAGGGCTCTCCACTGCTGTCCCTGTCTCCACAATCTGCTGATGCTCACTTGTGAGCTGTGATACACCAGGTGACAACACTACTCCATCTCGTGATCTTCCCTCCAAGGTGTGAGTGTCTGCGCTGGTGCTGGGTGCGGTGAATTCTGCTGACGTTGCACCCTCAGTGGTTGCAGCTTCCTCTGAGGAGTCTTGAGGCTCATGCTGTTCCTCTTGGATAGTGCGGACGGGTGCTTGCGATGGTCCTGTGGGGGAGTAAAGGAAAGAGTCAGAGATGTGAGGCCAAGGTTACATGCACATTGCATATTGCAGATGATCATAAGTCCATTTGTTAGAGCTTCAGAATCGTTATCAGCGACTCATGCAATGTCATTGAGATGGAAAGCTATTCTGTCACCAGCTTGCTGTGATGCGCCCATCTGTCCATCCCCCACTTGGGAATCTTCCTCCACTCTCACGATCTCCAGGACTGCCTCCTCCCAGGTGGTGAGCTGGGCTACTGAGGGTGGCCCTCCTCCTGTCCTCGCTCTTTCCCTCTTATTGTGAGCTCTCTTTTCCTGCAATGAGGGAGACAAGTGGAGTTTGAGTGAGAATGAAGGAGTGAGTGTAGAGAATCCATAGCATAGATGCTTAGAAGGAGACAAAGATGGAGTGAGGTGGCAAGACCAAGGGCCCTCCCTGTGTGTTGTAAGTGGTAATTGCATCACAGTGATAGGGAGTGTGAGGGCTGCATAGTCAAATAGTTAGGTGAATGTGACCATAGAGAGAGAGGGAATGGGTAAGGGTGCATGGATGGCAGTGTCAAGTGGGATGTGGAGGAAGAGATTGCTAAAGTTGAGTGCTGGTGAGGAGAGGCAATGGGGATCAGATTGAGGGTGATGGGAAATTCATACTCGCATTTCCAGTGCGCAGAAGGTCATGAAACCTTTTCCTGCACTGAAGCCAGGTTCTGCGGGTTCTTGACAAAGAGTTGACCTCCTCTGCCACCTGGATCCACACAGCCTTGGTTTGCTGGTGAGGCTTCTTCCTCCCTGAAGAAGGGAAGAGCACCTCCTTATTTACTCTTGCTCCCTCTACTAAAGCCTGCAGGGCAACATCATCAAAGCGGGGTGCAGACCTAGGTCTTTGGTTGGCCATTCTTCCTGCAGGTGCCTCTAACATGCAAGGGCAAAAGCTTGGCAATCTGCAGAAGAAGCAAGGCTTGATGCAGACCTTAAATGCAGCAGCAATGATGATGTCATTGGAGGCGACTTTCAGACTGGAAAAACTCATTGGCCATGGGTTCCCACATGTTGGAACTCAATTGGCCAATTAAGTTAAAATGGCATCATTTTCTCACATCGATTTAGAATCGGGTGGCTAACACGAAATGAGGATTACACGACCCCAGCCGGCCCCAGTATCAAAATGCAGCCCAAAGAGTTATAAAGCACAGAAAGAGGCCCTTCAGCCCATCGTGTCTGCACTGACCATCAAGCCCTGTCTATTCTAATCCCATTTTCCAGCACTTGGTCCGTAGCCTTGTATGCTATGGCGTTTCAAGTGCTCGTCTAAATGCTTCTTGAATGTTGTGAGTGTTCCTGCCTCTACCACCCTTTCAGGCAGTGAGTTCCAGATTCCAACCACCCCCTGGGTGAAAAAGCTTTTCCTCAAATCCCCTCTAAACCTCCTGCCCCTTACCTTGAAACTATGCCCCCTGGTTATTGACCCCTCTACTAAGGGGAAAAGTTACTTTCTATCTACCCTATCTATGCCCCTCATAATTTTGTACACCTCAATCAGGTCCCCCCTCAGCCTTCTCTGCTCTAAGGAAAACAACCCCAGCCTGTCCAGTCTCTCTTCATAGCTGAAGCCCTTCAGCCCAGGTAACATCCTGGTGAATCTCCTCTGCACCCTCGCCAATGCAATCACATAGGAGTTAGATATATTTCTTAAGGCTAAAAGGATCAAGGGATATGGGGAGAAAGCAGGGACAGGGTCCTGAATTTGGATGATCAGCCATGATCTCATTGAATGGCGGAGCAGGCTCAAGGGGCCGAATGGCCTTCTCCTGCTCCTATCTTCTATGTTTCTATGTTTCTATCCTTCCTATAGTGCGGTGACCAGAACTGCACACAGGATTTCTGGGATGGCAGGGCTGTCGTATGAGGAGAGATTGGGTCGACTAGGCCTGTATTCACTAGAGTTTAGAAGAATGAGAGCGGATCTCATTGAAACGTATAAAATTCTGACAGGGCTAGACAGACTGGATGCAGGGAGGATGTTTCCCCTGGCTGGGGGGTCTAGAACGAGGGGTCACAGTCTCAGAATACGGGGTAGGACATTTAGGACTGAGATGAGGAGAAATTTCTTCACTCAGAGGGTGGTGAACCTGTGGAATTCTCTACCACAGAAGGCTGTGGAGGTCAAGTCACTGAATATATTTAAGAAGGAGATAGATAGATTTCTAGACGCAAAAGGCGTCAAGGGGTATGGGGAGAGAGCGGGAATATGGTATTGAGATAGAGGATCAGCCATGATCATATTGAATGGCGGAGCAGGCTTGAAGGGCCGAATGGCCTACTCCTGCTCCTATTTTTCTATGTTTCTATATTTCTATGTACTTGGAACATCTCCTCCTTAAAGATCACCTATTGTTCCGTTACAGTTTTTCCTGTCAGTCTTTGGTTCCATTTTATCCTGGCTAGATCCTTTCGCATCCCATTGAAGTTAACCCTATTCCAGTTTTTAAGTTCCACTCTAGATTGTTCCTTGCTCCTCTCCATTGCTAATCTAAATATTATGATACGATGATCACTCATACCCAAGTGTTCTCCCATGTCTTTACTCTTATACTCATCCTCTTGTAATAAAGGCCAACATACCATTTGCTTTCCTAATTGCTTGCTGTACCTGCATGTTAAATTTCAGTGATTCGTGTACAAGTGTAATGATCAATAACATGTCATTCTATAGTGGACACTAGGTGGAGCCGTAGAGCTGTATATAGCTGTATGTATAAGACTACACTACCCAGCTGTATGTATATTAAGACTACATTATCCATGAGGCACTAGGCTACCCACAAGGCAGCAGTCAAGATGGAAGCCTCCACAGATACAGTACCTAGTCCACATGTGCTCAATAAAAGGTCTAGCAAAAGCTAGCTGTGTTCATAATAAGAATGTCTATTTATTAATGAACATAAGATAGTACCAGGATGGTGAAGATCTGCTGAAAATTGTGAAAAGTGACATGGAGAATTTGAAGCCACCAGAGCGTTTGAAACTCAAAGGAAACATCGACTACAATTGGCAGACTCTTAAACAACAATTCGAACTCTACATTGCAGCCATCGGATTCGGTACAAAGCCAGACGCAAGGAAGATAGCATTGCTGCTTACGGTTGCAGGCCCACAGGCGATAGAGGTATTTAATACATTTGTATTTAATCCAGAGGAGAACAGAGAAAAATTAGAAGATGTGCTAAAAAACTTTGATGCACATTGCTCTCCCAAAAAGAATGAGACGTATGAAAGATACATCTTCCGTTCTCGGACACAGCAACAAAATGAGCCTTTTGATAGCTTTATAACTGATCTGAAACTGAAAGCACAGACATGTAATTTCTCTGAGCTGAAATCATCCATGATTCGTGACCAGATTGTGTTTGGTATTCATGATAAAAAAGTCAGGGAACGTCTGTTGAGAGAAACCGAACTAAATTTGGAAAATGCAGTGAAAATATGCCAAGCCAGCGAGCTAGCTCGAAAGCACGCGAAGACTTTCAGTGAAATCAGTAATGATGCGATTGTAATGAGTGATAATGCTGCTGTCGGTGCTGTGTCCTACAAGGGGAAGAAACATGGGCAGAACAGAAATGAAAAGCAATCGGAGGATGACATTTTTAATTGTAAACGCTGTGGTTACAAACACCAGTTAAGACAATGCCCAGCGTTTGGAAAAATGTGCACAAAGTGTAATGGAAAGAATCACTTTGCCAAACAATGCTTTTCAAAAGTAAAAACAACGAAAGGGCAACAAGTTAATGTGATTGAGGACACTGATTTAAGTGAGACATTTTTTGTAGGAATGGTGTCATGTGACGATATCAAAAAAGATACAGAAAATGTGCAGCCCTCAGAAATGGACAATGCTGAACATAAAGTCAATGCAGTAAAAGTGGACAAATGGATGATCCCACTGCAGATAAATGGAGCATTAGTTACATTGAGACTGGACACTGGGGCAAAAGCAAACTTAATCAGTATGAGTGACATAAAAAATATGAAAGAAAAGCCCAAAATACAGAAAAAGTCAGTACTACTGAAGAGCTATAATGGACAGAAAATACATAGCTTAGGTGTATGCAGACTTAAAGTGACAGTCAAAGACAAAGTGCATCATCTCATGTTTTCTGTTGTGGCTGAAAGACTTGATTCGATACTAGGTGACAAAGCTTGTGAAGACTTAGAACTGGTCAAGAGAGTCTACCGTATAAACTGTGCCATAAGCAGACCAGATGACTCAGGTGATGAAGCAGAGAGCCCATCAAGAATGAAAAGGCCAAAGGGTATCCATGTCTTCAAAAAGCCTAGTTTCTCCAAGAAGAAAGAAAAAGACTTTAAGGTCAAAGAGAAGCCAAAGGAAGAAAAGCACAAAGAGGAAAAACACAAGGAGAAAAAGTCCAAAGATATAACCGCAGCAGATGTTGTTAAGCAGTGGAAAGAGAAAAAGAAAAAGAAGAAGCCTGCACCAGAGCAGGAAGCAGTTCCGGTGGATACTCCTTCTTCCCTCAGGCCAATCTTTGGTGTTCCATTAGCCAAGACTGCTGAGAGGACTATGCTGTATGATAGGATCCAGCTGCCAGCAGTTTTTTCGAGAGTGCATTGACTACATTGAGAGTTATGGCATGAAGAGTGAAGGAAACACTGAAACCCTCTCCAAGCAAAGATCGCAAGGAGACCTCGATCTATACAAGAGCAGATCGATGACAATGCCGCAACTGCATCTTGTCATTCACCGCCAGAACAATCTAATGAAGACACATCAGACTTACCCGTGTTGAGAAGATCCACACGTGAAGTAAAAAAGCCTGATAGACTTAATCTTTGAGTACAATGTAAAGCTTTGAAAATGTGTTGATTGTCTTGAAAATGTTTATGTTTATAGAGCACTAACAAAAGTGTTACTGATATTACCTTTATTGTTTTCTTGAAAGCTGATTGATATTGATTTTGTTAAACCTCAAAGAAAGGGGGATGTAATGATCAATAACATGTCATTCTATAGTGGACACTAGGTGGAGCCGTAGAGCTGTATATAGCTGTATGTATAAGACTACACTACCCAGCTGTATGTATATTAAGACTACATTACCCATGAGGCACTAGGCTACCCACAAGGCAGCAGTCAAGATGGAAGCCTCCACAGATACAGTACCTAGTCCACATGTGCTCAATAAAAGGTCTAGCAAAAGCTAGCTGTGTTCATAATAAGAATGTCTAGTTATCTAAATATTATGATACGATGATCACTCATTCCCAAGTGTTCTCCCATGTCTTTACTCTTATACTCATCCTCCTGTAATAAAGGCCAACATACCATTTGCTTTCCTAATTGCTTGCTGTACCTGCATGTTAAATTTCAGTGATTCGTGTACAAGGACACCCAGGTCCCTCTGAACACCAACATTTTCCAATCTCTCACCATTTAAAAAATATTCTGCTTTTCTATTTTTCCTACCAAAGTGGATAACTTCACATTTCTCCACATTATATTCCATTTGCCATGTTCTTGCCCACTCACTTAGCCTGTCTATATCCCCTTGAAGCCTCTTTGCATCCTCCTCACAACTTACATTCCCACCCAGCTCTGCATCAGCAGCAAACCTGGATATATTACTTTTGGTTCCCTCATCCAAATCATTGATTTAGATTGTGAATAGCTGAGGCCCAAGCACTGATCCTTGTGGTACACCACTAGTTACAGCCTGCCAACCCAAAAATGACCCGTTTATTCCTACTTTCTGTTTTCTGTCCGTTAACCAATCCTCAATCCATGCTAGTATATTACATCTCTTTTAACTTTACTCTTTCCTGAATCCTCCCACCCCACCTTCATTAGTTTAAAGCCCTGTCTACTGCCGTAGTTATTCGGTTCGCCAGGACACTGGTCCCAGCCCAGTTTAAGTGGAGCCCGTCCCAATGGAACAGCTCCTTCTTTCCCCAGTACTGGTGCCAGTGCCCCATGCACTGAAATCCCTTCCTCCCACAGCACTCTTTGAACCATGCATTTAAACCTCTAATCTGTTTGTCCCTATGCCAATTTGCACATGGCTCAGGTAACAATCCAGAGATTCTGCTTTTTAATTTGGATCCTAGCTCCTCAAATTCCTTCAGCAGAACCTCATTCCTAGTTCTACCTATGTCATTGGTTCATACATGGACCACGACAACTGGACCCTCCCCCTCCCACTCCAAGTTCTTCTCCAGCCGCGAGGAGATGCCTTTAACCCTGGCACCGGGCAGGCAACACAACCTTCGGAACTCCCGGTCGCGGCTGCAAAGAACAGTATCTATGCCCCTGACTATACTGTCCCCTACCACTACCACATTTCATTTTCTCTCCCACCATCTGAATGGCCTCCTGCTCCATGGTGCCATGGTCAGTTTTCTCATTCACCCTGCAGTCCTTGTTCTCATCCTCACAGGCAGCAAGTATCTCATACCTGTTAGTCAAAGTCAAGGGCCGAGGCTCCTCCATCACTACATTCTGGGTCCCCATACCTTCCTGACTCGCAGTCACAACCTCCTGTCCCTGACCACTGCTGAACTGTAAAGTACTACTTAACCTAAGGGGTCTGACTGCCTACTGGAACAAAGTGTCCAGGTAACTCTCCCGCTCCCTGATACCCCGCAATGTCTGCAGCTCATACTTTAGCTCAACAACTCTGGGCCGAAGTTCCTCGAGCTGCAGACACTTACCGTAGATGTGGTTGCTCAGGACCTCGCTGGTCTCCACAAAGTCCCACATGCTGCAGTTACGGCACACCACCTGCCCTGCCATGTCTATCTAACCTTTATTTATTTGATTAGTTAATTAATTATTTTTTAATCAATTATTTCAGTTTTATTACTTAATTGGTTTATCTAGTTTTAGTTTGGGCCCCCTCTCCTCCGCTCTTTATTCCCGGGTCTCCACTCCGTCCCTGACCAGGTCCGCTCTCGCCGCTACTCTCTAAATCTAAAAATACATTTAAGGCCTTTTCTGTCTCATTACTTTCTGCTGCTCCATGTTTGGGCATCCTCTGCAAAATGAAAACATTCTTTAGTGTGAAGTGGTAAAAGCTAAGTTAGTAAGTTAGTGTCCCTTGGCCTGAGAGAGTTGCACAATTTAACTTTCAGAGATTTAGCTACGTTTAGCTACATTTAGCTATGTTAATCCTGCATTCCCCGGCCACTGCATTGGATTGAACCAGACTGTTTACATCCTCGGCGTCCTATGTGATCCCAATTCGGAGTTTGATCGCCTAGTTCCACCTCCGTAACATCGCCCGCTTCAGACACTGCCTCAGCCCATCCATGTTGTTGTTATCTGCAGGTTCAACTATTCCAACACTGGATTTCCACACGAGTGAAGTGACAATGAAGCAGTTTCTGAGCTTTAGCACCAAGTCAGATTGATTGAGTGAAGCATGAACTTTCTAAACAGAATGCCATGGGTCAGTGGATAAAGGCACTGCCTCAGTAACATTGAAACATAAAAACATAGAAGATAGGAGCAGGAGTAGGCCATTTGGCCCCTTGAGCCTGCTCCGCCATTCAATGCAATCATGGCTGATCATCCAAATTCAGTAACCTGTCCCTGCTTTCTCCCCATATCCCTTGATCCCTTTAGCCTTAAGAAATAGATCCAACTCCTTCTTGAATATATTTAATGAATTGGCCTCTACTGCCTTCTGTGGTAGAGAATTCCACAGGTTCACCACTCTCTGGGTGAAGAAATTCCTCCTCATCTCTGTCCTAAATGGTTTACCCCTTATCCTTAGACTGTGACCCCTGGTTCTGGACTCCCTGACCATCGGGAACATCCTTCCTGCATCTAGTCTGTCTAGTCCTGTTAGAATTTTATAAGTTTCAATGAGATCCCCTCTCATTCTTCTAAACTCCAGCGAGTACAAGCCCAATCGACCCAATCTCTCCTCATACGTCATTCCTGCCATCCCAGGAATCAGCCTGGTGAATCTTCGCTGCACTCCTTCCATGGCAAGAACATCCTTCCTCAGATAAGGTGACCAAAACTGCACACAATACTCAAGATGTGGTCTCACCAAGGCCCTGTACAACTGCAGCAAGACATCCTTGTTCCTGTACTCAAACCCTCTCGCAATGAAGGCCAACGTACCATTTGCCTTCTTAACCGCCTGCTGCCATTCAGTGGATAAATGTGAGGTTATCCACTTTGGTGACAAAAACAGGAAGGCAGATAATTATCTGAATGGCAATAGATTGGGAGAAGGGGAAGTGCAATGAGACCTGGGTGTCCTTGTGCACCAGTCGCTGAAGGTAAGCATGCAGGTGCAGCAGGCGGTTAAGAAGGCAAATGGTATGTTGGCCTTCATAGCGAGAGGGTTTGAGTACAGGAACAAGGATGTGTTGCTGCAGTTGTACAGGGCCTTGGTGAGTCTACATCTTGAGTATTGTGTGCAGTTTTGGTCACCTTATCTGAGGAAGGATATTCTTGCCATGGAAGGAGTTCAGCGAAGATTCACCAGGCTGATACCTGGGATGGCAGGAATGACGTATGAGGAGAGATTGGGACTATTGGGCTTGTATTCGCTGGAGTTTAGAAGAATGAGAGGGGATCTCATTGAAACTTATAAAATTCTGGCAGGACTGGACAGACTAGATGCAGCGAGGATGTTCCCGATGGTCGGGGAGTCCAGAACCAGGGGTCACAGTCTAAGGATAAGGGGTAAGCCATTTAGGACAGAAATGAAGAGGAATTTCTTCACCCAGAGAGTGGTGAACCTATGGAATTCTCTACCACAGAAGGCAGTTGAGGCCAATACATTAAATATATTCAAGAAGGAGTTGGATATATTTCTTAAGGCTAAAGGGATCAAGGGGTATGGGGAGAAAGCAGGGACTGGGTACTGAACTTGAATGATCAACCATGATCGCATTGAATGGCGGAGCAGGCTCGAGGGGCCAAATGGCCTACTCCTGCCCCTATCTTCTATGTTTCTATGTTTCAGATAATAATCTGCTTTCTTGTTTTTGACACCAAAGTGGATAACCTCGCATTTATCCACGTTATATTGCATCTGCAATGCTTCTGCCCAATCACCCAACCTGTCCAAATCATACTGGAGTTTCTCGGCATCCTCCTCACAGCACACACGCCCACCCAGCTTTGTGTCATCTGCAAACTTGGAGATATTACATCTAGTTCCCTTGTCCAGATCATTAATATATATTGTGAATAGCTGGGGTCCTAGCACTGATCCCTGCGGTACCCCACTAGTCACTGCCTGCCACTTGGAAAAAGAGCCATTTATTCCAACTCTTTGCTTTCTGTCTGCCAATCAGTTCTCTATCCAAGTCAATACCTTGCCCCCAATCCCATGTGCCTTAACTTTACATGCTAATCTCTTATGCGGGACCTTATCGAAAGCCTTTTGAAAGTCCAAATACGCCACATCCACTGGTTCTCCCTTATCTATTTTACCAGTTACATCCTCAAAAAATTCCAGTAGATTAGTCAAGCACGATTTACCTTTTGTAAATCCATGTTGACTTTGTCCGATCTGGTCACTGTTTTCCAAGTGCTCTGCTATTACATCTTTTATAATGGACTCTAGCATTTTCCCCACTACCGATGTCAGGCTTACCGGTCTGTAATTCCCCATTTTCTCTCTACTACCTTTTTTGAACAATGGGGTAACATTAGCTCCCCACCAATCCATGGGTACTGTTCCAGAGTCTATCGAATTTTGGAAGATGACCAGCAATGCATTTACTATTTCTAGGGCCACTTCCTTAAGTACCCTAGGATGTAGATTATCAGGCCCTGGGGATTTATCGGCCTTCAATCCCATCAATTTCCCTAACACCATTTCCCTACAAATACTGATTTCTGTCAGTTCCTCCCTTTCATTAGACCCTATGTTCCCTGACATCTCTGGGAGGTTATTTGTGTCCTCCTTTGTGAAGACAGAACCAAAGTATGTATTTAATTGGTCAGCCATTTCTTTGTTCCCCATTATAAATTCCCCTGATTCTGACTGCAAGGGACCTACGCTTGACTTCACCAATCTTTTTCTCTTCACATATCTATAAAAGCTTTTACAGTCAGTTTTTATGTTCCCTGCAAGCTTACTCTCATACTGTATTTTCCCCCTCTTAATTAATCCCTTTGTCCTCTTTTGTTGAATCCTAAACTGCTCCCAATCCTCAGGTTTACTGCTTTTTCTGGCCAATTTATATGTTCTCTCCTTGGATCTTATGCTATCCCTAATTTCCCTTGTTAGCCACGGTTGAGTCACCTTTTTTGTTTTATTTTTATGCCAAACTGGGATGAACAAATTCTGTAGTTCATCCATGCAATCTTTGAATGTTTGCCATTGCCTATCCACCGTCAACTCTTTGAGTGACATTCCCCAATCAATCCTATGCAACTCGCGCCTCATACCATCGTAGTTTCCTTTATTTAAATTCAGGACCCTAGTCTCTGAGTCAAATACTTCACTCTCCATCTTAATGAGGAATTCTATCATATTATGATCGCTCCGACCCAAGGGGCCTCGCACAACAAGATTGCTAATTAATCCTTTCTCATTACATAATACCCAGTCTAAGATGGCCTGATCTCTAGTTGGTTCCTCGACATATTGGTCCAGGAAACCATCCCGTATACACTCCAGGAATTCCTCCTCCACAGTATTGTTACTAATTTGGTTGGCCCAATCTATATGTAGATTAAAGTCACCCATGATAACCTGAGCCACACAGGTCAGGAAGGGGACAGTTTCAATGCCTGATACTGTGATGAGTTAGTTGGGATGGTGATGTGATTGGCCCTCTGTGCCCTTGAACTCAATAGAGATAAAATGGACCAAGGTTCCTGCTCCTGATTGTGACCCACTGCTGCAAAGTGCGCGTGTGTGCCTTCATGATTGAATGGCCTGCTGACACATGAAGAATGGTCACATTGTTGCGGTTCCAGATGGTTGGCAGTCCATGGAACCATACCCCAGTGGGACTGAGAGCTTTAAAGAGATAGAGAACGACCAGGAAAAGCATGTGACCTTTTATATGACTATCTATTTCTTCTTTCCAGTCGAATTTCTATTCCAGAGGAAATAGAAATCACATAAGAAGATGCATTCGAAACATCCTCAGTTTTTTTAAAGCAGAAAATAATCTGAATGAAAATGAATGAGAATGGATTATGTCTTTAATTTACATAAAGCGTGTTTCTGATGGAATTATCTAATGGTTGTTGAATAATATAATGAAGGAACACCTACCTGAGCAGAAAGTGCACAATTACGATAACTGCTGAGAAAATGGCAGAGATTCCACAGCCAATGTAAGTGATATATGTCAACGACAGCAACACCTTCCTATCCAGAGGGGAACTGATCCCAGAGAAATCCTTAAGGGAAACAAGCACAATGGAAATGAAGTGTTTATCATACTAAGCAGAATATTACGATCTGAATACCACCACTGATGATCGGATTAACTAATTTGACCAAGATAATATTTCTTGAACTAATATAAAACACGAGAGTATCCATTGACAGGTCATCCACGGAGGCTCCAAAAAAGCAATCGCTGACGCAGAGTTGGGCTATTTGCACAGCGACTGGCCAGCAATTGCCCAAGTAAGCCTTGCAGTTGATGCAAGCAGGGTAAGGCCTGTTCGCATCAGCATAAGGGGATATCTATGGCATAAATTAAACATTTACATATCCAAAATTATGCACACACACTTTATTAAATGAGTTTATGCAAATATTGGCCCGGATTACAGTTTTAATAATGTATAAAATTATCAAAAAACTACATTTTTATTGAGGTTGGTGCAATGAAGGTACTTATGAATATAATTCCATTTCTGTAAATTGTATAATTATTAGATTTAGGGATTCCATTGCATATCATTAGGGGATTCCCTTCGTAAATGATTGCAATGGAATCCTCCCTTGTCATAAGAACATAAGAAATAGGAGCAGGAGTAGGCCAATCGGCTCCTCGAGCCTGCTCCACCATTCAATAAGATCATGGCTGATCTGATCCTAACCTCAAATCTTCTATCACTCTCCATCCCACCCGAACCCATGTGATCTCCCGGGAGAGGCGAAAAACCAGATAAAAAACCCAATGGCCAATTTGGGAGAAAAAATCTGGGAAATTCCTCTCCGACCCATCTAGGCGATCGAAACTCGTCCAGGAGATCACTCTGTCCCTATATTTTCTACAGTACTTACCTTCTGTAAAGGAGATCTCCACCCCAGCCAGGAACAGGAATAAAACCATCTTCTGAAATCTAACAGAATTAGAACACAAGAAGTAGGAGCAGAACCAGGCTACACGGCCCCTGGGCCCGCTCCACTACCCACAGGGCCATGACCATTCCGAACCTAGACACATGTCCAATTTCCTGCCCGCTCCCCATAACCCTTAATTCCCTTTACTTCTAGGAAACTATCTATTTCTGTTTTAAATTTATTTAATGATGTAGCTTCCACAGCTTTCTGGGGCAGCAAATTCCACAAACCTACCACCCTCTGAGTGAAGAAGTTTCTCCTCATCTCAGTTTTGAAAGAGCAGCCCCTTATTCTAAGATTATGCACCCTAGTTCTAGTTTCACCCATCATTGGGAACATCCTCACCGCATCCACCCGATCAAGCCCCTTCACAATCTTATATGTTTCAATAAGATCGCCTCTCATTCTTCTGAACTCCAATGAGTAGAGTCCCAATCTACTCAACCTCTCCTCATATGACCACCCCCTCATCCCCGGGATTAACCGAGTGAACCTTCTTTGTACTGACTCGAGAGCAAGTATGTCTTTTCTTAAGTATGGACACCAAAACTGTATGCAGTATTCCAGGTGCGGTCTCACCAATACCTTGTACAACTGCAGCAATACCTCCCTGTTTTTATATTCTATCCCCCTAGCAATAAAAGCCAACATTCCATTGGCCTTTTTGAACACTTGCTGCACCTGCATACTAACTTTTTGAGTTTCATGCACCAGGGCCCCCAGATCCCTTTGTACTACAGTACTTTCCAGTTTCTTGCCATTAAGATAATAACTTGCTCTATGATTTATCCTGCCAAAGTGCATAACCTCACACTTTCCAGTATTGTATTCCATCTGCCAAATCTCTGCCCACTTACTTAGCCTGTCTATGACCCTTTGCAGGTTTTTTATGTCCTCCTCACTCACTACTTTCCCTCCCATCTTTGTATCATCTGCAAACTTTGATATGTTACACTCGGTCCCCTCCTCCAAATCGTTAATATAGATTGTAAAGAGTTGGGGACCCAGCACTGACCCCTGTGGAACACCACTAGTTACTGATTGCCAGTCTGAGAATGAACCATTTATCCCAACTCTCTGCCTTCTGTTAGATAGCCAATCCTCCACCCACGCCAGAATATTACCCCCAATCCCGTGATTTTTTATCTTGAGCAATAATCTTTTGTGTGGCACCTTGTCAAATGCCTTTTGGAAGTCTAAATACACTACATCCACTGGTTCCCCTTTATCCACCCTGTATGTTACTTCCTCAAAGAACTCAAGCAAATTTGTCAAACATGACTTCCCCTTCATGAAACCATGCTGAGTTTGTCCTATTAAATTATGTTTATCCAAATGTCCCGTTACTGTCTCCTTAATAATGGACTCTAACATTTTACCAACCACAGATGTTAGGCTAACAGGTCTATAGTTTCCAGCCTTCTGCCTACTACCCTTTTTAAATAAGGGTGTTACATTAGCAGTTTTCCAAACTGCCGGGACCTTTGATGAGTCCAGGGAGTTTTGGAAAATTATTACCAATGCATCCACAATCCCTACCGGCACTTCCCTCAAGACCCTAGGATGTAAGCCATCAGGTCCAGGGGATTTATCCGCCTTGAGTCCCATTATTTTACCAAGTACCACTTCCTTAGTGATTTTAATCGTATTTAGCTCCTCCCCCCCTAGAGCCCCCTGTTTGTCCAGTGTTGGGATATTCTTAGTGTCCTCTACCGTAAAGACTGATACAAAATATTTGTTCAGCGTTTTTGCCATCTCCATGTTTCCCACCATTTATTTCCCGGTCTCATCCTCTAAGGGACCAACATTTACTTTAGCCCCCCCTTTTCTTTTTATATAACTATAGAAACTTTTGCTATCTGTTTTTATATTTTTTGCTAATTTACTTTCATAATCTCTCTTCCCTTTCTTAATCAATCTTTTAGTTATTTTTTGCTGTCTTTTAAAGACTTCCCAATCTTCTATCCTCCCACTAGATTTGGCTACCTTATGTGCCCTTGTTTTTAGTTGGATACTATCCTTAATTACTTTACTTAGCCACGGATGGCTATCTTCTTTTACACCCTTTTTTCCTCAGTGGAATATATATTTTTTGGAAGTTGTAAAATAACTCCTTAAATGTACACCACTGATCATGTACCGTCTTACCCTTTAATCTATTTTCCCAGTCCACTCTAATCAATTCCGCTCTCATACCTTCGTAGTCTCCTTTATTCAAGCTCAGCACGCTTGTTTGAGATCCAACCTTCTCACCCTCTAATTGAATATGGAATTCAACCATGTTATGGTCACTCATTCCAAGGGGATCCTTTACTAGGACATTTTTAATTAATCCTGTCTCATTACACAGGACCAAATCTAAGGTTGCTTGCCCCCTGGTTGGTTCAGTTACATACTGCTCAAGAAACCCATCCCTAATACACTCAATGAACTCATCCTCAAGGCTGCTCTGCCCAATTTGATTTGTCCAGTTAATATGATAGTTAAAATCCCCCATAATTATAGCTGTTCCCTTATTACAAGCCTCAACTATTTCCTGATTAATACTCCATCCAACAGAGTTGCAACTATTCGGAGGCCCATAGACTACGCCCACTAGTGTTTTTTTCCCCTTATTATTCCTTATCTCCACCCAAACTGTTTCACTATCCTGCTCCTTTGACCCAATATCATTTCTCTGTATTATAGTGATTCCTTCCTTTATTAACATAGCCACCCTACCTCCCCTCCCTTCCTGCCTGTCCTTCCTGATTGTTAAATAACCTGGTATGTTTAATTCCCAGTCATGGTCACCCTGCAGCCATGTTTCTGTAATGGCCACAAGATCATACCCATATGTAGTTATTTGTGCCGTTAACTCATTCATTTTGTTACGAATGCTACGTGCATTCAGATAAAGAACTTTCAAATGTTTTGTGACACTTAGTTCCTGTTTTTTCCCCTTTTACTACTTTACCTTTTACTCCATCTCTTCTGTCCCTTCCTGACATGTTCTGTTTTTTAATTCCCCCACTGCTACCTAAGTCTATGACCTTCTCCGTTGTCATTTCTATTATTTGCTCTCTAGAAACCTCCCCCCCACTAATTAGTTTAAAGCCCTCTCTACAGCCCTAGTTATATGATTCGCCAGGACTCTAGTCCCAGCACTGGCCAAGTAGAGTCCATCCCAACGGAACAGCTCCCTCCTGTCCCAGTACTGGTGCCAGTGTCCCAAGAAACAAAACCCATTTCTCCCACACCAGTCTTTGAGCCACGCATTTAACTCTTTAATTTTATTTATCCTAGCCAAATTCGCTCGTGGCTCAGGTAATAACCCAGAGATTATTACCCTTGAGGTTCTGTTTTTTAATTTGACCCCTAGCTGCTCATACTCCTTTAACAGAACCTTCTCCCTTGTCCTATCTACATCGTTTGTACCAACATGGACCACGACAACTGGATCCTCCCCCTCCCACTCCAAGTTTCTTTCCAGCCCAGAAGAGATGTCCTTAACCCTGGCACCGGGCAGGCAACACAGCCTTCGGGACTCCCGCTCTTGACTGCAGAGAACCCTATCTATCCCCCTAATGATACTATCCCCTACCACTACAACATTTCTTTTTACTCCCTCCACTTGAATGGCCCCCTGTACCACGGTGCTGTGGCCAGGTTGCTTATCCTCCCTGCAGTCCCCGCTCCTGCCCTCACAGGGAGTAAGAACCTCGATCCTGCTCGACAAGAGCAAGGGCTGCGGCTCCTTCAACACTACCTCCTGGATCCCTGTACCTGCCTCACTCATAGTCACACCATCCTGTCCCTGACCACAGACTACATCTGCATTAATTAATTTCATAGGTGTGACCACCTCCTGAAACATAGAGTCCAGGAACTTCTCCCCCTCCCTGATGTGTCGCAGTGCCTGAAGCTCGGTCTCAAGCTCTTTAACATGGAGCTTGAGTTCCTCTAGCAGCAAACACTTATCGCAAATGTAATCACCGTGAGCCTCAATGGGGTCCACCAGCTCCCACATTTCGCAACAGTGACACACCACCTGTTCACCCATATTTATGTAATTAATTAAATTTCTTATTATTAGTTATGAAGACCCTCTGCCCCGATATAGATGATAATATTACACCACTATTTAATAGGACTTACCAACTTAAAGGTATAGAAGAGAAGGTAGAGGACCTACCAACCAGCTGATCACCAACCTCCCTCGTGAATGCTGTCTGGGGGACCTGTCCGGTTGAATTGTCTTGCTGCTCCGCTTCTGCAGTGTTGGATTAGCCTGAGAGTGGGAAGCAACACAGAGCAAAAAGCACCCCCTCACCTCCCACTTGCCCGAACTCTCCCACTTACTTACACTCAATGCGACCGCACTCAGCGCTACCGCACTAAGCCCGCCCCTTTTTATACCCGGATTCTACTTCCGGTTTAAACTCCCCAACAGCTTAATTTACTCTAAAAAATTTAACTTACTTCAAATAATTAACTTTTTTACTCACTAAAATTCAGTAAATGCACTTAAAAGACTTTTTCTGCCACTTACCAAACTCTGCTTAAACTCAATGCGACTTGCATTGAGGACCGGGCCTCCCTGGAATCCATGGGCCTTTATGCTGCCGTACACCTGGAGGCCTGAGACCACAACTCTTCGCAGCCTGGGCAGCAGGGTACTTTCGGAATTGTTTCGCGGGTCGGAGGCGTACTCCGGAGGAACGCCTCCGACCGCAATTTCTAGGACAATGTGGAACCCACTAATTATCCCTCAGTGCTTTCTCCTATCAATCGGTGGCCAGTCCATAGCACAAACCAGTTCATAATTCAGCACTCACTCAGAGAGGCAACAAGATATTTGTGGGAAATAGAAAAATCTCATACAGGTGCAGTTAATGATGCTCAAGGCATAATATTTGTGCAGTGCAGGGATTGCTTCATCCTGCAGTGTTTGGGCAGTGCAGATTGTTTGAGCCTGCAGTATCAGCTGTGGCTCAGTTGGTAGCACACTCGCCTCTGAGTCAGAAGGTTGTGGGTTCATAGTCCCACTCCAGAGACTTGAGCATGAAAATCAATGCTGACCCTCCAGTGCAGTACTGAGGGAATGCTGCACTGTCTGAGATGTCGTCTTTTGGATGAGATGTTAAACTGAAGCCCCGTCTGCTCTCTCAGGTGGATGTGAAAGATGCCATGGCTCTAGTTCAAAGAAGAGCAGCAGAGTTATCCCTGGTGTCTTGGCCAATATTTATCCCTTAATCAACATCACATTTGCTGTGCACAAATTGGCTGCTGTGTTTCCTACATTACAACAGTGACCACCCTTCAAAAGTACTTAATTGGCTGTAAAGTACTTTAGGACGTCCTGAGGATGTGAAAGGCACTATATAAATGAAAATGCACGTCTTTTCAGTTTTTGGACTATGCAGAGATTGCTTCATTTAACTCATACTCTAGCTGAGCGAGAATTCCTTGATATTGCAAAACAGGTGGAAAAAACTTTGCCAACATGAAAAGACCAATATGTCTGCTGTTCATACCAGTACCACAGCAAAGTAGGTCAGCTGGTTGCATTTACAGACTTTTTGACTGCTCTTTGTTTCCGTTATAGAGCCGACATCATTCCAACACCCTGTGCTTGTGTTATCTGTAATTAAAATGTAGTTTTTAAAAATGACACTGACACTTATGATGTCTAAAAAAAATGAGGAAGTTTTTTTTAAAAGTCTTTTAATTACCATTTGGGTCAAAATCCCAGAAGACACATATCCGTGTTAAATTGCCCTGAAAGCAGAAACAATTCATGTGTTTAATGCTGTATTTTCTTTCGCAGTTTATATTACTCAGGTCTACAAAGGCAGAGTTATTTTCTTACTATCGGCTCTTATATATTTGAGTTTAATAGTTTCTGAGATTTGTAACACTTTGGTTTCCCACTGTGACTCCAATCACTGTATCAGCTGGCTGTTGTTTTCATCCTACACAGACACAGAATATGTATTATGGACTCTTGTTAATGTTGCACTCAATGGGGTGGATTTTAATGTCTCCTCCTGGCCTGAAGGTGGCGTCTGAACCCCAATTGCAACTTTGAGGTATAAATGTGGGGAGCCTGTGCCACGCAGGCTCTGCACTGTTCCACCAGCATTTAGTGGCGGACCGGTAGACCTAAAAGGGACTAGAGACTGCTCAATAAACAGACTTTTTTAAACATTTATTTTTGTAGGGCCAGGAGCAGCAGGAGCACTCCTCCTGGGCTCACAAAAAAACTCCAGCTCACTGCTGACCCGTCCCCCCAATCCTGGGATTGACTCCTTCTCCCCAGGCTCTGACTGTCGGGCATCTCCACGTAGCAGCGGGCTGATTCCCCGCCCTCCCCAACCCGTGAGCTGCCTCGGTTTGGTGCCTGTAGCTCGGCGGCTGCATGTAAATGAGGTCCTGGCTGCCAGACGGGGCTGATCTTAACTTGATGCGCACAACAGGCGGTCGGAGCGCGCCAGACCGCTTTAGCCGCCATTTTGAGAGCAGGGCCTCATTTACACATAACCGGTGAGGTGTGAGCGGCAAATTGGCGCTCTGAGACATAGCTCGCCAGTCGGGGAGGGAGGGAACTCATCCTGCTCCTACGTGGAACCACCCGTAGTGAGAGCCTGGGGCGATCCCGGGTAGGGTGGGGCCTTACATGGGCAGGTAGCGCACTGAGTTGTTCTCTGTGGACCCTCCCCAAGACGGAGCACCAGTGTAACTGGGGTGATAAATGATCCAGCATGACATTCAGGCCACTACTGCCCTGTATGTGCCAGGCAGCGGTACTTAAAGCCAACCCCAAGGTGGTAATAACAGTCGGACGCTCTATCTGACAATCACCTGTTTTTGTACCTCAAATTAAAATTGGCCTCAGTAGTTTTTATTTCTCTTCGCTGAAGAGTTTTTTTTCAAAACACACACACAGGCACGAAGAAGTTTGACGAATTAGGATACAAAGCGTTACTTTTGAAAAAAAGAGTCACACTTATAGCACCTCCAGCACTTTAAACAGTTTAAAACTTGCTAACAGATTAACAATTGTTCAACTGCGCTAACTGCGTTTCACCGGTGGAGAACTGCCAGCAAAGCGATCGCTACAATGGAACTGCCATGATCACCACCCGAATAACATTGTATCGGATGGACTGTTGTGTTGAAAAGCAAATTTTGATCGTTGTAAGCAACTAGTCACTACAATCTGTAACTCTGGACTGCAGCGTAATTCTTAAATGTGCTAGAGCCTGCAGATATGGTCGGCGGTGTGAGCAGTCTGATTGACTGGTGGCCTGATTTTGATGGTATACCGTCTTTTATCTTGATCACTTCAACCATGGAAGAATGCAATTGCGGTGCTTTTAAAGACACATGCATGCCTTCATAAGATTAGCAAACAGCTGACCTCTCCCTTGAGAAAATCTTACACCGCTTTCAAAAATTTGAATCACCCTCAGAGTGATGAGTTCAAACCAGTACGATGATATGCTTTCTGCACTGATATGTAAACTATATTGGCCCACTAATTCGGGTCCAAATGCGTGAGTACGGTCTGGGTACTCACGCATCTGGCCGGATGAAATGCCGGCGTTCAGGAAACACCGTGCATGTGGGGAACGCCGGCATTTCCAGTCCTCTGAACGAAGGGGTTCAGAGGCACAGCGCGTGCGACTGCACAGGCAGCGCGTGCGCAGTGAACTTCGTCGATTTCATTCATGGATTCAGTGAGGGTAAGTCCTCACAAGTTACACTTGAAAAAAGCATGTGTAAAGTTGCTCCAAGGCTGCGGAGGAAGATATATTTTATCGTGGAGCTTCTGAAAGGCAATATTTTTGTTTGGGAAAGGGAGGAAAATTATTTTAAGAAATGCTGAGGTTAGTTTTAAAGTTTAATTTTTTTTTTTTAAACGGGTTTTCAGTACGGTAGGTAGAAGGAGCAATTGTGGCTGTGTGAATTGAATGTGAGAATGAGTGTTCTAAAATGAGTAATGTAACATTTCCAACACTTTTAAGAAAGAAACTTTTCATCAGTAATAAGTAATTATGTATGTATGTCCGCATATATTCCTTTACGTATATGTATGAATGTTTTATATTCCTTTACTTATGTGTATGAATGTATGTTTTTAATTATGATTTTCCAATAAGTTACTTTCTCTGAAAGTCATAATTAAATACATACATTCATACACATAAGTAAAGGAATATATACATACACGCAAAGGAATATATACAGACATACATACATAATTACTTAAAAGAATATATTACTGATGAAAAGTTTCTTTCTTAAAAATGTTGGAGTCATTTTCACATTTAATAAACACAGCAAATTCAATTCACATAGCCACAATTGATCCTTCTACCTACAGTACTGAAAACCCGTTTTAAAAAACAAAAATAAACTTTAAAACTTACCTCAGCATTTCTTAAAATAACTTTCATCCCTTTCCCAAACAACCGCAGCCTCTGGAGCAACTGTACTCATGCTTTTTTCATGTGTAAGTTGTAAGGACTTGACCTTACTGAAAGCATGAATGAAAGCGGCAAATTTTACTGCGCACGCGCTGCCTGTACAGTCGCATGCGCTCTGCCTCTGAACCCCTTCGTTCAGAGGACAGGAAATGCCGGTTTTCCCCGCATGCGCTGTGCATGCTGAAAACTGGCATTTCCTCCGGACAGACGCGTAAGTACCCCGACCGTACTCGCGCGTTTGGAAGGGAATTACTGGGCCAACATTTTACATGTCAATAAAATGAAAAATTTAACAATTGCACGATTTGCCCCCTCGCATCTGCGACTGAGGGTTCAAGGAGGTGCATTGCGCCACGGGTCATCGTCGTACGTATCCTCACACTGTTCCCTTTCGGGAACTGTATGAAGTGGTGGAAGGATTTCTGGCCACGTTAACACTCCTTCCGTGACCATAACCATCTTCATACCAGCCATTAGGGTGGTTAGTCCTATGGCGTGAGGGTTTTACGGGCTCCCACAACCCATCTGAGGGGGGGGGGCCACCCACACCCGCGGACGCAAGTATCCCGCTGGATGTCCACCCAGAATTTATAGTTGGAGCTCCGACTCCACTTGCCGGGACTGTCTGGAGCGGGGTTCGAAACCCTACTCCTTCTGGCCCAGCGGCGGGGATGCTTACCGCTACGCAAAAGGCCCACTCCGCACAAAAGGTGACACCCATACGTTTCCTGCGCCTTTTCCCTCCCCGTGACTGGAGCCCTATGCTGCCACTTGAAAGACCAAGCTATCATCTGTCCTTTTTGCGGCGCCTTTGACTTCTCATTACCAATGATGAGCAGGCGCTGCGCCTCCACCTCATTGAGGAGATTGCTGAGGTCATCATCAGTTCAATTGTGAGTTCTTTTAATGCCGTGAATTGTGCTCATTCCAGCCATTTCACGTTGCTAATCGGATTGGGCCTTTGGCATAGCGGTAGGATCCCCGCCGCTGGGCCAGACGGGGTAGGGTTTCAAACCCCGCTCCAGACAGTCCCGGCAAGTGGAGTCGGAGCTCCGGCTCTAAATTCTGGGTTGACATCCAGTGGGATATTTGCGTCCGTGGGTGTGGGTGGCCCCCCCTCCTTGTATAGCTTGTGGGAGCCCGTAAAACCCTCCCGCCATAGGACTAACCACCCTAATGGCTGGTTCAAAGATGGTTATGGTCACGGAATGAGTGTTAATCATGGCCATAAATCCTTCCACCACTTCATACAGTTCCCCAAAGGGAACAGTGTGAAGACACGTATGACGATGACATTGCTAAATAAATGGAATAAAAAAAATTATTTTAGGGCTTTTAAAAGTCTTTAAATTGCTTTAATTCTGTTTCAAACTACTTCAGATTCTTCAAAATAATGCAAACGTTTTTAAAAGTTTATAAAAGTTACCAAAAGCTTCATAAAAATACCAAAAACCTATTTAAAATGCTGCTTTGCATGTAAAAATGCTTAGCAGCTTGTGAGAAACATTGGGGGCGTGTCCTATTAAACTGAGACCTCAAGGGGCGTGTCTCACTTGCACAGCGCGCTCCAGGCTTCGCGCTGGCTGCACTCCTGGGCGGCGTGACGTCAGACGCTGCCCGGGATTCTTCTTTTTCAAATACGAATTCCAGGCATCCCTGGAGGTGAAATGTCAGCGCGTCGGGTAAGTGCATATACGGGGCTTGCACGCGCGGCAAGCCACCGACCCGAATTACTGGGCCATTGAAGTAATGCAGTATATCTGGCACTTAATTTCACAATGACGGAAGGCTGTAGTTCTAGCAGAAAATCATGATAGCCTGAAGTTGATTGGATACATCCACATTAATTTGCTAAATTGCTGATTGTCGGACACTGCAGAAATTCTTTCTTCTCAAGTAAAAATACAGGTAGACTACCTTTTATCCGAACTTCCGAAAACCGAAACCCTCTAAAAACCGAAGGTTTTTTCGTTCAGCGTAAGTCGTGCGCACGACATGACCAGAGTGGCACACGACCCCGACCCCCGCCGACGACCCGCCGACCCCCCCGCCGACCCCGACCCCCGCCGACCCCCCCGCCGACCCCCCCGCCGACCCCCCCCGCCGACCCCCCCGCGGACCCCCGCCGACCCCCCCGCGGACTCCCGCCGACCCCCCCGCCGACCCCGACTCCCGCCGACCCCCCGCCGACCCCCCCGCGGACCCCCGCCGACCCCCCCGACCCCCACCGACCCCCCCCCGCCGACCCCGACTCCCGCCGACCCCCCGTGGACCCCCCCGCGGACCCCCGCCGACGCTGACCCCCCTGACAACCCCCCGCCGACCACCCCCGCCGACCCACCCCCGACAAATTTCCCAGTCTTATAAAATACCTTCCGAAATCCGAAATTTTCCGAAAACCGAAACACGGCTGGTCCCGAGGTTTTCGGATAAAGGATAGTCTACCTGTATTGTGGAAAAATTAGGATTGGCGTGCAATCAGCCAAAATTCCAATTTCCAGGACTCCTATAAAGAGGACTAAAATTGCCGCTCCCAGAAGCTGCTTAGACATTACGGGGGTAATTTTAACCCCCCAAAACAAATGGGTTTGCATTGGGTGGGAGGTTAAAACGTTAAAAATATGAAACAGGAACCCAATCCACCTCGAACCTGTCCACTTCCGGTTTTAATGGAGGCAGGATGAGGGGCGGGTGACCAACCTGCTGTCACGAGATGGGTCGGTTTATATGTTTATATTTTTAACCCACGATGGCCAGATTTCCCGGGCTTCAGGAAACCTGGCAGATAAAAGGAGGCGAGAAGGGTCGGATCCTTTACAGCACTGCTTGTGGGCCAGGAGGAGCAGAAGTGGTTCCTCTAGGCCCAACAAGCTAACCTGTAAACCTGCTCCCCACCTCCACAATCTCCCCCCCCCAACACACCGCCATCACTGTCCCTTCTTCTTCTTAGGCAGTCCCTTGGAACCGAGGATGACTTGCTTCCACATTAAAAATGAGCTCGCAGGTGACTGATTAGTCCAATGCGGGACCTACAGTCTCTGTCACAGGTGGGGCAGACGGTGGTTGAAGGGGCGGGTGGGTGGGGTGCTTGTGTTGACGTGCGCTCCTTGTGCTGCCTGCGCTTGGCTTCCGCTTGCTCCCGGCGAAGAGACTCGAGGTGTTCGGCGCCTTCCTGGATGCTTCTCCTCCACTTTGTGCGGTCTTGGGCCAGGGATTCCCCAGTGTTGGTGGGGATGTTACACTTTTTCAAGGAGGCTTTGAGGGTGTCCTTGAAGCGTTTCCTCTGCCCACCTGGGGCTCTCTTGCCATGCCGGAGCTCCGAGTAGAGCGCTTGTTTTGGGAGTCTCGTATTGGGCATGCGGACAATGTGACCCGTCCATTGGAGCTGATTGAGCATGGTCAGAGCTTCGATGCTGGGGATGTTGGCCTGAGCAAGAACACTGACGTTGGTGCGCTTATCCTGCCAATGGATTTGCAGGATCTTGCAGAGGCAGCGTTGGTGGTACCTCTCCAGTGCTTTGAGGTGCCTGCTGTACATGGTCCATGTCTCTGAGGCATACAGCAGGGCAGGTATCACTGCTGCCCTGCAGACCATGAGCTTAGTGCCGGGTTTGAGATCTTGGTCTTCAAACACTCTCTTCCTCAGGCGACCGAAGGCTGCACTGGCACACTGAAGGTGGTGTTGGACTTCGTCGTCGACATCTGCGCTTGTTGACAGTAGGCTCCCGAGGTATGGAAAGTGGTCCACGTTGTCCAAGGCCTTGTCGTGGATTTTGATAATCGAGGGGCAGCACTGTGTGGCGGGGGCAGGTTGGTAGAGGACCTTTGTCTTACGGATGTTTAGTGTAAGGCCCATGCTCTCGTATGCTTCGGTGAAGTTGTTTACGATGATTTGGAGTTCGACCTCCGAGTGATCGCAGGCACAAGCATCGTCTGCATACTGTAATTCGACGACAGAGGATGGGACGACCTTGGATCTGGACTGGAGGCGACGGAGGTTGAACAGTTTCCCGTTTGTTCTGTAAATTAGCTCCACTCCAGTTGGGAGCTTACTGAGGGTGAGATGGAGCATTGCAGCAAGGAAGATTGAGAACAGCATTGGTGCGATGACACCAGATAAAAGGAGGTGAGAAGGGTCAGATCCTTTACAGCACTGCTTGTGGGCCAGGAGGAGCAGAAGTGGTTCCTCTAGGCCCAACAAGCTAACCTGTAAACCCTCTCCCCACCTCTACAATCTCCCCCCCCCGACACACCACCATCGCTGACCACCCTGTGATCTCTGACCACCCCGTGATCACCGACCCTCTCGTGATCACCGAACCCCCCGTCACCGACCTACCCATTATCGACCCCCCATCACCAACCCCCGATCACCGACTCTCCCCCCAAACTTCCATCTCTCCCCCCATCTCCGATTCCCCTTCAATTTCTCCCTGACCTTCTGTGATCTCCGACCATCCTGTGATCACCCCTGACTTTCCTATCTATGCTTTACCCAACCCCCTCCCCACAATCCCTATCCCCAACAACCACCAAACCTACCTGCTCCTGGGCTGTGGTCTCGTACTGCAGGATTTCCCCCGCTCGAAATCCAGCCAAGCCAAGGACTGAACAATATTATCAATAATTAATGAAATGCCATGTGCCAAAATCCCACTCCACTTGGGAAGGAAGTCAGGATTTTGCTAAAGTGGCAAATTTGGATATAAGTTCCAAGAGGAGGTGGAATTATTATTCTAAAGTCTAGTGGTCAAGACCAAAAGATAAATCTATACCAAGGGACTAGAGAGAAATTGTGGAGCAGAAATTGGTTCAGGGCAGTCTAGTTCCATTCCCAGCCATTCGTTCTTCCGTGGCTTTAGACGGAACTGTTTTAACAGTTGGGAATTGTCTTCCTTAAACCATTTGCCTAAAAATCCTGATTAATAATAACTTATCTTAAAGAGACACTATAATATCTGATAAAAAAACAAAAAATATTTGTAGGTCCAAATGCCAGCTTGTCCTCCGTTATTTAGTTAAATGTAATGAAGGGATACATTGAATGTTATCCTCTGAGTTATTTTTCTCTCTTAATCTTGAGGACAGGAAGTATCTGAGGACTTATCACCATGCTGTATGCATCATTGCTACTGGTTTTAATTTGTGAAGTTACAAGTGACCTATAAGGATTCACATCCTCATTGCTGTTCGGAGGAGTTGCACATTAATCCTCATTACATGCAAAATTGTCACTGTTGCCGTTAATCAACGTATCATGAAGGCCGTCCATACACGCTAAGTCACCCGTTATACACACAGAGCTAGTATAAAACATTTGGTCCCCAAGATTTTTCTGGAACATGCATTTCTCATATTTTGAAAAACCCTCTGAGCTAGTTACAGAACATGTCTCATTCCCCTCATCTGGATAGTACCGCAATATCACTGTTTTGTTTTGATAATTGAAAGAATTATAGAAATGTTTAAGCCATTGGAGTTTGATCTTAACTTTCAAATTATTGATGGTGTTCCTTCCTCATTTTGCTGGTGATTCACTCTTACCCAATTAGGTTCCCCAATGCTTGACATCATTCCCATTAAAGAAGCAAGCCATTACATGACTTTTACTATTGACAATTATTAATTGTCCATTAAGCTGTGTATCAGAGTACCTCTGGTTGACTTAACTTCCACTTCCTTACCTCTATTTGCTTCCTATCTCAGTTGAACTGTGTTGACACATGGGAAAGTGACAAGTGAGAGAGGGTCAGGGGGAAACATACAGCACATCAGTTTGTGGTGCACTTGGCTATAGTCCAACATGCTGGATCACCAGGCTGTCCTCTTCCCTGCGTCTTTTATAACATCAGGTCGGGCCTCCTCACGTTAATTTCAGGTTTTTTTTTGCTGGAAAATCCCTCAAACTATCCGGTAATTCAAATTAAGCAATTCAAATATAACAGCACCGGAGCTGTTGTTGTTTTTGTCCGATCTCAATTGGAATGAACAGATACGATAGCAAAATACTGCAGATGCTGGAAATCCAAAATAACAACAGAGAATGCTGGAAAAACTCAGCAGGTCAGGCAACATCCGTGGAGAGAAATTTGAGTTGACGTTTCGGGTTGAAACTGAAGAAGGGTTTCAACCCGAAACGTCAACTCAAATTTCTCTCCGCGGATGTTGCCTGACCTGCTGAGTTTTTCCCGCATTCTCTGTTGTTATTTTGAATGAACAGATAATTGGAATTAAGATATTTTGAATCAGGAGGAGTAGACAGTGGCCCAGAAATTCAGGTCTTCATGGGTGAGTATGCATGGGGTACTCACCTGTAGGCCCAATGGAAGTGCCGGTTTCCTGCATGCACTGCGCATGCGCGGGAAACCGGCACTTCCGTTCTTCTGAATGAAGGGGTTCAGAGGTCGAACGTGTGCGCGGGAGAGGCTGCGCGTGCACATCGAACTTCGTTTTTTTTTACAGCTTTTCCCAGGAGGGTAAGCCTGCAGAAGTTAGAAATGTAAAAAGCAGGCGTAAGGCCTGCTTTTTACAAGGTAAGTAGTGAATTAATTAAAATTAAAACATTTTTTCCACAGGTTAATTATTTTTAAATACTTTAAAGCAAGGTAAGTTTATTTTTAGCCCCGTTAGAAAATAAAATTATTTTTTTCAAAAATTTAAATTATTGTTTAAAATAGTTATTTCATGTAATTTATAGTTTATTTAAAAAATGTGATTTAAAAAAAAATTTATTTGAAGATTTAGTGCTGTTTTGAGGCCGTAGTATTTCTAAGTCTTGACAGCACTTCCTGTCAGACTTATGAATGGGGCATTCCCTGCTCCGATTGGCTCCCCATGGCCCACGTGATCCCAGGGAATGCATCGAACTAACTGCGCCCCGGGATATGCAAGCACTGCGCGCCGGCAGCTGGAGCAGGCCCCGGATCGGAATTCCACGGGGGCCCACAGCTCAACGGCCGGCGCGCAAGGTAAGTGCAGATCGGGGGCTTGCACCGAATTTCTGGGCCTATATCTGCTCCTAGAGTGATGTGGAGTGCAAATGCAGTGTGTTGTGGAGTAGTGGGATGCATGGTTGATCCTTATTCTGCTGAGTTCCATGTGCGTCAACAGCGTTTCTGCCACACTTCTGACAAAGTTATGGTGGCACGGCAGCAGAATGTCCAAGGAAATTCAGGGCCAAATTGTGATATATTTCACTTTAGAACTGAAAATGTCAGTTAGTTACATTTTACCCATGACAAGCCACTGGTCTTCCACAGGTGGTAACTACAAGTAGTGTTATGACTGACAGCAGTGCTTTGGAACCAGACTTTTAATTGCTCCCCTTTTTAAAGTGTCAGTGATACAGAGCTACTGTAGGTCTGTTGGACATGATTGAGCTAGCAAGCATACCCATCCACTTTATTTCACTTCCCCCCTGCTTGCAGAAATGGCAAGATCATTCAGATGCTGGTTGAAACTTTGACATAGCACTGACCCATTTTCTGGGTCGGGGCTCATTAAAATCACAGGGTGGACTCTTGGTGGGATTCCCACCTTCAAGGGAGAGCCTGCCAGTGCCAACGAAGATCCAAACAGAAGACCCAACAAGGGGCTTAGAGGAGCAAAAGTGCCCCGAAGATTGTAATGAGTGCTCAGCTGAGACCGAAGTCTTCAGCCGGTAAATCTCTGGGGCCGTCTAGAGAGAGAGGAGGGTGCTCCCTCCATTTGCGTATTAATCCCGACTTCCTGGGCATACCACTACTTGCCATATGAAAGAAAGACTTGCATTTATATAGCGCCTTTCAAGACCACTGGACGTCCCAAAGTGCTTTACAGCCAATGAAGTATTTTTGAAGTGTAGTCACTGTTGTGATGGTAACGGCGGTAAGTGTGGCAGAAAGCAGGAAAATCCACCAGGACTCTAGGCCCTGCACTCCTCATTACCATTTACGTTAGGGGAAGGAGCAGGCAGTGGCTGTCCCAATGGGGGAGGGAAGTCCAGTCGAATGGTGAGATGGTGGTAAGCGTCACCAGACAAATTTCCTGACATTCTCTGCTGTGAACTCCATCCCAAATTTCAGGCAGGGTTGTGGAGGAGAGTTCCTCCTTTAATATCTTAACTCTGGTCGCTTGTCTCTGTGGATACAGACAGGAATCCTATACTAATCTAGCTCGCTTACACTTTGATTCACAGTATATTGTTGAAGAAAAACCCAACAAAACAGAAACCGAGAATGTACCATTTACCACTGTAACCTGTCAGTTCACCACTCACTGGAAGATGCCACGTAAAACAATCAGGAGTACAAATTGGTCTTGGGCGGTAGCGAGAAAAGGATGATAGTGAATCTGCAGCCCATTTTGCATTCTGCCCAATTTTCTTCTCCATTGAAGTCAGTGGAGTATAAAAAAGGCTGCTGATTTGCTATTGTCCGTTTTGTGATATCACCCAAGATAAATTTATACCCCTTATTTACACAGTAAAACACAAATTTAGATTAGTGCCCATCTATAGTATCATTACAACAATAACCACCCGGCTCCAGACCTCATTACAGCCTTGGTCCAAACATGGACAAAGGAGCTGAATTGCAGAGGTGAGGTGAGAATGACTGCCCTTGACATCAAGGCAGCATTTGACCGAGTGTGGCATCAAGGAGCCCTAGGAAAATTGAAGTCAATGGGAATTGGGGGCGGGGGGGTGGGGGGGGGTTGCAGGTGGAAACTCTCCACTGGCTGGAGTCATACCTAGCACAAAGGAAGATGGTTGTGGTGGTTGGTGGTCAATCATCACTTCAGGAGCTCCTCAGGGCAGTGTCCTAGGCTCAACCATCTTCAGCAGCTTCATCAATGACCTTCCCTCCATAAGGTCAAAAATGGGGATGTTCGCTGATAACTGCACAGTGTTTAGTGCCATTCGTAACTCCTCAGATAATGAAGCATTCCATCTACAAGATGCAGCAACTCGCCAAGTCTTCTTCGGCAGCTCCTCCCAAACCTGCGACCTCTACCACCTAGAAGGAGAAGGGCAGCAGGCGCATGGGAACACCACCACCTCCAAGTCATACACCATCCTGACTTGGAAGTATGCCGCCGTTCCTTCATCATCGCTGGGTCAAAATCCTGGAACTCCCCCCCTGACAGCACTGTGGGAGTACCTTCACTGCACAGACTGCAGCAGCTCACCACCACCTTCTCAAGCGCAATTAGGAATGGGCAATAAATGCTGGCCTTGCCAGCAATGCCCAGATCCCATGAAAGAATAAAAAATAACGTGTATTTATATAGCGCTTTTAACGTAGTAAAACGTCCCAAGGCATTTTACAGGAGCATTATCAAACACCCCTTGTTTCTTTCAGTAGGATCTTTTCCCCATTTTTGTTTTGCATTTTAACCCTCAAGAACTAGGTAGCTTAACTGCACCAAAATCAAAAATCTAATGCAGTAACAGCATTGACTCAAACTTGTCCACAGCTTCCTTACATTATATAGCTTCCAGAGACTTTAGATAGCAAGGCTTATGACCAAAATATCCCATATGTATCAGACAATAATAATGATAACAGGCTGTGAACTAACTCAGGGATACACCTTAGGCTCCTAAGCTATCTCAACTTCCCAGATTTGCTTTCAGTCACAGCACATCGGAAAATTACAGGTAAAAAGATCAGGTCTCAACCTCCGCTGTGCTCCTCTGGGCAATTCCAGAGGTTACTATGGCTGGGACACAGTTCGTCTTGGTATCGGAATGAAAAACATTGCATAAAGATATCTAGAAACAGCTATTAGCTTTGTGGGGAGGCTGCCAGCCATTGTTCTGAGCAGAAACCACTCTTTGTTTAGTCAGTCATGCAAATTCTTGAAATGTTAATATATGCAAACTTGAATACTCCTATTCAACAGTAAAATAATTTTAGTTGAAGCCAAGAGCAAATCACTCAACAGATAGCCAATACACTACTATTGCACACTTTGGCCTAGGCTTTCTGTATCACCAGCCCCCCACGATTGTTTTGGGTGGATCTGGGTTTGGAGGGGCAGAAAAGTGCTTGGGGAAGCGTTCTACCATTTTCTTGGGCTGGGTCCCGTTGGGACATATGTTAAATGTATGCACTGGAGGGAAACACATGCTGGGATTTTCAGCGTGCGTGTGATGTAATGGGTGAGTTCTCCCCCTGGCTTCCAGTCGGGTGGGGAATACTGACCAGGATGCCGCAGGACCAGGTAGGTGCAGGGTCAGGGGAATTGGGGGTGGGGGTGCGGGGTTCTAAGCCGGGGGAGAGGGGGGGTTCTAAGCTGGGGGAGGGGGGGGGGTTCTAAGCCGGGGGAGAGGGGGGTGTTCTAAGCCGGGGGAGGGGGGGGGTTCTAAGCCGGGGGAGAGGGGGGGTTCTAAGCCGGGGGAGAGGGGGGGGGTTCTAAGCCGGGGGAGAGGGGGGGTTCTAAGCCGGGGAAGAGGGGGGGGTTCTAAGCCGGGGGAGAGGGGGGGGTTCTAAGCCGGGGGAGAGGGGGGGTTCTAAGCCAGGGGAGAGGGGGGGGTTCTAAGCCGGGGAAGTGGGGGGGTTCTAAGCCGGGGGAGGGGGGGGTTCTAAGCCGGGGGAGGGTGGGTCTAATCCCCCGGGGGGCATTCCGATCCCCGACCCCGGAGCTGAGTTGTGATCCGGGGGTGGGGGGGGTGGGTGGAGGGCAGGGTGTCTGCTGGTGGCTGAGCTTGGGGGGCTGGGAGGAAGCAGTCCTGCTCCTCCCGGCCCACAAGGATTGTTCCCCGGGGCTGTTCTTGCCTCACTGCAGTTATCGGGAATCCCGAGCCCCGGGATAACCGGCCGACCACAGTTAAACCTGCACAGCAGGTTAAAGCAGAGGCTTCAGGCCTCATTACAATATTTAAAATGCCCCCCGTCCCGTCTGAGTAAAAGGTGAAAGTAGGCAATTGGAGGCAGGTTGGAGTCGAGTTTTAGATTTTTACAACTTTCACTTCACTCATCGCCTCCCCCCCTCCCACCACCCCCACCTCCAACCCACCCATTTTTTTGTGTAACAATTCCCCCCACAGTCTCTGCTTTGTTCCCCATTTGCATCGTTTGAATGCTGATGCAAGGGCCACATGTTTGGCTGAGGAGTCCAGCATTCTATACTCCATAGATGGGGCCCCAAGAAGGGAAAGTCATAATTCTTTGCAAACAAAATGGACTGTTCTGCAGACAGCACGGATGCTGCAGGAGGCCCGTCACCTCAGAATTCCAACCTCTTTTGGTTGATCACCACGCTCCTGAATACAATGTAGGAAGCGATTCAATCACCTAAGTAGGGCCGGTTAAGGTGAGATCAATGTTACATTCACCTATATCCTGATACTAGCTGGAGTGCCCGGCGGTGCCGAGGGTTTTTTGAGGGCATGTTGTTGTTGGAAGAGAGAGAGAGGGAAAGAGAGAGAGAGGGAAAGAGAGAGAGAGGGAAAGAGAGCGAGAGAGGGAAAGAGAGAGAGAGGGAAAGAGAGAGAGAGGGAAGGAGAGGGAGAGAGAGAGAGGGAAGGAGAGAGAGAGAGAGAGGGAAGGAGAGAGAGGGAGAAAGAGGGAAGGAGAGAGAGAGAGAGAGGGACGGAGAGAGAGGGAGGGAAGGAGAGAGAGAGAGAGAGGGAAGGAGAGAGAGAGAAGGAGAGAGAGAGAGAGAGAAGGAGAGAGAGAGAGAGGGAAGGAGAGAAAGAGAGAGAGAGGGAAGGAGAGAGAGAGAGAGGGAAGGAGAGAGAGAGAGAGAGGGAAGGAGAGAGAGAGAGAGAGAGGGAAGGAGCGAGAGAGAGAGAGGGAAGGAGAGAGAGAGAGAGAGGGAAGGAGAGAGAGAGAGAGAGGGAAGGAGAGAGAGACAGAGAGCGAAGGAGAGAGAGAGGGAATGAGAGCGAGACAGAGAGAGAGGGAGAGAGAGAGACAGAGACAGAGGGAAGGAGAGAGAGAGGGAAGGAGAGAAAGGGGAAAGGGGTGGGGGGAAAGGGGTGGGGGGAAGGGGGTGTGGGGAGGAAGGGGGGGTGGGGGGGAAGGGGGGAAGGGAGGTGGGGGGAATGGGGGGAAGGGGGTGTGTGGGGTGGGGGAGGGGGTGTGTGTGGGGGGGTGTGGGGGTGGGAAGGGGGTGTGGGGGAAGGAGGGGGGAAGGGGGGGAAAAGGATGGGGGGAGCCAGCAGACCCTCTCCCCTCTGCCAGTGTTGAGAGTTGCGCTGCCGGCGGCGGTTGGAGAAGGCTAGGCCCCGAGGCCTCGGGCACCCGCACTGACATGGCCCAGCCGAGCCCAGCACCCCGGGCAGCCCGAGCTCCGCAGCCGCCGTTCGGCCGCAGGCCACAAAGCACCCGAGCCCAGCGCTGGCGATGGCTCTGCGGAGCTCTGTACCGCCCCGCCAGCCTTTACAAAGATGGTGGCGGTGGCTACGCTCGGCTCAGTCCCGCCCCGCCAGCCTTTACAAAGATGGCAGCGATCGCGGGCCGCTTGTTGAGCGGGACGGGAGGTGCCTAGCTCGGGCGTGGCTGGGGTGGAGAGGCCGAGGCTTCGAGGCCTGCAGGCGGGGTAACTCTGGAATGTTGCGGCGCTCGGCGGAGGTAGCGAGTCAACAGGGGGAAAAAAAGGGTGAAAGTTAGGAAAATTAATGAGGTTAGAGAAAATATTTACAAATTAATTAACTTTTTTAAAAAACAATTTAATTGTGTTTTAAAAGCAACTTTTTTTTGCAGAAAGTGGGAAAAATAAATGAATAGTTAGGAATCAAGATGGCGGCCACTCACCTCAGCTCAGAAGGATTAGGCCCGCCCACACATGCAATGAAATGCCCCCCGTGATGCACCAATTGGTCAACCATCAGGTTAATCCCCTGTACGATTGGTCAACCATCACGTCACTCAACGCTAATGAGCGGAATGTTGCCGTTTTTTGAACCTTTTTTGTATACTGTCCTAACAATTTTTGTCTGACCAAAAAGTAAATATACCTATTAGAGTCCCCTAATGATAAGCTTTCTTTTGATATAACATATGTGTAGGTACGCTCTATAACTTTTGATTGTATAGCCGGACAGACAGACAGAAAGACAAACAGACAGACAGAAAGACGGAAAGACAGACAGACTGTTTTATTATATACTAGCTGGAGTGCCCGGCGGTGCCGAGGCTTTTTCGAGGACATGTTGTTGGAAGAGAGAGAGAGCGACTCGGGGGGGGGGGAAAGAGAGCGAGCGACTGTGGGGGGGGAAGAGAGCGAGCGACTGTGGGGGGGAAGAGAGTGAGCGACTGTGGGGGGGAAGAGAGCGAGCGACTGTTGGGGGGGAAGAGAGCAAGCGACTGTGGGGGGGAAGAGAGCGAGCGACTGTGGGGGGGAAGAGAGCGAGGGAGAGAGGGGGAAGAGAGCGAGGGAGAGGGGGGAAGAGAGCGAGGGAGAGAGGGGGGAGCGAGGGAGAGAAGGGGGGCGAGGGAGGGGGGGGCGAGGGAGAGAGGGGGTGAGGGAGAGGGGGGTGAGGGAGAGGGGGGCGAGGGAGAGAGGGGGGCGAGGGAGAGGGGGGGCAAGAGAGAGAGGGGGGCGAGGGAGAGAGGGGGGGCGAGGGAGAGAGGGGGGGCGAGGGAGAGAGGGGGGCGAGGGAGAGAGGGGGGTTGAGGGAGAGGGGGGGTGCGGGAGAGGGGCGAGGGAGGGGGGGCGAGGGAGAGGGGGGGCGAGGGAGGGGGGGTGAGGGAGAGGGGGGGTGAGGGAGAGGGGGGGCGAGGGAGAGGGGGGGCGTGAGGGAGAGGGGGGCGAGGGAGAGGGGGTGAGGGAGAGGGGGGGGCGAGGGATAGGGGGGCGCCAGGGAGGGAGGGCGCCGGGGGGAGGGAGAGAGAGAGAGAGAGAGAGAGAGAAGGGGGGGAGAGAGTGAGAAGGGGGGTGGAGAGAGTGAGAAGGGCGGGGAGGAGGAGGAGGGAGAGTGGGAGGAGGGGAGGAGTGTTTTGAGGGGGTCAGCGAAAGAGCAAAAAAAATTTTTTTTCAAAAACGGGTTTTAAGAAGATGGGAGGCCATCTTGAAAGTTTTTTAATGTTTTTAAAAAGCTGCCACGGAGAAGGAAAGCGCAGTCTGTGAAACCAACAGAATTTTTTTTTTTAAAGCTGCCACGGAGAAGGAAACCAACAGAATTTAATTTTTTTATTTTTTAAAAGCAGCCACGGAGAAGGAACGCGCAGTCTGAAACGAACAGAATTTAAAACATTTTTTTTTAAAAAGCTGCCACGGAGAAGGAACGCGCGGTCTGTGAAACCAACAGAAATGTTATTTTTTATTTTTTTATAAATGGGTGTTAAGAAGATGGGAGGCCATCTTGAAAGTTTTTTAATGTTTTTAAAAAGCTGCCACGGAGAAGGAACGCGCAGTCTGTGAAACCAACAGAAATTAAAAATTTTTTTTTTTTATAAACGGGTGTTAAGAAGATGGGAGGCCATCTTGAAAGTTTTTTAATGTTTTTAAAAAGCTGCCACGGAGAAGGAACGCGCATTCTTGCTGAAAACACCAAAAGTTATTTTTTTTAAAACGACTGTTAAGAAGGTGGGACACCATCTTCATTGTGTTTTAACGTTTTAGACATTGTGTTTTTACGTTTTACACATTAAAAAAAAAAAAAATCGCTCCTAACAAAACAACAGAAAATTCACTCACTTCTTAATCCTCCAAGTGACTCACATGTACTCAGGCCAGTGTCCGTCTCTTTGTTGATGAAAGAAGGCTAAGCTAATGTATTTATAGTCTCTGAAGGATTAGGCCCCACCCAGACAATAAACACACAGAAGGTGAGAATAAAGATGGTGGCCACTCACCTCAGTTCAGAACGATAAGGCCCGCCCACACACGCACTGATTGGTCGATCGTCATGTCACCGAAGCATAGGATTGGTCAATTGTCCTGTCACTCGACTCTAGGAGGGCCCGGCTGCACATGCGACGAACCCGCCCCCGCCACGCATTGATTGGTCGACCATCGGGTTGGTCGACCGTACGATTGGTCGACCTCAATGTCACTCTATGGTAATGAGTGGATAATGAGCGGAATGTTGAAGGTTTTTCGGATACCGCGTGCGCAATTTTTGTCTGGCCGAAACGTAAATACGCTTACCATCGTTTTGGAACGGTGAGCTTTCTTTCGAAGTAACGCACGCGTAGGTATGCTCTGTAACTTTCGAGCGCATAGCCGGACAGACACACACCCGAGGACAGACAGAAGGGCAGACAGAAGGACAGACAGACAGAAAGAACGATCCATTTATATATAGATAGATATAGATGTGTATCAGCCCAACCCGCTCAATCTGCCTTCTCATGCCTACTCCAGCACATCACTCCTCACACCAACTTACCTTGCAGGGGCACCCATCCCTCTCTGTCTATGCACTTCCTCACATCCCCATCTGTCCACCCACCACTGACACTCACCCTCATCCTTACGCAATGTTATGCCTCTCCCTGATAGTCACCCTCAACAAATGCTCTCCATTCATCCGTTTAGCACATGCCATAACTCTCACTCAAAGGTCTCTTCTTTCCCTCCTTACAGGAAAAAGAGCACAGAACATGAGGGAGAGACAGAAAACCAGAGGTGGCCCTCCACAGCTCTCACAGCTAACAAGTGCAGAGGAGGAGGTGCTGGAAATCAGTGGAGTCTCAGTGTGCCTGGCCATTGGAGATGGAGAGAGGGGGACCTCTTAGCTACCTGATGACAGAATGAACTAACAAACAGCCACATGGCATACAACACTCACCCATGTTGATGTGATGTCACCAGCGAGTGAAATATGATCATGTGCATAATGATAACGTCAAACTTTCTTACGCTAACAGTACTTATTCATGTCTTTAATCACCCAAAGGGCCTTCACGCGTCCCGCAGGAGATGGCCCAGTTGGCCACTGCCGCCGCTGACTCCTCAGAGGAGGCCACTACCCCTCAGATACTCCCACTTTGGTGGGACCAGTGAGGAAGATAGTTGGGTTTTCACCTGGTGACTCACATATCACAATTGAGCAAGAGCAGATGGTCGAGATGGACAGCAGTGGAGAGTCTGTGTCGGAGGCCGCAGAATGCTCCAAGCTCTGCTCAGCTGGACGCAGATGCTGAACCTCGGGGGGGTCACCGACGAAGAGGATATTTCTGGAGCAGCAGCGGAGAATGTGCGATGTACTGGCAGGCTTTCCAGCCGCACTGTGGACGCTTACAGAGAGATTAGAGGAGTCTGTCTCAAGCATGAGTGGCATGATGTCACAGGCCTTTGCGATGATGTCTTCATCCATGGAAAGAGTGTCCACCTGCATGGAGCATCAAACGCAGCAATCAAACGAGTGCTTGCAGGCCCTCACCAATGGCTTTCACACTATGAATGCCACCTTAAATAGGATGATCGATAGCCTAGCCTTGGACGTCAGCCAAGAGCATCTCAGCTGTCAGGGCAGGGATCTGAGCAGCCTGCCTCTACTTCTGCTGAAGCCACAGGGGTTGCACCTCGTAGAAGTGGTAGGAAAAGGAAGAGTAAAGATTTGTAGTAGTACAAGGGTATGCACATGGGTGAGTTACACATTGTTGGAATGTTATGCCTCTGTTTTATCTGTGAGCCACATAAATATTGTTTTGCATAACTTTCATGTCTTGCTCATTCTTGATTGCTGGCTGGCAAGTGACCTTTTCAGTTGTGTGATGATGAATGGGAAGACATAAATTGACGGCTGTGAAAGGGAGGTTTGGCTGTTTTCAGGACGCTTTGTGTTAGTGGCACTGACGGGGTGGGGGGGTAAAGTAGCTTTGCATATGGTTGTTAGATGGGTACACTGGTGGAACCTAAGTGATCCTTGCAATAATGAGGGCATCCTGGTTATTATGTCCGTGAATGATTGAGACACGGACAGCAGGAGTTGAACAAAACAAGTCTTTACTGATGGAAGTCAATAGTGAAACTGAAAACAACAGAGGCTCACTAGCGCCTTTTATACAGTGGTGGTCACTGCCGGTGCTGCAGTCTGAGACCACTTATTCTCTTAAAGGTACATACACAACAATTCCTCCCCTTTTAGATAAACAGTACATAACATTCATTTAACAACTAAATGATAACTAATTACAATCACAATTACGGTTGCTAGATACATTGGTTAGGTTTAAGCAATTATAAGTTCAGTCTTTGAGGAGGCTTCCTGATTCTGTCTGGATAACGCCTCTTTGGGGTATCAGGTTCTTCTGGCAATGTTGAGTCGGGATCAATGTCGTTGTTTGGTTCATCTGCTTCCAATATTACCGGTTCTGCGGTAGCTGCAATTGGTACGTTGATTTCATTGCCAGGTGTATCAGATCGTGGTGTGGAGTTGACGCTTTCCAGTGACTCTAGAATCTGGTCAGCATGGCGTCTTACAATCCTCTCTCCAACATCCACGGTATACATGAGAGGTCCTTGCCGTGTACAAATCGTTCCTGGCTGCCATTTCTCAGTGCGGTAGTCCCGGGCCAAAACTGGTTGACCTATCTTAAAACTCCTGGTTGGCCTTTCATTCATATTCTGAAACTGCCTGTTCTCCACATCTCTTCGGACGTTTGGCTTAACCAAATCCAAGCGGCATCGTAGTCTTCGATTGAAGAACATCATGGCTGGAGTTTGGTTGGTGACCGCATGTGTCGCATTCCGGTAGGCAAACAAGAAGTTGTCCACCTTGTGTTGTAGGGGTATATCTTCATTACACATTGCCTTGATAGCTTTCTTGAATGTTTGGACAAACCTCTCGGCCAATCCATTAGTGGCTGGATGATATGGGGCAGATGTGTAATGCTTAACACCATTGTTCTTTAAGAACCTCCGGAACTCTTCAGACACAAACTGTGGTCCATTGTCAGAGTGTAATGAAATCTGTTTGTCTTGCCTGTATTTGTTTTGCACTCATGTATATTACCCTCCCCCACACGGTGTATAGTTTCACTTCCTCTTCCCTGACTAACCTGGAAGGTTCCAGGTCTTGGCTCTTGGCTCCGCCCCTGACTTCTCTTACTTAAAGATCCCAGTATCTGTATGACTCATTCCTGTGAGCCAGTCAGTGTGTTGAGATGTTAGCTCTGATCTTAGTGATTAAAAGCCAACTTGTTAAAGTCTATGGGCTAGATTTTCAGTTGCTTGCGCCAGCAGTTAGCGCCTTAAGAGAAGTGATTTCCGGGCGCTATGCGTGTAGCGCCCGGGCGCAGCGCAGTTTGCGCCCTGCCCCAAATTAAGTTGCCCGTTAGCGCCGGCGCAAAGTTTAGCGCCCGCCCGGATGCGCGCGCAGAAAATGACGTCACATCCTCGTGCAACGCCCTTTGGCCGCCCCGATTGCAAACTTCAGTCGGACCGCCCCATTGTGCGGCGGGCGGCCGGAGCGTTTGGAAAAAGGAACGCAACACAACCAGCGCGGGCCCCGGGGGGCGCTAATTAAAGGGAACGTCCTCTCCAGTATAAAGGCCATCCATTATTTCAGAAAACAGTCTTGTGCAACGCATTTCTGGAGACACAACAAGGAGGATAGCTAACTGGTTTCAAGCAGCAAGAGCCAGGTATTTTTGGACTCAGGCAACAGCGCTGCAAGTGGCCATTTGGAAATTAGAGTGTTTGCCAGGATTTGATGGGGGTTGCATGGGGTGCCAACGCGGAGCTGCAGCTCCATGTCCGTAGGGCTCGCAGACGTATTGTGAGAGGGGCAGCCCTGGCTAGAGGCAGAGGGGGCTACAGGCGTCGGCCACGTAGGCCTTACCCAGTCAGGCTATACCGCCAGCAGCGCTCCTACCTAAACATGAGTGCCGCGCGATGTGTTAAAAGGCTCCGATTCCGGAAGGAGGTGATTGCAGAGATCTGCCACCTGCTTCGCCGAGATCTGCGGCCAAAGCTCAGGTGCAGGACGTCTCTGTCGGTGGAAGTGAAGGTGACAGTGGCATTGAACTTCTATGCCACCGGCTCCTTCCAATACGCTGCTGGGGACATAGCAAACATCTCCCAGTACGGCGCGCATCGCTGCATCCGCCAGGTGACCGAAGCACTGTTCAGAAGGAGAAGCCAATTCATCTCCTTCCCCATGGCCCTGGAGAGCCAGCATCAGCGCGCATTGGGATTTTCCAGACTCGGGGAATTCCCCTTGGTGCAGGGCGCCATTGACTGTACGCATGTGGCTTTGCGGGCCCCTCTGGAGCATGGCGAGCAGTATCGCAACAGGAAGGGCTACCATTCTCTGAATGTGCAGCTGGTCTGTGACCACAAGCAGCGCATCATGGCAGTCAATGCCAGCTTCCCAGGCAGCAGCCACGATGCCTTTATCCTGCGGCAGAGTACTGTGCATGACATGTTCCAGGCACAGCCTCCCCCAAGAGGATGGCTACTCGGGGACAAAGGCTATCCTTTGTGCACCTGGCTCATGACCCTGCTCCGCGCGCCCAGGACCGCTGCTGAAGAGGCCTACAACGAGAGCCATCAAACCACCCGCAACATCATCGAGCTAACTATTGGGGTCCTCAAGCAGCGGTTCCGCTGCCTTGATCGCTCCGGAGGAGCTCTCCAGTATTCGCCGGACCGGGTCTCCCAATTTGTGGTGGTTTGCTGCATGCTACACAACCTGGCTATCCGCAGGACTCAGGCACTGCCACCTGACGTTGGACCAGCACCTCAGGAGGAGGAGCAGGAGGAGCATGAGGAGGAGGAGGAGGAGGAGGAGGAGGAGCAGGAGTACGTTCCCAGGAGGGAGCGACCAGGGCCAAGGGCCGCACGACGCCACCTTATTACACGGTACTTCTAAGCCCCCTGTCAGGGAATGGCCAGGGGCCATGAGGGAAGATGAATGCAGCCGCTCCGCAAGCCCTCAGCCGGCGAAGCCAACAAACACTAAGAAGAACAACCATGGAGACTGCATGAATAAAGATAATTTTTTATTAAACAAAAATGAAAAGCCCTTCCCACATGAATCCCCAAAAACAATAAACGGGCCCCACAAAAAGCCCAACAAACGACTCACTCCCACAAACTGGGGAGGAGCCACTCCACCTTTATTGAAACCGGGCCTCAACGTCGGCCTAACGCAAAAAAAAAGCCCTCCAAAAGCACAACCATGGGCAAAATAAAGATGGCCACCGCCATATTAAAGGAAAGCTGGCCACACCCTCTACTGAGTGGCCCGCGAGGGCGAGACCTTGGCCAGCATTTTGCCTCCCCTGCCCTGCCTGCTGCTCCTTCGCAAGCTCTGCCCAGTGGCTGCTGCGAGGCTGGGGGAAGGCGCCTGAGGCTCAGATGCCCTTCCGCCAGATGCCGCTGGGGGGCGGCCTACACGGCGTTTGGGCCTCGAGGGGCCGTCTCCTGAGTGGCGCGCCTGAGCCTGGCCACCATCAGCTGCAGCCGCTTGCCCTTGACGCCCCAGAGGGGGAATGGCGGCGACGGATGGTGCAATGTGGGCCAGCTGGCGTCTGGGATGCGCTGGCTGGTGCTGTGGCGCGGTGGCACTCGGCCGGGCCCGCACTGCAGGATCCGCAGCAATCAGCCGACGGCCGGCTTGCTGGGATGGTCCAGCGCGGCGCCTGCCCTGGCGATGCCTGCCTGAGACAGCGCGTGTGGCAGCAGTGAGTGGCCCTGTGGTCCTGGTGTGCGCGTGCATCACATCCGCCAGGGTCTTGACGGCATCAGTTAGCATGCGGCCAGTCGCGGCAGTTGCTGCCCCGAACTCGCGCACACTGGTCGCCAGCGACTCGATGGCCTCAGGCATGCGCCCCACCACGCTCATGAGCTCCGTGTGGCGCCGGTCCGAGTCGTCGGCCATCTGATCGAGCTTCCGCACCTCCTCCGAAGTGAAGGTGTCCGGACTGGAGTCGCGACTCTCCCGCTGGGGAGGAGGGGGCCGAACTAGGGGACCCTTGCCGCGTTGGTGACGGCGAGTGTGCCGAGCAGCAGCACTCCCCTCTGATCCTTCCCCCCTTTGGGGGGAAGGCCGCGGGCCATGCGCACGGCTGCTGGGTGGCTGGACGCCACTGGTCCCAGAAGCTGCATTGCCCTGCGACAGTTCCTCCAGGCACTCGTCCAGTGAGGAGGTGTCGAGCATTTCCTCCTCTCCTGCGGGACGTGACTGTTCCCCCGAAGGTCCGGCTTGCTCCTCCTCCTCCTCCTGGTTGGAGGTGCTGTCACTGGCAGCCTCAGGGTCCTGGTCGTCACCAGCTGAAAGCAGGAATGCACAAGAGTAGCTTCAGAGTGAGGAGACGGCGTCAGCGAGGGAGTTAGGACTGGTGGGATTCAGCGCATTGGTAGGACAGTGGCAAAGGAGGTAGCTCGGATGGGCCAGTGCGACGCGAGAGGGCCAAAAGGCGAGGTCCTTACCATTGCCGGGCAGTGGAGGGTCGGATACACCGCACGCTGTGGGGACAATCACACGTGCTCCCATGAGCACACACACGCGCTCCTCCAGCCGAGTGAGCTTCTGCAGCTTGGCGCGGCCACCCCTGGCACGGGCCTGGCGATTAAACGCTACTTTAGCCTGCAAGAGAAAGGACGGGCTGTAAGTGCGCAGTGAAGCCCTGATGTAGTGTGCACTGCCTCCCATGGTGGAATAGCTTGGACAGAGTGAAGCCCTGATGTAGTGAGCACTGCCTCCCATGGTGGAATAGCTTGGACAGAGTGAAGCCCTGATGTAGTGTGCACTGCCTCCCATGGTGGAATAGCTTGGACAGAGTGAAGCCCTGATGTAGTGTGCACTGCCTCCCATGGTGGAATAGCTTGGCCAAAGTGTAGAGTGCCGAATGGCCATTTGATGCTCATGACTGTCCCAATGCTGCTGGCTGAGGGCTGGCCAAAAGGACTTTCAGGTCCCTTTGCCCATCATGTCAGGTGTACATGCAAGAATGAGGAGGAGACTGGAAAGGCTACTCACCCTCACAATCCTGGTCAGATCGTTGTACTTCTTACGGCATTGTGTGTGGGTCCTGGGGGCCTCGCCGGTGAACGTCACCCTCTGGGCGATCTGCTTCCAGGCTTTGGTGTAGTCGTGGTGGGTTGGATTCCTCCCACTGTCTGGAAACAAGATCTTGCGCCTCACCTCCAGAGCTGTGAGCATGATGTCCAGATCACCCTCTGAGAAGCGCAGGGCACGCTGACGGGCCTTCTCTGGCGTTGCCATGACTCCCTGGGGCTGAGCAGTAGTGTTGAGGCCTCTTTGCAAGGCTGCAGTGTGCAGGGCGTGGCAGCAGACCAATTCGTCCCTTCCCCCTTTAAGAGCTGGTCGGCACCACGGGGTCTGCTGTCAGTGCAAAAATGACCGCACCCGTGCTGCGCCCCGCCTGGGCGCTATCCCTCTGGACCGCCGGCTTAGCGCCTAAAGAGAGTAGTGGAACGCCTCTTTTAGCGCTCCACCAACCTCTTAGGGCGAAGCCACTGAATTCCCGGCAACGGGGCGCTACTTTGGGGCGGGCGCTAACTTCGGGCGGGCGCTAAGGTTAGCGCCCCAAAACTGCCTATACTGAAAACCTAGCCCTTGAACTTCTAGTTTTGTGGTTATTGAAGGCACATCAATTTTAATCACTAAAGAATACTAGGATGGATCGACTCCTAAAACCAGAGTGTCTGGACTTGGATCCACATTCTGCTGAAGCATCAAATCAATTTGGACACTGGCTCAAATGCTTCGAACTCTTCGCGAGGGCCTCATCCGCTAGCGAGGTAGATAAACTGAGTCTACTGGCTACTCGCGTTAATCATCGGATTTATTCGTTCATCCGGGACGCCACCTTTTACACGGAGGCCATCACTATCCTGAAGGCCCAATACCAGAGGCCAGTAAACGAAGTGTACGCCAGACATCTGCTGGCTACACGCAGGCAGCGACCTGAGGAATCAATGGACGATTTCTTACAGGGCCTAAAGGACTTGGTCCGGGACTGTAACTGCAAGGCCGTGACGGCCAACGTGTACTCTGACGAATTGGTCCGCGATTCCTTCATCACAGGCCTCAAATCGAATTATATCCGGCAGAGACTGCTGGAGAAGGAGGTCCTGGACTTAAAAAAGGCAGTGGCCACTGCGCGATCGCTGGACGTGGCCCAGAAAAACTCTGACTCTTATTCTTCCGGCCATGCGGCCCTCACCGCCTCGTGCGCGCTGAGCGGGCCGCCATCTTGGAATCAGCCATCTTCCCCATCCAGGTCTCAGACCAGCTCTACACCGCCGGAGTCCCCACACAGAAGTTCATCCAGGAGTCCTACTACAGCGGCAATGTCTCGAGGCCCGAAATGCTACTTCTGCGGCCAGGCCAAGCACCCCAGACAACGATGCCCAGCGAAGGACGCTACATGCTTCAAATGTAAGAAAAAGGGGCATTTTAGCAAAGTCTGCAGGGGAATCCGATTTCCAATTTCGTCACCGCCTCGTGCGTGCCGTGCGGGCCGCCATCTTGGGATCTGCCATCTTTTCCAGACTCAACGGCCGCCCAGGGCCCAACAGTGGCTTTGATCATGGTGGATCAATCCAGGCCACACCCGTTGACAAAATCCATGATGGACATACAGGTAAACGGGAATTTAACTAAATGTTTAATTGACTGTGGGAGTACCGAGAGTTTTATCCACCCTAGCCTGGTACGGCGGCACTCATTAACGGTAACCCCTACACGGAGCAGAATTGCTATGGCTGCTAAGCCCCACACTTTGGACATTTTGGGCTACTGTGTGGTAGCACTGACTGTAAAAGGCACGGACTACAAGGATTTTAAACTCCTCGTGATGCCAGAACTCTGTGTTAATGTAATCTTGGGCCTGGACTTTCAGTGCCACCACGAAAGTGTCACACTAGCATATGGCGGGTCCCAGCCGCCACTCACAGTCTGTGGCCTATCAACCTTAAAAATCAGCCCGCCCTCTTTATTTGCTAATCTCGCTCCGAACTGTAGGCCCATAGCGACCAAAAGTAGATGGTACAGTCTGGAAGACAGACACTTTATCAAGGCGGAAGTGGACAGACTCCTGCGGGAAGGCATTATTGAATGCAGTACCAGTCCGTGGTGTGCCCAAGTAGTCATAGTTAAAAATAGCGAAAAGAAACGGATGGTAATTGACTACAGCCAGACTGTTAATATTTATACCCAGCTGGACGCCTACCCTTTACCCCGCATATCAGAAATGGTCAACCAGATTGCGCAATACCGAGTCTTCTCGACTATCGACCTCAAATCCGCGTATCACCAGCTCCCCATTAGAACAGAGGACCGCCCATACACCGCCTTTGAGGCGAACGGACGCCTCTACCATTTTCTCAGAGTGCCCTTCGTGGTAACAAATGGGGTCTCGGTCTTCCAACGTGAGATGGACCGCATGGTTGATGAGAATAAACTACAAGCTACCTACCCCTATCTGGACAATGTCACTATCTGCGGGCACAACCAGCAAGACCATGATCTAAATCTTGTGAGTTTTAAAAAAACTGCCCTAAAGCTGAATCTAACCTACAACGAAGACAAATGTGTCTTCAACACAACCCGTCTGTATCCTCGGCTGTGTGGTGGAAGATGGGGTAATTGGACCGGACCCTGACCGATTACGCCCCCTAAAGGAACTGCCCCTGCCACACAATCCCAAAGCTTTAAAAAGGTGCCTGGAATTTTTTTCGTATTATGCCCAATGGGTGCCCAATTACTCTGATAAGGCCCGACCCCTCATTAAATCGACATCCTTCCCACTATCAGCTGAAGCTCGGGAGGCTTTCAACAGTATTAAACAGGACATTGAAAGGGCTGCACTGTGTGCAGTGGACAAAAGCATTCCCTTTCAAGTCGAAAGCGATGCGTCAGACTTTGCCTTAGCTGCGACCCTCAATCAGGCTGGGAGACCTGTGGCCTTCTTCTCCCGAACCCTTCAGGGACCTGAAATCAGGCACTCTTCTGTCGAGAAGGAGGCACAGGCTATAGTGGAGGCAGTGCGGCACTGGAGACACTACCTAGCCGGCAAATGTTTCACCCTGCTCACCGACCAGCGGTCGGTGGCTTTCATGTTTAATAACAAACAAAGGGGGAAAATCAAGAATGACAAAATACTCAGGTGGAGGATCGAACTATCCACGTTCGACTCTGATATTATGTACAGGCCGGGAGCCCTTAATGAACCCCCAGATGCCCTATCGCGGGGAATGTGTGCCAGCATTCATACGGACAAATTACAGGGTCTCCACAACGACCTCTGTCACCCAGGGGTCACCCGACTATACCATTTTATAAAGTCCCGCAATCTGCCCCACTCCATCGAGGAGGTCAGGGCAATGACCAGAGCCTGCCGCACCTGTGCGGAATGCAAGCCTCGTTTCTACAGGCCTGACCGTGCACACCTTATCAAAGCCACATGGCCATTCGAGCGCCTAAGTCTGGACTTCAAGGGACCCCTTCCCTCTGCCGACCGTAACGTATACTTCCTCAATATCATCGATGAATATTCCCGCTTCCCCTTCGCCATTCCCTGCCCAGACTTGACCAGTGCCACGGTCATCAAGTGTCTCTGTAATCTATTCTGCATGTTTGGCATGCCGAACTACATACACAGCGATAGGGGGACGTCATTTATGAGTGACGAACTGCACCAGTTCTTGCTCTCAAAGGGGATAGCCACTAGCAGAACCACTAGCTACAACCCCCGGGGTAATGGGCAAGTGGAAAGGGAGAATGCTACTGTTTGGAAGGCTGTCACGTTAGCCTTAAAGTCAAAAGGCCTTCCGACCTCCCGCTGGCAGGAAGTCCTCCCAGACGTGCTCCACTCCATAAGGTCTCTGTTATGTACAGCCACTAACGCTACCCCTCACGAAAAGATGTTTGTTTTCCCCCGGAAATCCACCTCGGGCATATCTCTACCCGCGTGGCTGACGTCTCCAGGGATAGTACTATTGCGGAAGCACGTGAGAGGCCATAAAACGGACCCCCTTGTGGAAAAGGTACAGCTCCTCCATGCAAACCCTCAGTACGCCTATATCGAATACTCTGACGGGCGAGAGGACACTGTTTCCATAAAAGACCTCGCTCCCTCGGGGAGCGGAGAGAACGATGAGAGACTACCCGAGGAAGACCTACACCAAAAAGAGACAGGACGCCCAGAGGTATCAATACCCAACTTTAACCTGGAGGACACTGCAGATAACCTGGAAGACACTGCGGAGGCCCGGACAGCGGAGCAACCAGAATCCACTCCCCTAGAGGCACCCCAACCGTCTTTGCGCCGTTCACTGAGAACCGCAAAACCTCCTGACAGACTCACTTATACCAACTTTTAAGAAACATCACCCCGATGGACTAAATCTAAAGAAGGGGTGAATGTAATGAAATCTGTTTGTCTTGCCTGTATTTGTTTTGCACTCATGTATATTACCCTCCCCCACACGGTGTATAGTTTCACTTCCTCTTCCCTGACTAACCTGGAAGGTTCCAGGTCTTGGCTCTTGGCTCCGCCCCTGACTTCTCTTACTTAAAGATCCCAGGATCTGTATGACTCATTCCTGTGAGCCAGTCAGTGTGTTGAGATGTTAGCTCTGATCTTAGTGATTAAAAGCCAACTTGTTAAAGTCTATAACTTCTAGTTTTGTGGTTATTGAAGGCACATCACAGAGCAAATCTGTTCAGGCAGCCCATTCCTGGCGAATATGGTTCGTAAAACTGTGATAGTTTTTTCCGTGGTGGTTGAGGACATTTTTATTACCTCTGGCCACTTTGAATGTGCATCCACCGCAATTAAAAACATCGAGCCCATGAAGGGACCAGCAAAATCAGTGTGCACCCTTTGCCATGGAGATGAGGGCCACTCCCATGGATGCAGAGGAGCTTGTGGTGGGGCGTTTTGGACCTTCTGGCATCCTGCACAGCTCTTGGTCATCTCTTTGATTTCTCTATCGATTCCCGGCCACCACACAAATGCTCTGGCTAAGTTCTTCATTTTTACCCCACCCAGATGACCCTCATGAAGCTCATTGAGCACTCTATCCGTCAACTTAGGTGGAATTACTACTCTGGATCCACACATCAAGGTTCCTCTGCACACTGACAGCTGTTCTCTTCTCGGCAAGAATGCTGGCAGCAGTGGTTCGCCATGTGCTGGCCATCCCTTCACCGTTAAATCATAGACCCGTGATAGTGTCGGGTCATTCCGTGTTTCCTTTTCTATGTTTGCATTCGTCACAGGGAGACATTCGACTATGGTCGAGTGGAATAACTCCATTGGATCCACTGCAAGGTCTTCTTCTTCCACCGTCAGCAATGGTAGGCGTGACAATCCATCAGCATTCCCATGCTGTTTAGTTCCTTTGGACTCAATGTCATATTGGTGCGCCCCTAGGAAAAGGGACCACCTCTGCAGCCGTTGTGCTGTCATTATCGGTACGCCCTTATGAGGGTTGAAAATGGAGACAAGAGGTTGATGATCGGTTAGTAGAGTAAATTTTTGACCGTGCAGGTAGTGATTGAACTTCTTCACCCCCCACGCTAGGCTGAGGGCCTCTCTGTCAATCTGGGCGTAGTTACGCTCGGCAGAAGTTAACGAGCGTGACGCAAAAGCTATCGGCCTCTCTAAACCATCAAGGAATTTATGTGAAAGTACCGCCCCAATGCCGTAGGGAGACGCATCACAAGCCAGTCTGATCGGCAGTGCTGGGTTGTAGTGAGCCAATACTTCCCTTGAAGTGATTAAGTCCTTACTCTTCTGAAAGGCCCGCTTACAATCATTGCTCCATTTCCATGCTACTCCCGTTCGTAGCAGGGCGTTCAGTGGGTGCAGAATTGTCGACAAATTCGGCAAAAACTTATGGTAGTAATTCACCAATCCGAGGAATGACCTCAGTTGTGACACATTTTCAGGTGCTGGGGCCTTAACAACCGCTTCAATTTTGTCAGGGGACTTATGTAACCCCTCTTCATCAATCACGTGGCCACAATACGATATCTGTTTCTTAAAAAACTCGCACTTGGGGCGGTTTGCTCGTAGCCCATGTTCCCGTAGTCTAGTGAACACCTGTTCTAGGTTGTTAAGGTGTTCACTGTCATCTTCACCTGTCACAAGGATGTCATCCAAGTAACACTGAGTCCCTGGAATCCCTCGCAGGACTTGTTCCATCGCTCTTTGCGATATCGCCGGAGCCGATGCTACTCCGAATACCAATCGATGATACTGGTAAAGACCTTTGTGAGTGTTTATCGTGAGATACTTCCTAGAGGACTCTTCAACCTCCATCTGCAAATATGCTTGTGCTAGGTCAATTTTTGTAAAACGCTTCCCTCCAGACAGTGAGGCGAAGATGTCTTCTATCCTTGGAAGAGGATATTGTACTGTGTGAAGGACTGGGTTCACCGTCACCTTGAAATCCCCACAGATGTGAATCTTCCTTGGCTCCCCGGACTTATTGCTTAATGTTTTCTTCATGACAGGAACGATGGGTGTCGCCCACTCGCTCCAGTCGAACTTAGACAACACGCCTGCCTTCTCCAGATTCTCCAGCTCTGCCTCGACGGCTGGGCGGATTGCATATGGTACCGGTCTTGCTTTGAAAAACTTGGGAACTGCATTCTCTTCTATTTTTATCGAGGCGGTTACACCTTTAAGCGTGCCCAGTTCTTGTTGAAATACCTCTTTGGCGTTAGCTAAGATTGTTGACAATCGTCCAGGAGTGACGTCTTCATCTTTTTTACCGTCCACCGTCATTGCATGAATGGAGTGCCAGTCTAAGTTTATCTTCCTGATCCATTCACGTCCCAATAACGGTGGTCCACCATTTGGCAGTATGTAGTGATACAATTTCCGTATTTTCTTGCTGTTGTATTTGACAGGCACCCTTATTTTTCCCCTGGGGTATACTTTTTGCCCCGTATACGTCGTCAAGACGATGGATGTCTCTCTCAAGGGTATGTGTGAGAATAGCCACTCGTAGTCTCATCGATTCATGATGGTTAGCGCTGATCCTGTATCCAATTCCATTTTAACTTGGGACCCTGCTATCGTGAGGGTGACCCAAATGGTTCGGTGACCCTCTTTTGCGATTACATTGTGAAGTTTGAGACAGCTTAGTCTCCTGTTCCCAGATTCACTATCGCTCATCTGGTCTTTGGAACTACTGTCCGTCATCTTTTGTACTTTCTTGTACGGTTCCTTAGTAGCCTTTTTGTTGTCGCTGGTCTTCTTCCCAGACCTGCAAACTCGTGCAATGTGTCCCATCTTTCCGCATTGCCTGCATATTTTGTCTTTGGACCAGCAGAACTTCTGGTCATGGTTAGTTCTACCGCAGTGATAAAATTTTGCAAATCCCCATGTCATTTCATGGGTGCCGTATTCCTGTGGCTTTTGTTGAATTTCTGCAGCTCCCCTGGCTGCTGCTTCATACGATACTGCCACGCTGAAAGCCTTATCTAGCGTCAGCTCTTTCTCTGAGAGTAACTTCTTCTGTGTTCCTTCACTCAGGAGTCCACAGACAAATTTGTCCCGTAGGGTATCTGCCAGTCCTGTTCCGAACTGGCAGTGCTTTGATAGCTTGCGTAGTTCCGTAAGGTACTCAGCATTGCTCTCATTTTTATGCTGAGTTCTCCTGTGGAATTTAAATCTTTCTGCTATCAACAGCGGTGCAGGGTTTAGGTGTTCCTGTAGGACAGCAACAATTTTGTTAAAACTCTTCGCCTTTGGTTTGGCTGGAGTAATCAGGTCCCGCAATAGGCCGTACGTTCTAGCGTCCATTACGTTTAGCAATACCGATGCCTTTTTCTCATCAGCTATTTCGTTTGCCTCGAAATATACCTCGACTCTTTCCACATACGTGGTCCAGTCCTCTATTGTATTATCAAAAGCAGTGATACAGCCAGTCTTCGGCATCTTGCAAATCTAAAATGGTGCCTCCCGCGCTTTGCCTTCTTCCCTGATTTAACAAAATGGCGCCTCCCGCGCTTTGCCTTCTTCCCCGCTGATTAAGATGGCGCCTCCCGCGCTTTGCCTTCTTCCCTGCTATTGCTAGCACTGCTTTCCGTGGTTCCCGTTGCAACCTGCAGCTCCTCACGGTTTCTTGCGCGTTTAATATTTCTTTTTTTTATTATTTTCCCGTCGTGGAACAACCCTGTGGGATTCTTGCCTCCCTCTTCTCGGGCCTATACGCAGCCCGGCTTCGTAGCACAGGCCGCGCCCTATGTGCTCCACCCTCTCTCTCTCTTCTTCCCGACAATGCTGCTCAGCCCCGTTGCAAGCCACCCGCTCAAGTTCGCGACCGCCGCAGCCCAGGAAGGATCAGTGTACTACCTGCCACCAGCCCGATTATCTGAAGCACCGTCGACAGGAACCAGGCCCCGCTTTCGACAGCTTCTCCAGCAATCTTCAACTCCGCTAACACAGGGGCGGATACCCACGGTCGACGCCCGTTTCTACTGCTTCTTACTTTTTTTTTCTTTCTGGCCTCGACCTCTGCTCACTTCGCTGTAGGAATGGATCCCAGGAGGTGGTGCAGACTGTAGGTAAGTTCGTATCTGCTCGTCGCCAGTATTATGTCCATGAATGATTGAGACACGGACATCAGGAGTTGAACAAAACAAGTCTTTACTGATGGAAGTCAATCAAGAACTGAAAACAACAGAGGCTCACTAGCGCCTTTTATACAGGGGTGGTCACTGCCGGTACTGCAGTCTGAGACCAGTTATTCTCTTAAAGGTACATACACAACACTGGTCATCCCGGACAGCAATGTGTGCCACTGGTGATGCATTGCCCGCGTCACCTTCCACCTCCTCCTTGTCTTTCTCCTCGTCCTTGGAATCATCTGAGAAGGCTCTGTACTCTGCGCCTTGTTCCTCCTGCAGGTTCAAGCCTCGCTGCTGTGCGGTGTTGTGCAGAGCGCAAGCACACCACAACCATTCTGGAGACCCTGGCTGGTGCGTAATGAAGAACGCCTCCAGATCTGTCCACGCAACTGAAGCACATCTTCAGCATGCTGATGGCTTGTTTGATGACACATCTGGTGGTCATATGGCATTCACTGTATCGCTCCTGGGCCTCATTCCTCAGGTTTCTGGGGGGTGTCATCAGCCACCTTTTTAGGTGGGTATCCCTCATCTCTGAGCAACCAGCTGGGAGGACTCCCGCAGGACAAAAGCATCATGGTAGCTGCCCAGGAATCTTGTACTGTATAAAGATCTTTATGTGTTTGCACACAAGCTGCACATTGATGGAGTGGAAGCCCTCGCAGTTTACGAATAGTCCTGGGTGATCTATGGGAGTCTTAATTGCCACATGCGTGCAGTTGATGATGCCCTGCACCTGTGGGAAGCCAGCCAGAGCCACAAACCTGAGCGCCCACTCATTCTGACTGGCATCATCGCAGGCGAAGTTAACCTAATTGCTGGCCCTGGCAAAGAGGCAATCAGTCACCTGTCTGATGCATTTGTTGGCCGCCGACTGCGAGATCCTGCAAATGTCTTAGGATGAGCCCTGGAATGATCCAGAGGCAAAAAAGCTGAAGGTGGTGGTGACTTTGACACCACTGGTTAAAGCATGGCCACCAGGTTCAGCTGGCAGCATGCCTTGATCCAGAAGGCTGCAAATGTCTGCCACCAGCTGACGTGACACCCTGAGCCTCCTGAGACACTGGTGCTCCGACATGTCCAGGAAGCTTATGCTCTGCCTGTAGACCCTGTGTGCTGGGCATGGCCTCCTACGAGCTGCACCTCTCTGCTGATCCCCTCCCCTCTCCTGTGGAGGTGCAGGTCTGTGAGCAAAAGGCTGTTGCTGGTGAAGGTCCTGATGCTGCTGGTGGTCATCTTGGTCCTCATCTGAAGTCCAAAGTAACACTGCATAGTGGCACCCATGCTGATCTGATAGGTCAGAGCTCCAGAGCGCAGATCAGACTTCTGAACCTCCAACGTATAGATGACATCTCCAAAGTGTGTAAATTAACCTCCAAAGTATGTAAGGTAACCTCTTAGCACAAGTACTGTGAACAAACACAGCAGGTAAGAAAGTAGCTGTGAGTACTCACTACATATTGGCATATTTCCCTGCCATGGCTTCAACTCCCTCAATTGCCACTTTCTTCTCGCCTTCCTTTCACTGGCGAGTTCCAGGAAGCCCAGGAAACCCGTGGAGCCAAAGTTAAACTCTAAAACCCACATTAATATCGCTGTAACTGAATGATTAATGTATTGAAATTGACAACTCGCCTCTCCCGAGGGGGTTGCTCGCACACAGCCTAACGTGCTGCAGTTAAATGCGGAAGTCGGCAGGTTGGAGCAGGCTTCCCGACGCCGTCGCATCTTTCCGGGCTTTCAGCCCCCACCTGCATCTGCACCCAAACCCATGAGCTCACCCATGTTCAAACTCCCCCCATGCCTCTGTTTATAAAGCCAAGGATCCTGTCTGCCTTTTTAACAGCCTTCTCAACTTGTCCTATCACCTTCAAAGATTTGTGTCTGTACATCCCCAGGTCTCTCTATTCCTGCACCCACTTTAAAATTATACCTGTGGTGTATGTAACCTGTTCCACCTTAAAAGAACTACCTTAAGAGATGTACTACTTTCTCCTGGCTGCTGTATACTGTAATACCGGTGGTGACCACACCGGTATATAAGTGTTGTGTCGGGATTTGCTGGGCAGTTCAGCCCTGACCTCCGAATAGTAAAGACCTGTTAAAAGTTATTCTTGTTGTCTGTGTCCAGTGATTGATCCTCAGCATAACTGGGACACACAGACTCAACAGTGGCGACGAGTCCGATCTTACCCTGCGGCAGTTTTACATCCAAGGCAGCTTCGTCCTCAGAACGGGCGTCGAGAAGAGGCATCCGCCCTCATCATCCTGCTGAGCACCATCGCACGGGAGGCATCGAGAACCCGGGTTAAAAAGAAAAATTCTGACCACGAAGCCCTCCATCAGCGACAGGCAGTGATCATCCCTTCTACCACGGTGGTGGGTAAGCCGATCAGCGACACGAGCAGAAAGTTGGCCGCATTGGCTGTGGAGTAGGGGAGGGAAAACGGAGGAATAAGGGCGGAGAACTCGACCACGGCCGGTAAAAAGGGCCGGGCTGCAATCGAGGCCGAGAGGCGCAGCGACTGGGGCAGCTTAAGGCACGAGAGCCGCGGAGAACTCAAACGCAGCCGGTGTAAAGGACCGGGCTGCAAGCGGGGCTGCGAGGCAAAGCAGCGTCGGGGAATTGAGAACCGCTGGGGAGGCGAGAACGGCAGCAGCACGACAATCGCCATTGCAGCCAGCGGGGGTAGAAGGCAAACGCGGGAATCCGCCATTGTAGTCGGCGGGGGAAGAAGACGAGCGCGGGAAAGACCGCCAAGCGCGGGAAGCCGCCATTTTAGTAGGCGGGGGAAGAAGACAAGCGCGGGAAGCCGCCATTTTGAGAAAAAGAAAAATTTAAAAACTTGCAAGGATGCCTAAACATGGGAACATTAATACCTTTGATAGTGATATCGAAGATTGGACCACGTATGTAGAACGCATGGAAGTTTATTGTAAAGCAAATAAGGTACCAGATGATGAGAAAGCACTAACCTTATTAAGCTCAATGGGTGCGAAGACATACGGGCTATTGAAGCACCTTCTATCAGCAAATAAACCGGCGGATCAGACTTTCGCGAATATTGTTACTGTCCTGAAAAATCATTTAAACCCCACGCCGCTGATGATAGCGGAACGATTTAAATTTTACAGAAGAACGCAGCTGAAAGACGAAAGCAACGCTGAATTTTTAATTGAACTGCGTAAGCTATCGAAGTACTGTCAGTTTGGAACAGGACTAGCAGATGCGCTGAGAGATAAATTTGTGTGTGGATTGTTAAAAGAAGGAACACAAAAGCGACTGCTTGAGGAGAATGATCTTACGCTTGATAAAGCTGTCACTATTGCAGCATCGCAAGAAGCCACAGTGAGAGGCATGGCGGAAATGCAGCTACGGTCACCGGAACTCAGCACCAATCAAATGGTCTTGGGTACAGTAAAATGTTATCGTTGTGGAAAGACAACGCACGATCAGAACCAGTGCTGGTTCAAAAATCAGGAATGCAGAAAATGTGGCAGGCTTGGTCACATAGCTAAAGTATGCCGGTCAGGAAAGAAGACCAGCAACAAAAAGTCACCGCAGGAAAAGTACAGAAAGGTACATAAGGTGACAGAGAACAGTTCGAACGAACAGAAGTCAGATTCAGACTCCAGCAGTAATGAACTGGGTAGTCTAAGAGTACACAATATTGGTAAGGAAGCAGACCTCCAAACAATTTGGGTCACACTTCAGATAGCAGGAGTCCAAGTGAAGATGGAATTGGACACTGGATCGGGATTGACGGTCATGAATAAGCAAGATTACAAAAGGTTATTCCCACATATTCCCCTACGGGATACGGAGATTGTATTGAAAACATACACGGGGCAAAGAGTATACCCCATCGGGAAGATAGAGGTAAAGGTGGTCCACAAGGGCAAAGAAAGCCGAGGAATGGACTTATATGTGCTACCTGAGGGAGGTCCACCACTACTGGGACGGGAGTGGATTATGAAAATAAATATGACTGGCATTCCTTAAAAGCACTAACAGTAGATTCCGGTAAAAAAGATGTCAAACCTAAATGATTGTCCAGAATATTGGACGATGCTAAAGAGGTGTTCCAACAGGGACTGGGAACACTGAGAGGAATTACGGCAAACATCAAGGTTGAAGAACATGCAAACACGAAATTTTTCAAAGCCAGACCGGTACCTTATGCGATACGACCTGCTGTGGAAGCTGAGCTGGAAGGGCTAGAACATTCAGGAGCACTGTCTAAGGTAGACTGGAGTGAGTGGGCTATGCCCATTGTTCCCGGCATGAAGCGTTCATCGAGCAACAAGCTGGGGGAACCGGGGAAGGTTCGCATCTGTGGAGATTTCAAGATCACTGTTAATCCGGTGCATCACACGGTGCAGTATCCGCTTCCGCGGATTGAGGATATCTTCGCTTCGTTGTCTGGCGGGAAACATTTCACCAAGATAGACCTGGCACAGGCGTACTTACAGATGGAAGTTGAGGAAGAGTCACGCCAGTATCTCACGATCAACACGCATAGAGGCTTGTACCGGTATAATAGACTGGTTTTTGGAGTGGCATCGGATCCAGCAATTTGGCAGAGGGCCATGGAGCAGGTATTACAGGGAATTCCAGGCACACAATGTTACCTGGACGATACTCTGATTACAGGAGATGATGACGAGGAACACCTTGCAAATTTGGAACTGGTGCTCACCAGATTGAAAGAATATGGACTTCGAGTTAATCGCCAGAAATGTGAGTTCTTTCAGAAGCGGATCTCGTACTGTGGTCATGTCATTGACCAGGAGGGGCTTCATAAGTCTCCTGAAAAGATCGAAGCTGTTGTGAAGGCTCCCGCTCCGGATAATGTATCCCAGTTGAGGTCGTTCCTAGGGTTGATTAACTATTACCATAAGTTTCTGCCAAATTTATCCATGGTGCTGCACCCGCTGAACGCTCTTTTGCAGAAGGGAGTACCATGGAAGTGGAGCGAGGACTGTAAGAGGGCCTTTCGCAAAAGCAAGGCATTGATCACCTCAGAGGAAGTGTTGGCTCACTTCAACCCAACGCTGCCTATTCGTTTGGCTTGTGATGCTTCTCCATATGGTATTGGGGCAGTACTCTCACACAAGTTGCCAAATGGCCTGGAGAGGCCAGTCGCGTTCGCATCCAGATCATTGACCTCCGCGGAGCGCAACTATGCTCAGATAGATAGGGAGGCTCTCAGCCTTGTGTGGGGAGTAAAGAAGTTTAATCATTACCTGCAGGGCCAAAAGTTTACGCTTCTGACAGACCACCAGCCGTTGGTATCCATTTTTAACCCTAAGAAGGGTGTTTCGGTGATGACAGCACAGAGACTCCAGAGATGGTCCCTTTTCCTAGGGGCACATCAATATCAGATTGAATTCAAAGGTACAAAGCAGCATGGTAATGCTGATGGGCTGTCGCGCCTGCCACTACCTACAGAGGAGGAGTCACCGACGGTTGACCCTGTTGAGTTATTTCACTCGACCATCATCGAATGTTTACCAGTCACCAATGCAAGTATTGAAAGAGAAACCAGGAACGACCCGACACTGTCCCGGGTCTACGAAGTGACAGTGAAGGGATGGCCAGCACATGGTGATCCACTGTTACCGGCATTCTCAGCAAGACGAGAACAGCTGTCCGTCTGTCAAGGAACATTGATGTATGGAACAAGGGTGATTATTCCTCCTAAGTTAAGAGAGAGAGTTCTAAAGGAACTGCATGAAGGTCATCTGGGGGGAGTCAAGATGAAAAGCCTTGCTAGGGCTTATGTGTGGTGGCCGGGTATCGACCAACAGATAGAGGATCTGACGAAAAGCTGCTCAGGGGGCCAAAAAGTGCAAAATGCACCTCCGATTGCACCGCTGCATCCATGGGAATGGCCTTCAACCCCATGGCAACGTGTACATATTGACTTTGCTGGTCCATTCATGGACTCCATGTTTTTAATTGCGGTGGACGCACATTCTAAATGGCCAGAAGTGATTAAGATGACTACCCCTACCTCGGAAAAGACGATCGCGGTGCTAAGAACGATATTTGCAAGAAATGGATTGCCAGAACAAATATGTTCAGACAATGGACCGCAGTTCGTGTCAGAAGCATTCCAGAAATTCATGAAGAAGAATGGGGTGAAACATTATACCTCTGCCCCATATCATCCGGCTACAAACGGGTTGGCCGAGAGATTTGTACAAACGTTCAAAAAAGCAATAAAGGCCATGAGCGAAGATCAGATTCCACTACAACACAAGGTGGACAAATTCCTACTGGCATATCGAAACGCCACTCATGCAGTGACAAAACAAAGTCCTGCCATGATGTTCTATAACAGGAGGTTGCGGTCCAGGTTGGACTTGTTAAAACCAAATGTGCGGAGGGAAGTTGAAAACAAACAGTTCCAGCATATAAATAACAAGACCACTCGGAGTTTCGAAATGGGACAACCAGTGTTAGCCCGGGACTATAAAAACGAGAAATGGCAATCTGGAACAATTCGGGCCAGACAAGGACCCCTGATGTACACGGTAGATATTGGTGAAAATGTAATACGGCGTCATGCTGACCAACTGGTAGAATCGAGAACAAGGGTCGAACCCATGGTTACGGCAGAGACAACCGTGGAAGAAGTTAGTGAACCTGAAGCATCTACCTCAGAAGTGAATGTACCTGATGATGATGTCCAATCCATAAGAGACCAACTAGATAAGTCACCCCAGCAACGAGAATCAGAGACCCCTGAAAGGCGTTATCCAACTCGAATCAGGAGGCCTCCTCAGAGACTGGATCTTTGAACTGTTTTGCATGAAGTTGTATATATATATATGTTATTATGTTATGTTAAATGGGGATATAACTGTTAAGCTAAAAAGGGAGGATTGTGGTGTATGTAACCTGTTCCACCTTAAGAGAACTACCTTAAGAGATGTACTACTTTCTCTTGGCTGCTGTATACTGTAATACCGGTGGTGACCACACCGGTATATAAGTGTTGTGTCGGGATTTGCTGGGCAGTTCAGCCCTGACCTCCGAATAGTAAAGACCTGTTAAAAGTTATTCTTGTTGTCTGTGTCCAGTGATTGATCCTAAGCATAACTGGGACACACAGACTTAACAATACCATTTAGTTTATATTGCCTCTCCTCATTCTTCCGACCAAAATGAATCACTTCACACTTTGCATTAAATTTCATCTGCCATGTGTCTGCCCATTTCACCAGTCTGCCTATGTCTTCCTGATGTCTATTACTACCCTCCTCACTGTTTACGACATTTCTGAGTTTCTTGTCATCCACAAATTTTGAAATTATACCCTGCATAGCCAAGTCCAAGTCATTAATATAAATCAAAAAGAGCAGTGGTCCTAAAACCAACTCCTAAGGGACATCACTGTGAACTCTAGTTTCCTGTTTTGACTGTCTGTTTCCATGTGTTTTTAAAAAAAATCATGTAATGTTTTCTCAGAGATGCAGTTCAAAATTATTGGAATTAATTTCTAAAGATTCAATACTTTTAGGGGGAAAAATTCATTAGCGACCATCTTGGGTCGCTAACATTGCCTGGGCACTAAATTTCCTTCCTAGAGTGCTAACCCTGAATATCGAGGCGGTGCGTTCTGCAGCGCTACGCACGGTGCGACGTAGCGCTGCCGCATGGAAGGGCGCTTCCCCTCATTAAAGGGGAGGGCCCAAGCCCACAACTCTGCGGGGCCCTACCTGGACTACCGGGGAGCGGGATGCCGTGCCAGCAGCCCGGCACTCAAGAGGCGTGCTGGGCTGCCAGATCATGGCATGGACCCCGCGTTCAAAGAGGCAATGAGCCGCGACAAGTAAGTTGGCTGAATTTTTCCCCCCCCGCCCGCCACCTCCCCTTTACTTATCGCCCTGCGAGCCTCCTGCCGCTCCATTCCCGCCCCCTGAATCGGGCGCTGTCATCACCCGGCGCAGATTCAGGGGGCGCGGGCCAATTTTGCAGGCGGGGCAAAAATGGGACGCTGTGCAGGGTGATGACGTCGCGTTGCCTGTGCAGCGGAGCGGGGCGCTACCGGTTACCGCCGCCGCTAAACCCCCTCTTAATTTAGTGGGTGTTGTTAGCTGCGCCCAGCCGGGTGAAAAGTCGTTTGTGCCTCGTTAGTGTGTGCTAACGAGAGGCGCAAATGCACCGAATTTCTAGCCCTTACTGTTTTGATTGAATTTATGTAATACAGTAAATCAAATATTATTCTGTGATTTTTTTGCTGCAATTTTCTGTTTCTGTGTAATTAGCTTGAAGTAAATAATGATTAGCACATTAAAGTCACATCTACAAGGTTGCCTACCCTCCAGGACTCATCTCCAGGACACTGTTGCGAGCAACCCAGGAGAAAAAACATTGGGGCATTTTCTTCGAACACTTTCGTTTATTAATTATAAAAGTATCGGATAGGGGAAAAAAAGGCTGTAGACTGACGGTGAAAAATCATCCTATCTGGTGGGGAAGAGTCTATCCACTCTCCGATTGGTGTAAGAAGGTGGTGCACTATGAGGATGGACATGTCGGGTGACCAATGGAGGGACTGTGGGGGCGGGGCGGTTGAAACATAGAAACGTAGAAACATAGAAGATAGGAGCAGGAGTAGGCCATTCGGCCCCTCGAGCCTGCTCCGCCATTCAATGAGATCATGGCTGATCATCCAAATTCAGTACCTTGTCCCTGCTTTCTCCTCATATCCCTTGATCCCTTTAGCCTTAAGAAATATATCTAACTCCTTCTTGAAGATTTTTAATGAATTGGCCTCAACTGCCTTGTGTGGTAGAGAATTCCACAGGTTCACCACTCTCTGGGTGAAGAAATTCCTCCTCATCTCAGTCCTAAATGGCTTACCCCTTATCCTTAGACTGTGACCCCTGGTTCTGGACTCCCCCGCCATCGGGAACATCCTTCCTGCATCTAGTCTGTCCAGTCCTGTTAGAATTTTATAAGTTTCAATGAGGCAGGAAGTCATGTGATGAAACCTTCAGGAATATGTCCAACCAGAGTTGACAACGCAAACATTTATTGCTAATTCTCTTCACTCCTGACTGGTTGTGGTTGTTGTGTTGGGTCTTGGAAGATGGAGATGGATGTCTGAGTAAAACCTGGGAAAGTGTCTCAGCCTATCAGATTGTTGCATTCCCACCTGAAACAAGTGTTGAAGCAGTGCAGAGAGCAACTGATGGCATCTTAACTATAGTTGCACTTGGAGCAATTTTTAGAATAAGCACCTGCCTAACTGCACATCCCAGAGGAACCAAAGATGATCCAATGAATCATGTAATTGGAGGTTGTGCTTTGCGTGTTTTCCTCACATGACTGGCACCACAGCCTGCCTGACTCCTGCCGCACTTGCAGTTCTCATGAAGGTGGGCAAGGTGGAAGGCTGGCACATATCAGGACCTCCCAGACTTTGTAAACAGATGAAGCAACAACAACAACTTGCATTTATATAGTGCCTTTAACATAGTAAAATGTCCCAATGTGCTTCATGGGAGCGTTATCAAACAAAATTTGACCCCGAGCCACAGGAGATATTAGGACAGGTGACCAAACGCTTGGTCAAAAAGGTAGGTTTTAAGGAGCATCTTAAAGGAGGAGCAAGAAGTAGAGCGGCGGAGTGGCTTAGGGAGGAAATTCCAGAGGCTAGGGCCTAGGCAGCTGAAGGCACAGCCACCAATGTTGGAGCGATTAAAATCGGTAATGCGCAAGAGGCCAAAATTGGAGGAGCGCAGATATTCAGGAGGGTTGTAGAACAGGAAATGTTACAGAGATAGGGATGGGCGAGGCCATGGAGAGATTTTAAACAAGGATGAGAATTTTTAAATTGAGACATTGCTGGACTGGGAGCCGATGTTGGTCAGTGAACAAAGGTGATGGGTGAACGGGACTTGGTGCGCGTTAGGATACAGGCAGCAGAGTTTTGGATGAGCTCAAGTTTATGAAGGGTGAAAGATGGAAGGCCGGCTAGGAGAGCAGAGGCTAGAGGTAACAAAGGCATGGATGAGGGCCTGTTCCTTTAAAAAAAAAAGTGTTTCCCACCCTCTCTTCTTCCCAGTCATTTCTTTATTCCTTACTTTGCTTCCACTTGGTCCTTTTCTCACTGCTGTTCTATTGTATGTTATCTTGTCTACTCTACTGCAGTTCTTTGTGCACCTCTTCTATTTTTCAGTCTCTTTTTCTCCTTTGCATTAATGTGCTCCCTGTTCCTAACTTCCAGTGTTAACATTAAAAAAAATGTGTAGCCTCCAGGCATGAATTGGAAGAAGTGCTGGAAAAGTTAGTAGAGGTTGGAACAGATGTGTGGGAGAAGCTGGAAGGTATTGAGGAGAGTGTGACCAGTGGCTGCAGGCTGGGGATGAGGAGGTGAAGAGTTAAGTTCAGAAAGGGCAAGGAGTAGCCTCGACTACTCCTCCACCAAAACCACACACTACTCAAGGATTGTCCAGGAGAGCAAAGATAACCAGCTTCTTTTCTCTGTTACCAACCTTCTCCTCAAACCCTTCTTGCCTGCCCCCTCCACCTCACTTCCAACAAGAGTGTGAGGAGCTCCTGGACTTCTTTATCATAAAGATTGAGACCATCTGTTCAGCTGCCTCTGCTGCTTTCTTCGTCCCTCTCCTTTTGCCCAGCAAGCCAGGGTTCCTTCCGTCCTAGTATGAACCAGCCTCTTTCTCCAGTTTCTCTCCTGTTTTCCCTTCATGCCCCAAATTCATCCTGCCCATCTGACTCACCTCCTGCTCCCTTGAGCTCATTCCCACTAAACTGCTGATCACCCAACTTCCCTTGCTGGTCCCCATGCTAGCTGATGTTGCAACTGCTCTCCTCTCCTCAGGGTATGTCTCTCTTGCTTTCAAAGCTGCCACCATCAACTGCTCCTCAAAAAACCCAACTGTGAATCCTCTGTTCTTGAAAACTACCGTTTCAACTCCAACCTCCCTTTCCTCTCCAAATTTCTTGAATGTGTTGTTGCCTGCTAAATTTTTGCCTGTCTTTCCCACAACTTCATGGTTGAATCTCTCCAATTGGTTTTCATTCCCTGCCACAGCACTAAAATGGTTCTAACCAAAGTGATTAATTACATCCTCTGTGACTGTGATCGTAGTGTATTATCCCTCATCCAGCTTGATGTCTATGCAGGCTTTGATACAGTCAACCACACCATCCTCCTCAAATTATTTCTTCTGTTGTCCAACTCAGCGGGATTGCCTTCACATTGTTCCACTCTGCCTATCCGATCATAGCCAGAGCATATCCAGCAATGGCTTCTCTTCCTGCTCCTTTACTGTTAACGCTGAAGTCCCCTAAGGTTCTATCCTTGCCCCCCTCCTCCTCCTTATGTACATGCTGCCCCATGGCAACATTATCTGAATCCACATGTATTCTGATGACACTCAGCTCAACCGTTCCACCACCTCTCTTGACCCCTCTGCTGCCTCTGTGTTGGCAGACTGTTTGTCCAACATCCATTCGTGGATGAACTGCAATTTCCTCTTGACTGAAGCCATTGTCTTCAGCTCCTACCACAAACTCTGCACCCTCACCATCCATTCCACCCCCCTCTTTGGCCATTGTCTCAGGCTGAACCAGACTACTTGCAATCACTGTATCCTGTTCTACCCTGAGTGGAACCTCCGACCCACTATAATCTCCAACACAAAGACTACTGACTGCCACCTTTGTAACATCACTTCTCTCTGCCCATCTACTGCTGAAATCGTCTGTCACTTCCAGACTTGACTATTCCTGGCCACTGTGACCGGCCTCTCATTCTTCACCCTTCATAGACTTTACTGTCCAAAACTCTGCTGTCCATATTCTATCCTGCACCATCCCGCTCATCCATCATCCCTGTCCTTGCTGACCTACTGTCCTTACTGGCATGCGGTCCCCCATAACCTCCAATTTAAATTTTCATTCTCAGGTTTAAATCCCTTCTTGGCCTAGTTGCTCCCTAGCTCTGTAACCTCCTCCAGTCCTACAACACCCACCCCCCTGAACTCTCCCGTCATCTGAGTCTGGTCTTTTGAGCATCCACCACCACCCGCCCCCCCCCACCGCCCTCCACCCTACCATCGATCTAGAGACAAAATCATTAAGAACTATTGCCTTCTTGGAGAGATTTGAATTTTGACCTTATTCTCCCCAGAAGCATGGGGCCTTGCAAAATGGAGAATCACAAGGTGGAAATTCATCAATAATCATAATAATAAATACATAACCAAAGCTTCCGATCTACATCAATTGCAAAAGCTTCAAATTGTTGTCGTTCTTAATCGAGATGCTAAAGTTTTAGAGAGTTGCAGCAGCAGAATCCTTTGATTTAGTCTAGTGATAAATATAGTAAAGGGAATTCATGCCCAACTCTAATCTTGCCGCACCCATCCCATTAGATTTTTGAAGACACAAGGCAGCAGCGCTCTATTTAGTGTGCTAAATGGCACTAGAGAAACCATTCTCCACTGTAGGGTTTTTATAAGCATCACTGAATGCACAACCATTCCCAGAGAAGGTGAGCCATTACCCTCCCCACAAAATGTCTTCCTTGCCTCATTAGTTATTATTTTGGATCACACTGGCCCATCTGAGACAATAATGCTTATCTTGAGATGAAATTATTCTTGGCTCTAATAATTGGTATGTTAGGGTTTAATATTGTCTGCTAAAGTCTGAATAGGGAAATGAGTGAGTTAGCAATGTTCTAGTCAGCAGTCGGGTATATACAAGGTGAGGAGGGAAGTGAGAGAAAGTTGTGGTTGAATGTGAATCTTGGGCAAATTGTTGTGTGCTGCACAGGATAACATAGACTATTGATGGAAGTTAGATTATGTTTATCTCTCCACATATGCTGCCTGACCTGCTGAGTGTTTCCAGCATTTCTGTTTTTATTTTACGGTTTGGTGTTGATCTTGGTGCATTCTTCACCATAGAAATCCACGGATCCCTCAGCATACACAACAGGAATCCATGACTGCCAGGATAAGGGTTAATACAGACACTCTTCTTACTATACATTCTGAATTATTACATTTCTTACAATCTTGAGATTTAACTGTTTTCTTAGCTCTTACACAGTAATCAACCAATGTGGCATATTTTAGCAGCAATCTGAATTTTGCTCACCTCGGCGGGTCCGTGGCGGGCAGTATCAGTGGCGGGTCCCGAACCTGCTGCTGGCTCCATCCCGCTCTGTGAAATGACTTTCCGTTGATAGGGCTTGTTAAGTCCACCCAGCACATTTCCTGGTCCAATTAGAGGAAGCGGGCCTGGTGATGTCATTTCATGACATGTGATCAGCTGGTTTCCTTAAAGGGACCATGGCCACCGTTATTTTGACCTTTGTTCTGATACTGACAATGACTGCACAGAGGTGCAGGGCTGTACCCAGGTTCTCCCATGACTCCCTCCGTATGCTTATGGAGGGAGTCACAGCACGCAGGGAGGTCCTCTTCCCTTCCCATAGGCGGAAGAGACCTCCTCAGGACACCAACACAGCCTGGTTGCACATTGCACAGGAGGTCATAAGCAGGGATGTTGTCAGGAGGACCTGGGTGCAGTGGCACAAACCTTTCAATGATCTCATTAAATCATGAAATGTTAGTACAAAGCCACACTCACTGTGATATCCGAGTGGTAATGTCAGAAACTGAGAGAAGCGAGATATTAGGAACAAAACCTAACTGTTTATTACACGGTGTAGCAGAGAAACATATCTCTTACTAGCTGGAAGCAAAGCACATTTCTTACTGCACGAGCACCAAGATGGAGGATTCACCTCTGAGTCATACCCATAATGTAATGCCACATTACCGTAATAACTGGCGTACCAGGACATTGAATACATGACCCATTACCTTAAATACTGGTGAATGTGAAACCTTAATATTTGGCTCCATCTGGTGGATAACTTAAACATTACATCCCAGATTACTATATCCCTCCCCTGTTAAGTTGAACATTAATTTCTTAACAACATTCTTAAAAAGTCCCATAAGGAAGCTCCTTTAACGATAGTCCATACTGAACGAATCTAGCAGGTCGTTATCAATCTCTCTGGCGGCTTGTGAGACCTTGGTGAACGTCTTACAGTCAAGTCCCTGCTTGGTTGTGTCTGAACATCAAAAGCAGAAATCTTTCCTACCATAGCAGCCATGATCCTCTATTCAGTGCTCTTTTTTTGTTTCTTCTTCAAGATGTGATCTGTTTATCCTCGTCGCCAATATGTGATATCCGAGTGGTAAGGTCAGAAATTGAGAGAAGCGAGATATTAGGAACAAAACCTAACTGTTTATTACATGGTGTAGCAGAGAAACATATCTCTTACTAGCTGGAAGCAAAGCACATTTCTTACTGCACAAGCACCAAGTTGGAGGATTCACCTCTGAGTCATACCCATAATGTAATGCCACATTACCATAATAACTGGTGTACCAGGACATCGAATACATGACCCATTACCTTAAATACTGGTGAATGTGAAACCTTAATATTTGGCTCCATCTGGTGGATAACTTAAACATTACATCCCAGATTACTATACTCACCTTCATCCTCCTGTGCCTCTCATCACATCCCCATCACACTGCCTTCCCTACCCTACCCCTGCACATCCTTACTCACACCAACTTACCTTGCACGTCCACCCATCCCTCTCTCTCTATTTACATTATCACATCCCCATCTCACTAGCCATCCCTACCCTACCCCTGCACATCCACCCATTCCTCTCTCTCTATTTACATTATCACATCCCCATCTCACTGCCTTCCCTACCCTACCCCTGCACATCCTTACTCACACCAACTTACCTTGCACGTCCACCCATTCCTCTCTCTCTATTTACATTATCACATCCCCATCTCACTAGCCATCCCTCACACTCACTCTCATCCTAGTGCAATCATACCAACTAACAACACACAAGGGTAGCCACTTGGGTGTTTTATCCAATGTTCATGTAAAATTTCTGTTAATGTGCTGTCAAACATTGAAACCTTTATTTTCAATGCTTTATTTTCTTGGACAGATTTGTGTGCACCTTTGGAAGTGACTTAGTGAGTTGCAGTGAATGATGAGACATTATGGTACCCCCCGCAATGGTGGTGAGTGTGAAAGGAATGGCTTGGACACTGTGTTTATGGTGTTGGTGTGGGGTGGTGCAACCTGGTGCATCATGTGGCAGCCAGGGTGTACAGCATCAAGTGAAGTAAATCTAGCCATGGTGAGGCCATCCCTGGCCTCCCGGGCAGCAATGTGCTCGGGTGCTGATGCCCTCTGTCCTGTGAAGAATCAGGAGATTGCGGAGAAGGCTGGTGTTGTTGTTGGTGCTGTTGGTGTGCTTGGTGCTGGTGGTGTTGGGGCTGATTGTGGCCGGATTCTGAGGACCAAGGTGAGACAGTATAAAGGGCATCGATGCTGATGGAAGAGATGGCAGGTGAAGTAGAGATGACAGAAGCATTGTGTCAATGGTGAGAGAGTTCTTCCAAAGAGGAGATACTGGATGGAGAGTGGTAAGTGGGAAGCCTGCAGAATCTGTACTGGAAATGAACTGTGAAACAGCTTGTGGCTGAGGAAAGTGAAGATCTGTCAGGTGGGAGCTTTTACTGTACATTTCATGCTGTCAACTAATCAGCTGGAGCAATGGCCACTGAACTCCCACCTCAGGTTGACAGCCGTGATCCCTGAACAGCATGGTTCCCGTGGCCATGAAGTTAAAGCGAAAAGGTAAGTTAGAAAAGCCTGTTAATCATCTGTTAACAAGGCAGTAATGAGATTAGTTGCGTCGCCCGCCGCTGCCTGTCGGGTCTGCTCAGTGCTGACAGACCTGACATTGGGAAAGGTGCGTGGCAGCGGGGTGACAGCGGGGTCCCGACCCGCTGTCAAAAAACCCCACTTTCCCACCTGACCTACCACCAATGATGCCCGCTGACCCCCTGTAAAATTCCGCCCTTAGTTTTAGTGGTTTGAAATGATTTTATGGTTTTATTTCAATTTTTTTGTCATTATGCACCACAATTTTGTCAAATATAATGATGTGTTTTTCTTCTTGGCAAAAGTATTTTTCTTTAGAAAATGTACACAAAACAAAATGGTGCAATTTATAAAATTATTAGAAAGGTTGTTTAGAGTTTGTGGGTAATATTATGCTTTATTTTCATATTTTAATTATTATACAACAGATACATTATTGGGGCTGAGGGTGAGATTTTGCTTTATATTTAGTGTAAGTGGTTTTCTCGGGCGCACCGAAAACACACCTCTTACTACAAGTTCTGGACGATAGGGATTATATGGACAGATCAGACTCGGACACCCATTTGAGCTCAACCGTATTGTGTTTAATAGGATTAACAATAACACTCGTAACAGTACAAAACAACAAAACAATACAAACCTGGCTTGTCCAACAAGCCATACCGTGCTAAATTACCACGGTCTAATAAAAGAACCCCCCCATGAAATAAACTAACACAGGACACCAGCACTAAACCCCTCTAAGGTTTGGTTGGGACTTATAATCACCCCCTCACATAGCTAAGTGGTCTTGTGGATGTGTAGGTGCAGGCAATATGCTCACCCTGATTGCCCATTGTCTTGCTTGCAGCTTCTTCCTGTACGTCTCGCTCCTGGTTCTGTACCGCCGACGCGGTATCCAAGTTTCAGCTTGAGTCGAGGTCCGTTGATGAGGGATAAAGAGCAGCGTTCAGCTGCTGGTGGTGTTCCCTCGAGCCGAGCCCCACTCGGGAGACTCGCTGTAGATTGATGCTGAGGAGAAGAGAGAGAGCATGCCCCGAATGGCTCCTTATATACCCAAAACCCATCACCTTCTTCTCCCGCCAATACTGATCGATGTATTGACTCAGGTGATCTGTCTGGACCCCCCCTTGGCCTGGAGTGGCTTATGACCTTTGAAATCTTTGTGAAAAATTATATTCCATTTCCCCGCTCCCAGGCCTGGCACCTGGAGAGACAATGGGCTGGATTTTGATTGAGGAGGCGTGTAGGGGGCGGGACTACAACTTTCGGGGTTGTAGTCTCGCCTCCATTGAGTTGTGGCCAACCCACGTGATTTTCACTTGATTGACCTTGTTGAGCCCACCCAGTGGGCTCAGCAGGCCAATTAAGGGCCACCCGGCAACAGGTAACATCACAGATTGACCTTTCATCTGTCAAAAGCTTTTGACAGATGAAATATCAGCTTTTGACAGCTGTTTGAAGCTGTCAAACACTGACAATCTGTACTCCAAGTTAATTCCTTCCTCTCAGGCTGATTTAGAGATCTCTCCAGAACAGAAAGCTGAATGCTGCAACTTTTGACAACTCGCGGCCATTCTGCTTTCTGTGCCGGTGAGATGAGGGACTCCCGAGATCTGAAGGAAGGAAAGCTGTAAAGGTAAGTAAATTTAAGTAAAACTTCTTTAAACACTTTACACACACCAAACACACTTGCCTCTGAACTCATGCACCCATCACTCACCTGAACACCGGACATCTCGATGGCTCGCCTCGCTAACTTGGCGTGGTTTGGAGCTGTCGGGAATCCCACACTTCAGCAATAAAAATAGGGATTAGGCTAAAAACTGCCTGTTAACTACCTGTTAACAGGCAGTTAATTGACACTAATCCCCTTCCCGCCTCGGGGAGGCGGGTCCCAGCACAGGTCGGGTATCCGCCTCCTTTGAAACTGGCATGGAGGCGGGTTGGGGGTGGGATGGGTTCGTGCCCCCCGATTTTGAGATTTTAACCCCCCACACGCCTCCAATCCCGCCTCCACGGCCCAATGAGTGCTGCTTACTGGATGTCTATCATTTCCTGAGTTGATGGCCCCCATTAGCAGATAATAGGTCTCAATTTCAAACCGAACTTGCTTAACTGGCTTATCTCCTGGAAGACAAAGGCCTGGCCATCCCCTGCCTTCCACCAGTTTCAGTTGGGACTGTACTTTATTGATGTGAGGGCATAGTGTCTCTGAGTTACCTCTCGGGGTATTATTCCCAGTAATCATGTTAGATGGTGCTGACGTCAATCGGCCTGGGTTCCCTTCCACCCAGCCTGTCAGTGTGAGATGGCCATTTGAATATGAATGCACCTTAATCAGGCTTGCAATCCTATTCCCTAAGCCACTCCCACAAACTTGCCCAATAGTACAGTTCTTTCTTGGGGTTTTGGATATAAAATATGATTCATAAAAATGGCCAGAAAGCTGGTGCTACATTACACAGTTTGAAGTTATCTTTTCACCTGATGTACCACAAATATGTAAAACAAACATCACTGATCATTATTGTACTTGGTGATTATTTATATCCTTGGACAATGTATGGGACAATATTGCATTAATTCCTTTTCTTGCCAATAATAAAGCACAATGGCTCCTTTACATTGTTATATCTGTCTGATTCTTTTAGCAAACTTGGGAAACAACGATGAAACAATAATGACAAAACTGGATGCCAGCGCAGCACATTTACTCAATTTAATTGAAAACGCCTCTCTATTTGCCACTTGGGACAGAATTACTCAATAAGGGAGTCTGGAGAAACGCAACAAGGAACTCTGGAGAAACCTCTTTACCCAGAGAGTGGTTAGAATGTGGAATACTCCACCACATGGAGCAGTTGAGGCGAATAGCATGGAAGCTCGATAAATACACAAGGGGGAAAGGATTAGAAGGGTATGCTGAAAAGGTTAGATGAAGTAGGGTGGGAGGAGGTTTCTGTGGAGCATAAACACCGGCATGGACATGTAGGGCCGAATGGCCTGTTTCTGTGCTGTAAATTCTATGTAATCGATGTAATATTTTAAAACGTCTTTCTCCCAGTAGCAGCAAATAATCAAATATGGTGAGAAATGCTTTAATTGAATTTCTTTTTTCTAAATTGCCTAATAGCAAATAGGGAATTTAAACCCTGCCTTAATGGACCACTGGATCATTCCAGTCCCCTAACGACCAATGGGGGGTTTGGTTTATAAATAAAACATTTAAAAAACAAAATTCTATTTCTTAAAAAAAACTTTATTTAAAAACAAAATAATTTGTTTAAATCCCTCTGCTGCCTTTTGAGAATAATTGGGCAGCATGTTGGCTCCCTTATTCCAGCTGACTGGTTTTCCCCATGCTCTTCCAGCCCCCTTTCTTTAAACTGTGATTTCCTTAACCTCGTTCATCTGCCTTGGTTTCACTTTGTTATTATCAATCCACAGTCCCACATTCCCCCTCATGGAAATCTTCTTCCACTTTGCTCTTTAATTCTGTCCTCATGTCTCAGATTTGCTGGTCCAGCCTCTTTATGAACTGCTGCTATTCTCTCCAATTGTTTCTCTCTGTATCAGATGGCTCCTTCCTGCTATTTCTCTCTCCATCAGGAGTCTCTTCACCCCACTTTGTGCCAGTTTCAGTGTTGTCTGGTTACAAGGTTCCATTCTCTCCTTCACCGAGTGAGTGCAGCAGCATGTCATGTGACAGCAAAGGCATTACAAGCTAAAAGGAGCAACAGTGACTGCTGGAACAACTCTCCAAAAGTTTGAAATATCTGCTTTTCATCCACAAGTGTGAGCAAGTGGACAAAGGGGTGCAAGTGCTGATGTCCACATGAATGTGGGCCTTAGCCCTGTTGTTAATCCATACACTGAAGCTTTGTAGTAACCCATTCTCTGAAACAGTTCAAGGCCAGCCAGTTGCTCGAAGCTTGAATCCAATGTGTCAGGTGTCACGTAGGAGGAAGGGAACACGACTTCCTGCGTACAAAACTCCCATAAATTTCACCAGCAGTGCCTGATATCAGGCCACACACACCTGAAGGGTCTCCTATGCACCCGGCTCTTTGGACGCTTTTCTGGAGGCACTGGCAGTTTCCCGTGAATGGAAGACTTTCATATTGGAAACCAGGAGAGTGCGCTGATAGCTAAGTAAACAGAACCCTCTGAAACTTTGGTGACACTACAGAGAATGTCAGGCCTGGACACGACCATTCTTCTGAATAACCCTTGTGGCAGCAGCCCACAAACAATATGATAATTGAAATGCTACAAATATTTGATTAGCAGAGAGATCTCCTTGGTTATTCTGGTGGTTGGATAAAAGAACATTGGAATTGTTAAGTACAGGGAACAAGCCTGTCTCTTTTTCAAAGATAAATCCCACCTTTGTATCACATTCCCCAATCTCTTTCCTCAACAGAAACACATCTAATTCTCTCTAGAACCCATTGATAAAACCCATTCAAGGGCCTTCCATAGTGACGTATCCCACAGCTTTATTACTTTGAGTGAAAAAGGTCCTACCTAACTTCTTACTCCTACTTCCAATCTTTTAACTTGTTTTTGAACCCTTCAGCATAGTGGACAATTTGCCTTGACAATATTATTACTTCCCTTCATAAGTTTGAAAACTTCAACTAGATTACCTTGAAGTCTCTCGTCCAAAAAAATTACTCCAACATCTTCCACCCTTCCACATAACTTAAATTGCTGATACCTGGAATCAATTTTGCTGCTGGTGTCTGCACTTTGTCAAGTTCGAGACTGATGATTAAGTGACCAGGACTGGACATAGTACCTCAGGTGAAGTCTGACCAACGTCTTACACAGCAACTTCTTTTGATTCTAATCTACTGCAACCTAGGAACTTATGGCATTATTTTTATCGCAGCTAAGCTAAAATTTATCTACCATTTCCCAATATATCTTTCCTAATCAACCCTTTGTACCATTGTTCCTTTCAACACATACCTACATCATCTTCTGGATGTTTGCTCCCATATTATTTTATTCTGATCATGTTGAATTGTATTTGCCACCTCTGGCCCAGTTAAAAAATAACTAAATCTTGGTTGCATTCCTCTTTCTTACTTTCCTAACTTCTGCACACTTATAGATTTCAGTTTTGATGCCCTTAATCAATTGGGGGCGCTAATGGGGCGCAAAGCAACTAGCGCCCGGACACGGCGATGTTTGCGCCGCTCGCGAAATTCACCAGACATTTTGCGGCAGCGTTAACCACTACCGCCATGATCTCCTGCGTCTGCAGATCATGACGTCAGTCGAGCATGCAACGTCTCGGCAGCGCCCTGGACTAGACATTGAGTTGCGCCCCCTGCCTTTCTGCCTGCCGCTAGCAACGACAGGTAGAGTGGAACGTTTTGCAGTTGGGAAGGGGCTGGGGAGTGCTATTTAAAGGTGGCTGCTCCCTGCCTTTTTTTGTCAGCAAAATTTTGGGTTTTAACGCTGTCCTAAGGAGTTTTGACCCTCAACAGCACTTTTGGCGTTCCTAAGCACCGAGCTCTTTCCCTCGGCCTATCCATTAGTGCTTCCAACACAATTGCTTTTGAGGTCTCTCCAGGCCGAGATTCAAGGCTGCAAAGAGCAGGGTGTGGCTGGCCAGCAAGATGGCCCCTCCCCTTTATGAACTGGATGGCACCAGTGTGTCTGTGTTCCATTGCTAACTGACATAACCTGAGCTTCGCCAGCACTCTGAGGTAGCGCCTCGCTCCTCGACATTAGCGCCTTAAGACAGGTGTGTGTAGCGCCTGATTTAACGCTCAAATCACCTTCAGGGGCAATAGAGGCCAAGTTTGCAGTCGGAGGCGATAATTAGCGCCGGGCGCTAAACTTTGCGCCTGGCCAATAATTCCGCCCCAAACGGAGTGATACCGAATTTCTCCCCCTAGTATTGGGTCCCAAGGATCATTCCTGGTGTACTCTGCCCATAACCTCTTTCTAACATGAAAAGTCAGTTCTCTATTCAGCACTAGACTTGACTCCTTATGTTAGCTATTGATCATCATTGCGGAACACTATCAAAGGCTTTGTGACAATCCAAGCATATAATATCCACCAGGCCCTCCAATGATGCAACAGTCCTTCATTATCCACATGAAACTAGAACCATGCTGAGCCAGCAGAAGATTTCTGTCCAGAAATTAATGCCCAAGTCAATTTCTGAAATGTCAGCCTGTTGTTGTTCTTGTTTCTTGTTCCTTCTCAAGTTTGCTGAGACTAACTGCCTCAGCTGAGACAAGACATTCAGCACAGAAGAGTCATCAAATCTGATCATGCCTGATGGCGCACTCCAGATCTGATCTACCAGATTCTGCGGGGTCAATGGGAGGGCAACTCATTAACATGAGGATGCATGCGCTGTGTGGGTGAGAAAGTCCATATTACCCGAATGCCTCGCTATTCTTTCTGCAGAGTCTGAGATCAGCACATGCTGGGTTAAAAGTTAAAACAGCTTTCTGCTGAACATGGGTTGTAAATTGGCTGAGAGGAATAAGCCATATTCAGAAAAATACATCATTCTATGAAAGAATTCTAGCCTTATTAAAACATGACAAACTGGGTTTGGAAATCTGGAAGCCTCAACAATCTAAAGCTGTAAACAGCATACAGGGTATTGAGATAAGATAAGCTGTTGACACTGAATCAATAACCTTATTGAAACAGGAGGTTGGAGGCTTCTGAAGTCTGAAGCTTTGGAAAGAACACAATGGTACACCCTGTTAAGGTGTTCTAAATTACACTTCGGAAAGAAACACATAAAATTAAGAAACATATGCCTTCATAAAAATGACATCAAATGAAACACAGTGATATACCTATCAATTCATCCAATGAAAAGCGACGAGTTAAGATAGTAACTATAGGTTTTTATTGGCTAAATAACAGAGCCCACCCTCATGGGCGATCGGGTCCAACAAGGAGGAATACCAGCCAGTCGACCACCTTTATACCTGGGCAAGCAGGCGGAGCCATGGGCGGAGTCAGCTGTGGTCAGCCCAGGTATAACAGCGTGACAAGAGGTGACCTTGTGTAGTGACACAACAGTGTGAACAGTGATAACCATAGTGTAACGATATAAACAGTGATAACCATAGTGTAACGATAGTGAACGATAAAAGTGGTTTACCACACACAGGAGACACGATTCTGTGTTGCAACCAGCTGAGGTAACTAAGAATTGCATAAATCACCCTGGTTGAGGTGTTTTAATTTACAAAACATAAAAAGACACAAACAGAAAACCTTGGTAAGAATGACATCAAATAGATGCACCTGCTGTTATACCGTTTTTTACTGCGAACAAAGGGGGATTGGGTTAGAGCACAGCACGCCACATCATCCACAATCAGCGGGGTTGGTGGAACGTAAAAACCAGGAAGTAAAAAAGCTATTGGTCAAACTGTTGAGAATCAGGGGAAATAAGTGGACCACCATCATTCCGGAGGAGCAGCTATCACTTAATAATGTACCTGCATCTGCATCAGGGACAGTGTCCCCTAAAACTCCATGTTATCTGATGTATGGGGTTGAGATGCATACACCGCTTACCCATAGGTCTTTTATTGCCTCTACACTCTCTGTGTCCTTGACCCGACAGTGACAGTTAGATTTAAAAAAAGAAGTAACAGAGGAGATTCATCAAATTGATCAGAGGATAAGGGAGGCAAATAGGCAGAAAAAATTGACAAACACAACATGGCAACCCCTAGAAGGAGAATGGGTACAGGAAAAGAAGTTTGAGCAAAAACCTGGTTTAAGGCCGAAGTGGAAAAAACCTGTTCAAATACATACTGTTATTAATGAAAGAACAGTTAAAATACATATTAATCAGCCGAATGGCAAGCATATTCTTAAAACTGTCTCCATAGACAATCTCAAAAGATGTCCTGCGGGATACCGAAATGGAGGAACAATACAAGTTGCAGTCGTACACTATCTTTCAAGACCCAGCTTGGAGCACGACACAGGAAATGGATGCGATCGAATTACTGATGATGGTCAGTCAGACGGTGTCACCGACTCCTCCACACAATGCTTGGCAACACCTCAGGAATTGGATTTGCAAAACGCCACAACCGAAACAAGGAAAGATCAACAAGTTACTTCAACGAAGGAGGAAAACACCGCGGATGAAGAAGGAATCAACTGAGCACCTGGCAAGGCCTTTACGAAAACAAGAATCTGTCCACACACTGGATCGAAGGAACAGCGTGTCAAGCTTCAGCTAATTCCAAATGATGTCTCCTTGACTCGTATGAATAACTCACCTCTACGGAATGTACATCTGCCAATTAGACAGTCTAAGTACATGTTGTTTCGCTTGCATGACCATGTACCTATCATCCTTTTAAATTGTGTTCAATTTAAAATAAGGCAAAATTTGTCCTAGGATGACTTAAAAGGAATTTTCATGTAGCACATGATTAGGGTCCTGTGAATCTCGTGAAATTAATGTGCTATTGTAACCTTATTAGTAACATTGACCAAACTCTGTCTTGATGCTCGAGTTCATTATTTGGTCAAGATGGGTGTGCGTAGGAATAAGCCATATTCAGAAAAATACACCATTCTATGAAAGAATTCTAGCCTTATTAAAACATGACAAACTGGGTTTGGAAATCTGGAAGCCTCAACAATCTAAAGCTGTAAACAGCATACAGGCTATTGAGATAAGATAAGTTGTTGACACTGAATCAATAACCTTATTGAAACAGGAGGTTGGAGGCTTCTGAAGTCTGAAGCTTTGGAAAGAACACAATGGTACACCCTGTTAAGGTGTTCTAAATTACACTTCGGAAAGAAACATATAAAATTAAGAAACATATGCCTTCGTAAAAATGACATCAAATGAAACACAGGAGACACGATTCTGTGTTGCAACCAGCTGAGGTAACTAAGAATTGCATAGATCACCCTGGTTGAGGTGTTTTAATTTACACATCATAAAAAGAAACAAACAGACGACCTTGGTAAGAATGACATGAAATAGATGCACCTGCTGTTACACTGTTTTTTATGATAAGCTTCGAACACCTAAAGGAGAGACATGAGTCTGCATTGCTACCAGCTGAACTGACTAAGAATAGCAGGGGTCAGCAGAAAAATGACTAGAGATAATTAGCTTACATCAGCAGAAAACTTCAAAGGAAATACCACTGAGGGCGGTGGAGGCCAGTTCATTAAGTATATTCAAGAAAGAGTTGGATATATTTCTTAAGGCTAAAGGGATCAAGGGATATGGGGAGAAGGCAGGGACCGGGTACTGAATTTGGATGATCAGCCATGATCTCATTGAATGGTGGAGCAGGCTCGAAGGGCCGAATGGCCTACTCCTGCTCCTATCTTCTATGTTTCTATGTTTCTATGTAAATATTGAACCTTCAAATGGGATGATAGATTCGCTGTAAAGGGGCAAATCGATTCTCGGCTTCAGAGGCAAGCTCTGTAAGTCTACAACTCTTTGTATATCGGGGATCAAGGTACTATATTGTATTTGATTTTGGTGGATATCCTGGAATAAAATTTTAAGAACTGTAAAATTGTAGTGAAGTTAAGATTTGAGAATAAGGATCTCTGATAATAAGATTGTAAAAGCTTACTCTTTTTGGAACTGTTAATGTTGCGATTGAAACACCTACTGTAATTACATGTCGGTTTTTTAATAAATCTATATATTTTTAGAATTGTCTCACATAATACTTCTGTATCAAACTCACAAACTCAATCTCTGTACGCTCTTTGGTGAGGAGTTGCAAAATTCTGGGGGAGTTTTCTGGACCCTCATAATATCTGGAATGTTACAGTCTAGCTAAACTTATTAGAAGTGCTATCTGGAGTATGGTAACATCTTCAGGTTGTTCCTTTCCTTTAGGGAGAGAGAGTCTGGACCTTTAGACCCAATTAAGCATCTTTAGGATTCAGCTACCTCAGACTTTAGTTGAAAGTGAATGTCTGGGGAATATGCCTGATCTGGGGTAGCCCTAAAGGGGCTAGGACTAGTAATTATCCCTTCAATAGTAGGTTGTGTAAGAGTCCTTCAGCCAGATTTGAATATGTCAACTTGATAACTCTGTTTAGGGAGGGGAAGGTTTTATTGCAGCAATAAAACAGTTAGAAGAGTTGAGAGCCTGGTTGTTTAGATTATGTTGTTATTCTGTGGCATTTGTATGTACCTTTGATGTACCATGACCGCAGGTGTCGGCGGGAGGCGCGAGCGGGAAGCTTAAAAAGGCTTCAGAGACCCAGGTAAGGCCTCAGACCACGGGTGTCAGCGGGAGGCGTGAGCGGGAAGCTTAAAAAGGCTTCAGAGACCCAGGTAAGGCCTCAGACCGCGGGTGTCGGCGGGAGGTGCGAGCGGGAAGCTTAAAAAGGCTTCAGAGACCCAGGTAAGGCCTCAGACCGTGGGTGTCGGCGGGAGGCGTGAGCGGGAAGCTTAAAAAGGCTTCAGAGACCCAGGTAAGGCCTCAGACTGCGGGTGTCAGCGGGAGGTGCAAGCGGGAAGCTTAAAAAGGCTTCAGAGACCCAGGTAAGGCCTCAGACCGCGGGTGTCGGCGGGAGGCGTGAGCAGGAAGCTTAAAAAGCTTCAGAGAGCCAGGTAAGGCCTCAGACCATGGGTGTCAGCGGGAGGCGCGAGCGGGAAGCTTAAAAAGGCTTCAGAGACCCAGGTAAGGCCTCAGGCCGCGGGTGTCAGTGGGAGGCACGAGCGGGAAGCTTAAAAAGGCTTCAGAGAACCAGGTAAGGCCTCAGACCACGGGTGTCGGCGGGAGGCGCGGGCGGGAAGCTTCAAAAGGCTCCCAAGACCCAGGTAAGGCATACCAATCTCGAGTCTCCGAAGTCAGAGGGAAGGAGAGAGGTAAAAAGTAATCCAAGTGTGACGTCACCAGAAAGCGGGTATGTGATTCGTTGGTAAGTATTTCTCTCTTTTTAAGCTTAAACTCTGTGGTTTATAGTTTCTAAGGTGCGATATTCATCATCTAGAATCGGGGCAGAGGGTATTTAAAAATAATATTAATAAATTTAATTAATTACATAGAATGGGAGATCAGGTGATGTGTTGCTGCTGCAATATGTGGGAGCTGGTGGACACCATTGATGCTCACGGTGATCACATTTGCATTAAGTGTTGGCTGCTCGAGGAATTCCGGCACCGTTTTGAAGAGCTGGAGTCCGAGCTTCAAACACTGAGACACATCAGGGAGGGGGAGATTTACCTGGACTCTGTGTGTCAGGAGGTAGTCACACCAATTAGATTAATTAATTCAGATGTAGTCCGTGGCCAGGGTCAGGATGGTGTGACTAGAAGTGAGGCAGGTACGGGGATCCAGGAGAGAGTGTTGGAGAAGCCGCAGCCCTTGCTCTTGTTCAACAGGTTTGAGGCTCTTACTCCCTGTGAGGATGGGAACAGGGACTGCGGGGAGGATGAGCAACCTGGCCACAGCACCGTGGAGCGGGGGGCCAATCAAGTGGGGGGAGTTAAAAGAAATGTTGTAGTGGTAGGGGATAGTATCATTAGGGGGATAGATAGAGTTCTTTGCAGCCGAGCGCGAGAGTCCCGAAGGCTGTGTTGCCTGGCCGGTGCCAGGGTTAAGGACATCTCCTCTGGGCTGGAGAGAAACTTGAAGTGGGAGGGGGAGGATCCAGTTGTCGTGGTCCATGTTGGTACCAACGACATAGATAGGACAAGGCAAGAGGTTCTGCTGAGGGAGTTTGAGCAGCTAGGGGCCAAATTAAAAAGCAGAACCACAAGGGTAATAATCTCTGTAATAAGGGAACATCTATAATTATGGGGGATTTTAACTGTCATATTAATTGGACGAATCAAATTGGGCAGGACTGCCTTGAGGATGAGTTTATTGAGTGTATTAGGGATGGGTTTCTTGAGCAGTATGTAACTGAACCGACCGGGGGCAAGCAACCTTAGATCTGGTCCTGTGTAACGAGACAGGATTAATTAAAAATGTCCTAGTAAAGGATCCCCTTGGAATGAGTGACCATAACATGGTTCAATTCCATATTCAATTAGAGGGTGAGAAGGTTGGATCTCAAACAAGCGTGCTAAGCTTGAATAAAGGAGACTATGAAGGTATGAGAGCGGAATTGAGTAGAGTGGATTGGGAAAATAGATTAAAGGGTAAGACGATACATGATCAGTGGTGTACATTTAAGGAGTTATTTTACAACTTCCAAAAAATATATATTCCACTGAGAAGAAAAGGGTATAAAAGAAAAGAGACATCTGTGGCTAAGTAAAGAAATTAAGGATAGTATTTGACTAAAAACAAGGGCATATAAGGTAGCCAAATCTAGTGGGAGGATAGAGGATTGGGAAAACTTTAAAAGACAGCAAAAAATAACAAAAAGATTGATTAAGGAAGGGAAGATAGATTATGAAAGTAAATTAGCAAAAAATATAAAAACAGATAGTAAGAGTTTTTATAGTTATATAAAAAGAAAAAGGGTGGCTAAAGTAAATGTTGGTCCCTTAGAGGATGAGACCGGGAAATTAATGGTGGGAAATATGGAGATGGCAAAAACACTGAATGAATATTTTGTATCAGTCTTTACAGTAGAGGACACTACGAATATCCCAACACTGGACAAACAGGGGGCTATGGGGGGGGGGAGGAGCTAAACACGATCAAAATCACTAAGGAAGTGGTACTTGGTAAAATAATGGGACTCAAGGCAGATAAATCACCTGGACCTGATGGCTTACATCCTAGGGTCTTGAGGGAAGTGGCGGTAGGGATTGTGGATGCATTGGTAATAATTTTCCAAAACTCCCTGGACTCAGCAAAGGTCCCGGCAGACTGGAAAACTGCTAATGTAACACCCTTATTTAAAAAGGGCAGTGGACAGAAGGCTGGAAACTATAGACCGGTTAGCCTAACATCTGTGGTAGGTAAAATTTTGGAGTCCATTATTAAGGAGACAGTAACAGGACATTTGGATAATCATAATTTAATAGGACAAAGTCAGCATGGTTTTATGAAGGGGAAGTCATGTTTGACAAATTTGCTGGAGTTCTTTGAGGAAGTAACATATAGGGTGGATAAAGGGGAACCAGTGGACGTAGTGTATTTAGACTTCCAAAATGCATTTGACAAGGTGCCACACAAAAGATTATTGCTTAAGATAAAAACTCATGGGATTGGGGGTAATATTCTGGCATGGATAGAGGATTGACTATCTAACAGAAGGCAGAGAGTTGGGATAAATGGTTCATTCTCAGACTGGCAATCAGTAACTAGTGTTGTTCCGCAGGAGTCAGTGCTGGGTCCCCAACTCTTTACAATCTATATTAACGATTTGGAGGAGGGGACCGAGTGTAACATATCAAAGTTTGCAGATGATACTAAGATGGGAGGGAAAGTAGTGAGTGAGGAGGACATAAAAAAACTGCAAGGGGACATAGACAGGTTAATTAAGTGGGCAGAGATTTGGCAGATGGAATACAATACTGGAAAGTGTGAGGTTATGCACTTTGGCAGGAAAAATCGTAGAGCAAGTTATTATCTTAATGGCAAGAAACTGGAAAATACTGAAGTACAAAGGGATCTGGGGGTCCTGGTGCACGAAACTCAAAAGGTTAGTATGCAGGTGCAGCAAGTGATTAAGAAGGCCAATGGAATGTTGGCTTTCATTGCTAGGGGGATAGAATATAAAAATAGGGAGGTATTGCTTCAGTTGTACAAGGTATTGGTGAGACCGCACCTGGAATACTGCATACAGTTTTGGTGTCCATACTTAAGAAAAGACATACTTGCTCGCGAGCCAGTACAAAGAAGGTTCATTCGGTTAATCCCGGGGATGAGGGGATGGACATATGAGGAGAGGTTGAGTAGATTGGGACTCTACTCATTGGAGTTCAGAAGAATGAGAGGCGATCTTATTGAAACGTATAAGATTGTGAAGGGGTTGGATCGGGTGGATGCGGGGAGGATGTTCCCGATGATGGGTGAAACTAGAACTAGGGGGCATAGTCTTAGAATAAGGGGCTGCTCTTTCAAAACTGAGATGAGGAGGAACTACTTCACTCAGAGGGTGGTAGGTCCATGGAATATGCTGCCCCAAAAAGCTGTAGAAGCTACATCATTACATAAATTTAAAACAGAAATAGACAGTTTCCTAGAAGTAAAGGGAATTTAGGGTTACGGGGAGCGGGCAGGAATTTGGACATGAGTCTAGGTTCGGATCGGATATGGCCCTGTGGGTAGCGGAGCGGGCCCAGGGGCCGTGTAGCCTGATCCTGCTCCTATTTCGTGTGTCTAATTCTGTTAGATTCAGGAGATGGTTCTGTGATAGTAGATTGGCGGTTAGGATCAGATCAGCCATGATCTTATTGAATGGCGGAGCAGGCTCGAGGGGCCGATTGGCCTACTCCTGCTCCTATTTCTTATGTTCTTATGTTCTTATGTTCTACCTGAGCCACGTGCAAATTTGGCTAGGGTAAATAAAATTAGAGAGTTAAATGCATGGCTCAAAGGCTGGTGTGGGAGAAATGGATTTTGCTTCCTGGGACACTGGCATCAGTACTGGGACAGGCGAGAGATGTTCCGTTGGGACGGACTTCACTTGGCCAGTGCTGGGACTAGAATCCTGGTGAATTGAATAACTAGGGCTGTAGAGAGGGCTTTAAACGAATTAGTGGGGGGGAGGTTTTAAGAGAGCAAAAAATAAAAATGACAGCGGAGAAGGCAATAGAGCAAGGTAGCAGTGGAGGAATTAAAAACCAGAGCGTGTCAGGAAGGGACAGAATGTATAATGATAAAGGTAAAGTAGTAAAATGGGTAAAAGCAGGAATAAATTGTCAGAAAACATATTTGAAAGTTCTTTATCGGAATGCACGCAGCATTCGTAACAAAATTGACGAGTTGACGGTGCAAATAACTACACATGGGTATGATCTGGTGGCCATTACGGAAACATGGCTGCAAGATAATCATGAATGGGAACTAAACATACAAGGGTATTTGACAATTAGGAAGGACAGACAGGAAGGAAAGGGAGGTGGGGCTGCTATGTTAATCAGTGATGGAATCACTGCAATCGTCAGAAATGATATTGGGTCAAAGGATCAGGATAGTGAAACAGTTTGGGTGGAGATAAGGAATAATAAGGGGAAAAAGTCACTAGTGGGCATAGTCTATCGGCCTCCTAACAGTTGCAACTCTGTTGGTCGGAGTATAAATCAGGAAATAGTTGGGGCTTGTAATAAGGGAACAGCTATAATCATGGGGGATTTTAACTTTCATATTGACTGGACTAATCAAATTGGGCATGGCAGCATTGAGGAAGAGTTCATAGAGTGTATTAGGGATGGGTTCCTTGAGCAGTATGTAACTGAACCAACCAGGGGGCAGGCAATCTTAGATCTGGTCCTGTGTAATGAGACAGGATTAATAAAAAATGTCCTAGTAAAGGATCCCCTTGGAATGTGTGACCATAATATGGTTGAATTCCAAATTCAGTTTGAGGGTGAGAGATTTGGATCTCAAACCAGCATACTAAGCTTAAATAAAGGAGACTATGAAGGTATGAGTGTAGAATTGACTAAAGTGGACTGGGACAACAGATTAAAGTGTAAGACGGTACAAGAGCAGTGGTCTGCATTCAAGGAAATATTTCACATCTTTCAAGATAAATATATTCCACTGAGGGAAAAGGGGAGTAAAAGAAAAGACAGCCATCCGTGGCTTAGTAAAGTAATAAAGGATAGTATTCGACTGAAAACAAGGGCATATAAATTAGCCAAATCTAGTGGGAGGATAGAAGATTGGGAAGCATTTAAAAGCCAGCAAACAATAACTAAAAGATTAATTAAGGGAAGATAGATTATGAAAGTAAACTAGCAAAAAATATAAAAACAGATAGCAAGAGTTTCTACAGCTATATAAAAAGAAAAAGGGTGGCTAAAGTGAATGTTGGTCCCTTAGAGGATGGGACTGGGAAACTAGTGGTGGGGAACATGGAGATGGCAAAGACGCTGAACAAATATTTTGTATCAGTCTTTACAGTAGAGGACACTAAAAATATCCCAACACTGGACAAACAGGGGGCAATGGGGGCGCAGGGGGAGGAGCTAAACACGATTAAAATCACTAAGGAGATGGTACTCAGCAAAATAATGGGACTTAAGGCGGATAAATCCCCCGGACCTGATGGCCTACATCCTAGGGTCTTGAGAGATGTGGCAGTAGGGATTGTGGATGCATTGGTGATTATTTTCCAGAACTCCCTGGACTCAGGAAAGGTCCCGGCAGATTGGCAAACTGCTAATGTAACACCCTTATTTAAGAAGTGAAGTAGACATAAAGCTGGAAACTATAGACCAGTTAGCCTAACATCTGTGGTTGGCAAAATGTTGGAGTCCATTATTAAGGATACAGTAACAGAGCATTTGGATAAACATAATTTAATAGGACAGAGTCAGCATGGTTTTACAAAGGGGAAGTCATGTTTGACAAATTTGCTCGAATTCTTTGAGGATGTAACATACAGGGTGGATAAAGGGGAACCAGTGGATGTAGTGTATTTGGACTTCCAAAAGGCATTTGACAAGGTTCCACACAAAAGATTACTGATCAAGATAAAAAATCACGGGATTTGGGGTAATATACTGGCATGGGTGGAAGATTGGCTATCTAACAGAAAACAAAGAGTTGGGATAAATGATTCGTTCTCGGGCTGGCAATCAGTAACTAGTGGTGTTCCGCAGGGGTCAGTGCTGGGACCCCAACTCTTTACAATCTATATTAACGATTTGGAGAAAGGGACCGAGAGCAACGTATCCAAGTTTGCCGACGATACAAAGATGAGAGGGAAAGCAGTGAGTGAGGAGGACATAAAAAACCTGAAAAAGGACATAGACAGGCTAAGTGAGTGGGCAGAGATTTGGCAGATGCAATATAATGTTGGAAAGTGTGAGGTTATGCACTTTGGCAGAAAAAAATCAAAGAGCAAGTTATTATCTAAATGGAGAGAAACTGCAAAGTGCTACAGTACAAAGGGATCTGGGGATCCTGGTGCATGAAACACAAAAAGTTAGTATGCAGGTGCAGCAGGTGATCAGGAAGGCCAATGGAATCTTGGCTTTTATTGCAAGGGGGATGGAGTATAAAAACAGGGAAGTCTTGCTGCAGTTATACAGGGTATTGGTGAGGCCACACCTGGAATACTGCGTGCAGTTTTGGTTTCCATATTTAAGAAAAGATATACTTGCTCTCGAGGCGGTTCACTCAGTTGATTCCAGAGATGAGGGGGTTGACGTATGAGGAACGGTTGAGTAGGTTGGGACTCTACTCATTGGAGTTCAGAAGAGGATGTTTCCACTGATGGGTGAGATTAGAACTAGGGGGCATAATCTTAGAATAAGGGGCTGCCCTTTCAAAACTGAGATGAGGAGAAACTTCTTCACTCAGAGGGTAGTAAATCTATGGAATTTGCTACCCAGAGAGCTGTGGAAGCTGCAACATTAAATAAATTTAAAATGGAGATAGACATTTTCCTAGCAGATAAGGGAATTAGGGGTTACGGGGAGAGGGCAGGGAAGTGGACGTGAGTCTAGATTCAGATCAGCCATGATCCTATTGAATGGCAGAGCAGGCCCGAGGGGCTGTATGGCCTACTCCTGCTCCTATTTCTTATGTTCTTATGTTATGATTTATTGATAGTATGCATGGAATGTGAGCAAAATTTAGTATAAGAAATGCAAGGAAACATTGTTGAGTAGCTCATACTGGAATCAGATAGTGTGGAGGTGATTTTGCCAGCCCTGGGGAGGCAGGTATGGAGGCGGGACTGCCAGGAAAATGGCAGAATATGGGGGCTGGTGGCAAACCCGCCCCCAACCTGCCTCCATGCCATCTTCCCAGGAGATGGGTTGCCATCCCATGCCGGGTCCCGTCTCCTTGGAGGCGGGAAGGGATTAAAGCCTATTAACTGCCTGTTTATCCCCATTTTGCCCTCACAAGTGCAGACTTCCCGAAGGCTCCAAAACCTACCAGCTCAGCAAGGCGAGTACTGGGTCTGGGTCAGGGGAGGTGCAAAAGTGTGGTGTGAAGGTAAGTGATGGGTGCAAGAGTGGAGAGGTGAGTATCTGAGGTAAGTGCAAAGTGTTTTTAAAAGTGTACTTGCCTTTGTTTCTTCTTGCAGGCTTCAGTCGGTTTTTATGCGGAGACTCTCGGACCTCTGTGTTGCAGATGAGAGATGGCCACTGCATTCTCATATGCAACAACCATCTCATTTCTGTAAAAGAAAGAAGGTTGATGAGGTCTTGTATGCAAGATCTCATCAAACTACAGAGATTGTCAGTGTTTGACAGCTTCACAGAGCTGTCAAATGATGACAAATCATCTGTCAAAAATTTTTGACAGATGAAAAGTCAAACGTTGACATGCTCTGCCACCGGCTTTCCCTTAATTGGCCTGCTAAGCCCACTGGGTGGGCTTAACAAGGTCAATCAAGGGAAAATAGCGTGGGTTGGCTACAAATCGATGGAGGCGGGACAACGACCCGCCAAGCAGCAGTCCCGCCTCCAACGCACCCCCGTCACAAAATCGCCCCCTATGTGTCTCAGCAGCTCTCACACTGGTTTGTGTAGTATGAAAAAGACTTGTGCGCTCATACCGGTTTTGGATAGTATGAGGTTTCAATAAAGACCTGATCCTACATTACCACAACTGACTGTATGTGTAGTCTGACGTTTAAAGCAACGAAATGATAAAGAACAAGAAAGCAGCCCAATACACTGCTTTGGTGTATCTCTGGCGCTCGCCTGCTCCATGCCAACAGAAACTTCAGCCTTTGGGTTACCAGGAACCCTCCCCACCTCAATCCCAGCTCTAGGCCTCTGAGCTCGGGGCCAATGAATGATTTTTTTAAACAAACATTTGGTAATTCTTCAGGGGTCCAGGGAACTTTCCAGGCCTGGACTCCACCAGGAACCTCTACTTAAGGAGGCCCCACCCCATGCCTTTCATTTGCCTTGAAGTTCCACCCCTTACAAGACACTGTGGAAATTCCAGACCCAGAATTTCAGCTCTTAATCGTTTTTCTCTTAGCAGTGCCTCACTACGAGACAGTTATTACCACCTGTGAGTAATTTATATTAGATTCTGTCTTTCGTAGTCAATGACTAGAGGGTGCTTTGGTCCAAAGTATATATGTTTTATTATAGTTATAAAAGAAGCTACAATACAAAAAGTAAAAGATGTTAAAATACAAAGGTTACACTTACAACATTCTATAAAAGTCATTGAGATACAACCTGCTTAACTTCACAAGGTTCTGAGGTGATCAAACTCGAGTTGCCTTGCAATCACCTGAGCGTGTCCAGTTCCGCTCCGAGAAACATTCTATCATCTATGCTTTAAGTCCAGCTTATATACATTAATCGCTCATTACATTATGGGACCTTGAGCCTGCTTTTGGGCAGCATGTCAATCAATTTCAATGTTTCCTAAGCCAAGCAGCCGTTTGGCAACTCCAAGACATTCCATAATAAGCAGAACCAGTCAACTAACGATGCCTATGCTATGATCATCATAAACGTACCAACTAAACAAGGTTACGCAATCTTCAGACAAGGCCTGTTGATGCTTTTAACAATTTATACAGTAGTTTGCAGTAGTTTGCAGAAAATGTTTTTCTTACACCACCCTATTTGCTTGCCAAAGATGAGGAGCCGTGTTCTGCACACACAATTACCCAAAGTATAAAACCGAGCAGAGAAATTTCCAGCGCACTTAAATTTTGAAATATCAGTTATTCTGCGGGTGGATTTTCAGTTTTGACTATTTGAACTCTTTAGTCTGGATTCGGTAGGGTTACAAGATAGAGTTAGGCCTCAATATCACGGCAAGTTTGAATGAGGTTTGAGTGTGATGATTTAACTGGAGTTGCCAATTTATTAAAAAGTATATTGCATCTGACAAATATACAGATACGAATGAGCAATTGTTACAGATTTCTATTAAATTCCTAATTATTACAGAATAAATACTGTGTAAGCAATGCACACAATAACTTCACTAGGAAGCAAACTAATATAAAACTATGGAAAAGTAAAAAGAAACTTGCACATTTCCCGTGACGTTGGTCACAGTGAGTCAGAGGATACACTGCTTTATAATGAGTGAAGCGTTATACCGTTTAACATACAATGTAATTTATATTTAATCTCCCATGCCATTGGTTACAGACTTCAACTATTTGGTCTTTTGAGAAGCTAACAGGAGTGGGTTTAGAAATTTAGTAGAGATGATTGGTGCAGCCAAAGTGCAAAGGGGAGGGGCTTGTTGTGATTGACATAGAATCCAGTTGATCAGGAGGAACCAGAAAAATAGGCAGCAAAACTTCAGCCGAGCATTCCAACATATGAGGAAATCTTTTGGGATTTCTGTGAATAATCATCTTATTCCACATTGTTCAACTTTTTACTCGTTTCCTATAAATGTAATTGTTACTTTTATCAGTAAATTTTCAGGTCGGTGAAAAATTGGAGATGGCAATTCAAACCAAGGTCAGAAATGTCATTGAGCAATTTGGTTGCTTTCTGCTACTTCCTAGTTTGGAATTTGTAACTTTTAAACAAATTGAACAATTTGAATTCTCAGCTTTCTGCTGCTTGGTCCTTGCTGATTGAATGGAACTGATTTTTATTTTTTCATGTTACATCAATTAGATATTTGATTGGTTGAAATAAGGAGTTATCTGTTTTACCAATCACTCGTTCTTGTCCGATGGGGTGTGATGTGACAATGCATGCTAGGTCTAAGTTACTTAATTATATAGGTAATGACATTTAGAACAACTGGCCTTCCAAGCAAAGAGATAATTAAACATTTTGTGCTGATTTCTAAGACATGCTGAAATCACAAATGTAGCAACAAACTTCACTCATATTTAAAACACTTTACAAACAGTGAGGCTTTTTAAGAAGCTTGTTAAAAAAACTCATTATAAAGGTGAATGTAGCACAAGTGACAGCACTTTCACCTCTTTTTTCTATGTTCCTGATGTATAACTTGACATTTGGTCTTTGGATGGTCGTTTTAAAGCACAGTACCACAAGAATATGAAAAATCCTGCAAAGATTTAAAAGAAAAATGGCATATGGTCATTAATTATGCTATTTAGTGTTAATTACTCCATTTAATATTTGTCTACAGAAACTGCCTTAAATATTGAATCAGCTAGTTGTTTAGAGCTGGTGAAAATGTAAGTCTCATGAGGAATGAAAGAAAGGTCCCCTCTAGGTGCTGCATAATATTAAAAAACCTTCCCAATTAATTCCCTTTGTTTTCAAAGAAATTATTCCATGAAGTAAATTAAATTAATAAAATTGTACTAACATTCTAATCATTGGCTATTTATTACAATTACTTGACCGCTAATATATGTGTACAGCACTAGCGCTTTGACTAACCTTGCAAGGAATTTAAGATGGAGAACAGGTACATTTGAACCACACGCAGTGGTCCAAATGAAAAGAAAGCCAAAGCCCAGGTTGTGCCCAATAAGCAGCAGAGACCAAGGACTGTCCATAGATCCTTCCAGACAGATCCTTTCTCATGACTGCTCTCTCTTCGCATATGAATTAGCTTGGTACAGACAGTGATTAGCATTGCTGTGTTCCCAAAGAATATAATGCTGAAATAGCCACAGTTTGTAACATAATGGACCATGTTGTTTGTTATCCAGCACCTGTTTGAAAAGAAAGAAGCCTTGAAGTATTCAACATGGAGCTTTACTTTTGATTTCATACACCATTGCATGCCATGGCCTAGAAATTGAGTAGCCTTAGCGCCGCATTTGAGGCGCTAGAGGGCCTAGCGCCGGAGTTATGGCCAGTTTAGAAATTCCCTGGGGCCCTAGAATCGGCGGTAGACCGGTTGCGCTGCGCCGGCACCGATGACGTCATCGGTGTGCGCAGCGTCCCGGTTGCCATGCCGACGGGCCCCAGTGCCGAAATTCAGTTGCGGCCGCCTCGCCCGTGGCAGCCGCAACTAAGACTCTGGCAACAGAGTCTTACATCAGTTAGCGCCTGCGCCTTAAGGTCGCGCGGCGGCCGGCCGCTTTCCCGCCGGCCGCCTGCCCGCACCTCCCTCCCCGGACTCCTCCACCCCCCCCCCGCGGAACAGATGCTTCCGGGCTGCGAGCCCGGCACTTCCCCGAGGTGCCGGGCTCATTTTTCTGATGAGTTTACCGGCCAGCGGGCGGGTGCAGGCAGCTCCTCCTTAACTGAAGGAGGAGGCCTGCACTTCCCGAGCCTGCCGCACCGCATCGGGCGCCGCAGCGCCGGAATAGCACCGCAAAGCGGCAGGTAGCGCCCATTTTCAGGCGCAAACACCCTTCAGTAGCGCCGGCAGCCGTTTGGGCGCAGCGCTACTGAATTTTTGGCGCGCGCAGGGGGACTTAGCGCCGGCGCTAACTTTCCGGCGCTAAAGCCCTGGCGCGGCGCCAACTGAATTTCTAGGCCCATGTTTCTAACTAGCGCCTGACAAGTTATTTTCCAATCAGATGCAAACTTTTGGACTAATCCTTGTTCATCACATGGAGACTGCAAACTGAGATATAGTGCATGAGGCCTCAACCTAAACCTTTTCTTATAGGTTCAGATTCAGTACAGGTTTGTAACAGGAACAAAAGACAGTTTATTTAAGCAGGTATACGACAAGCAGGTAATTTAACTTCCTCACACAATATACCACGTGCTACTTTACAAGCAATTCATCACAAGAATTGAGATTTACTCTGATGAAATGGCAGAAATTGCGGTGTGTTTCACAATCTAACACTGAGTAATTTAATTCTTGTTCAAGCTGCAAAGACCACAGATTAATCACTTACTGTTCCACACAGCTTTTTAATTAAATAATTTCCCTTCCCTCGCCCCTACTCCTTACTAGCTTACAGTTGCACAGACATTGGTCACCCTCCAATATCCTGCCATGATAATGAGTACTAGCAGGCTATTTGACTGTGGGATACATCACAGCTAAGCCTGATCCTGCCTTCACCCGAGGACCATGCATTCCCAGCAGTGCTCACTGGATACCCACAGAAGCAGGAACACTGGCAGATTTCCCCTCGAACCATTCAGGTGTTGAGGCAAATTGTAGCACAGTTGCCACCAACTGATCAAAATCTGTTAAATCACAACAGATCTGGCATTGAACCTGAGAACTTCCTGACCTACATGGCCCAGCTACTCAATGGACATCTTTTTCTGCTGAAACTCGAGTGACAAGACTTAACAGTGGAAAAAAATCAAATACCAACATTATCGCTTCTGGCATTTTTACCAAGACCTACATTGAAACAGAACTGTTTTTGTCCTGGGTTTCAATCACAAACCAGCCATAATTGTTCTTGTTCACTCCGATACACACAAACACCACTAGAGCAGGAATGCCTGTCAATAGAAGAAAATTCATCACTATATTAACATTTAAAGAATACAATTCAGTATGTATCTTATTAAGAATATTAAGGAAGAATGGGCTCATCGAGCTTAGGGTTGCCAATTCTGGAGAGCTGACTATTTCCCATCTTTTGTATCCAATTTCAGTTCAGGAATAGCACATGTTAGATGTAGAATAAAGCACCCTCGATAAACCTCTAAAAAAGGAACATATTTTAAACTAATTATTAAAAAGGAACCCAGCTTTGCAGTTCCATTTCTCGCAGAAGCTCTCCTTGTGGACTGCTTGAGTGAGATTGACAATTCAGCACCAGTTCCTGCTGAATAATGGGTAGTTTTGTGCTCTAAGCTTATACCCAGTAAGAACTGGGTTGAGTCTGCCTAACTCATTACATATAAGAACCTAGAAATTCTGGTGCCAGTGTGGCACCATTAAAAGTGTGGCGGGACCACGTTCCAAGTACCTGGAGACAGGGTCATTAACAAAATAGTGGTCAGTGACAATGCCAGTAGCAGTGCAATAGAGTGCCCACTGAGTGGTAACTGTATTAATCTCAGAGTGGCACCCTGCCACTTTGGGAATGGGAAGTACAGGCCAGTTAAACCAAAGACTGAACGCAGCACCTTTTAGTCAGTTGATGGCTCCAACATTGGCAGGGCCACAATCCAACGGTGGTTGATTCCGCTAGGATTTTTTTGCTGCTTACAAATGTCACATTTGTTCCAGAACAGCACCTACACCTGCTCTCAGCAGACGTAGGTATTGCTAGGCCTATTAGAGGTGTATCTGGCAGGATTCATGAGGTAGTCGAGGAGTGCCTTCAGACATTGCCCCACACTGTTGTTTGAATACAAGTTGCATGGGCAAATAAAATATCCATGCCCCCTTGGCCAGAATTTACTGTGTAGGGCAAAAGGAGCAGGCTTCTGCTGTATCTAGGTCTCACCCCATTTTCTGAAACCTCCACGTCAGGACTCTGCCATCTTTTCATGAAAAACATTGCATGATTCCTAGGCTAAGATCTTTACAGCTGGAAAGAAGACAGAGGGGCTGAAAATCCTCGTCCCTTCTCCTGCCATATCAGTGGAAGGCTATACCTAATGGAAGATCTTCACCTGAACCAAAATGATACCAACATCTTTGTGGATAGGGTAAATAGAGAAACGGGAAAGGATTTAAATTAATATGGTAGGGGGTTATGGAATGAGGCTGGAGAGGGATGGCGGGATTAACAAAGATGTTGGAATACAAAGCAGAAGGTTTTGTTGAAATAAATAGAAGACATTATAGAACAGGTCGAAAAGCTTCTGGGAAGAGATGGAGAGCAGCTAAAAGTCATGGTCCATGTTGGAACCAATAACATAGATAGGAATACTTCTGAAATCTTGCAGAAGGAGTTTCGAAAGTTAGGCACCAGGTTGAAAAAAACAAGACCTCAAGTGAAACAATCTCAGAGGAGGAAGGGAAAGAAGCTTTGAGGTAGTGAGGGGTTAAAACACTGTTTAGAATGGGCAAAGTATATCAAAAAATAAAATAAGAAAACCAGGAAATGAATAATGGTCAGCTTTCCAAAAAGTGAGTCAGGATTGAATGGTATTTTTATGAATTCAACACAAATTTGGGATAGTTAGAAGCATTAATATCGATGGAGGAATATGATATAGTAGTTATAATGGAGGTTTGCACTTAGTAAACCTGGTTATAACATTTTCAGGAGAGATAGGGAGGGGTTAAAGGAGGGTGTTGCTCGTGTTAGTGAAGGATTCTATCACAGTGCTAGAACTGATGTGACAGCAGGAGAACAGATGGGAAATAGAAGCACAACATAGTTAATTAAGTTCAATATAAGAACAGGAAAGGATAAGGAGGACAAAGATAAGGGTGCTGGACTGGGAAAAGACAAATTTGAGTTGAATGAAAAGGGATCTGGCCTAAATTAGCTGGAGAGAAAAATTTAGCAGAATTAATTCTTGCTCCCCCGTCAGTGCTGTTCCCACCTCTGAGTCAGAAGGTTGTGGTTCTAGCAGCACTGCAGACTTGGATGAGATGTAAAACTGAGGCCCCTTGTTTCTGCTCAAGTAGATCTAAAATATTCCATTGGACTCTTCAAAGATGAGCACAGAGTTTGCCCAGAGCCTTGACCAACATTCCCCCTTCAATCAAAACCACCAATAACGGGTCATTTGATCATTCATTCATTTGCTGTTTTTGCACAAATTGGTGATTGTATTTGCTTCCATAACAACAGTAACTGCATTTCAAAAGTCAAACACTGGTTGTAAAGTGTATTGGGACCACTTGAGGATGTGGTAAGGTGCCATAGAAATGCTTTCTTTTCCTTCTTGCTTTACTTCTCTTTCATTCTCCTCCTTCACCTAGTGCTCTCTTTTGCTGTCTTCCTTCACTTCTTGCTTGTACTCTTTTCACATCCCATTGGGTCAGGAGCACTTGGGCAGGTGAACAAGTTGGATAGCACTGTGCGCGAGTGGGAAGCAGGTGGCTCGGGAAGCACTCGGGAAGCAAGTGAGCAGATGGGTCAGGAAGTATGCAAGGTGAGCATATCATTCAGTTTTCCTCTTTAAATGTTGCATTGTTTGTTTACCAGCATTGGTGCAATAATAAACAAAATGCAATATAAGCAAATGAAACTGATTTTAAAATTTAAGTCATTTGAATAGCAAGTATTCATCTTGTATGACACCAAGTTACCTATGGCTTCTAATCTTATAACTGATGCCTGTGACAGAAATGGAAGATAGGTAGGCCTCATAACAGTATTATCTTTAGAAAGTGTGCTTAACTATCCATTGGCATCTGATCTCTGCATGCTATTTTGAAAAATATTGTATTGGGGCAACTAATGTTTGGTGTATAAAGCACAAAATGGGATCAATAAATCGAGCAACAAAAAGTGAAAGGAGACTACTTCATACTCACCCCAACCAATAACAGCCAGTTTTTGGATGTAGTATTTTACATAGGTATTGAACACTTTGATCAGCATCATGTACAGATGAAATGCTTCAATTCCCATCCAGGTGAACGTGCACAGCAATGAATAATGTAGACACACAGCAATGGCCTTACAGAGACTGTCATTTTTCAACATACTGAGCCATACATTGGTCAAGAAGTTCACGTTTAGAAGAAATAAGGCAGCGCAGAGGTTCATGTGGATCTTGGTGACGTCATCACTTTTATACTTCCTAAAACAAAAACGAAAGCAGACAACTTTATGCCAACATCATGAGGGAAGTCGTACAGTTATACTTCAGGCAGCTCTTTGACACTGGTACAATACATGTGTGCGAGCAGACAGTTCAGTTTTACAGCCCTGATCACATAACTCTAATCAGCTCTATTCATGCACAGAGAGCTCTACTTGCCCAGCTTTTAACTGATGGTGAAATTTCCAATCTCCAGTCATAACTTTGCTGGAAGATCAATGGAATCCCTGGAGAAATGTGTAAATGGCTAAAATAACTATGGCAGGAGACTAGGAAAATTCCTGTAGAAATTCCAGGTAAATGTTGGAAAACAGCCAAGGGTAGCCACAAGATTGCTATTTTCTAACATTAGAAACTGAACAGTGCTCAAGCGAACATGTTGGCATCCCCTCTGCTGATTTTTCAATGTAACTTGACTAGGCAGGGGTGAAAAATAGGTTAAGACACAATCCCTTGTGTTCCTGTCCATTCTTGTGCACCCTGATTTCCTGCAGGTAGAGACCAGCGACATAAAATATGCCCACCCATGTATGGATGAGTTATTGTAAGCATATGGGAATGATGGTTGTGTCGCGGCTATAATATGTAGGTGTTTGTGGACAGTGAGATTGTTCTGGATTGCCACATCTGCAGTAAATATCTTTGGGTTGAGACACTCTGGCTCAGAATCTTTGAGCTGGAGCGCGACTTAGAGACACTCTGACACATAAGAGAGGGGGAGAAATTTTTGGATAGTTTTCTCCAGAGTGCAATCACACTTCAGGGAAAAGCACAGGTGCAGGAAAGGTGGTGTGTGACTGTTAGTCAGCAGGGTAAGGGGAACCAAGGGGAGATAGAGAAGGAGTTCCTGCAGACACTGGTCCTGTCCAACAGGTACAATTGTACTTGCTACCTGTGAGGATAAGGATGCAGGCTGCAGGGTGGACAGCCAGAATGCTGACTATGGCACCATGGAGCAGGAGGCAGTCCGGGGGCATGGGCGTGAGGGGAGAATGGAATAGAAAGGCTGTAGTCATAGGGGATTCAATAATTAGGGGAATAGATAGAGGCCTCTGCAGTCATGTAGGGTGTGTTGCCTACCTGATGCAAAGGTAAAGGATATCTCAGAGCAACTGGACAGGAGCTTGGAAAGGGAGGGGGAAGAACCATTTGTCGTGGTCCATGTTGGGACCAATGACATAACAAAGAAAAGGGAGGAGGCCCTGCTAAGGGAATATCAGGAGTTAGGAAACAAATAAAAAAAAACAGGACCTCACGAGTGGTAATCTTGGGATTACTAACTGAGCTCTGTGCTAATTGGCATAGGGTTAGACAGATCCAGAAGGTGGAAAGACTAGTGTGGGAAGGAGGGGTTCCATTACATGGGACACTGGCACCAATACTGGGACAGGAAGGAGCTGCACCATTGGGATGGGCTCCACCTGAACTGGAGTGAGACCAGTGTTCTAGTGGAAAGGATAAATAGGGCTGTCAATAGGACTATAAACTAATAAAATGGGAGGAGGGATCTGGTGAAAATAATTTAAGTCTGAAGATAAAAGAAATAGGAAATGAGAGTAATGGTCAGACCAAGGTAAGGAACAAGGGTAATATAAACGGTCAGGGAACAAATACAGTTATAAAACAGAAGTATAAAAGGACTGTTAAAAATAAAGTAAAAGGAACAACTATTAAAGACGAAATAAACCATCGATACAACAATGTACACAGCATTCAAAGTAAAATGGGGGAACTGGAGGCAATAATCTATAGCAAGTAACCAGGTGCAGTAGGAATAACTGAACATGACTACACAAAGAACAGGATTGGCCACTAAACATTGCAGGTTATAACATAAACAGAAAGAATAAGGAAGGAAGAAAGGGGGTGGATTGGTGTTCTAATTAGAGATAACATAATGACATGAGAAAAAGGACATGATTAACAGAATGTTAGAAACAGAATCCATATGGACTGAAATAAAAGATAGGAAGGGATTGGTCATGCTAATAGGGGTATACTACAGTCCACTTAATAGTGGAAAGGAGGTGGAGGAAGAAATATGTAAGCAAATATGTGAAATGAGTAAAGGACATAGAATAATAATCATGGGAGATGTTAACTACCCCCAAATAAACTAGCAAGCAGTGGTAGCAAAAGGGGTACAGGGAATGGAGTTCTTAAAATATGTGCAGGACTCCTTTCCCAGTTTGTAAAAAGACCAACAAGAGACGGAGCGCTGCTGGATCTAATAATGGGAAATGAAGCGGAACAGACAAGAGAAGTGTAGGGGAACATCTAGGCAATAGCGATCACAACATAATAAGGTTTACGATAACAACTGAAAAGGACTTACGTAAGACAAGACTAAAGTAATAAATTGGAAAAAAGTTGATTTTAAGGGGATGCGAATGGAACTCGGGAAAGTAAACTGGAAAAATTTACTGACAAACATAGAAATAGAACAGCAGTGGGAAACATTTAAAATGGTGATCAAGTGTGTCCAGGAAAAGTATATCCCACTAAAAAGCAAGAACAAACTAGCCAGTAATGACACACCATAGAAGAAGAGATCAAAAAAGATATTAAGACATTTAAGATGGAAATGGGGATGACGTAATAAAACTCACTATGCACTTGGTTTGAGTATAAAGCAAGGCTTTAATCAACTTGTTTCAAAACATGGAGGCCTAGTTATCTTTCACCAGTTCCTGTTTACAAAATGTCCTGGGCAAGCTGGGCCCACGCCCGAGTATTTATACTACTTGGACGGCGCCACCAGCTGGCCGTCCAGTGTTATTTCATGAGTCTTTCTTCATGGATCATAAGATTCATAACATTCTTCCTCCCTAAAGATTTGGAAGTCCGATGACTTCCCTTTAATGGATTAGCCAGACCACGAATAGCCGCTGTCTTTTAGCTCTTCACTTGTGGCTGGAAGGCACGTCCCCCCGGACCGTGTCTGGGTCCCTGGGTTGCTTGATCCATACTGGTAGGTCAACAGGGCCCGTGTCGCCTTGATCGACCTGAGGGAGACTGGGGAGATCGTGACTCTGGGTGTGGGTCCCCACAGGTGCAGAGCTGGCTTCATTTTGTTTGGTAGCCAGGGATTGACTGGCGTCCTGGCTTCGAGTGGCCATCCCATGGGGAGCGCTCGGCTCCCTGAGTTGATCCGGTGGAGTAGCTGGCAGATCTCTTGATGTCTCAGGTAGGGCGTCATCTTCAAAGGAGCGCAGAGTGTCGGCATCATTACCGTGGGACCCTCTATCATTTGGGTCCGTGGGACCGGTTGGACAGGGAGCCAGATCTCTGAGTGAAACGGTGGACTCCTGGCCATCAGGGTACCGCACGTGCATGTAAGTGGGATTAACGTCCGTGAGTTCCACCTCGTCGACGAGGGGAGCGTTTTTGGAAGATTGGACGAATCTTCGGAGCAGCACGGGGCCGGGAGCTGCCAACCATGATGGTAGGGACGTCCCATGAGTGGAGCGATGCTGGAACCTGAAGAATCGCTCGTGAGGCGTGATGTTGGTGGATGTAGAAAGAAGAGACCTGATGGAATGCAACACGTCAGGGAGCATAGTTCCCCACTGCTGGTCTGGTAGGTTGCGTGACCTCAGTGCAAGACGAACAGTGTTCCAAATGATAGCATTGTATCTCTCAACCTGTCCGTTACCGATGGGATGGTACGGTGTCGTTTTACTTGTGGCGATTCCCCGTTGGTAAAGATAGCTTTTGAGTTCGCTTGACATGAAGGAGGGACCCCGGTCAGAGTGGATGAAATTGGCCGTACCGTAAAGGGAAAAGACTTGATCAAGGCATTTGATCACTGTGGAAGTAAGCATATTGGGACAGGGGAAAGCAAAGGGAAAGCGTGAATATTCGTCCACCATAGTAAGTAAGTAGGTGTTTCGCGTTGAGGAAGGCAATGGCCCTTTAAAGTCAATGCTGAGTCGCTGCATATGGTGCATAGCGTGTATGAGCGAGCCATCCGATGGACGGAAGAATTGTGGTTTTAATTCCGCACAAATTCTTCAGGAGGAGCATATTCTTTTCACATCTTCTGTAGAAAATGGGAGATTTTTAGATCACACAAAGTGCAACATACGGGTAATGCCAGGATGGCATAAGTCAGTGTGAAGATCCGCAAGAGTCGAAGTTGATATAGAAGAGCAGAATGCTCGCGTGAGGGTATCCGGGGCCACATTCTCTTTGCCGGGTCGATAATGTACGGTGTATCCAAAGGCGGCCATTTCCAGTTTCCAGAGTTGTATTTTGTTATTCTTGATCTTAGTGCATTTCCGGTTATCCAGCATAAAGGCCACAGAGCGCTGATCGGTAATAAGTGTGAAATGGCAATGAGTGAGAAAATGACTCCATTCACGTACAGCTTCGATGATGGCCGTAGCCTCCTTCTCAACAGGAGGATAATGGAGCTCGCTACCCTGCAAAGTTCTGGACAGAAATGCAACGGGTCGACCACCTTGATTCAAGGTAGCAGAGATCGCCACCTCCGATGCATCGCACTCGACCACGAAAGGAAGATTTTCTTCAATGGAACGAAGCGTGGCTTTTTCCAGTTGTTGCTTGAGGAGGCTGAAAGCTGAAATAGCCGTTGCCTCCAATGGAAATGACTTCGCGTGAAGCAGGGGCTGGATCTTGTCGGAGAAGTGGGGTATCCACTTCGCATAATAGGCGAACATGCCGAGTGCCCGACGAAGAGAGCCGAGATTCATAGGGGGAGGAAGCTCCTGAAGTGGACGAAGTCACTCCGGATCCAGTTTGATGACACCGTTGCCCACCTAGTAGCCAAGGATGTTGACTGGTGGTACTGATTTCACAGATTTGGACTCATTTAAGGTTAAGTTGCGGCGACGGAGAACGTCAAAAAATTTCTGAAGATTGGCATCATGCTCCTTCTGGTCATGACCAGCAATGGTGATATTATCTAGATATGGAAAAGTGTCCGTTAAGTTCTCCTGTTTGACTAGGCTATCCATTGCCGGTTGAAAGACGGCCACCCCATTGGTGACCCCAAATGGAAGGCGACAAAACTGATAAAGCCGACCATTGGCCTCAAAGGCTGTATACTTTTTGTCAGAGTCCTTTAATGGCACTTGATGATATGCGCTCTTTAAATCAAAAGTTGAAAATACCTTGTAGTTGGCAAGGTTATTGACCATGTCATCGATGCGTGGTAGTGGGTAGGCATCCAGGTCAGTATACTGGTTAATAGTTTGCGAGTAATCGATGCAAAGACGTTTCTTGTGTTGCTTCAGAGGATTTTTAACAATGATGACTTGAGCCCGCCAGGAAGATGAACATGGCTCAATGATACCGTCAGCTAGAAGGCGAGAGATTTCTGCCTCGATAAAGGATCAATCATCTTGGCTGAAACATCGTGATTTAATGACTATGGGCTTACATTGGGGGGGAAGATTGGCAAACAAGGAGGGCTCGTCGAGGGAAGCCGCTGAAAGCGCACAAAAAGGTACTTTGGAAATAGTAAGTTCAGGCTTTGATCCTCCAAACTCAAAAGCGAGTCTTTTGTGTTGTTTTTGGAAATCCTTTCCCAGGAGCACATCACTGCATAGGTTTTTGAGCACCCCGAGCCGGGTGGAGAAATAAGAGCAGCCATTGCGAACAAGGTTGACAAGACAAAAGCCGGAAGAATTGGTGGTCAGTGTCATCAGAGCCATTGCAATTTCCCTGTCCGAGGGGTAAATACGCAATTTTATCTTACTGACAGCCCACTCACTAATGAAGCTGTCAGAGCTGCATGAGTTGATTAGTGTGCTCAAAATGTGTCCAATTAATGATACCTTCATGGCTGCATGGGACAGACTTTGGGGAAAAACAGCTGTGATAGGAGGAGGGGCAGTTTTACCCTTGACAGCTGTAACCTTAGTAGTGGTTCTTGGGGGAGGAGCAGTTTCATAGATAGCAGCTGTAAAACTAACAGGAGCTCTTGACCGGTATACCTTAGAAAAGTGGCCTTTCTTACTAACAGAGGCTCTTGACTGGCATACCTTAGAAAAGTGACCTTTCTTGCTGCAATGATTGCAGGTTGCGTTACGAGCAGGACAACATTTCCTATAATGGAACGCACCTCCACAGAAGAAACACTTCCTTCCAGATTGCCAAGATGCCGCTAGGGCAGAGTCGTCATCAGTGAAGGCTTCTAGGGCAGGGTTGTCATCAGCCAGGTTGGAGTCATCATCCATGAGGGCTTCCGCCCGAGGCCTATCGAAGAAGTCACTAAAAGTGATAGCAGCAGCCCGTGCACGTGGTGAAAGATAGGTGTCTGCATTCCTCTTTGCTAAGTCCAGAGAACATGCCTAGTCATAGGCAGCCTGTAACTTGAGGGTTTTATTCTCCAACAGACGCTGACGTATGAAGGGAGACACAATCCCATTAATAAAGGAATCACGAATTAACTCCTCCTGGTACTGCTCAGCTGTGACAGCTTTAAGATTACAATCCTTGCTGAGCCTGCGAAGTTTCTGAAGGAATTCATCAAATGATTCCTCAGGTTGTTGTCGACTTGTGGCCAGTAGATACTGAGAAAAAATTTCATTTGGGGACTTGACATATAGTTGCTGTAGTAGTTGGATAGCGGCATCATAGTCTACACAGTCTTCGATATAGTCAAACACATGAGGGGATACATAATTAGCAAGCATTCATAACTTATTAGGAACATTTTCACCACACTCCTCAAGGAAGTTGTTGAAGGTATGATACCAGTGTTTCCATACCTTAGCAGCTGTAAGTGAATTCGGGTCCAGGTCGAGATGGGCGGGTCTGAGTAGTTTCTCCATGATGGATCGATTACTTTGTCTGAGTTCCCTTCTACAGTTTGAGTTGTAGCTGGCTGTACTCGAAATTCCCCAGTGCGTGGAGTCGATATCAAGTTGATTAAATTGACGTAATAAAACTCGCTACGCACTTGGTTTGAGTATAAAGCAAGGCTTTAATCAACTTGTTTCAAAAGATGGAGGTCTAGTTATCTTTCACCAGTTCCTGTTTACAAAATGTCCTGGGCAAGCTGGGCCCACGCCCGAGTATTTATACTCCTTGGACGGCACCACCAGCTGGCCGTCCAGTGTTATTTCATGAGTCTTTCTTCATGGATCATAAGATTCATAACGGGGGAGATAATTTATAAACTATCAAACTTAGAGAAGATAAAACCCCTGATCCACACATATTAAAAGAAGATAGGGAAGAGATAGCAGAGGCACTATTACATATATATAAAAATTCATTGGAAAAGGGAATCGTGCCAGAGGACTGGTGGACAGCTAATGTGATTCCTATATATAAAAAGATAGATAGAACAAGTCCAAAGTAGGAAAGCTAATGGAATCCTTAATCAAAGGTGTAATAGAAAAACATCTAGAAACTGAAAATATAATAAAGAGTAGTCAGCTCGGATTCCAAAAGGGAAGGTTATGCTTGACCAAATTTATTGAATGCTTTGAAGAAGTAACAGAAAGGGTAGATAAGGTTAATGTAGTAGATGTAATATATTTGGGTTTCCAAAAAGCCTTTGATAAGGTACTGCATAGTAGACTCATGATTAAGGTCAGAACATGTGGAGTCAGAGGACAAGTAACAGAATGGATAGCAAGCTGGCTAAAAAACTGAAAACTGAGAGTAGGGATTAAAGGTAGTTACTCAGATTGGCAAATGGTGGGAAGCGGTGTTCCGCAAGGATCAGTGCTGGGACCACTGTTATTCACCATTTACATAAACGATTTGGACTCAGGAATCAGAGGTAGAATTTCAAAATTTGCGGATGACACCAAATTGTTAAATAGTTAATACAGAGAAGGACTGTGACAAAATACAGGAAGACATTAATAAACTTGCAGAATGGGGATGAACTTGGCAAATGAACTTCAATTAGATAAATGTGAGATTGTACATTTTGGTAGGAAGAATAAGGAGGCCACACACTCCTTGGAAAATAAGTGTATAAATGGGGTAGAGGAACAGAGGGATCTGGGGGTATAGATACACAGATCACTAAAAGTAGCAATGCAGGTTAACAAGGCCATAAAAAAAAGCAATGGGGTTCATTTCTATATGGATAGAATTGAAAAGCAGAGAAGTTATGTTAAACTTGTATAGAACCTTGGTTAGACCACACTTGGAGTACTGTGCACAGTTCTGGTCTCCATATTATAAAAAGGACATTGAGGCGCTTTGAGAAGGTGAAAAAAGATTTACAAGAATGATACCAGAACTGAGAGGTTGTGCCTATCAGGAAAGATTGAACAGGCTGTTGCTCTTTTCTCTAGAACAGAGAATACTGAGGGGTGACCTGATAGAGGTCTTCAAGATTAAGAAAGGATTTGATGGGGTAGACAGAGAGGAGATGTTTCCACTTGCAGGCAAGACCAGAACTAGGGGCCATAAATAAAAGATAGTCACTAATAAATCCAATAGGGAATTCAAGAGAAACCTCTTTATCCAGAGAGTGGTTAGAATGTGGAACTCATTATCACAAGGAGTAGTTGAGGCGAATAACATAGATGCATTTAAGGGAACGCTAGTTAAGCACATGAAGGAGAAAGGAATAGAAGGATATGTTGATGGGGTTAATGAAGAAGGGTGTGACTTATTGGGCCAAATGGCCTGTTTCTGTGCTGTAAATACCTTGTAATAATTTGTAATGGAAGTACATCATCCAATGAATTTCCCATAATTTATTCAACAGCAACACTGGATGCAAAGGATACCTATTTGTCCCTGGCATCCAGTGTTGCAAAGATGGTACAGGAGGGGGGAGCATGTGTTTTCAATCTAGAATCGATTGCATGGGCCTTGGCAACAATTTAAAAGTTTGCAAAAAAAAAATTCTGTTTTACAGGCAGCTGGGAGGCTGTGAGCAACGTTACACTGCCACTCCAGGTGGAGGCTGTGAACCAGCTTAAAACATGGAAATGACTCAGAGACTGCAGATCGTCCAGGATAAGGGGCACTTCTATGTCTTGGGCAAAGGTCTCGACACACTGGAGATGCACTTCAATCTGGGCCTTAAACTTTGGCTTTGCACTTCTTGTAGTTATCGACAGAAACTGCACAGCAGCAACAGCATTTGTAGTAAATTACATTACGTGACATTAGAAGCGATTTTCCTGACACGTTCTCCCTGGGCGATGCCCAGTTTACTGTGCAGGAAAGTCAGGATGAAAGGGCAGAGACTCATTTTGCCAGGTCACCGTTATAGGTAGGACAAAGAAAGAGGTTCTGCTGAGAGAGTATGAGCAGCTAGGGGCTAAATTAAAAAGCAGAACCACAAAGGTAATAATCTCCAGATTACTACCTGAGCCACGAGCAAATTGCATTGGGTAAATAAGATCAGAGAACTGAACGAGTGGCTCAAAGACTGGTGTGGGAGAAATGGGTTTCGATTTGTGGGGCACTGGCACCAGTACTGGGATAAGAGGGAGCTGTTCCGTTTGGGCGGGCTTCACTTGAACCATGCTGGGGCTAGAGTCCTGGCAAATCGAATAACTAGGGCTGTAGAGAGGGCTTTAAACGAAACAGTGGGTGGGAGGATCCAGGCGAGTGGGAAAATAAAAAGTCAATGAGAAAGCAATAGAGCAGGCTAGAGATGGGGGAAATAATAACCAGAGTGTGACAGGAAGGGACAGACTGTTTAAAAATAAGAGTGCAACAGAAAAAAAGGCCAAAACAAGGAAAAATGGTAAAAAGACAAAGTTAAAAGCTCTATATCTAAATGCACGCAGCATTCGTAACAAGATAAATGAGTTGACGGCACAAATAGATACAAATGGGTATGATCTGATCGCCATTACAGAGACGTGGTTGCAAGGCGACCAGGGCTGGGAACTGAATATTCCAGGGTATATGATAATTCGGAAGGATAGAAAGAAAGGAAAGAGAGGTGGGGTGGCTTTGTTGGTAAAAGATGGGATCAGTGCAGAGGTGAGAAGTGATATTGGCTCAGACTATCAAGATGTAGAATCGGTTTGGGTGGAGATAAAAAATAATAAGGGGAAAAAGTCTCTGGTGGGCGTAGTCTACAGGCCCCTGAACAGTAGCAATGCTGTTGGACAGAGTATAAATCAACAAATAATGGAGGCCTGTAAAAAAGGTCAGGTAATAATCATGGGTGATTTTAATCTCCACATTGATTGGACAAATCAAATTGGCCATGGTAGCCTTGAGGAGGAGTTCATAGAGTGCATCCAGGATGTTTTCCAAGAACAGTATGTAATGGAACCAACCAGGGAGCAGGCTATCTTGGATCTGGTACTATGTAATGCGACAGAATTAATAAATGATCTCATAGTAAAGGATCCTCTAGGAAAGAGTAATCATAGCATGGTTGAATTTCAAATTCAGTTGGAGAGTGAGAAAGTTGTATCCCAAACCAGTGTCCTAATCTTAAACAAAGGCAATTATAATGGCATGAGGGCAGAACTGGCTAAAGTGGACTGGAAAAACAAATTAAAGGGTAAGAAAGTTAAAATGCAATGGCGGACATTTAAGGATTTATTTCATAACTCTCAACAAAAATATATTCCAGTGAGAAAGATTTTAAGAGAAGGGAGCACCATCCGTGGCTAACTAAGGAAGTAGAGGATGGTATCAAATTGAAAATGAAGGCATACAATGTTGCCAAGATTGGTGGGAGACCAGAGGATTAGGAAATTTTTTAAAACCAGCAAAGGATGACTAAAAAAATAATAAAGAGAGAGACGATGAATTATGAGAGTAAGCTGGCAAGAAACATTAAAACAGATAGTAAGAGCTTTTACAGGTACATAAAAAGGAAGAGGGTAGCTAAAGTAAACGTTGGTCCCTTAGAGGATGAGACTGGGGAATTAATAATGGGGAATGGGGAAATGGCAGAGACTCTGAACAAATATTTTGCATCTGTCTTCACTGTAGAAGACAGTAACAACATCCCAATAATGGATAATCAAGGGGCCATAGGGAATGGGGAACTAAAGACAATCACTATCACTAAGGAAATAGCACTCGGTAAAATAATGGGACTAAAAGACGACAAGTCCCCTGGACCAGATGGCCTGCATCCCAGGGTCTTAAAAGAAGTGGCTGCAGAGATAGTGGATGCATTGCTTGCAATATACCAAAATTTCCTGGACTCTGGAGAGGTCCCAGCGGATTGGAAAACTGCTAATGTAACACCCCTATTTAAGAAAGGAGGGAGACAGAAAGCAGGAAACTATAGACCAGTTAGCCTAACATCTGTCGTTGAGAAAATGCTGGAGTCCTTCATTAAGGAAGTAGTAGCAGGGCATTTAGAAAAACATACTGCAGTCAAACAGAGTCAGCATGGTTTTAGGAAAGGGAGATCATGTTTAACAAATTTGCTGGAGTTCTTTGAGGATGTAACAAGCAGGGTGGACAAGGGTGAGCCAGTGGATGTGGTGTATTTGGATTTCCAGAAGGCATTCGATAAGGTGCCACATAAAAGGTTACTACATCAGATAAGAGCTCATGGATATGGGGGGTAATATATTAGCATGGATAGAGCATTGGCTAAATAACAGAAAGCAGAGAGTCGGAATAAATGGGTCATTTTCTGGTTGGCAAACGTTAACTAGTGGGGTGCCTCAAGGATCGGTGCTGGGGCCCCAACTATTTACAATCTACATTAATGATTTGGATGAAGGGATCGAGTGTAATGTAGCCAAGTTTGTGGATGATACAAAGATGGGTGGGAAAGCAAGCTGTGCAGAGGACTCAGAGAATCTGCAAAGGGATACAGACAGGCTAGGTGAGTGGGCAAACATTTGGCAGATGGAGTATAGTGTGGGAAAGTGCGAGGTTATCCACTTTAGCAGGAAAAATAAAAAAGCAAACTATTATTTAAATGGAGAGAGATTACAAAATGCTACAGTTCAGAGAGACTTGGGGGTCCTTGTGCATGAAACACAAAAAGTTAGCATGCAGGTACAGCAAGTAATCAAAAAGGCAAATGGAATGTTGGCCTTTAATTCAAGGGGGTTGTAGTATAAAAACAGGGAAGTCCTCCTACAACTGTACAAGGTATTGGTGAGACCACACCTTGAGTACTGCGTACAGTTTTGGTCTCCTTATTTAAGGAAGGATACACTTGCATTGGAGGCAGTTCAGAGATGATTCATGAGGTTAATTCCAGAGATGAGGGGGTTGACTTATGAGGAAAGGTTGAGCAGGCTGGGCCTATACTCATTGGAATTTAAAAGAATGAGAGGTGATCTTATCGAAACATATAAGATACTGAGGGGGCTCGACAGGGTAGATGCAGAGAGGATGTTTCCCCTCATGGGGAAATCTAGGACTCGGGGGCACAGTCTCAGAATAAAGGGTCGCCCTTTTAGAACTGAGGTGAGGAGGAACTTCTTCTCTCAGAGGGTCGTAAATCTGTGCAATTCTCTGCCCCAGAGAGCCGTGGAGGCTGGGTCATTAAATACATTTAAGGTAGAGATAGACAAATTTTTGCAAGATAAGGGAGTGAAGGGTTATGGGGAGCGGGCTGGCAAGTGGCTTTGAGCCCAAGATCAGCCATGATCTTATTGAATGGCGGAGCAGGCTCGAGGGGCCAAGTGGCCTATTCCTGCTCCTATTTCTTATGTTCTTATGTTGCCCTAGGATTTTCAGGGGCTTTCCTGGGAGAGCAGACCTATCAGACAGATTCAGGTGAGGTAGTTTAGGCCATTCCTGGCTTTCTACCTTATTTTCTGGATTGAATGCTTGTTGGCACCTGAGCACAAGGGCGCCCAAAAAACATGGAACTGTGGTGTGCTCCCGAGCCCCCACTGACTAGAGGGTCCATGGGGGATCCTAGGGGCAGGCTGAAGACTAGAGGTGGAACATCTTTAAATGTTTCAATCCCTCCCCCAAGATGTCCAGGTTGATAGTATCAAAATGTTCTAATCGAAAGTCCTTTGGGAAAGGAACGCATAGACAGCACTGAGTAATGATTGAACCTTGAATCACTCAGAATAGCCTACTTATGGTGGTAGTTCAAAATTCTTGTGGATCAAGCTACTTAAATACCAGCAGCGTGGGAATGGTAGCATAGTGGTAATGTCACTGGGCTAGTAATCCAAAGGGCCTGGATTAATGGTCCAGAGATGTGAAGTCAAATCCCACCACAACAGCTGGGGAATTTAAATTCAGTTAATTCAATAAATCTGGAATAAAAAGCTAGTATCAGTAATGGTAACCATGAAACTATGGGATTGTCGTAAAAACCCATTTGGGTCGCTAATGCCCCTTTAAGGAAGGAAATCTGCCGACCTTACCTGGTCTGGCCTATATGTGACTCCTAGACCCACAGCAATGTGGTTGACTCTTAACTGCTCTCTGAAATGACTGAGCAAGCCACTCAGTTGTAACAAAACACAATAATAAGAATGAAACCAGATGGACATAGTCATACTCACAGACTCATACCTTTCAACCAAACTCCTCCATCACCATCACCTGGGTATGTCCTGTCCCACCGGCAGGACAAACCCTGTGGTGGCACAGTGGTATACAGTTGGAAAGGAGTGGCCCTGGGAGTCCTCAACATTGACTCCTGTCTCCATGAAGTCTCATGGCTTCATGGGCAAGGAAACCTGCTGCTGATTACCACCTATCACCCTCCCTCAGCTGATGAATCAGTACTCCTCCATTTTGAACACACCACTTGGAAGAAGCACTGAGAGTAGCAAGGGCACAGAATGTACTCTGGGTAGGGGACTTCACTGTCCATCACCAAGAGTGAATCCACTACTGACCGAGCTGGCCGACTCCTGAAGGACATAGCTGCCAGTCTGGGCCTGCGACAGGTGGTGAGAGAACCAACACGAGGGAAAAATCTACTTGACCACGTCCTCACCAATCTACCTGTCACAGATGCATCTGTCCATGACAGTATTGGTAGCAGTGACCACCCGCACAGTCATTGTGGAGACGAAGTCCCGTCTTCACACTGAGGACACCCTCCACCGTGTTGTGCGGCACCACCGTGCTAAATGGGATAGATTCAGAACAGATCTAGCAGCTCAAAACTGTGGGCATCCATGAGGTGCTGTGGGCCATCAGCAGCAGCAGAATTGTATTCCACCACAATCTGTAACCTCATGGCCTGGCATATTCCTCACTCTACCATTACCATCAAGCCAGGGGACCAACCCTGGTTCAATAAGGAGTGTAGAAGAGCATGCCAGGAGCAGCACCAGGCGTACCTAAAAATTAGGTGCCAACCTGGGGAAGCTGCAACACAGGACTACATGCATGCTAAAAAGTGGAAGCAGCATGCTATAGACAGGGCTAAGTGATCCCACAATTAATGGATCAGATCAAAGCTCTGCAGTCCTGCCACATCCAGTCATGAATGGTGGTAGACCTTTAAACAACTAACGGGAGGAGGAGGCTCCATGAATATCCCCATCCTCAATGCTGGTGGAGCCCAGCACGTGAGTGCAAAAGACAAGGCTGAAGTGTTTGCAACCATCTTCAGCCAGAAGTGCCGAGTGGATGATCCATATTGGCCTACTCCTGAGGTCCCCACCATCACAGAAGCCAGTCTTCAGCCAATTCTATTCGCTCCACGTGATATCAAGAAAAGGCTGAGTGCACTGGATACATGAAAGGCTATGGGCCCCGACAACATCCTGGCTATTGTGCTGAAGATATGTGTGCTCCAGAACTAGCCGTGCCTCTAGCCAAGCTGTTCCAGTACTGCTACAACGCTGGCATCTATCCGACAAACATAGAAACATAGAAACATAGAAACGTAGAAGATAGGAGCAGGAGTAGGCCATTCGGCCCCTCGAGTCTGTCCCGCCATTTAATGAGATCATGGCTGATCATCCAAATTCAGTACCCTGTCCCTGCTTTCTCCCCATATCCCTTGATCCCTTTAGCCTTAAGAAATATATCTAACTCCTTCTTGAATATATTTAATAAGCTGGCCTCAACTGCCTTTTGTGGTAGAGAATTCCACAGGTTCACCGCTCTCTGGGTGAAGAAATTCCTCCTCATCTCAGTCCTAAATGGCTTAGCCCTTATCCTTAGACTGTGACCCCTGGTTCTGGACTCCCCTGCCATCAGGAACATCCTTCCTGCATCTAGTCTGTCTAGTCCTGTTAGAATTTTATAAGTTTCAATGAGATCCCCTCTCATTCTTCTAAACTCTAGTGAATATAAGCCTAATCGACTGAATCTCTCTTCATACGTCATTCCTGCCATCCCAGGTATCAGTCTGGTGAATCTTCGCTGCATTCCCTCCATGGCAAGAACATCCTTCCTCAGATAAGGCGACCAAAACTGCACACAATACTCAAGGTGTGGTCTCACCAAGGCCCTGTACAACTGCAGCAAGACATCCTTGATCCTGTACTCGAATCCTCTCGCTATGAAGGTCAACATACCATTTGTCTTCTTAACCGCCTGCTGCACCTGCATGCTTACCTTCAGTGACTGGTGCGAAAGGACACCCAGGTCTCGTTGCACTTCCCCTTTTCCCAATCTATTGCCGTTCAGATAATAACCTGTCTTCCTGTTTTTGCCACCAAAGTGGATAACCTCGCATTTATCCACATTATACTGCATCTGCCATGCATCTGCCCAATCACCCAACCTGTCCAAATCATACTGGAGTTTCTCTGCATCCTCCTCACAGCACACACGCCCATCCAGACAATGCGGAAAACTGCTCAGGTATGTCCTGTCCACAAAAAGCAGGACAAATCCAATTCGGCCAAGTACCGCCCCACTAGTCTACTCTCAATCATCAGCAAAGTGATGGAATGTCTCATCGACAGTGCTATCAAGCAGCACCTAATCACTGGTGCCCAGTTTGGGTTTCGCCAAGACCACTCGGCTCCAGACCTCATTACAGCCTTGGTCCAAACATGGACAAAGGAGCTGAATTCCAGAGGTGAGGTGAGAGTGACTGCCCTAGACATCAAGGCAGCATTTGACCGAGTGTGGCATCAAGGAGCCCTAGTAAAACTGAAGTCAATGGGAATCGGGGGAAAAACTCTCCACTGGCTGGAGTCATACCTAGCACAAAGGATGGTGGTTGAAGGTCAATTATCACAGCCCCAGGACATTGCTGCAGGAGTTCCTCAGGGCAGTGCCCTAGGTCCAACCATCTTTAGCTGCTTCATCAATGACCTTCCCTCCAACATAAGGTCAGAAATGGGGATGTTCGCTGATGACTGCACAGTGTTCAGTGCCATTCACAACTCCTCAGATAATGAAGCAGTCCATGCCCGTATGCAACAAGACCTGGACAACGTTCAGGCTTGGGCTGATAAATGGCAGGTAACATTCGTGCCACAGAAGTGCCAGGCAATGACTATCTCCAACAAGCGAGAGTCTAACCACTGCCCCTTGACATTCAATGGCATTACCATCGCCGAATCCCCCACCATCAACATCCTGGGGGTCACCATTTACCAGAAACTTAACTGGACCAGCCATATAAATATTGTGGCAACCAGAGCAGGTCAGAGGCTAGGTATTCTGCGGCGAGTGTCTCACCTCCTGTCTCCCCAAAGCCTTTCCACCACCTACAAGGCACAAGTAAGGAGTGTGATGGAATACTCTCCACTTGCCTGGATGAATGCAGCTCCAACAACACTCAAGAAGCTTGACACCATCCAGGACAAAGCAGCCTGCTTGATTGGCACCCCATCCACCATCTTAAACATTCACTCCCTCCACCACCGGTGCACCGTAGCTGCAGTGTGTACCATCTACAAGATGCATTGCAGCAACTCGCCAAGACTTCTTTGGCAGCACCTCCCAAACCCGTGACGTCTTCCACCTAGAAGGACAAGGGCAGCAGGCGCATGGGAACACCACCACCTCCAAGTTCCCTGGTCAATGGATCAGATGTGGATAGGCCACAGGCTTAGACCATGCACTAGGTTGAAGTTTGGCAGGGCTGGTTTTTGGCAGAGAGTGGGCTGGGAGCAGTTACCCTAAGTTTAAGAGCAAACATAGTTGGTGAATACAGGATAAGAGCAGTGGCCAATATAGCCACATAATGTATTAGACAGTGAAAGAAAAAAATGTTGTCTAATTTTCCTATTTTCTTTTGGCATCCTTAACATGGAACTGTTAAACAATGAAAAAAGGTTACCAGGATTAACAACAAGGGAGATTCAGCAGTCACATGACTTCCATGGCTCAATCAGATCACTGCATGCAGACAGACCAACATTCCATTTATTTTAATGATATATAGATAGATAAATAAAAGTTTCGTATAAGAGATTGGTTTGGAAAACATAGAAATTGGTTTGTGAACTGAAGCTATTGGAATACTGGGATACAGTCTTATTGGAGATAATCTTGCATGTACTCACTGAGCAGATCTGTGTGACTCACCTGAATACACAGTAAAGGATTACTGTGATAGCTGAGAAGATGGCAGAAATCCCACAGCCAATCTGCGTGATGTATGTTAATGATATCAAAATGTTCGTATCCAAAGTGGTGTTCTTGCGAAAGTCCTTTGGGAAATAAAAGCATAGACAACACTGAGTAATGATTAAACCTTGTCTCACTCTGAATAGCCTATTTCTGGTGGTAGTTCAAAACACTTATGGATAAAGCTACTTGAATACTAGTAGCGTCTCGAGTGCATGTCACTGTAAGCTTGTGTACATCCCTGGTGAGGCTGCATTTGGGACATTAGGCCAGAAGTTGAGTGATTCTGGGAGCCCTATTCTGAGGCATTTCCTGCAAGGGAAGTGTAAAATGTGGCAGAACCTGGATCCACCAGATTCTTCCCCATTCTCCAAAAGCCAACAAATTGTAACTGGGGTTGGAGGGATGGGAGGGGTTGTAGACATTTCTTCTACCCACCCCATTTAGCCTTAATTTTTGGGGTGTATTTGTGGGCGTTCACGGGATACCCCGGGAATCTCACCAGATGCACCCCCGAATGGGGCCACAGGGAAACACATTGGCTTAGAACAGATGTAAGTTATGTTCTGGGCCCAAAATGTAATGGAAAGTTCGATGGCTGTTGCAACTGGAGCCTCACATCATTGGAGTTTATGATTAGTAAAATATTGGGCCTTTCTGTCTTTGGCTGGACCAGCCTCTGGCTTTTCCTCTTAGAGTGGCAAGGTATGACCCTGAGGTTCTGATGTCTCCACCAGGTGAGTGCCTCTGTTGCGCTGCTATGTGTTCAAGTGCTCGCCCCCAATATCTAAATGACACTGTCTACAGCTTTGGGATGGGGGTCACTGCCAGTTGAAAGCAGCGGGCAGAAGTTGCATCCCGCTGCACTTCCGGTGGCGCAACTGCATTGCAGAATTTTTTCCCTGTCGTGTGCAATTTCAGCTGGCACATCTTCAAAAAGACAATGATGCCTTGGAGGGGATTGAAAGCTGAGCAGCCAGGATAAGTTCAGTACTTGGGGTCTGAGTAGAGATTCACAGAGCTCAACATGTTTACATGGAGATTTTGGCCAAGCAGTAGACAATGAGGACTTTGAAGGAGGGGCAGGAAAGGCTGTGGAAGGTGAAGAGCTCAAATGAAGAAAAAGTGTGAGTGGATTAAGGGGATAGACTGAGATGTCTACTGGCGATGACAGACACACTACCATCTTTCATCTCTAGGTCACATAAACAATGATCATAAGTGTATAACTTACCAGTAACACAGCAAAGTAGGACAGATGGTTACACTGGCAGATGGTTTGATTATCCTGAACTTTTGTGAAACATCCAGTAGAATCCCAGCGCTCTGTTATGTTGTCTGTAACACGAGTTTATGGTCTAAAAGTTACAGTTGAAATAGGTTTTCTAACACTAACTAAAATATTTTAACAGGTCCTTTCCTTACCATTTTCATCTTCAAACCAGAATACACACTGATGTGATGGTTTATCCTGAAATGAAGAGCATTTGTTTGGTTAGTTTGTGTTTTACTATAAAGCTCTTGCAATGTCTATTAAGCTACAATTATACCACAGTCCAGTGTTTGTAGAAAACAATGCTCAGTCTACAATTGAATTATACTGCTGAGTGCATCTCACATTGAGATCCGTAACAACTGAGCTGTGTACCTCCACGCTCAGATACATATGCAGAGCTCTGCTCACTCAGATAGCTATTGTTTAACGTTATACGATCACAAGCAATAATGGACACTTTCTTATATCATTAAAAAAATTGAAAGTGAATTTAGAAAGTCCTCAGGAAATTGAGAGACATTCTGAGCATGTTTACAGTGTGGTTTCACAGGGCTGGACATCTATTGCACCGAGTGTGAATTTAAAGTGGTGTAAGATTGACTACACAGGGCGGTTTCACATCTATTGCTTTGCTGCACTAAAATGTCAGAACTGGACTCTTGCGGGGTGAAATTCCCCTCGTTTACGCTAACGGGACACAAATGGCTTTTCGCCCCCCTCCCAAGACGATAACCGCGCCTCACGTGAAATTCTGCGGGAGGTTAGCGGCGGCGCTACCGGGTATTGCCCAATCTTCTGCGTCCAGAGATCATGACGTCATCTCCGGGCGCAGCGTCCCGTTGAAAAATTGGCACTCACGCCCCGCAGACGGGCGATGTTACCAACTGTTGCAGGGGTCACGAACAGTGAGGCCAGCTGCTCGCGGGGCACAACTTAAAGGCGCGGTGGGCGGCCGGCCAAAACAAAAGCCGATTTAAAAAAAAAATTATTTTCAGCTACCGGTTCGTGGCGTCCATGCCACGATCGCTCAGCCCGGCACTCCCACTCCCCGGTGGCCCAGAAATCTACAATGAAACCTGTAGAGCTCGCAGCGTGAGGCCCTTCCCTTTAATGCAGGGAAGAGCTCCTGCAATGCGGCAGCACCACACGTGGCCACGTGTGGCGCTGCTGAGCACATCACCCCAGATCAGGACATTCCCCACCTCTTGCACTCTAAGAGGTAAGTGGAGTGCTTGATTTAGCTCCACTTCCCTCTTGGAGCAAAAAGAGGAAATTTATCAAATGTTTGACAAGGTTAGCGCCTGACGCTAACTTTCCATACATTTTTCACTTAGTGCCCCAAACGGCCCTCTAGGGGAATTTCTCCCCCTTGGTGCGCATCCAAACTGATTCACATCAATGTGGAAGTGGTGTTATATCTGTATCCTCAGTGATGTGCATCAGTAGAAGTCAATGCAGCAGTTCAAGTGCGCAGGGGGTAAATTATGAGGAGACATTTCAGAAGGTCACTCTCTAGAGCCTGGAAGGTGGTTTACTGGTACCCGATTGAGGTATTTTAAAATATTAAATTGTTTAGATAGGATAGACAAAGAACGTTACTTCATATTTTACTCAGTGTGATAAATGTTTAGAACAATCTATCAGTTCTGAGCAGTACAATAGGGAACAAAACAATACATGTGTACAAAACAGAACTGGTTGTTATAATGGCCGTTTGGCTAGTAAAGAGATAAGCTTCAATCGACTTAAAGGCCTTTCCTCATCCTTGAATGTTCTTGTGAATTACTGAGGATTTTCTTACCATTATCTTTTTATTGTGATTAATCGTAATAGTCACATAGTCTGTGAGGTTCTGAATGCTTGTGTTTCCTACCATAACTTCAAACACGTTTTCATTTAATAGGCTGCTGTTATTTTCATCCTGTAGAGAAATAAACCATGAGAACTATCAGCAATGTACAATGATGAAGAACATGACATGAGGCATTTATAACACCTCTACAATAAACATATAGGGTACAAATATCTGTGGCCAATCTGGTGCACTCCTGTGTGTGGTGGAACAGTCACAAATTAGGCTGGGACCCAGATGGAATCATAGAATCATAGATTGGTTACAGCATGGAAGAAGGCCATTCGGCCCATCAAGCCCATGCCGGCTCTCAGCTAGTCCCGCTTCCCTGCTCTTTCCCCGTAGCCCTGCAATTTTTTTTCCTTCAGAAACTTATCCAACTCCTATTTGAAAGATAAAATTGAGTCTGCCTCCACCACCCTTTCAGGCAGTGCATTCCAGATCTTAACGACTCGCTGCGTAAAAAAGTTTTTCCTCATGTTGCCTTTGTTTTTTTTGCCAATCACCTTAAATCTGTGTCCTCTGGTTCTCGACCATTCTGCCAATGGGAACAGTTTCTCTCTATCTACTCTGTCTAGATCCCTCATGATTTTGAACACCTCAATCAAATCTCCTCTCAATCTTCTCTGCTCTAAGGAGAACAACCCCAGCTTCTCCAGTATCAATGTAACTGAAGCCCCTCATTCCTGGAATCATTCTCGTAAATCTTTTCTGCACCTTCTCCAAGGCTTTCACATCCTTCCTAAAGTTTGGTGCCCAGAATTGGACACAATACTCCAGTTGGGGCCAAACCAGTGTTTTATACAGATTTATCATAATTTCCACATTTTTGTACTCTATACAGGTTGAGCGTCCTGAATCTGGCAACCTCGGGACTGAGGCCGAGCCAGTTTTTGTGTTTTTCCGGACTTTGGAACGTGTTTCTGATGTCCGAAGTCTGGAAATATCGCAACCTGGGCTTGGGCGTTTCCGGACTTCGGACATCAGAAACATGTTCCGAGTCTGAAAATGCCTGGGCCCAGGTTGCGATATTTCCGGTTTTTGGACGTCACCCGGCTGGCCGTGGAAATGATTTGATAGGGTGTCTGGATTCCGGAACATTTTACGGATTCTGGACGACCCTGCCACCAATTGTCCCGGAGTCCGGATTCCGGAACTCTGGATTTTGGACGCTCAACCTGTACTTCTATTTATGAAGCCCAGGATCCCGTAAGTCTTTTAACTGCTTTCTCAACCTGCCCTGCTACCTTCAACGATTTGTGCACACATACCCCCAGGTCTCTCTGTTCGTGCACCCCCTTTAGGATTGTACCATTTAGTTTCTATGTCGTCTTCTCATTCTTTCTACCAAAATGTATCATTTCACACTTTTCTGTGTTAAATTTAATCTGCCACGTGTCCGCCCATTTCACCAGCCTGTTTATGTCTTCCTGAAGTCTTTCACTCTCCTCCTCACTGTTCACTATACTTCCAAGTTTTGTGTCATCTGCAAATTTTAAAATTGTGCCCTGTACACCCACGTCCAAGTCATTTATATCAAGAAAAGCAGTGGTCCTAGAACCGGCCCCTGGGGAACACCACTGTATACCTTCCTCCAGTCCAAAAAACAACCATTCACTACTACTCTCTGTTTCCTGTCACTTAGCTAATTTCTTATCCATGCTGCCACTGTCCCTTTTATTCCACGGGCTTCAACTTAGCTGGCAAGCCTATTATGTGGCACATTTTCGAATGCCTTTTTGGAAATCCATGCACACTACGTCAATCGCATTAACCTCATCAACTCTCTCTGTTGTTACCTCATCAAAAAACTCAATGAAGTTAGTTAAACACAATTTGCCTTTAACAAATCCATGCTGGCTTTCCTTAATTAATCCACACCTATCCAAATGACTGTTAATTTTGTCCCTGATTACTGTTTCTAAAAGTTTCCCCACTTTCGAGGTTAAACTGACTGGCCTGTACTTGCTGGGTTTATCTTTACATCCTTTTTTGAACAATGGTGTAACATTTGCAATTCTCCAATCCTCTGGCACCACCTCCATATCTATGGAGGATTGGAATATTATGCCCATAACCTCTGGGATATCCGCCCTCAATTCCCTCAGCATCCTAGGATGCATTCCATCCGGTCCTGGTGATTTATCTACTTTAATTACAGCCAGCCTTTCTAATACCTCTTTTTTTTAAATCAATTTTTATCCTATCAAATGTCTCCACTACCTCCTCCTTCACTATGTTTTTGGCAGTATCCTCTTCCTTGGTGAAGACAGATGCAAAATACTCATTTAGTACTTCAGCCAAACCCTCTGCCTCCATGCATAGGTCTCCTTTTTGGTCGCTAGTCAGTCCACCCCTCCTCTTACTACCCTTTTGCTATTTATATGCCTACAGAAGACTTTTGGATTACCTTTTATGTTGGCTGCCATTCTATTCTCATACCCTCCTCTTATTTTCTTTTTCACTTCTCCTCTGACCTTTCTATACATAGCCTGATTCTCAGATGTATTTGCAACATGACATCTGTCATCCGCGCTCTTTTTTTGCTTCATCATATTCTTTATCTGTTTCATCATCCAGTTGCCCAGCCTTTCCTCCTAGTGGGAATGTATCTAAACTGTACCTGAACTATTTCCTCTTTAAAGACAGCCCATTGTTCCAGTATTTGCCCGCCAATCTTTGATTCCAGTTTACCCGGGCCAGGTCTGTTCTCATCCCACTGAAATTGGCTTTCCCCCAGTTAAACATTTTTACTCTAGATTGCTCCCTGTCCTTTTCCATAGCTAATCTAAACTTTATGATACTATGATCACTGTTCCCTAAATGTTCCCCTACTGACACTTGCTCCATTGACCTACCTCATTCCCCAGAACCACATCCAGCAATGCCTCCTCCCTCGTCGGGCTGGAAACATACTGATCAAGAAAGTTCTCCTGAACACACTTCAGAAATTCTTCCCCCTTTCTGTCCTTTACACTACTACATTCCCAGTCTATACAGTAGTATGATAGTTGAAGTCCCCCATTATTACTGCTCTACTACTACTAGCCCAGGTCCCAGCATGGGAGTTTCTAGATGGTCTTGTAAGGGGTGGAGCCTCCTCTTCCTACCCCAAACAAGGGCCAGAAAAAAAGGCCATTAGCATAGGAGGGGGTGAGGTCAGGGGACAGCAACTCCCAAACTCAAGAGTGTCCACATTCCATGTTTCTCAGAGCTGGACAGATAATTAGCGGCAGTTATACCAAATGAAACTAGATATGGAGCCCACCTGGGGATCCAGGCCTGGGTTATGGATCCAGGCCCAGATGTTCCCCTTGTGGTCTGGACACCCGAATTTCAGGAAGTCAGAGTTAGTGGCAGAAGTTCCAGTGGAAACATCCCAGCACTTATGCTAGAATGCAGTCTTTGCCCATTTTCAGCACACTAACGCTATCTCCCTGACCCAAAAGCTCAGTGCCCTGATTGCACTGGTGTTAAAGTTGCACTTACAACTTTTATTCCCAAAAGCCAACAAAGGATTACACCAGTGCTGGTGTAAATTCTACCAGGGGGTGAAATTATGGACAGAGATTGTATTTGCTGGATCTCTTTGCATACTGTACATTATATGCTTTTTGGTTGGGCGGTGTCATGCACAGGAATCTTGCATCAAAAGCAAGTGGGAGCGCCACCATAATATTATAATGAGGTTGCAATGACTTCATTTCAATGTCTACGCATTTACCGTTAATGACACTCTTTCGAAGTGCTTCCTTTCTAAATTTTCCTCATGTTAAATGGGCATCCAGGGTTTCTAGGTGCTGTGTTAGATGTGAAAATCATTAAAAGAGACAGCTGATGTTTCCCTTTAAAGATTACTGACACACAATCTCCTGCCTCTCCAACCCCACCCTCTGGTGAGCTCCCAGTGCCAGGCCCCATACAGGCTGGGAAACCAAACCCCTCCCCACCCCACCCCATTAAAATTCAGCTGAGCCCAGTCGTTGCTGCTGGGTCCGTGCACAGACCCAAAGATTGTGGTTAATATGTCACAAATTATGGGAGTGGCTAAGATATGATTTGGAATTCTATCATTTATCTAATCACTTAAAATTATAAGATAATGCTTTTCAATGTTTAAATTGTTGTAAGCTGCAGAAAAACTTATGAATCTACATTTTGCACACAAAATACTTCACCTGACTGTGACTGATGCAATAACCACTAGAAGCGATCTCTTCTTTGCTATTGTCCTCTTTCTCTTCTACTTTTTCTGCTGCTGGCTTTTTCCCCAAGCTATTACCCTTCATGCACTCATTCATCATTTTTGACTTTAGCCTCACCTAGCATGCCTCATCTAGTGTTATATTTTTGTTTGCAGTTTTTGCTGATTTTTCAATATTTCCCAAATTTTAAATATAGTTCTTAATCGGTTTTAAATAAACATTATTTATTCTCCCCCTACCCCTCCAAAATTTACCTGGAAAATCTAACATTCATTTCTCTGCTGGGATTATTTTTTACATGGACTTTCTTTTAAATAAAAGATAGAAAACCCTCAATGTAGTCTTGTAAAGAGACAACTTGGAGAGTTTTTTTTATAGACGCATACAAGGTATTAAACAGTATAGAAAAGGTACATTTGAAGTACTACATAAAGATGTGCCATGAAACTACAGCGAAGGGCACAGGTTCAAAGTGGTGGGAATAACATTTTGCAGCAATGTCAGGAAGTTTTTTTTTACACAGAATGATTACCATTTGCAGTGGCCTCTTAGTAGGAAAAGTGGAGGCAAAACCCTTGGAATCATTAAGAGATAATTAGATACTCTTGAGGGGAACCATGGGTTGGTGTAGATTTGTGAGCTAAGATGAACTGAATGGCCTTTTTCATCCAGGTTAATCTTATGATCTTGTGATAAGGTTTCTGATTTCTATTTATTAAAATGCATTGGCCTAGCTGCAGGGGAGAAGAAAGATGTTGCACCCATGCACCAGTCGTGTAGATTATTAACATATATATTTCTGCACACATCTTGCCATACACACAGTACTCAGTAAACCTTTCACTGCCCAAAGTTTTAATTTTCTATCACTGCATAGCTGTTGATATGTATACATTCTCTAAGAAGCACAATATCCTCTTTAATGGCAAACTCACCTTTCCTCTTTAACAGCTCACCTCTATGTCACCTCTAACAATGATTTGGGCAATAAAAGGTGCTATAAGAGCAGCCAAAAAGGCATTGGAGAAGAAGATAGTACATGGCTGTTGTAGTGTATGTGCCTTTAAGTCAGAACTACTTTTACAGCTCCTGTATACTGTAGTACCGGCAGTGACCACACCGCATGCCTCTGTACCCCCAGTCCAGAGACTACCCTCCTCCAGTAAAGACCTGTTATTTGTTAATGTACAGCATCCGTGTGATTATTTAATAATAGCATATCCACTGAACCACGGATCCAACAGTGGCGACGAGTGTCGATTCGAATCTACCTGCAAAAAAAAAAAAATAGTCGAGGCCAGGAACACGGGCGTCGACCACGAGCAACCGCCCAGCAGTCAGGCAGAGATCCAACTTCGCAGGGGAGGCTGTGGAGAGCCGGGCTTGGTTCCCCAGCCACAACGAGCAGTAAGAGATCGACGACAGGTCCAGCGCAGACCCTTCCCGAGCAGTGGCGGCTGGAGCCGACCGACGGCGGAGAGAGAGCCGAGCAGCGTCGACGGGGTAAGACAGAGGGTGAAGAGCGCAGGGCGCAGCCGGGGGTTGAACACCGAGCGGCGTTGAGGAAAATAAAACAAACCGGAGAGAGAGGGGGTAAGAAACAGCCGGGTTCTAGACTGAGCGGCGTCGAAAAATATAAAAAGAATGGGCAGAGCACAGCCAGTGCTCACGGGCTGAACAGGGTCCACGGGGCGAAGAAAGGGGAGACGCCATTGAGCCGCGGAGAAGAAGGGAGAGTGCGGGAGATGCCATTGAGCCGCGGAGAAGAAGGAAGAGCGCGGGAGACGCCATTTTTAGAAGCCGCAGCGGAGAAGAAGGGCGAGCGCGGGAAGGAAGGAAAGTGCGGGAGACGCCATTTTATGCCAGCGGAGAAGAAGGGGAAGCGCGGGAGGCGCCATTTGTGATAGTTAATGCACACCCAAGGATGCCGAAGAGTGGCAGTATCTCTACGTTTGACAATGAAGTCGAAGATTGGGCGACATATGTGGAACGTATTGAGGTGTACTGCAGGGCGAATGAAGTGCCAGATGCTAATAAAGCACTGGTTCTGTTAAATTCCATGGGTGCAAAAACTTATGGGTTACTGCGAAATCTAATAACCCCAGAGAAGCCGGTAAACAAGAATTTTGAAAGCATAGTAGAAATCCTACAGGACCACTTAAACCCCACACCGCTGCTGATAGCAGAACGATTTAAGTTCCATAAAAGGAACCAACACAAAGATGAAAGCAATGCTGAGTACCTAACGGAACTGCGCAAGCTATCGAAACACTGCCAGTTTCGAGCGGGACTAGCAGACACGTTAAGGGACAAATTTGTGTGTGGGCTACAAAGTGAAGGAACCCAGAAACGGCTTCTATCAGAAAAGGACCTTACGCTGGACAAAGCTTTCAGTATGGCAGTATCACACGAAGCAGCCGCAAGGGGCGCTGCAGAGATACAACAGAGACCGCAAGAATATGGCACCAATGAAATGTCCCATGGAACAGTGAAGTGCTATCGCTGCGGCAGAACAACACATGACCAGAAAGATTGTTGGTTCAAGGACCAAGTGTGCAGACAGTGTGGGAAAGCAGGACACATAGCAAGAGTCTGCAGGTCTGGGAAGAAAACCAACAGTAAGAAATCTCCACAGGAGAAGTACAAAAAGGTACACCAGGTGATGGACAGTGGTTCAGACGGACAGAAAAGTGACACAGACTCCGGAAGCAAGGAGCTGGGTTGTCTGAAGCTACATAAGGTAACCAAAATGGAGGATCACCAGACTATCTGGGTTACACTCAAGATAGACGGAGTCCAAGTGGAAATGGAATTGGGCACAGGGTCAGCTCTAACAGTCATAAATCAAAGAGACTACAAGCGGCTATTTTCACACATACCCTTGAAAGCTACAGAGATTGTCTTGAAGACGTATACGGGGCAAAAAGTCTACCCCAAAGGAAAAATAAGGGTGAAAGTGACATATAAAGGCAAGGAAATACCTAAAATGGATATATATGTATTGCCAAATGGAGGACCACCACTGCTAGGACGTGAATGGATCCGGAAGATACAATTTGATTGGCATTCCATACAGGCACTGAAGGTTGAGGCCAAAAAGGATGACGACGTCACACCTGGACGACTGTCAAAAATGCTAACTGACGCAAAAGAAGTGTTCCAGGAGGGACTAGGAACACTAAAAGGAATAACAGCAACGATTAAAATAGAGGAAAATGCAAGCCCAAAGTTTCTGAAGGCCAGACCAGTGCCTTATGCGATCAGACCAGCTGTTGAAGCAGAGCTGGAAGGGTTGGAACATTCAGGAGTACTGTCCAAAGTGGACTGGAGCAAGTGGGCTACACCCATCATTCCTGTAATGAAGAGGTCGTTGAGTAATACGCCTGGGGAACCAAAGAAGGTCCGCATCTGTGGGGATTTTAAGGTGACAGTGAACCCAGTCCTTCACACGGTGCAATATCCGCTTCCACGAATTGAGGATATTTTCGCCTCGCTATCTGGAGGTAAACGCTTCACCAAAATTGATCTAGCCGAGGTGTACTTGCAAATAGAGGTAGAAGAAGCTTCGAAACATTACCTTACGATCAACACTCATAAAGGTCTCTATCAATACAATCGGCTGGTGTTTGGAGTAGCCTCGGCTCCGGCTATCTGGCAAAGGGCGATGGATCAGGTCCTGCAAGGGATTCCAGGGACCCAGTGTTATTTGGACGACATCTTGGTCACGGGCGAAAATGACGGTGATCACCTCGCCAACTTGGAGAAGGTGCTCACCAGATTAAAGGAGTATGGGCTACGAGCTAATCGCCACAAGTGTGAGTTTTTCCAGAAACAGATCTCGTACTGTGGCCACGTCATCGATGAAGAGGGGTTACATAAGTCCCCTGACAAGATTGAGGCAGTAGTCAAGGCTCCAGCACCGGAAAATGTGTCACAGCTGAGGTCGTTCCTCGGGCTGGTAAACTACTACCACAAGTTCTTACCAAATTTGTCTACGGTATTACACCCACTGAACACCCTACTGCAAACAGGGGTACCATGGAAGTGGGATGACGAACGTAGATGAGCTTTCCAGAAGTGTAAAGAATTGATCACATCAAAAGAGGTGTTGGCCCATTTCAACCCAGCACTACCAATTCGTTTGGCATGTGATGCATTACCCTACGGTATTGGAGCGGTGCTGTCGCACAAATTCCCAGACGGGTTGGAGAGGCCAGTACCCTTTGCGTCTCGGTCACTAACCTCAGTCGAGCGCAACTACGCCCAGATTGACAGGGAGGCCCTCAGGCTAGTATGGGGAGTAAAAAAATTCAACCACTATCTGCATGGGCAGAAGTTCACCTTGCTGACTGACCACCAACCACTTGTCTCCATCTTTAATCCTAAGAAGGGTGTTCCAGTGATGACTGCACAGCGGTTACAAAGATGGCCCCTATTTCTAGGGGCGAATCAATATGAAATAGAATATAAAGGCACGAAACAGCACGGGAACGCTGATGGGCTATCGCGCCTGCCACTGCCTACGGTGGAGGAAGCACCAGCAGTGGACCCTATCGAGATATTTTATTTGTCAATAACTGCACGATTGCCAGTAACAAACGCGGATATAGAGAAGGAGACCCGCAATGATCCGACGCTGTCACGGGTATATGAATTGACGGTGAGGGGATGGCCAACACATGGCGACTCACTGTTGCCAGCATTCTCACCCAGAAGAGAACAGCTGTCAGTATGCCAGGGGACAGTGATGTGTGGATCCAGAGTGGTGATTCCACCCAAGTTAAGGGAGAGAGTGCTAAATGAGCTACATGAAGGTCATCTGGGGGGAGTGAAAATGAAAAGCCTTGCTAGGGCTTATGTGTGGTGGCCGGGAATCGATCAACAAATCGAAGGCCTAACTAAGAGCTGCTTAGGATGCCAGAAGGTCCAAAATGCACCACCACATGCCCCTCTACACCCATGGGAGTGGCCCTCCTCTCCATGGCAACGGGTGCATATTGATTTCGCTGGTCCATTCATGGACTCAATGTTCTTGATAGCAGTGGATGCTCATTCAAAGTGGCCTGAGGTGATAAAAATATCTTCAACCACTACAGAGAAAATGATTGCAGTCCTATGGACCATATTTGCCAGAAACGGTTTGCCAGAGCAGATTTGCTCTGATAATGGACCACAGTTTGTGTCCAACGAGTTCCAAAAATTCATGAAAAGGAATGGGGTAAGGCATTACACATCCACCCCGTATCATCCAGCCACAAATGGATTTGCTGAGAGGTTCATACAAACCTTTAAGAAGGCGATGAAGGCCATGTGCGATGATGAAATTCCACTACAGCATAAGATGGACAATTTCTTATTAGCCTACCGAAACGCGACACATGCAGTTACCAACCAGACCCCGGCCATGATGTTCTTTAACCGAAGGTTGAGATCTCGTCTGGACTTGCTCAGACCAAATGTGCGAAGAAATGTTGAGGACAAACAATTCCAGCACATCAATGAGAAGTCGACAAGGAGCTTCAATGTAGGGCAACCAGTCTTGGCCCGTGACTATCGAACAGAGAAGTGGCAACCCGGAACGATATGTACAAGGCAGGGGCCATTAATGTACACAGTGGATGTCGGGGAGAACATTGTGAGACGTCACGTCGATCAGATCTTAGCGTCACAGGAACGCGTCAACCCCATGTCTCGAGTACCTGGGGATGAACCCGACATACCGGTAGCATCTACTTCAGACCCAGTAGCAGTGGAACCCGATGAACTACCTGATGAAAAGGGGTCAGAATCGCCTCTGCACCAAGAACAAGAACCTCCGGAAAGGCGCTATCCTGAAAGGGTCAGGAAGCCGCCCCAAAGACTGAATCTATAAATGGACTTTTGTTGTTTAATGTACATGTTGAAATGTTAATTGTTATTTGAATATTAGGGGTATTACTAATCTAAAAGGGGAGGAATTGTAGTGTATGTGCCTTTAAGTCAGAACTACTTTTACAACTCCTGTATACTGTAGTACCGGCAGTGACCACATCGGTATATAAGCTTTGCGCATGCCTCTGTACCCCCAGTCTAGAGACTACCCTCCTCCAGTAAAGACCTGTTATTTGTTAATGTACAGCATCCGTGTGATTATTTAATAATAGCATATCCACTGAACCACGGATCCAACAGCTGTGGTAGTAATATAAGGTCTTTCTCAGTTATGTCAGGAGTCAGAGGGCCATTAAGGACTGTATAAGGCCATTGAAGGATTCCTCAGGGCAGATTCTGGTGGATTCCCAGAATGTGATAAAGATTTTAAATGGCTACTTTCCATCAGTCTTCACTACCGAAAATGATGCAGAATTACCAAACATTGCAGAGTTGATGTTAAAGTTGAAAATGCCAAAGTGGAAACTGATATAATCCTGGATTGAATAAGGGATCTCAAGACAGATTGGGGATCATGTCCTGGTGGCAGTCACCCAAGGATGCTCAAAGAAATGTGGACATTGTTCTGCAAGCCCCTTGCTCATATGTTTAACAGCTTACGGGGATCTGGGAATGTCACATGGGCTAGAGAGAGGCGCATGTGATGCCTATATTTAAAAGAGCATTAAGTCAGAACTGGAAATACGGTCCCATTAGCTTGACTTTGGTTATAGGCAAGTTGTTAGAAGGGATCATTAGAGATACACTGTATACCTTGACAGAGAAAGAGTTACTGGAGAGTTTCAACATGTCTGCTGTAAAGGAAGGTCATGTCTCATCAACCTGATAGAATTTTTTTGAGGAAGTTACTAGGTTGGTGGATGTAGGTAGCCTGGTTGACATTGTATACCTTAATTTTCAAAAAGCCTTTGACAAGGCACCACATAATAGGCTACATAATAAGACTGAATCCTGTGTTATTACCGAACAGGTTTTGTTTGGATGAGGAACTGGATGCATTCTCAAAGACAGAAAGTAGTTATCAATGGTACTGGCTTTGCGTGGGGACTAGTCAAGTCCTGCAGGCATCAGTGTCAGAGCCATTGCTCTTCACCATCTTTATCAATGATCTGGATGAAGGCATCAGGTCAGTGGTCCTCTGAACTTTCCTCTCATAAGCCTCAAATACATCATCATACATACCCTTCATCCTCCCGCTCCTCACTGTTGAAATTATGATTCCTCACACTGCCTCCTATTGTTGTCATTTCATACAGTGTCTCAATCTATGGAACTCATTCCCATCCTCAGTCTCCCCTTATTCCTAAAAGCAAATAAAAAAAGGACTACATTTGATGGCAAATACCTTGCCCAGCCAATTGTGGTATACAATAGTTGGCCATTTACATTGGCTTTGTCCTCACAGGAATACGAAAAGGAAAGGCAAAAAATAAATTCAGAAAAATAAGATGGTGGACTGGTAACAGCCTGCCGACTATTTTCCCTGTGGACTGATAGGCCCCTTCCTTGTGTTACGAGAAACTGCTTTCTATCAGTCCTTATACAAAGGGAAAGGCTGTGTTGCGATGCTTTGTTGATGTTATTGCCAGGGATAACAGGCTATATCGTCATTCCTAGTTACTCTCACTGTAGATGCCTTGCCCTTTTGAAATGCATGGTAGTGATGTGGGGTGACAAAATGTGTACATTTTATTCCATAGTTATGCAAGTTTATACAGACCTCAGTGCAGATTTTAAACATTTTACCTCAAACAGCGTCATATCACTAAATATTGCAAAAGTGATCCTTGATAAATCATTATGCTGCTCTATAGCTTTTGTTTGTAGTTCTGGTGGCAGTATCACCTCAACTTCAGCATTCGGAACATCGTTGGTTTTTTCACCTACCTATAAAACACAAAGAGAAACTATTTCACCTATCTGATTGTTCAATTGTATTTTATAGATATAATAATTGATACAGATTTTAACAATGACTGGTCTTATTGAGAAGTAGAAAAGTCTTGGTAGATAATGAAACAGCACACATGGTCAGCTAGAAGCAATTTTGCCCTTCATTGCTATCTTTTATTACAACAGTATTGCAGCTGTAGAAATGACCTTTCGAATACATTTCTGAGTACATGTGCTAACCCACGCAAGGACTCCGCGAAAAGGATGGATCAATCTAATAAATGTAAGTCTGGCAAATCAACCACCCAACACACAATATTGCTCTTCCTGTGACAGTTCTGCTGTTTATATTGTCAAAATCCACTGGGGCCTGGTCTTGTGAGAATGCTACCATTTTTTTCTGGGGGTGGTGGTGGTATGGGGATAGGCTGCAGATCTCTCAAGTGAGATCTAGCTGGAGTCCTGAACTCAGCAGAACAAGGCTCTAGTTATATCCTCTAACAGGGTAAAGCCTGTGAAAAATTCTTTTAACTTCAGAAGTCCCACATTTACTGCATAATTGTTGAGACATCAGTAGCTCTTGGGAAAGAAAGGAGGGTGACATTTTCTCTGTGTTTTTATTAAGGGGTGACATAGAATATGCTTGTATGGGGAACGTGATCCATGGATTTGCATAAATGTTGCTGTCTGCTGTTACTTCTCATTATTCTCTAGATATCAGTTACGATTACTCAGAGTCTGCCCTCTCTTCTGATGGGGTGCATTGAACTGTGGAATCAGTGAAATGTCTGTTGGGATTTCCAGCTACAGCTGAATCAATCTGCAGTCTCTGATATAATGCAGGCATCATTCTATTGGGAGGGCCACAATATTCTCTTCTTATATTAAGGGCCTTAAGAGAATGTGATGGTCCAGTCTTGAATCCTTTCATTAGCAGTCTATCTGGAGGATGGGTGCACCACTGAGGGCATAGATGTGGATTTCAGGAGTTCAGCCTTCACACAGGGTGTTATATAATGCCTCTCAAGGAATTTCAGCACCGTAGCTGAGTGTATGGAGGAGTCAGCACTCTGCAGTCTACCATCGAGAACGTGGCTATTTCGAGCAATGCTGCAGTCGGGTTCTCACAGCAGGAGTCCACATTTGCACACTTTAAAACTTTGGTGAAAGATCAAATGACTGCCAAGCAAACTCTGGGCTCCACCTTGGAGAGACATGAGTCCACCTTGGTGAGAGAGGTATCCACTTTGGACAGATTGGTGGAACATATCACAGAATCACAGAATCACACAGAAACCCCACAGTGCAGATAGAGGCCATTTCGGCCCATCGAGCCTGCACCGACACATATCCCACCCGATCCCCGTAACCCCTACACCAACACATATCCCACCCTATCCCCGTAACCCCACGTATTTAATCCCCCTAACACTAAGGGTCAATTTATCATAGCCAATCAACCTAACCCGCACATCTTTGGACTGTGGGAGGAAACCGGAGCACCCGGAGGAAACCCACGCAAACACGGGGAGAATATAGGGGCTTTGAAGGAGCAGGAATCGGTGGAGAGGAGGAAGGCGGTTGAGATGGCTAACTGAAAAGGAGGAGTGAAGCCACAGAACCCAAGGACTCTAAGTTAATAGGCACGAGAGCGGATGTGCGGGAGAGCGAGAGGAGCAGCTGCAGATAAAGATAGGCCTGAGAGCCCGGACCCTGGAGGGAACGCGAACATCAGGGAGTGAGGTAAAAAACCTAAAGGGGGAAAAATTGGGTCGCGCCCCCTTTGGGGCACTAACTTCGCTGGCCCGAAAAAATGAGTGCCCCCGCGGCTGAAATTCACTGGTAGCGCCCCAAGAGGGAGGCGGGGCACTACTGGAAGTGCCCCGCCTCCCTCTTGGGGGGCTACAATTGAATATCGCGGTGCTATGTGCCACAGTGCCACGCTCTGTGGTACGTTGCGCCGTGGTACTGCTGGCCTTCCTCCCCTTATTAAAGGGGAGGGGCCTAGCAGCGTGACCCGGGGCCCAGCTGGGCCACCAGGGATCGGAGTACCGACAAAAAAAGCCCGGCACTCAAGAGAAGCGCCGGGCTCACGGAGCGTAGCTGGCACCCCGTGAGGGGACTGCAGAGGAGGCCGGGGACGGCAGAGAGGGCAGGTGCTGGCAGGCAGCCAGCAACAAAAATGGCCGCCCAGCACCTCCCCTTTAATTTGCGCCACCCTGGCCGCAGGTACGCCCCCCCTGACTCCATCGGACATAGTATCTGGCGGTAAGTTAGGGGGCGCCGCCGAAGATCGCAGCCGGGGGCGCAGCGCCACGGGGCGCTAATGGTTACTGCCACCGCTAACCTCTCGCTGAATTTCGCGGGAGGCACTGGCGGCGCCGCGCCCGGGCATTAGTTACTTTGCGCTCCTAAGAGGGCACTAACGGGAGGCGCAAAGCAACCGAATTTTTAGACCAAAGTGATGTCAGCACAAGGGAAGGAGCTGATTGGTGAGTAGCTGGTGATTGTCTTTTTTTCAGTCTTGAGTTTATTTCTGTTAAGTTAGTTAATAGTCTATTAAGTAGAGGCATGGCAGGGCACCTCAGTCCCATGGAATGCACATCTTGTGCCATGTGGGACTCCAGGATGCTTCCTTTACAGGAAGTGCCGTCAGCTGGAGGAGCTCAAGCTCCAGGTTTCGGAGTTTGAGTGGCAGCTGGCGTCACTGCAGTGCATCCATGAGGCTGAGAGCTACGTAGCTAGCACATTTCAGGAGGTGGCCACCCCGCAGCATAAGAGTGTGCAGGCAGAGAGGAAATGGGTGGACCAGGTAGGTAGTGCAGGAGTCCCCTGAGTGCATCTCACTCTCTAACAGTGAATACTGGTGAGGGCTATGGTTCCTCTGGAGAGTACAGCCAGAGCCAAGTCTATGGCACCATGGGTGGGGGGCAGGAGGAAGATTGGGAAAGCAATACTGATAGGAGATTCGATAGTTAGGGGAACAGACAAGGGTTTCTGCGGCCGCAGACGTGGTTCCAGGATGGTATGTTGCCTCCCTGGTGCCAGGGTCAAGGATGTAACTGAGCGACTGCAGAACATTCTGAGGGGGCAGGGTGAACAGCCAGAGGTCAACGACAGAGGTAGAAAGAGGGATGAAGTTCTGCAAGCAGATTTTAGGGAGCTGAGAAAGAGATTAAAATGTAGGACCTCAAAAGGTAGTAATCTCTGGATTACTCCCGGTGCCATGAGCTAGTGAGTATAGAAATAGAAGGATAGAGCAGATGAATGCAAGGCTGGAGAGGTGGTGCAGGAGGGAGGGCTTTAGTTTCCTGGGACATTGGGACCGGTTCTGGGGGAGGTGGGACCTGTACAGGCCAGATGGGCTGCAACTCAACAGAGCTGGAACCAATGACCTCGCAGGTACCTGGGGGGGGGGGGCGGCGGGGACGTTGCTAGTGCTGTTGGGGAGGGTTTAAACTAATTTGGCAGGGTGATGGGCACCAGGATGTAGCATTAGAAAGGAGAAACAAGGTGCACAAAGGATTGGGAGAGACAGATAGCATTAGAGTAAGAAATAGTACGGTTTTAGGTGGGGTCAGACTAAGAGAGAATACAAGAAGGTCTAAGATAGGTTTACAGTGCATGTATGTAAATGCACGAAGTGTGGTAAATAAGGTTGGTGAGCTGCAGGCACAAATGGCCACATGGGAATATGATGTTGTGGTGATAACGGAGACCTGGCTCAAAGAAGGACAGGATTGGGTACTAAATATTCCTGGAGATAAGGGGCTAAAAATTCACTTTGGGGCGCCCAGCTCGCCTGGGCGCCGGAATTACCGCTGCGCGCGGAGCCACTTGCGCCATCGGGATATTCAGTTTCAGCGCCCCAAACGGAAGCCGGCCGCTAAACAAGGCTTTAGGCGCCCCGCTTGGGGCGCTGAAACTGAATATCGGCGCGCAAAGTGCCACAGCGCCACCCGCTGTGGCACGGCATGCTGCGGTACTGCAGGCCTTCCTCCCACTGTTAAGGGGGAGGCGCCTGCAACAGCGTGATCCACGCTCGCGAGTGCCGGCAAATGAGCCCGGCACCAAGGAGAAGTGCCGGGCTCTCGGGAAACAGCCGGCAATGCCGCGGGGGGGGGCGGTGTAGGAGGCCGGGGACGGAGGTGCGGGCAGGCGGCCGCCGAAAAAGCGGCCGGCCGCACCTCCACCTTAACTCGCGCCACTACCGCCACAGGTGGGCCCCTGTGTACCGGTCACTATTTGCGGCCGGCGTGGAAGAGGCGGCTGCGACCTAATATGGTGTTTGGGGCGGTAGCGGGGCGTTGCGCACACCTATGACGTCATCGGTGGCGGCGCAGCGCTACAGGCTAACGCCGCCATTAGCGCCCCGCTAAATATCGCGGTGGTTGCGGCCAGTGGCGCTAAAGCCTCTGAGTGGCCTCTTTGGGCGCAAACTGGTGGCGCAAGCAATTGAATTTCTAGGCCAAGGTGTTCAGGAAAGATAGGGAAGGAAAGAAAGGAGATGGGGTGGCAGTATTGATTAAGGAGAATATTACAGTGCTGGAGAGAGAAGATGTCCTGGAGTGGTCAAGGACAGAATCTATTTGGTTAGAGTTAAGAAATATTAGAGGTGCCATTACACTACTAGGTGCATTCTATAGGCCACCAACTAGTGGGAAGGATATAGAGGAGCAAATATGCAGGGAAATTACAAGAGAGGTGCAAGAACTATAGAGTAGTGATAATGGGGGACTTCAACTATTCTAATATAGACTGGGATAGTAATAGTGTAAAGGGCAGAGAGGAGGAAGAATTTCTGAAGTGCGTTCAGGAGAACTTTCTTGATCTGAATGTTTCTGGCCCAACAAGGAAGGAGGCATTGCTGGATCTGGTTCTGGGGAATGAACTAGGTCAATGGAGCAAGTGTCAGTAGGGTAACATTTAGGGAACAGTGATCATAGTATCAATAAGGTTTAGATTAGCTATGGAAAAGGACAAAGAGCAAGCTAGAGTAAAAATACTTAATTGGAGGAAGGCCAATTTCAGTGGGTTGAGAATGGATCTGGCCCGGGTAAATTGGAATCAAAGATTGGCAGGCAAAACTGTAATCAAACAATGGGCTGCCTTTAAAGAGGAGATGGTTTGGGTACAGTCGAGTTACATAGGATTACGTAGGATATACAGCACAGAAACAGGCCATTCGGCCCAACCAGTCCATGCTGGCATTTATGCTCCACTCGAACCTCCTCCCATCTTTCCTCATCTAACTTTATCAGAATAACCCTCGATTCCCTTCTACCTCATATGCTGATCTAACCGCCCCTTAAATGCATCTATACTATTCGCTTCAACCACTCCCTGTGGTAGCGAGTTCCACATTCTCACCACATTCTGGGTAAAGAAATTTCTTCTGAATTTCCTATTTGATTTCTACAGGTACATTCCCATGAGGGGGCGAGGTAGGGCAACCAAAGTCAGAGCTCCCTGGATGACAAAAGAGATAGAGAGCAAGATGAAGCAGAAAAAAGGGAGCATATGACAGATGTCAGATTGAAAATACAAGTGAGAACCAGGCTGAATATAGAAATTTCAGAGGGGAAGTAAAAAAGGAAATAAGAGGGGCAAAGAGACAGTATGAGAATAGGCTGGCAGCTAACATAAGAGGGAATCATAAAGTCTACTATAGGCATATAAATAGTAAATGGGTAGTAAGCGGGGGGGGGGGGGTGCGGTGGGGGGGCGATTAGGAACCAAAAATGAGCCCTACGCATGGAGGCAGAGGGCATGGCTGAGGTATTAAATGAGTACTTTGCATCTGTCTTTACCAAGGAAGAAGATGCTGCCAAAGTCATAGTGAAAGAGGAGGTAGTTGAGATATTAAATGGGATAAAAATTGGTAAAGAGGAGGTACTAGAAAGGCTAGCTGTACTTAAAGTAGATAAGTCACCAGGAGCGGATGGGGTGCATCCTTGGATGCTTAGGGAATTGAGGGTGGAAATCGCGGAGGTACTGGCCATAATATTCCAATCCTCCATAGATACGGAGGTGGTACCAGAGGACTGGAGAATTGCAAATGTTACACCATTGTTCAAAAAAGGGTATAAAGATAAACCCAGCAACCAAAGGCCAGTCAGTTTAACCTCAGTACTGGGGAAGCTTTTAGAAACGATAATCCGGGACAAAATTAACAGTCACTTGGACAAGTGTGGATTAATTAAGGAAAGCCAGCATGGATTTGTTAAAGGAAAATCGTGTTTAACTAACTTGATTGAGTTTTTTGATGAGGTAACAGAGAGGGTTGATGAGGGCAATGCGGTTGACGTGGTGTACATGGACTTCCAAAAGGCGTTCGATAAAGTGCCACATAATAGGCTTGCCAGCAAAGTTGAAGCCCATGGAATAAAAGGGACAGTGGCAGCATGGATACGAAATTGGCTAAGTGACAGGAAACAGAGTAGTGGTGAACGGTTATTTATCGGACTGGAGGAAGGTGGTGTTCCCCATGGGTTGGGACCACTGCTTTTCCTGATATATATTAATGACTTGGACTTGGGTGTACAGGACACAATTAAAAAATTTGCAGATGACACAAAACTTGGAAGTATAGTGATTAGTGAGGAGGATAGTGCTAGACATCAAGCGGACATAGACAAGCTGGTGGAATGGGCGGACACGTGGCAGATGAAATTTAATGCAGAAAAGTGTGAAGTGATACATTTTGGTAGGAAGAACGAGGAGAGACAATATAAACGAAAGGGTACAATTCTAAAGCGGGTGCATGAACAGAGAGACCTGGAGGTATATGTGCACAAATCATTGAAGGTAGTAGGGCAGGTTGAGAAAGCAGTTAAAAAAGCATATGGGATCCTGGGCTTCATAACTAGAGGCATAGACTACAAAAGCAAGGAAGTTATGATGAACTTTTATAAAACACTGGTTCAACCTCAACTGGAGTATTGTTTCCAATTTTGGGCACCACACTTTAGGAAGTGTGTAAAGGCCTTACAGAGGGTGCAGAAGAGATTTACAAGAATGGTTCCAGGAATGAGGGACTTCAGTTATTTGGATAGACTGGAGAAGCTGGGGTTGTTCTCCTTAGAGCAGAGAAGGTTGAGAGGAGATTTGATAGAGGTGTTCAAAATCATGAGGGGTCTAGACAGAGTAGATAGAGATAAACTGTTACCATTGGCGGAAGGGTCGAGAACCAGAGAATGGTCCCATCCCGGATATTCGAAATGAGGAAAGGCGACATGAGGAAAACCTTTTTAATGCAGCAAGTGGTTAGGATCTGGAATGCACTGCCTGAAAGGGTGGTGAAGGCAGATTCAATCTTGGCTTTCAAAAAGGAAGTACCTGAAGGAAAAAAATTTGCAGGGCTATGGGGAAAGGGTGGGAGAGTGGGACTAGCTGAAGTGCTGTTGCACAGAGTCAGCACGGGCTGAATGGCCTCCTTCTGTGCTGTAACAATTTTATGATTCTATGATTCTATCTTCTGTAGTCTGTTTTCCCACAGATTAATGGAAGTGATGAGGCCCAGCCCCACGGGAATGGCAGTGGAGATATAGACCTATTCCATTGAATGGACAGTCGAGACAACTGTTATGGACAAGTGGCTTAAGATGTTGAAGATTCCACAGAAAGGTGATTAAAATGATAGATATTGCTTTACACAAACACCAAATCTGGTGTATATTTCTGTGGAAAAGCAGTAGCCAGGACCGTAAGCATTACTGCAGTGTAATTTTTATTAGTTCTGAATACAGTGCCCCTTTAATTCATAGCCCCTTTAATTCATAGCCCCTTTAATTGCCCACAATGCATTGCAAACTCCACAGCCTCCCTTCCACAGGCGGCAAGAACCTGCAACACCGACTGTGGATGGGAACTTAGGGTTGGAGGCCTCCATTAACGCCACCAGGAGGGCGTTGCATGGTAAGTTAGCGCTGTGCTCCACATTGTCAAACCCCAGCGCAGATTTTTCAACGGTAGTGCTGCGGCCATTTTCGGCACCCGTTAACTGGAGTTGCCAGTGACACCGGCAATTCTTTTGGTGCACACAAATTTCCCCCCCCAAATGTTTTAAACCAAGAGGCAACAGTAAATATATAAATAATCAGTAATTAACTAGGTCTACATGGACAAAATTACCAACATTAAAAAATCCAAATTGGATTGAATAAAAATCTGGTATACATAAATAATAAATAGGAGTAAGGGGATACTAAACTAAATATATAAAACTAAGTAGGTAGACTGTTAAGCAAAATGATGGGACAGCCGAGATCCGTTGCCTGCAATTTCTGTGTCATGTGGGAACTCCAGGATGCTTCATGTGCCCTGGATAATGACGTGTGCAGGAAGTGCCTCCAGTAGCTCGAGCTTGAGCTCAGGGTTTCTGAGCTTGAGGAGCGGCTGGAATCACTGCAGGGCATACAGGAGGCTGAGAAATTCCTGGAACATACGTTCCAGGAGGTGGTCACCCTGCAGCTACAGAGAGTTCAGCAGGCTAGTAAATGGGTGGCCATCTGACAGGGTAGGAAGAGGCAGGCAGTGCAGGAATCCTTCGGGAGTGTGGCGCTCTCAAATCAGTTTTCAGTGCTGAATACTGGTGAGGGTTACGACACCTTGGAGAATACAGTCTAGAGCTTATCCACCGCACTGTGGGGCAAAAGACTGCACAACGGGGCACAGCAAAGTGTAAAAGTGCAGTGGCCATAGTGGATTCTGTTACATAGTTATGTTGGGACTACATTGTACAAGTGTACTAACACTCAAATCAAGTGTAGCAGCACTACGATGCTGGGAAAGTAGTGCGCAGGCGCCGCACAGGCACTTGGAAATATCACCCCGAACCATGCGGCAGGCAGCCATTACAACTCAAATAAAACAGTAGTTTATAATTACAAACTACCGAGTCCAGAGGCGTTTTTACAAAGCACTACGAGCGCTAGAAGACATAACATGGTGGCAGCGGTATAAGTGAGTAAAACTTACACAAATAAAAAATGATATCAGGTTGAAGAAAGAAATTTAAAAGTAAACTCTGCAGCGTTTTAACAGCGAATCGTACGGGCAGCTAAAATGGCGGCATCCAATGCACTGACCGCGAATATGCTCCCCATCATGAACTGGGAAGCCGACGATATCGTGGAAGCTTTCCGGAAATTTAAGCAAAAATGCGAGCTTACATTTAAAAGTTTCCTGAAAGGCTCCTCCGATGAGGAAAAAGTCAGCTACATTCTACTGTGGGCGGGAGAAAAAGGCTTAGATCTCTATAACAGCTGGAGTTTATCCGAAGAGGATAAAATGAACCCTACGGAGATTTATGAAAAGTTCAGTAACCATCTCGAGCCTAAATCAAACCACCGCATACACAGGTATAAATTCCAAAGCTTAAGACAGGAACCTGGTGAAACGGCTGACAATTTCCTGACGAGATTAAAAAACGAAGCCAGCAAATGCAAGTTTACAGAACTAGAAGAAAGGCTGGTAGACCAACTAATATGGGGATCAGCACATACAGAAGTGCAAAAAGAACTAATAGGAAAAGAAATGCTCGAAATATCAGAAGCCATAGGTACAGCGAGGGCTCACGAAGCCACAAAACAACAGATGAAAACGCTGAATACTCATACGGCTGATGTGCGGACAACTCCCAAACTGGATCACAGAGTAGATGCAGTGCGCAAAAAGCACAGCACACAAAAACAAGTATACGACAGCGGGAAGAATACGTGTAGAAAATGCGGAAGACAACACGACTACACAGACAGAAGAAAATGCCCAGCGTATGGAACAAGCTGCAACACCTGTGGTAAAGCAAACCACTGGCAAAAGATGTGCAGAGCTAAAAGAGAGGGGCTACACACCAAAAGCAGAGGTGGGCAGCAGAACCAACAAAAGAAAAATAAAATCCATTCCATGGGTGAGCAAGATGACGAAGACTGCGGGTACGACAAAGCTCTGAACATTGAAACCATAAAGGTTCTCTTACACGAAACGTCCAGAGCGGAAAGCACCCCAAAGAAAGAATGGCACACTATCATCCAGATTAAAAAGAGGATCGAAGGACAGCCCACAACCGTCAATCTAAAAGTAAAGTTGGACACAGGAGCTCAGAGCAACACCCTTCCACTGAGGCTATACCAGAGGATCTTCCCCGAAAACTTGGGCGAAGACAGATACCCGAAAAGAGGATGTTTAAAAGCAAACAACGTCACGCTGACAGCGTATGGGGGGAGCGAGATCAGACAACTTGGAACAACCTATATAAAAGGAACACACAAAAGCAGAAACATCAACTGCATGTTCTATGTGACTGACTCCGAGGGACCGGCGATCCTGGGATTAAACAGCTGCGAGAAGCTGGGGTTAATCTCGGTAAACCACGAACTAACAAAAACATCACTGAAAGTCGACAGCAACACCCCACTGGAAAATCGTCCACAAATCATGGACACGAAACATTTGATGGACATGTATCCAGAGTGTTTTGATGACACTGTAGGATGCTTCGGGGAGTTCAAGTACCATATAACAATAGATCCAGGGGTAAAACCCGTCATCCACGCTCCAAGAAAAATACCCATCGAGCTAAAAGAAAAATTATACACCGAACTAAAAGAAATGGAAGAGAAAGAAATAATCGCAAAGGTCACTGAACCCACAGACTGGGTAAACTCGATTGTGGTACGGGAAAAGCCGAACGGGCGGCTCAGAATCTGTCTGGACCCCAAAGACTTAAACCAGGCAATAAAGCGAGACCACTACCCCACACCAACATTAGAAGAAATCACACCAGCACTGGCAGGAGCCAAAGTCTTCTCCAAACTGGATGCCAGAAACGGCTACTGGAACGTAAAACTGGACGAAGAATCAACTAACCTGACAACTTTTAATACACCATTGGGGCGTTATAAATTCCTGCGGCTGCCATTCGGGTTGAAAGTCAGCCAAGACATCTTCCAACAAAAGATCGATGAAACATACAAAGGCTGTGAAGGAGCCATTGGAATCGCTGATGACATCCAAGTTTACGGAACAAATGAAAGAGACCATGACGTGCACTTGCACAAGGCCATGGAGCGCACCAGAACGGCTGGCATCAAGCTGAACGCTGAGAAGTGCATCGTTAAAAGTACGAAATGCAAATTTTTTGGCAAGCCTAATCCCGAAAAGGTCGAGGCGATAGCAGAGATGAAACCTCCAAATGACAAGAAGGAGCTGAGAAGCTACCTCGGCTTGGTCCAGTATATGAGCTCTTTCATCCTGAACATGTCAGACTACACAGTGAACCTAAGAGAATTACTAAAAGAAGACACCGAATACCAATGGTCAGAATCCCATGAGAGGAACTTCAAACACCTAAAGGAATTATTATGTAAAGAAACCAGCCTGTCTTATTACGATAGAAAAAAAACTGTCACCCTACAGGTAGATGCCTCTACCAGGGGGCTAGGGGCAGCCCTCGTGCAGGAAGGAAAACCAATAGCTTTCGCATCGAAGGCATTGACATCAACAGAGACAAGATACGCAAACATCGAAAGAGAGCTATTGGCAGTAGTATACGGATGCGAAAAGTTCCACACCTACTTATACGGAAGAAAATTAGAGGTAGAGAGTGACCATCATCCACTCGAACAAATTTACAAGAAAAACCTAAGCAAGGCCCCAGCAAGACTGCAAAGGTTACTGTTAAGACTCCAAAGTTACGACTTCGAATTAAAATACCGGCCAGGAAAAGAAATGGCACTGGCAGATGCATTGTCTCGATTGTCACCACACGAAAAACACGAGATGAAGGGCCTGACTGTAAAAATACACCACCTCGTAAATGTTACTCCCACAAAGCTTAGCCAAATTCAAGAGGAGACTGGTAAAGAAGAGGAGTTGCTACTACTCATGCAACAGGTAATACAGGGGTGGCTGGAGAAGATCCAGCAAGTCCAAAACCAAATTCGACAGTACTGGACAATCAGAGACGACATCTCAGTGGAGGACGGTGTTCTCCTTGCTGGCTCAAGAATCTTAACACCAAAAACGATGCAAACGGAACTTCTCCGCTTAATACACCAAGGCCATATGGGGATGGAGAAATGTAAACTAAGAGCCAGATCAGCTGTGTACTGGATAGGCATGTACAAAAGCATAGAACAAATGGTCTCCACATGCTGCATATGCCAGAAATACCGAAACACACAGCAGAAGGAGGAGATGATTCAAATGGAAGTACCCCCGAGACCATGGCACACGGTCGGAACAGATCTGTTCCTGTGCAACCAGGAGTGGTGCATCATAGTAGCCGACTACTACTCAAAATTTCCTTTTGTCAGAAGGATAAACGACATGAGAGCCACAACAATCACAAAAATTGCGAAAAACTTATTCGCAGAACAGGGCATCCCAGAGAAGGTCATCTGCGACAATAGGACACAATTCACCTCCAGTGAATTCAGAGCACTGGCTGGAAAATACGGATTTAAAATAATTACCTCATCCCCACATTACCCAAGGGGACACGGATTTATTGAAAGACAGATCCAAACAGTCAAAAGAGCTCTCATTAAAAGCAAGGAGATGGGAGAAGACCAAGACCTCGCCCTTTTGGCAATCAGATCGACACCTTTGAGAGCAGACTCGAAATCACCAGCAGAACTACTAAACGGTAGAAAATACAAAACAACTCTACCAGCAAAGATATATCCTCCCCAGGACCAAGAGGACGTTCGGCAGAAGCTGATGGAAACACAAGCTACGGGGAGCACACACTATAACAAGCATGCAAAACCACTACCGGAGCTGCTAAATGGGCAATCAGTGCATATATAAGATCCGTTGTTGAGAACATGGAGTCCAGCCAAGGTTATTGGAAAAGCTGATACTCCAAGATCTTACTTGGTAGAGACAGAACCTGGAAACCAATACAGGCGAAACAGGATCCATATCAGACCCTCACCTGAAGCTGTCAAACAGCGGACAACATTAACAGCAGTTACGGTACCAGACACGGAAAACAATATAACGCCAGAAACAAACACCTCAAATACAACAACTGCAAACATGCACTCTCCAGAGCCAAACATGACAGCACCAGCAACAAGAAATGAACACACCAAAACACCGCAGCAAGGAATAGTTACAGCCAAGTCCACAAGATGGAGGAGTAACATACAACCACCTGAGCGGTATCGCGAATAATTATAAAGACAATTATAATTCGCACAGAACAGTAAAACAACATGGACAAATATCTGTATATAAATTGAGCAAAGAAAGCTCACGTTCTGTATTTTGTTAACGTTATTCAACTGGAAACATTGTAAAATAGAAAAATTGATGTAATTAGTTTTGTTGGGAAAGAGGGATGTTACATAGTTATGTTGGGACTACATTGTACAAGTGTACTAACACTCAAATCAAGTGTAGCAGCACTACGATGCTGGGAAAGTAGTGCGCAGGCGCCGCACAGGCACTTGGAAATATCACCCCGCACCATGCAGCAGGCAGCCATTACAACTCAAATAAAACAGTAGTTTATAATTACAAACTACCGAGTCCAGAGGCGTCTTTACAAAGCACTACGAGTGCTAGAAGACATAACAGATTCGATAGTCAGAGGCATAGACAGGCGTTTCTGCAACTGCCGACATGAGTCTCGCATGGTGCGTTGCCTCCTTGGTCTCAGAGTAAAGGACATGACTGAAAGGGTGCAGAACATGTTGAAGGTGGAAGAGGAACAGCCAGAAGTCATGGTCCATGGAGGGACATTTGAAGGAAAAGGGTTGAGATCCTACAGTCAGAGTATCAGGAGTCAGGAAGGAAATTAAAGAGCAGGACTTCAAAGGTAGTAATCTCTGGATTACTCCCAGTGTAGGAATAGTAGGATAAGACAGGTTACTGCGTGACTCGAGAAATGGCACAGGATGGAGGGCTTCAAATTCCTGGGGCATTGGGACCAGTTCTGGGGCTGGAGGGATCTGTTCAAGGTGGATGAGTTGCACCTCAGCAGAGTTGGGATCAACGTCCTTGTGGGAAGGTTAACTGGTGCTGTGTAGGGGCAGGGTTTAAACTAATTTGGCAGGGAGATGGGCATCAGGATGAAACATTAGAGAGCAGAAACAAGGTGCATAGAGGACTAGGAGAGACTAATAGCACTAGAGTAAAGAGTAGTTCAGTAATAGGAAGGATCAAACAAGGGGACAAAGGTGAGGCAGTCTAAGATGGGTTTGGAGTGCATGTGCATAAATTCACGAAGTGTGATAAATAAGGTTGGTGAGCAGCAGGCACAAGTTGCCACATGGGACTATGATTTAGTAGCAATAACAGAGACCTGGCTCAAAGAAGGGGAAGATTGGGAATTTAATATTCCTGACTGCAAGATATTCAGGAAAGATAGGGAAGGAAAAAAAAGGAGTGTGGGTGGGGAGGGGGGTGGTTGGCAGTAATGATCAAAGAAACTATTATTGCACTGAAGAGTGATGATATAGTTGAGGGGTCAAATACAGAATCTATTTGGTTAGAATTCAGGAGCAATAGAGGAGCTATTACACTACTGGGTGTATACTATAGGCCACCAAGTAGTGGGAAGGAGATAGAGGAGCAAATTTGTAGGCAAATTACAGAAAGATGCAAGAGCTACAGAGTAGTGATAATGGGGGACTTTAATTGTCCTAATATAGACTGGGATAGTAACAGTGTAAAGGGCAAAGAGGGGGAGGAATTCCTGAAATGCGTACAAGAGAATTTTCTTGATCAGTGTGTTTCCAGCTCAATGAGGAAGGAAGCAGTGGTGGATCTAGTTCTGGGGAATGAAGTGGGAATGAAGAGGAAAATGGCCGCTGCTGCGGGACCTGCCACCAGCTGGCGAAAGAGCAGCGGCTGCCATTTTTTCACCATTTCATGGCACTATGGAGTGGAGGTAAGTAAATAAATTTCTAGTCCATAGAGGTTAAAATGAGATGGGAAATGGCGACTTATGACAAATGTAAGGTTCATAATACAGTAGAGAACCAAGCTGAATATAGAAAGTACAGAGGAGATCTAGAAAAGGGAATAAGAGGGGCAAAGAAAGAGTATGATAATAGATTAGCAGCTAACATAAAAGGGAAACCAAAAGTATTTTATAAACACAAATAGTAAAAGGGTAGTTAAAGGAAGGGGGATGATTAGGGACCAAAAAAGCAATCATCTTGTGGAGGTAGAGGGCAAGGCTGAGGTACTAACTGAATACTTTGCATCTGTCTTCACTAGAGAAGCGGATGCTACCATTGTAGCAGTAAAAAAGGAGGCAGTAACGATATTGGATTGAATAAAAATAGATAAAGAGGAGGTACTTAAAAGATTGTCAGTCCTCAAAGTAGAAAAGTCACCCGGTCCAGATGGGATGCATCCTCGGTTACTGAAGGAAGTAAGGGTGGAAATTGCTGATGCTCTGGCCACAATCTTCCAATCCTCCTTGGATATGGAAGTGGTGCCAGAGGACTGGAGGATTGCAAATGTTACAACCCTGTTTAAAAAAGGGAGAGCAATATACCCGGGAACTATAGGCCAGTCAGCTGAATGTTGGTGGTGGGGAAACTTTTAGAGACAATAATCCGGGACAAAATGAATTGGCATTTGGAAAAGTATGGACTAATAAATGAAAGTCAGCATGGATTTGTTAAAGGCAAATTGTGTTTGACTAACTTGATTGAGTTCTTTGATGAAGTAACAGACAGGGTTGATGAGGGTATTACGGTTGATGTCATGTACATGGACTTTCAAAAGGAATTTGACAAAGTGCCACATAATAGACTTGTTAGCAAAATTAAAGCCCATGATTAAAGGGACAGTAGCAGCATGGATACAAAATTGGCTAAGGGACAGAAAGCAGAGAGTAGTGGTGAACGGTTGTTTTTCAGACTGGAGGGAAGTATACAGCAGTGTTCCCCAGGGTTGGTATTAGGACCACTGCTCTTTTTGATATATATTAATGACCTGGACTTGCGTATACAGGGCATAATTTCAAAGTTTGCAAATAACACAAAACTTGGAAATGTAGTAAACAGTGAGGAGGATAGCAACAGACTTCAGGAAGACATGGACAGACTGGTGAATCATAGAATCATAGAAATTTACAGCACAGAAGGAGGCCATTTTGGCCCATCGTGCCCACGCTGGCCGACAAAGAGCTATCCAGCCTAATCCCACTTTCCAGCTCTTGGTCCGTAGCCCTGTAGGTAACGGTGCTTCAAGTGCACATCCAAGCACTTTTTAAATGAGGTAAGGGTTTCTGCCTCTACCACTCTTTCAGACAGTGACTTCCAGACCCCAACCACCCTCTGGGTGAAGAAATTTCCCCTCAAATCTCCTCTAAACCTCCTACCAATTACTTTAAATCTATGCCCCCTGGTTATTGACCCTTCTGCTAAGGGAAATAGGTCCTTCCTGTCCACTCTATCTAGGCCTCTCATAATTTTATACACCTCAATAAGGTCTCCCCTCAGCCTCCTCTGTTCCAAAGAAAACAAACCCAGCCTATCCAATCTTTCCTCGTAGCTAAAATTCTCCAGTACAGGCAACATCCTCGTAAATCTCCTCTGAACCCTCTCTAGTGCAATCACATCTTTCCTGTAATGTGGTGACCAGAACTGCACGCAGTATTCTAGCTGTGGCCTAACTAGTGTTTTATACAGTTCAAGCATAACCGCCCTGCTCTTGTATTCTATGCCTTGGCTAATAAGGGCAAGTATTCCGTATGCCTCTTAACCACCTTATCTACTTGGCCCGCTTCCTTCAGGGATCTGTGGACCTACACTCCAAGGTCCCTTTGTTCCTCTACACTTCTCAGTGTCCTACCATTTATTGTGTATTCCCTTGCCTTGTTAGCCCTCCCAAAATGCATTACCTCACACTTCTCCGGATTTAATTCCATTTGCCACTGTTCTGCCCACCTGACCAGTTCATTGATATCTTCCTGCAGTCTACAGCTTTCTTCTTCATTATCAACCACAATGCCGATTTTAGTATCATTTGCAAACTTCATGAAATGGGCAGACACATGGAAGATGAAATTTAACACAGAGAAGTGTGAAGTGATACATTTTGGTAGGAATAATGAGGAGAGGAAATATAAACTAAATTGTACAATTTTAAAGGTGGTGCAGGAACAGAGAGACTTGGGGGGTGTATGTACACAAGTCTTTAAAGGTGGCAGGACAAGTTGAAAAGGCTGTTAAAAATATATGAGATCCTTGGCTTTATTAATAGAGGAATAGAGTACAAAAGCTAGAAAGTTATGTTAAACCTTTATAAAACACTGGTTAGACCTTCGCTGGAGTCTTGTGTTCAATTCTGTGCCGCACACTTTAGGAAGGATGTCAAGACCTTAGAGAGGGCGCAGAAGAGATTTACTAGAGTGATACCAGGGATGAGGGATGACTGTTATGTGGAGAGACTGGAGAAGCTTCTTAGAACAGAGAAGGTTAAGAGGAGATTTAATAGAAGTGGTCAAAATCATGAACCGTTTTGATAGAGTAAATAAGGCAAAACTGTTTCCAGTGGCAGAAGGGTCATTAACCAGAGGACACAGATTTAAGGTGATTGGCAAAAGAACCAGAGGCGACATGAGGAAACATTTTTTTGACACAGTGAGTTGATATGAGAGCAGAGAGAGCGAGGCTGAGGGAAAGCAGTGCAAGAGGTCAAAGTCAGAGTCAGAGCAGGAGCTAAACACGGAACACTGAGTAAGAAATTTAAAAGTGACGTCACTGCTGCAGAAGGAGTGGATCGGCGATTAAGGGCATACAGATAAAACTTGCCATGACTGCGAGAGTCAGCACAGAGCACCGAGGGAGGAGCCGGGAGGAGCACTGAGGGAGGAGTCGGCACGGAGCACCGAGAGAGGAGCCGGGAGGAGCACCGAGGGAGGAACCGGGTGGAGCACCGAGGGAGGCATCGGCACAGAACACCGAGGGAGGAGCCGGCACAGAGCACCGAGGGAGGAGCCGGGAGGAGCACCGAGGGAGGAGTCGGCATGGAGCACCGAGGGAGGAGTCAGCACGGAGCACCGAGGGAGGAGCCAGCACAAGAGCACCGAGGGAGGAGCCGGGAGAAGCACCGAGGGAGGAGTCGGATGGAGCACCGAGGGAGGAGCTGGGAGAAGCACCGAGGGAGGAGTCAGCATGGAGCACCGAGGGAGGAGCCGGCACAAGAGCACCGAGGGAGGAGCTGGGAGAAGCACCGAGGGAGGAGTCAGCATGGAGCACCGAGGGAGGAGCCGGCACGGAGCACCGAGGGAGGAGCCGGCACAGAGCACCGAGGGAGGAGCTGGCACAGAGCACCGAGGGAGGAGCACCGAGGGAGGAGCCGGCACGGAGCACCGAGGGAGGAGCCGGCACAGAGCACTGAGGGAGGAGCCGGGAGGAGCACCGAGGGAGGAGCCTGGACCGGAGCACCGAGGGAGGAGTCAGCACGGAACACCGAGGGAGGAGCCGGGAGGAGCACCGAGGGAGGCGTTGGCACGGAACACTGAGGGAGGAGCCGGAGGAGGAGCACCGAGGGAGGAGCCGGCACAGGGCACCGAGGGAGGAGTCGGCATGGAACACCGAGGGAGGAGCCGGGAGGAGCACCGAGGGAGGAGCCGGGAGGAGCACCGAGGGAGGAGTCGGCATGGAACACCGAGGGAGGAGCCGGGAGGAGCACCAAGGGAGGACACGGAGTGGAGCACCGAGGGAGGAGCTGGCACAGAGCACCGAGGGAGGAGCTGGGAAGAGCACCAAGGGAGGAGTCGGCACGGAGCACCGAGGGAGGAGCCGGCACAGAGCACCGAGGGAGCTGTCGGCACAGAGCACTGAGCGAGGAGCCGGGAGGAGCACTGAGGGAGGAGCTGGGAGGAGCACTGAGGGAGGACCCGGAGCAGAGAACCGAGGGAGGATTCCGGCACAGAGCACTGAGGGAAGAGCCGGCACAGAGCACCGAGGGAGGAGCCGGCACAGAGCACCGAGGGAGGAACTGGCACAGAGCACCGAGGGAGGAGCTGGCACAGAGCACCGAGGGAGGAGCCGGCATGGAGCACCGAGGGAAGAACCGGCACAGAGCACCAAGGGAAGAGCTGGCACAGAGCACTGAGGGAGGAGCCGGGAGGAGCACTGAGGGAGGAGCTGGCACAGAGCACCGAGGGAGGAGCCGGCACAGAGCACCGAGGGAGGAGCCGGGAGGAGCACCGAGGGAGGAGCCTGGAGTGGAGCACTGAGGGCGGAGTCGGCACGGAACACCAATGGAGGAGCCGTGAGGAGCACCGAGGGAGGAGCCGTAGCGGAGCACCGAGGGAGGAGCCGGGAGGAGCACCGAGGCAGGACCCGGAGCGGAGCACCGAGGGAGGAGCCAGAGTGGAGCACCGAGGGAGGATTCCGGCACAGAGCACTGAGGGAGGAGCCGGCACAGAGCACCGAGGGAGGAGCCGGCACGGAGCACCGAGGGAGGAGCCGGCATGGAGCACCGAGGGAGGAACCGGCATGGCGCACCGAGGGAGGAACCGGCACAGAGCACCGACGGAAGAGCTGGCACAGAGCACTGAGGGAGGAGCCGGCACAGAGCACCGAGGGAGGAGCATCGAGGGAGGAGCCGTAGCGGATTACCGAGGGAGGAGCCGCGAGGAGCACCGAGGGAGGAGCCGGCACAGAGCACCGAGGAAGGAGCTGGAGCGGAGTACCGAGGGAGGAGCCGGGAGGAGCACCGAGGGAGCAGCCGGCACAGAGCACCGAGGGAGGAGCCGGCTAACACAAACACCAGGGGATTCTCGGAATCTTAAAATTCTGATAAAGTTACGTCAAAGGGGATGATGGTGCAAGGCAAAAGGGGATGTTTTGTCATTTAATCTCTCCTGCCTTCCACCCTATCACAGATCCTCCCTTTTGTTCTTTCCTCCCTTTCCTGCCTCTGTACTTGCTGATAACCTTTTATATCTCTAGCCTTTTCCAGTGCTTTTGAAAGGTCATCGACCAGAAACATTAACTTTGTTTCTCTCTTCACAGTTGCTGCCTGACCTACTGAGTATTTCCAGAAATAGAATCGATGTGGATAGAGATTAAACATAATGGCCCTGAAATTAGGATCAGGAGCTTGCCGCGCGTGCAAGCCCCCGATGTGCACTCACCCTGCGCGCCGACATCTGAAGCCCGGGCCTGCTTGCATTTCCTGTCACTGGCCCGGTTCAGATGTCGGCGCGATGTGCTTACCTGATCCAGCGGCGTAGTTAGTGCAATGTGCCGGCTGGGATCAGGTGAGCACTGTGCAGCCAATCAGGGGAGGGGAAACTCATTCATGAGTTTGACAGAAAGAGCTGTCAAACTCATGAAAACTCCTGGCCCCAAAACACTACTTAAACCTGAAAGAAAATTAAAAAAAACATTGCACTACTTAAATGAACAGTAAAGAACTCTGAAAAACTATTTTAAACAATAATTTTAAAATTTGAATTTTTTTTTTTTTTAAAAATCAGGGCTAAAACTAAACTTACCTTACTGTAAATTCTTTAAAAATAACAAACCTGTGGAAATGTTTTTTCTCAATTGTACTAAAAGCCCACTTAACTGAAAAACTAAGTACTTACGTGTGGTTTTTCAATGCGTAAAGACCGGAGGCCTTTACACATGCGCAACTCTGAAAAAAAAAAGGAATTTCACTGCGCACGCACTGCCTGTGCAGTCGTGCGCATTCTGCCGCTTAACCCCTTGGGTCAGAGGACAGGAAATGCCGGTTTTCAGCGCATGCGCTGTGCATGCTGAAAACCGGCAATTCCTCCGGGCACACGCGTGAGTACCCCGTCCGTACTCACGCGTTGTGCCCGGAATTACTGGGCCATTAAAGGATCAATCACACTAATAGGAGTAGTCTACAGACCCCCAAATAGTGGAAGGGAGGTGGAGGAAGAAATATGCAAACAAATTAGGGAAATGAGTAAAAAAACATGGAATAATAATCATGGGGGATTTCAACTATCCCAAAATTAATTTTCCAGAAGAGGTGGGTAAAGGGGATAAAGGAATGATGTTTCGACAATGTGTACAGGACTCCTTTCTAACCCAATATATAATAAGCTGAACAAGGCAGGATTTGCTCTTGGATCTAGTAATGGGGAATGGACCAGAGCAGGTAAGAGAAGTAAAAGTAGGGGCACATCTAGGCAATAGTGACCATAATATAATACAGTTTAAGATAATAATTGAGAAGGACATAAGTATGACAAATACCAGGGTAATAGACTGGAGAAAAGCTGACTTTGAAGGGCTGAGAATAGAAATTAGGAAAATAAAATGGACAACTATATTGGCAAACAATGATGCAGAAAAGCAATGGAAATCATTTAAAATGGTGTTCAACAGAGTCCAGGAAAAAATGTATTCCGCTAAAAAACAAGAATAAACTAAACAGATTGGGAAGTCTTTAAAAGACAGCAAAAAATAACAAAAAGATTGATTAAGAAAGGGAAGATAGATTATGAAAGTAAATTAGCAAAAAATATAAAAACAGACAGTAAAAGTTTCTATAGTTATATAAAAAGAAAAAGGGTGGCTAAAGTAAATGTTGGTCCCTTAGAGGATGAGACCGGGAAATTAATGGTGGGAAACATGGAGATGGCAAAAATACTGAACAATTATTTTGTATCAGTCTTTACAGTAGAGGACACTAAGAATATCCCAACACTGGACAAACAGGGGGCTCTAGGGGGGGAGGAACTAAATACAATTAAAATCACTAAGGAAGTGGTACTTGGTAAAATAATGGGACTCAAGGCGGATAAATCCCCTGGACCTGATGGCTTGCATCCTAGGGTCTTGAGGGAAGTAGCGGTAGGGATTGTGGATGCATTGGTAATAATTTTCCAAAACTCACTGGACTCAGCAAAGGTCCCGGCAGATTGGAAAACTGCTAATGTAACACCCTTATTTAAAAAGGGTAGTAGGCAGAAGGCTGGAAACTATAGACCTGTTAGCCTAACATCTGTGGTTGGTAAAATGTTAGAGTCCATTATTAAGGAGACAGTAACGGGACATTTGGATAAACATAATTTAATAGGGCAAACTCAGCATGGTTTCATGAAGGGGAAGTCATGTTTAACAAATTTGCTTGAGTTTTTTGAGGAAGTAACATACAGGGTGGATAAAGGGGAACCAGTGGACGTAGTGTATTTAGACTTCCAAAAGGCATTTGACAAGGTGCCACACAAAAGATTATTGCTCAAGATAAAAAATCACGGGATTGGGGGTAATATTCTGGCGTGGGTGGAGGATTGGCTCTCTAACAGAAAGCAGAGAGTTGGGATAAATGGTTCGTTCTCAGATTGGCAACCAGTAACTAGTGGTGTTCCGCAGGGGTCAGTGCTGGGTCCCCAACTCTTTACAATCTATATTAATGATTTGGAGGAGGGGACCGAGTGTAACATATCAAAGTTTGCAGATGATACAAAGATGGGACGGAAAGTAGTGAGTGAGGAGGACATAAAAAACCTGCAAAGGGACATAGACAGGCTAAGTAAGTGGGCAGAGATTTGGCAGATGGAATACAATACTGGAAAGTGTGAGGTTATGCACTTTGGCAGGAAAAATCATAGAGCAAGTTATTATCTTAATGGCAAGAAACTGGAAAGTACTGTAGTACAAAGGGATCTGGGGGTCCTGGTGCACGAAACTCAAAAAGTTAGTATGCAGGTGCAGCAAGTGATTAAGAAGGCCAATGGAATGTTGGCTTTTATTGCTAGGGGGTTGGAATATAAAAACAGGGAGGTATTGCTGCAGTTGTACAAGGTATTGGTGAGGCCGCACCTGGAATACTGCATACAGTTTTGGTGTCCATACTTAAGAAAAGACATACTTGCTCTCGAGTCAGTACAAAGAAGGTTCACTCGGTTAATCCCGGGGATGAGGGGGTGGTCATATGAGGAGAGGTTGAGTAGATTGGGACTCTACTCATTGGAGTTCAGAAGAATGAGAGGCGATCTTATTGAAACATATAAGATTGTGAAGGGGCTTGATCGGGTGGATGCGGTGAGGATGTTCCCAATGATGGGTGAAACTAGAACTAGGGGGCATAATCTTAAAATAAGGGGCTGCTCATTCAAAACTGAGATGAGGAGAAACTTCTTCACTCAGAGGGTGGTAGGTTTGTGGAATTTGCTGCCCCAGAAAGCTGTGGAAGCTACATCATTAAATAAATTTAAAACAGAAATAGATAGTTTCCTAGAAGTAAAGGGAATTAAGGGTTACGGGGAGCGGACAGGAAATTGGACATGAGTCTAGGTTCGGAATGGTCATGGCCCTGTGGGTAGTGGAGTGGGCCCAGGGGCCGTGTAGCCTGATTCTGCTCCTACTGTGTTCTAATTCTGTTAGATTTCAGGAGATGGTTTTATTCCTGTTCCTGGCTGGGGTGGAGATCGCCTTTACAGAAGGTAAGTACTGTAGAAAATATAGGGACAGAGTGATCTCCTGGAAGAATTTCGATCGCCTAGATGGGTCGGAGAGGAATTTCCCAGATTTTTTTCTCCCAAATTGGCCATTGGGTCTTTATCTGGTTTTTCGCCTCTCCCGGGAGATCACATGGGTTCGGGTGGATGCAGAGTGATAGAAGATTTGAGGTTAGGATCAGATCAGCCATGATCTTATTGAATGGTGGAGCAGGCTCGAGGGGCCGATTGGCCTACTCCTGCTCCTATTTCTTATGTTCTTATGTTCTTATGTAATGTGACATAAGGGCAAAATTGAGGGTAATGAAAGAGGCATACACTAAGTACATGGACAGCATGTGAAGGAATAAGCCATATTCAGAAAAATACACCAGTCTATGAAAGAATTCTGACTTTATTAAAACATGACAAACTAGGTCTGGAAATCTGGAAGCCTCAACAATCTAAAGCTGTAAACAGCATACAGGCTATTGAGATAAGATAAGTTGTTGAAACTGAATCAATAGCCTTATTGAAACAGGAGGTTGGAGGTTCCTGATAGTCTGAAGCATTGGAAAAAAGAGAATGGTACACCCAGTTAAGGTGTTTTAAAGTACATTTCGTAAACAGGCACATAAAAGAAGAAGAAACATATGCCTTCGTAAAAATGACATCAAGTTAAAGAAACACCTGCCGTCAAAACGTTTTAATGTTAAACTTAGAACACCTATGGACAGGAGACACGATTCTGTTACAACCAGCTGAGGTGACTTAAGAATTGCATAGATCACCCTAGTTGAGGTGTTTTTTTCGTCGTAAAAAGATACAAACAGAAGACCTTGGTAAGAATGACATCAAATAGATGCACCTGCTCCACACCATTTTTTATGATAAGCTTCAAACACCTAAAGGAAGAGACACAATTCTTAATGCTACCAGCTGAACTAACTGTAAGAATTGCAGAGGTCAGCAGAAAAATAACTAGAGATAATAATTAGCTTACATGAGCAGAAAACTTCAAAGGAAATACCACTGCAAAAGGGTATAAAAATTGAACTTTCAAATGGGAAGATAGATTCGCTGTAAAGGGGCAAAGTGATTCTCAGCTTCAGAGGCAAGCTCTGTAAGTCTTCAACTCTTTGTATCTCGGGGATCAAGGTACTATATTTGATTTTGGTGGATATCCTGGAATAAACTAAGAACTGTAAAACTAGAGAAGTTAAGATTTGAGAATAAGGATTTCTGATAATAGAATTGTAAGATTTCTGTTTTTGGAACTGTTAATGTTGCAATTGAATCACCAACTGTAAATTACATGTCGGTTCTTTAATAAATCTATATATTTTTAGAATTGTCTCACATAGTACTTCTGCATCAAACTCGCAAACTCAATCTCTGTACACTCTTTGGTGAGCAGTTGCAGAATTCTGGGGGAGTTTTCCAGACCCTCATAATATCGAGAATGTTACAATCTAGCTAAACTTATTAAAAGTGCTATCTGGAGGACGGTAACATTTTCAGGTTGTTCCTTTCCTTTAGGGGGAGATAGTCTGGACTTTTAGACCCAATTAAGCATCTTTAGGATTCGACTACCTCAAACTTTAGTTGAAAGTGAATGTCTGGGGAATACGCCCGATCCAGGGTAGCCCTAAAGGTGCTAGAACTAGTAATAATCCTTTCAAGCAGGGGAGACCATTATAAGGGAGAATACAAAGAGATTAGGAGAGAAGTCTAAAAAACTATTAGTAAGGCAAAGAGGAACAATGAAATTAAATTATCAAGGAACATAAAATAGAATAGTGAAATATTCTACAGGCACATAAATAAAAAAAAGGAAAGTCAGGATGGGAATAGGGACATTAGGGATGGACAGGATAAAATCACAGGCAGCGATAGCGACATGGCAGAACTATTAAATAATTATTTTGTTTCAGTATTTACCAGGGAGACGGAGCAGGTGGACATGACATTGGAAGATGAGAATAGAAATGATATAACTGCAATTAAAATTAAGAGGAGAAATATTAAATAAACTAATCAAATTCAAAAAGGAAAAAACCCCTGGTCTGAATAAATTACATCCGCCTATTTTAAAAGCAGTTAGGGAAGAGATAGCAGAGGCACTATTACACATATTTAATAATTCATCAGAAAAAGGTGTAGTGCCAGAGGACTGGCAGATAGCTAACGTTATACCTTTATTTAAGAAGGAAGATAGAACATGTACTATAGAGCATTCAGCTTAACATTGGTCATAGGAAAGATAATGAAATCCCTACTAAAGGAGAAAATAGAAAAATATCTAGAAACCAAAAATATAATAATAAATAGTCAGCATGGATTTCAAAAAGTAAAGACTTGCTTGACCAAATTCATTGAATTCTTTGAAGAGGTAACAGAGAGAGTAGACAAGGGTAATGTAGTAGATGTGATACATCTAGATTTATATAAAAGCCTTTGATAAAATACCACATAGCAGGCTGATGAATAAGGTCAGAGCATGTGGAATCAGGTGCCAAGTAGCAGAATAGATAGCTATCTGGCTGGAAGACAGAAAGCAGAGAGTAGGAGTAAAGGGTAGCTATTCGGAATGGCAGAAGGTGGGAAATGGGGTCCTAGAAGGATCAGTGCTGGGACTATGGTTGGTCACAATTTATATTAATGATTTAGACTTTGGAATCAAAATCTCAATTTCTATATTTGCGGCTGACACCAAATTGGGAGGGATAGTCAATACAGCGGAGGACTGCTACATATTACAATGAGACATTAATAAACTTGCAGAATGGGCATATAATTGGCAAATTAATTTCAACATAGATAAGTGTGAGGTATTACATATTGGTAAGAAAAATATGGAGGTCACCTATTGGAAAATAAGAATCTAAATGGGCTCGAGAAATAAAGGGATCTGGGAGTAAAAATACACAAATCACCAAAAGTATTGATGCAGGTTAATAAGGCCATAAAAAAAACAAGCACTAGGGTTTATTTCTAGAGGGATAGAATTGAAAAGTAGAGAAGTTATACTAAACTTGTTTCGAACCTTGGTTAGACCACACTTGGAGTACTGTGTACAGTTCTAGTCACCATATTATAAAAAGGATATGGAGGCACTGGAGAGGGTGCAAAAAAGATTTACAAGGCTGCTACCAGAAATGCAAGGGTTATACCTTTCAGGAAAGGATGAACAGGCTGGGTTCTCTTTTCTCTTGAAAAAAGAAAGCTGAGGGGTGACGTAATAGAGGTCATTAAAATTCTGAAAGGTTTTGATAGAGTAGACACAGAGGCCGAAATTTTCCGGGGTGGTAGCGGGTGCGATCGGTGGTGGGTCGGGTGGGAAAGTTGTTATTTTTGAAATTGGGTCAGGATCCTGCTGTCATCTTGCTCCCACACATCTTTCCCCCAGGTGCGTCTGTCATCGCGGAGTGGGCCTCAATTGAGATGATTATCAGGTAGTTAACAGACACTTAAGCGCCTTTTTTCCACTTACTTTTTAAATTTCCCTGCAGGGCCACGGGATTTAAACAGCTCTTCAACCATGTCTGTCCAGCTGAGGCAGGAGTTCAGTGGCCATTGCTCCAGCTGATTACTTGACAGCACGAAATGTACAGTAAAAGCTCCCACCTGACAGATGAACACTTTTCTCCAGCAGAAGCTGTTGCTCAGTTCATTCCCAGCAGATTCTGCAGGCTGCAGTCTTTCCAGCAAAGACTCTATCCAGTGTCACCTCATTAGAAGAGCTCTCTCACCATTGAAAGAATGCTTCTGTCATCTGTACATCACCTGCCATCTATTCCATCGACATGGGTGCCCTTTATACTGTCTCACCTTGGTCCTCAGAATCTGACCACGATCAGCCCCAACACCAGCAGCACCAGCAGCATCAACAACACCAACCTTAGAGTCATAGTCATAGAGTCATAGAGTTATACAGCACGGATAGAGGCCCTTCGGCCCATCGTGTCCGCGCCGGCCATCAAGCCCTGTCTAATCTAATCCCATATTCCAGCATTTGGTCCGTAGCCTTGTATGCTATGGCATTTCAAGTGCTCATCCAAATGCTTCTTAAATGTTGTGAGGGTTCCTGCCTCCACAACCCTTTCAGGCAGTGAGTTCCAGACTCCAACCACCCTCTGGGTGAAAAAGTTCTTTCTCAAATCCCCTCTAAACCTCCCGCCCTTTACCTTGAATCTATGCCCCCTAGTTATTGACCCTTCTATTAAGGGAAAAAGCTCCTCAGTATCCATCCTATCCATGCCCCTCATAATTTTGTACACCTCAATCATGTCCCCCCTCAGCCTCCTCTGCTCCAAGGAAAACAAACCCAATCTGCCCAGTCTCTCTTCATAGCTGAAGCGCTCCAGCCCTGGTAACATCCTGGTGAATCTCCTCTGCACCCTCTCCAAAGCAATCACATCCTTCCTGTAGTGTGGCGACCAGAACTGCACACAGTATTCCAGCTGTGGCCTAACCAGTGTTTTATACAGCTCCATCATAACCTCCTTGCTCTTATATTCTATGCCTCGGCTAATTAAGGCAAGTATCCCATATGCCTTTTTTACCACCTTATCCACCTGTTCCGCTGCCTTCAGGGATCTGTGTACTTGCACACCCAGATCCCTCTGACCGTCCGTCTTGCCTAGGGTCTTACCATTCATTGTGTATTCCCTTGCCTTGTTAGTCCCCCCAAAGTGCATCACCTCGCACTTTTCCGAGTTAAATTCCATTTGCCACTGTTCCGCCCATCTGACCAACCCATCTATATCGTCCTGCAGACTGAGGCTACCCTCCTCGCTATTTACCACCCTACCAATTTTTGTATCATCCGTGAACTTACTGATCATACCTTTTACATTCATATCCAAGTCATTAATGTAGACCACAAACAGCAAGGGACCCAGCACCGATCCCTGTGGCACCCCACTGGCCACAGGCTTCCAGTCACAAAAACAACCTTCGACCATCACCCTCTGCCTTCTGCCACTAAGCCAGTTTTGTATCCAATGTGCCAAGGCACCCTGGATTCCATGGGCTCTTACCTTCTTGACCAGTCTCCTGTGCGGGACTTTATCGAAGGCCTTACTGAAATCCATGTATACCACATCCACTGCGTTACCCTCATCCACACACCTAGTCACCCCGTCAAAAAATTCAATCAAATTAGTCAGACATGATCTTCCCTTGACAAAGCCATGTTGACTATCCCTGATTAATCCTTGCCTCTCCAAGTGGAGACTTATTTTGTCCCTCAGAATTTTTTCCAATAATTTTCCTACCACTGATGTTAGGCTCACTGGCCTGTAGTTCCCTGGTTTTTCCCTACTTCCCTTCTTGAATAATGGTACTACATTAGCGGTTCTCCAGTCCTCTGGCACATCCCCTGTGGCCAGAGATGTCCTGAATATATGTGTTAGAGCCCCCGCAATCTCTTCCTTTGCCTCACACAGCAGCCTGGGATACATTTCGTCAGGGCCTGGGGATTTATCCATTTTTAGGCCTGCTGAAACCGCCAATACCTCCTCCCTCTCGATGTTAATATGTTCGAGCATATCACAGTCCCCCCGCCCTATTTCTATGTCTATATCGTCCTTCTCCATAGTGAAAACAGATGCAAAAAATTCATTTAGAACCCCTCCTACATCTTCCGGCTCCACACACAGATTGCCACTTTTGTCCCTAATGGGCCCTATTTTTTCCCTAGTTATCCTCTTACCCTTAATCTATATATATAAAGCGGCTCTTCTGTCTGTCTGGATGTCTGTCCCGATGTCTGTCCCGATGTCTGTCTGTCTGGATGTCCATGTTCTATACGTTTAAAAGTTATAGAGCGTACCGATGCGCGCGTCGCCTCAAAAGAAAGCTTGCGATTCCGGACCGGTCATAGGCGTATTTACATTTCGGCTGGACAAAAATCGCGCCCGCGGTATCCAAAAAACGTTCAGCGTTCCGCTCATTAGCACCTCATTAGCGACCGTGTGACGTCGAGGTCGGCCAATCGTACGGTGGGTTCCTGGCGCGTGCCATCCTACAGTTGAGTGTCGAATGACTTGACGATTGACCAATCCTACGCTTCGGTGACCTGACCGGTCGACCAATCGGTGCGTGTGTGGGCGGGCCTTATCCTTCTGAACCGAGGTGAGTTGCCGCCATCTTGCTTCCATTCTTTTTCCTGCTTTCTGCGTCTTTCTTTTCAAATATACATTTCCAGCAAAATAAAATTGAATTTATTAAATTGTTTTAAAAAAAACTTCATTCATTTGTAAATATTTTTTCTAACCTGAACATTCTTTTTCCTACCTTTTCCCGTTTTTTTGTTAGGCCTGAAAGCCTGGGCTTTTCTTGCCCAGCCAGGCCCGAGCTAGGGCTTCTGCTAAGCTTCTCACCCCCCCGCCCCCCGCCGTCACGTTACCCGGGGCAATGGCGTCAGCCACGAGGGTCAGGGTGCGCGCGCAGCAGGAGCAGGTGAGGCGCGGCGTCGGATCTCGGCTTTGGTGAGCGGGAAGGGTTACCCCGGCAACCAGAGCCGCAATCGGCAGAATTCAAGCCGGCTCGGCCTGGGGGGGGGGGGGCGGGGCTCGGAGAGCGGGGCGAGGCGGCTGGTGCTTGGAGAGCGGGGCTCTCGGCCGGGGGGGGGGCGGGGCGAGGCGGCTGGTGCTTGGAGAGCGGGGCTCTCGGCCGGGGGGGGGCGGGACTTGGAGAGCGGGGCTCTCGGCCGGGGGGGGCGGTGCTCGGGCTCTCGGCCGGGGGGGGGCGGGGCTCGGAGAGCGGGGCTCTCGGCCGGGGGGGCGGGGCTCGGAGAGCGGGGCTCTTGGCCGGGGGGGGGGGCAGGGCTCAGAGAGCGGGGCGGCTGGGGCTTGGAGAGCGGGGCTCTCGGCAGTGCGGGTCGGGGCGCTGGGGCTTCAAGAGCGCGGCTCTCGGCCGGGGGGGGCGGGGCTTGGAGAGCGCGGCTCTCGGCCGGGGGGGGCGGGGCTCGGAGAGCGCGGCTCTCGGCCGGGGGGTGCGGGGCTCGGAGAGCGCGGCTCTCAGCACTGCGGGGCGGGGCGGCGCGGCAGGGTTACCCCGGCAACCGGGCATGGATCTCGGCCTTGGTGAGCGGGAAGGGTTACCCCGGCAACCAGAGCCGCAATCGGCGGAATTCAAGCCGGCTCGGCCGGGGGAGGGGGCGGGGCTCGGAGAGCGGGGCGAGGCGGCTGGTGCTTGGAGAGCGGGGCTCTCGGCCGGGGGGGGCGGGGCGAGGCGGCTGGTGCTTGGAGAGTGGGGCTCTCGGCCGGGGGGGGCGGGGCTCGGAGAGCGGGGCTCTCGGCCGGGGGGGGCGGGGCTCGGAGAGCGGGGCTCTCGGCCAGGGGGGGCGGGGCTCGGAGAGCGGGGCTCTTGGCCGGGGGGGGCGGGGCTCGGAGAGCGGGGCGGCTGGGGCTTGGAGAGCGGGGCTCTCGGCAGTGCGGGGCAGGGCGCTGGGGCTTCAAGAGCGTGGCTCTCGGCCGGGGGGGGGCGTGGCTCGGAGAACGCGGCTCTCGGCCGAGGGGGGGCGGGGCTCGGAGAGCGCGGCTCTCGGCCGGGGGGGGCGGGGCTCGGAGAGCGCGGCTCTCGGCACTGCGGGGCGGGGCGGCGCGGCAGGGTTACCCCGGCAACCGGGCGTGGCCACAGAACCACAGAAACCCCACAGTGCAGATAGAGGCCATTTCGGCCCATCAGCCTCAAGCCCTCCCTTCCTCCCTCCCCCCCGCCCTCACTCCCTCCCCCCCTTCCCCTTCCTCCCCCCCCATCCCTTCCCCCGGGAGGGAGGGCACCGACCTCGGGAGGGAGGGAGGGCGCCGACCTCGGGAGGGAGGGCGCCGACCTCGGGAGGGAGGGCGCCGACCCCTCCCCCCCTTCCCCCCTCCCCTTCCCCTCCCCTTCCCCCCCTCTTCCCCCTCCCCTTCTTCCCCACCCGTCTTCCCCCCCGTCTTCCCCCCTCCTCCCCCCAGTCGCTCTCTCTCTCTTCCCCCCGTCGCTCTCTCTCTTCCCCCAGTCGCTCTCTCTCTTCCCCCCAGTCGCTCTCTCTCTTCCCCCAGTCGCTCTCTCTCTTCCCCCCCGCCCGCTCTCTCTTTCCCCCCCGCCCAGTCGCTCTCTCTCTCTCTCTGCCGCCCCCCCACCCCCCAGTCGCTCTCTCTCTCTCTTCCAACAACAACATGCCCTCGAAAAAGCCTCGGCAACGCCGGGCTCACCCCAGCTAGTCTATATATATAAAGCGGCTCTTCTGTCTGTCTGGATGTCTGTCCCGGCTCGGAGAGCGGGGCGGGATGGCACGCGCCAGGAACCCGCCGTACGATTGGTCGACCTCGACATCACACGGTCGCTAATGAGATGCTAATGAGTGGAACACTGAACGTTTTTTGGATACCGCGGGCGCGATTTTTGTCCGGCCGAAACGTAAATACGCCTATGACCGGTCCGGAATCGCAAGCTTTCTTTTGAGGTGACGCGCGCGTCGGTACGCTCTATAATTTTTAAACGTATAGAACACGGACATCCAGACAGACAGACATCGGGACAGACATCGGGACAGGCATCCAGACAGACAGAAGAGCCGCTTTATATATATAGATGTAATTCTATGTAACTCAATGTGATCTGGTGATCTGGAATGCACTGCCTGATGGGGTGGTGGAAGCAGATTCAATAGTAACATTCAAAAGAGAGTTGGACAAATACTTGAATGTAAAAATTTACAGGGCTATGGAGAAAGAGCAGGAAAGTAGGACTAATTGGATAGCCCTACCAAAGAGCTGGCATAGGCAAGATGGGCTGAATGGCCTCATTCTGTGCTCTATCATTCTATGACTAATATACTCATTCTGCACTGTAATTGAGAAGCTGGTTAGTCTATGAGTGTAGCCATGGTGTGGAGATGCCGGAGTTGGACTGGGGTGGACAAATGTAAGAAGTCACACAACACCAGGTTATAGTCCAACAGCTTTATTTGAAATCACAAGCTTTCGGAGCGCTGCTCCTTCTTCAGGTGGTGGAGAAATGCATAAAGACAGCTTATATAGTCAGAGAATCATGTCAGATGTTTACAGGTAACCTTTCCAACTGCCATTTATCACACCTCGGCAGAGAGATAATCACAGCAGTCAAAGGTGTGAATGGTGTCCAAACAGGTCAGTCAGGGAAACATTACATCAAAGAACAATGAGGTGGGGTCACAAGGGGTCAAATATTGCAGATGCTGGGGTCTGTATGAAAAACAAAAAAACAGACAAAAAACATTTTTTTTGGCTGGAAATCACAGCAGGTCCGGCCGCATCTGTGTAGAGAGAACAAGCCAATGTCGACTCGAGTCTGGATGACCCTGCATCAGGTGGGGTTACATGTAGCGTGACATGAACCCAAGATCTCGGTTGAGGCCGTCCTCATGGGTGCGGAACTTGGCTATCAGTTTCTGCTCGACGATTTTGCGTTGTCGTGTGTCTCGAAGGCCACCTTGGAGAATGCTTACCCGAAGATCGGAGGCTGAATGTCCTTGACTGCTGAAGTGTTCCCCGACTGGGAGGGAACATTCCTGCCTGGTGATTGTTGCGCGGTGTCCGTTCATCCGTTGTCGCAGTGTCTGCATGGTCTCGCCGATGTACCATGCTCCGGGGCATCCTTTCCTGCAACGTATGAGGTAGACAACATTGGCCGAGTCACATGAGTATGTACCATGTACCTGGTGGGTGGTGTCCTCACGTGTGATGATGGTATCTGTGTTGATGATCTGGCATGTCTTGCAGAGGTTGCTGTGGCAGGGTTGTGTGGTGTCGTGGTCGCTGTTCTCCTGAAAGCTGGGTAATTTGCTGCGAACGATGGTCTGTTTGAGGTTAGGCGGCTGTTTGAAAGCGAGTAGTGGAGGCGTGGGGATGGCCTTAGCGAGGTGTTCGTCATCATCGATCGACGAGTCGAGCATCATATCCCGTTCTTACAAGGGCGTCTTTCAGTGTCTGTAGGTGTCCATCGCGTTCCTCCTCGTCTGAGCAGATCCTGTGTATTCGCAGGAACGCGATGGACACCTACAGACTCGTCGATCGACAGTTCCGACGGGCCACAGCGAAAAATCGCATAGACCTCCTCAGAAGACAAACACGGGACACAACCAACAGAGTACCCTTCATCGTCCAGTACTTCCCCGGAGCGGAGAAACTACGCCATGTTCTTCGCAGCCTTCAACATGTCATCGATGACGATGAACACCTCGCTAAGGCCATCCCCACGCCTCCACTACTCGCTTTCAAACAGCCGCCTAACCTCAAACAGACCATCGTTCGCAGCAAATTACCCAGCTTTCAGGAGAACAGCGACCACGACACCACACAACCCTGCCACAGCAACCTCTGCAAGACATGCCAGATCATCAACACAGATACCATCATCGCACGTGAGGACGCCACCCACCAGGTACATGGTACATACTCATGTGACTCGGCCAACGTTGTCTACCTCATACGTTGCAGGAAAGGATGCCCCGGAGCATGGTACATCGGCGAGACCATGCAGACACTGCGACAACGGATGAACGGACACCGCGCAACAATCACCAGGCAGGAGTGTTCCCTCCCAGTCGGGGAACACTTCAGCAGTCAAGGACATTCAGCCTCCGATCTTCGGGTAAGCATTCTCCAAGGTGGCCTTCGAGACACACGACAACGCAAAATCGTCGAGCAGAAACTGATAGCCAAGTTCCGCACCCATGAGGACGGCCTCAACCGAGATCTTGGGTTCATGTCACGCTACATGTAACCCCACCTGATGCAGGGTCATCCAGACTCGAGTCGACATTGGCTTGTTCTCTCTACACAGATGCGGCTGGACCTGCTGTGATTTCCAGCCAAAAAAAATGTTTTTTATCTGTTTTTTTGTTTTTCATACAGACCCCAGCATCTGCAATATTTGACCCCTTGTGACCCCACCTCATTGTTCTTTGATGTAATGTTTCCCTGACTGACCTGTTTGGACACCATTCACACCTTTGACTGCTGTGATTATCTCTCTGCCGAGGTGTGATAAATGGCAGTTGGAAAGGTTACCTGTAAACATCTGACATGATTCTCTGACTATATAAGCTGTGTCTTTATGCATTTCTCCACCACCTGAAGAAGGAGCAGCGCTCCGAAAGCTTGTGATTTCAAATAAAGCTGTTGGACTATAACCTGGTGTTGTGTGACTTCTTACATTAGTCTATGAGTGGCAGGTCTAACTTCTTGAGGGAGGTTCAAACATTCGGATAGCTTGTATGCAGAAGTTTGCTAACTTTTTTGGCAAGGGTTAAATTAACATCAATTGGGCATCATTTAAAAATCTTAATGAATATTAATATAAGAAAAACAAAGAAATTTAAAATCCTATGTTAGACACTGAATTATAAGATCCTCTTTTTCTATTTCAGAATGCAGTCACTAAATAGTTCAAAGATTCCTTTAAAAATCTTACCTCTGTCCTTGATTACAGCTGAAGACAGCCCCAATGCTCTGCTCCTGGCCTCTTCCAGGCCTCCTCGATGGAAACCTATTAAACTGGCGCTGAGGTTTGACATCATCAGACCCCAACTTTCGCATATAAATGAAACCCTCGTCTGCCTTGGTAGAGGGCTTGACACGCTGCCTGAAACATGCCGGTTAAAATGCCGAGCGGCATGAAGTCAGTGGGAACGTGGTGAGCATCATGCTCCCACAATTTTAACTTCCCACATGCCCTGTTCTTGAGCGCAGGGATTACAATCAGAGCTTATGCATGTGTTGTTGCTTGTCTGCACAGAACTCCATTCCCAGGGCAGCTAATTTTTAACACTGGGGACAGAGAGGGTAGGAGTGGACTTTCTCCTCATGTTAATGTAATGATATCAGCAAATAGTGATGGTATTTGCCTGTTTGATTATTATGCCTTACCAGCATATTTGCCTGTTTGATTATTTATGCCTTACCAGCAGAGGGCATGTGAGAGAGACAGTTTAGTTTTAGTTTCGTTTTAGATGGATCTCTAAGATGGTGTCTCCTGTAAAACTGTTAACATGCTTGAAGACACTTTAGATTAAATGACATTCTCTTTCAGCAATGTGTCGTCATTGAACCCACATACAAATCAATACAGTTAAAGCATTGAAAAAGTGGCTTATATCATTCCCAAAAGGTCCAAAGGGGTGACTGCGGACTTTTAAGATGTAGCTTCACACTGGACTAGATTTACTGCAAACTAGAACTGATGCAAATTCCAAATGGCATGAGACTACCTACCAGGGGAGAGAACATTTCTAATTAAAGGAGGTAATTTAGATTGTGATGAGTCATGGGTAACTGTAGTCTCCTGGAATTAGGAACCTTAAGCACAGGAGTAGGCCATTCAGCCCCTGGAATCAATTAGATCATGGCGGATCTCCACCTCAACTCCATTTTCTAGCCTTTGCTCCATATCCCTTGATACCTTTACTTAACAAAAGTTTATCCATCTCAGTTTTGAAAGCTCCGACTGTTTTACTGTCCACAGCTTTTTGGGGAGAGAATTCCAAATATCGACTGCCTTTTGTATGAAAAAGTGCTTCCTGTTTTTCATCCTGAATGGCCTAGCTCTAATTTTAAGATTATGTCCCCTTGTTCTTGATTCCCTCTACCAGAGGAAATAGTTTCTCTGTATCTACCCCATCAAATTTTTAAAATCATTTTAAACACCTCGATCAGATCACCCCCTCAATTCCCTATATTCAAGTGAATACAATCAACCTGTGCTCATAATTTAGCCCTCTAAGCCCCAATAGCATTCTGGTGAAACTGCACTACATCCCCTCCAAGGCCAGTATATCCTTCCTGTGCACAAACTGAATGCAGTACTCCAGATGGGGTCTGACCAAGGCTCTATACAACTGAAGCATATCAGTGTGTACTGGACTTGGACATTGTGTCACCCAATTTCCCGAGTCAGGCACTATTACTGGCTGAGTATGCAGCTTGGGATTTAAGTAAAACCCAAAATTATGAAGAGTCCATAATCTTACCAAGCTAGGTGAGGCGACTACTAGAGAAGAACTTGAATGGGCCAAATCTCATTACATTTATTTTATGCTCTTAGAAGTATGTTAAAATTAATTACATATTAAGAAAACGATGTCAGCACCAAATGTGAATTTTGAAATTTATATAAAATATGTTAGAAATCACATTAGATTGCTCTTACAAGGCAAGCATTCCTTTCTACCTTGTTTACATTATGAACATTTGGATCAGAGATCTAAAGATTTGTTGTACATGTAGTTGCAGCATATTTGGGCACAGTGTGAGTACAAATCACTTACCCAAGAAGAATTAGCACTTAGTTTGATTCCTTTAAATGTTGAGATGCCACTTTTTCTGGTATGAAGTTTAAATTTTGGGCTTATTTCTGTGATGTCATCGTTTTTTAAAGCCCTACACCTAAATGCCAGGTACAAGCATTTCCTGAGTAATCTGTAACAAGATGAGATATTAAAATACACAAACCGAGTTGTGTAAATGGTGAAATTACAGCTGTCTAAATGAAAGAAAGTGCAACTAGTTACCGGCTTCATCTCTATTCTTCACTTTTTTGTTCTTTGATCCCTTTCCCTTATTTTCTCCCTTTGTCTTTCTCTCCACCCACCCTCTCTGTTCATCAGTACTATTTAAAATAACCAGCTGGTGTTACATTCAACACGCATTTCACTCACCGGCATAGGAGTAGGTTTAAACAGGCGGGTGACTGGTGCATCAGTAGGTTCTAGTAACCAATGTATAATAATCAGTGTCAAGTTTAAATCTGCATCAGGTATAATGGACAAATTAATTGGATAGAAGCAGTCTGCACTTCCTCCCAGCATAACATACATTCTGCCCTCATTATTATGGACATCGGAAACAAGGATTTTTTTTTCCATTTGTTTTTTTGGGAAGGAGGCTGAACCCTTTTTGCTCATCAAGTGGGGGCTGTCAGAATTTGGTAATTGATTTTTTTTTCAAATTTTCTTCCTCCGCTCAGCTCCAATACTATACCGTGACCGCCATACACAGAAGAGCCATTGTACCTATGTGACGTTTTAATTTCCCATGCCAGCCATTAATGTGGCTTCTGCGTGAGGCAAGCAATTTGCATGTCATAGTGAATGTCCCATATCAGTACAGAGCTGCCATTTCCTTTCAGTGATAGTCGTTGTCCTTTTGTGAAAAGTGGAACCTTTTACTCTGCAGTTCACTGCAGAACGAAAACCCAGCTTTGTCCTTCTAAGTGGATTTGCAATCTAGACCACTGATTCTCTCAACAAGTAACAATATTTCCAATGCTTGAATTTGACGACATTGACAGCGTAAATTGTAACAAATGTTACAACCCCAAGTATTGGTAACCATGCCCCAATTTTAACTCCAGGTGGATTCCCCACTCAGGCCAGAGTTAAAATTACAGTTGGGTCGCAATGATGTCATTGGCCCGCAACATGCATATGTAAAGAAGGACCATGTTGGTTCCAGCCATGTGACTTTGCTGTCTGCTCAGGAGAGCAGGCTAAAATTGGAGATGTGATCATGGCGGCTTTTGGACAGGTAAGAGCCGGGGCGATTTTAACTGCCCACCCGTCAGGTTTCTGCTGAGCGAGTAGGGTTAAAATCGCCCCCGATGGGAGATGCATAGTTTTCCCTCTGTTTGCTGCATTCCGTAGTATAAATACACCCCTTCCTGCTATCAGGAATCAGCTGTGTCATAGACCCACAAAAATGTAGGCCTACAAATGTGCTGCCAGATCAAGGGAGCCAGTTTCAATGAAATAAATAAGAGGAGTTAGTTCTTTGTGTATCCACTGACACAGTAACTGGGTCGCCACATTCTTTAACAGAGTCCATAAAAGGAGTGATCATCACACAGATGACACGCCCCTAAAAAGGAAGGAAACAAATGGGCAATGTAAAAGGTGTTGTGTATGTACCTTTAACAGAATAACTGGTCTCAGACTGCAGTACCGGCAGTGACCACCCCTGTATAAAAGGTACTAGAGAGCCTCTGTTTAGTTTCGTTATTGCCTTCCACCAGTAAAGATCTGTTTGTTTTCACTCCTGCTAGTCCGTGTCTCAATCATTCACGGACTTAACACTGGCGACGAGTAAGAAACGTACTTACCTGCAACTCAGCAGCAGCTCCGATGACGTTGTTGAAGGTCGGAGCCAGAAGAAAAAAAAAAAAAAAAAAATATAGTCCATTAAAACTCGAGAAACGGGCGTCGACCGTCAACCATCAGGTTAAAAACTTGCAGGAGCGACTTTCCAGAGCCAGGCTGGGTTCCTCGGTCCGTGGTTTCCCAGCTAATCGGGCTGGTGGCAGGTAGTGCTCTGATCCTTCCTGGGCTGCGGCGGGCTGAAGCTCGATCGGGTGGCCTTTCAACGGGGCCGGGCAGCGAGTCGGGAAGCAAAGAGAGAGAGAGAGGATGGAGCATACAGGGCGCGGCTGGTGTTTCGAAGCCGGGCAGCGTTCGGCCCTAAGAAGAGGGAGGGAAGTGTCCCAGAGGGTCCGCTCCACGACGGGAAAATAATAAAAGAAAAAGAATACGCGCAAGAAACCGTGGAAAGCAGCGCTAACAACAGCGGGGAAGAAGGCAAAGCGCGGGAGGCGCCATTTTGTTAAATCGGGGAAGAAGGCAAAGCGCGGGAGGCGCCATTTTAGATTTGCAAGATGCCGAAAACTGTCTGTATCACTGCTTTTGATAATACATTAGAGGACTGGACCACGTATGTGGAAAGAGTCGAGGTATATTTCGAGGCAAACGATATAGCGGAGGGGAAAAAGGCATCGATATTGCTAAACCTAATGGGTGCTAGAACGTACGGCCTATTGCGGGACCTGATTACGCCAGCCAAACCGAAGGCGAAGAGTTTTAACGAAATTGTTGCTGTCCTACAGGAACACTTAAACCCTGCACCGCTGTTGATAGCAGAAAGATTTAAATTCCACAGGAGAACTCAGCACAAAGATGAGAGCAATGCTGAGTATCTTACAGAACTACGCAAGCTATCAAAGCACTGCCAGTTCGGAGCAGGACTGGCAGATACCCTACGGGACAAATTTGTCTGTGGACTCCTGAGTGAAGGAACACAGAAGAAGTTACTCTCAGAAAAAGAGCTGACGCTAGATAAGGCTTTCAGCGTGGCAGTATCGTATGAAGCAGCAGCCAGGGGAGCTGCAGAAATTCAACAAAAACCACAGGAATACGGCACCCACGAAATGACACGGGGATTTGCAAAATGTTATCGCTGCGGCAGAACTAACCATGACCAGAAGGACTGCTGGTCCAAAGACAAAATATGCAGACAATGCGGGAAGATTGGACACATTGCACGAGTTTGTAGGTCTGGGAAGAAGACCAGCGACAACAAAAAGGCTACTAAGGAACCGTACAAGAAAGTACAAAAGATGACGGACAGTAGTTCCGAAGACCAGATGAGCGATAGTGAATCCGGAAACAGGAGACTAAGCTGTCTCAAACTTCACAATGTAATCGCAAAAGAGGATCACCGAACCATTTGGGTCACTCTCACGATAGCAGGGTCCCAAGTTAAAATGGAATTGGATATAGGATCAGCGCTAACCGTCATGAATCGACGAGACTACGAGCGGCTATTTTCACATATACCCTTGAGAGAGACATCCATCGTCTTGACGACGTATACGGGGCAAAAAGTATACCCCAGAGGAAAAATAAGGGTGCCTGTCGAATACAATGGCAAGAAAATACGGAAATTGTATCTCTACATACTGCCAAATGGTGGACCACCGTTATTGGGACAGGAATGGATCAGGAAGATAAACTTAGATTGGCATTCCATTCATGCAATGACGGTGGACGGTAAAAAAGATGAAGACGTCACTCCTGGATGATTGTCAACAATCTTAGCTAACGCCAAAGAGGTATTTCAACAAGAACTGGGCACGCTTAAAGGCGTAACCGGCTCGTTAAAAATAGAAGAGAATGCAGTTCCCAAGTTTTTCAAAGCGAGACCGGTACCATATGCAATTCGCCCAGCCGTCGAGGCAGAGCTGGAGAATCTGGAGAAGGCGGGCGTGTTGTCTCAGGTCGACTGGAGCGAATGGGCAACACCCATCATTCCTGTCATGAAGAAAACGTTAAGCAATAAGTCCGGAGAGCCAAGGAAGATTCGCATCTGTGGGGATTTCAAGGTGACGGTGAACCCTGTCCTTCACACAGTACAATATCCTCTTCCAAGGATAGAAGACATCTTCGCCTCACTGTCTGGAGGGAAGCGTTTTACAAAAATTGACCTAGCACAAGCATATTTGCAGATGGAGGTTGAAGAGTCCTCTAGGAAGTATCTCACGATAAACACTCACAAAGGTCTTTACCAGTATCATCGATTGGTATTCGGAGTAGCATCGGCTCCGGCGATATGGCAAAGAGCGATGGAACAAGTCCTGCAAGGGATTCCGGGGACTCAGTGTTACTTGGACGACATCCTTGTAACAGGTGAAGATGACAGTGAACACCTTAACAACCTAGAACAGGTGCTCACTAGACTACGGGAACATGGGTTGCGAGCCAACCGCCCCAAGTGCGAATTTTTTAAGAAACAGATATCGTATTGTGGCCACGTGATTGATGAAGAGGGGTTACATAAGTCCCCTGACAAAATTGAAGTGGTTGTTAAGGCCCCAGCGCCTGAAAATGTGTCGCAACTGAGGTCATTCCTCGGGTTGGTGAATTACTATCATAAGTTTTTGCCGAATTTGTCGACAATTCTGCACCCACTGAACGCCCTGCTACGAATGGGGGTAGCATGGAAATGGAACGATGATTGTAAATGTGCTTTTCGGAAGAGTAAGGACTTAATCACTTCAAAGGAAGTATTGGCTCACTACAACCCAGCACTGCCAATCAGGCTGGCGTGTGATGTGTCTCCCTACGGCATTGGGGCGGTACTGTCACATAAATTCCTTGATGGTTTGGAGAGGCCGATAGCTTTTGCGTCACGCTCGTTAACTTCTGCCGAGCGTAACTACGCCCAGATTGACAGAGAGGCCCTCAGCCTAGTGTGGGGGGTGAAGAAGTTCAATCACTATCTGCACGGTCAAAAATTTACTCTACTAACCGATCATCAACCTCTTGTCTCCATTTTCAACCCTCAGAAGGGCGTACCGATAATGACAGCACAACGGCTGCAGAGATGGTCCCTTTTCCTAGGGGCACACCAATATGACATCGAGTACAAAGGAACTAAACAGCATGGAAATGCTGATGGATTGTCACGTCTACCGTTTCCGATGGTGGAAGAAGAAGACCTTGCAGTGGATCCAATGGAGTTATTCCACTCGACCATAGTCGAATGTCTCCCTGTGATGAATGCAAACATAGAAAAGGAAACACGGAATGACCCGACACTATCACGGGTCTATGATTTAACGGTGAAGGGATGGCCAGCACATGGCGAACCACTGCTGCCAGCATTCTCGCCGAGAAGAGAACAGCTGTCAGTGTGCAGAGGAACCTTGATGTGTGGATCCAGAGTAGTAATTCCACCTAAGTTGATGGATAGAGGGCTCAATGAGCTTCATGAGGGTCATCTGGGTGGGGTAAAAATGAAGAGCTTAGCCAGAGCGTTTGTGTGGTGGCCGGGAATCGATAGAGAAATCGAAGAGATGACCAAGAGCTGTGCAGGATGCCAGAAGGTCCAAAACGCCCCACCACAAGCTCCTCTGCATCCATGGGAGTGGCCCTCATCTCCATGGCAAAGGGTGCACATTGATTTTGCTGGTCCCTTCATGGACTCGATGTTTTTAATTGCGGTGGATGCACATTCAAAGTGGCCAGAGGTAATAAAAATGTCCTCAACCACCACGGAAAAAACTATCACAGTTTAACGAACCATATTCGCCAGGAATGGGCTGCCTGAACAGATTTGCTCTGACAATGGACCACAGTTTGTGTCTGAAGCGTTCCGGAGGTTCTTAAAGAACAATGGTGTTAAGCATTACACATCTGCCCCATATCATCCAGCCACTAATGGATTGGCCGAGAGGTTTGTCCAAACATTCAAGAAGGCTATCAAGGCAATGTGTAATGAAGATATACCCCTACAACACAAGGTGGACAACTTCTTGTTTGCCTACCAGAATGCGACACATGCGGTTACCAACCAAACTCCAGCCATGATGTTCTTCAATCGAAGACTACGATGCCGCTTGGATTTGGTTAAGCCAAACGTCCGAAGAGATGTGGAGAACAGGCAGTTTCAGAATATGAATGAAAGGCCGACCAGGAGTTTTAAGATAGGTCAACCAGCTTTGGCCCGGGACTACCGCACTGAGAAATGGCAGCCAGGAACGATTTGTACACGACAAGGACCTCTCATGTATACCGTGGACGTTGGGGAGAGCATTGTAAGACGCCATGCTGACCAGATTCTAGAGTCACTGGAAAACGTCAACTCCACACCACGATCTGATACACCTAGTAATGAAATCGATGTTCCAATTGCAGCTACCGCAGAACCGGTAATATTGGAAGCAGATGAACCAAACAACGACATTGATTCCGACTCAACATTGCCAGGAGAACCTGTTACCCCAAAGAGGCGTTATCCAGACAGAATCAGGAAGCCTCCTCAAAGACTGAACTTATAATTGCTTAAACTTAACCACTGTATCTAGTAACAGTAATTGTGATTGTAATTCGTTATCATTTAGTTGTTAAATGAATGTTATGTACTGTTTATCTAAAAGGGGAGGAATTGTTGTGTATGTACCTTTAAGAGAATAACTGGTCTCAGACTGCAGTACCGGCAGTGACCACCCCTGTATAAAAGGCGCTAGAGAGCCTCTGTTTAGTTTCGTTATTGCCTTCCACCAGTAAAGATCTGTTTGTTTTCACTCCTGCTAGTCCGTGTCTCAATCATTCACGGACTTAACAAAAGGCCCTTTGTAAATACTAGCCAGCGTGATGAGAATAGGGTGGGCGTGTCAGTAACAGTCAGCCTAAATACATAATATGTATTTGTACTATTTTAATTAAAAGGTGGGTTTGAGGTACGGCTGGCTGCTGTCCCATGGGGTATTGACTGACATTAATCTTGATGAAGAAAATGTTCAATGATTGAAGACATTTTTTGAAAATACAAGGGTTTCCTAAGCATTAGCAAAAATGCAGAAAATTATTAGGCGTTATTTTTCTTTCCCCATCTTACCTGAAGGTGACTTGCACTAAGTTTTAATTCCACCATTGTCAGCAGCCTATTGCCACCTCACCCAAGTGGCTATGCTTCTTGTGTGAGCCTAGCAGGCCTCGATTTGAACCCCATCCCCTCTCCCACACCCTGAAACACAGCAATGGGATTAAAATCCTAAAATTCTAGATTCCGCCTCCAACGCACCACGATTCAGGCCCTGGACGAGGCTCCCGCTAAAAGCAGGCAGGGGGCCTACTTATGATTCAAAAGTCGTGACCCAGTGATGTAATTGACATCCCAAAGTAATTTTAAGATCCACGCATGGGTTGTCTCAAGTTGTCTGACGGCTGGCGGCAGCAACAAGGCAGCAGGACCCAACTGGCCAGAAGAGGCCCAGGTAAGTTTTAAAACTCTGCCTGTCTTTGAACTCCTTGTGGGCCAGGAGGAACAGGAGTGCTCCCCCTCAGGCACCTCAAGGGGTCCTTGAGCCTTCTCAGCTCTAGAATCCCCACAATATTCAGGGAATCCCCAGCCCCAGTAAATCCCAGCCTACCCCAATTGTCCAGCTTCCCTCTCCCACTGCGATATGAGCTCACCAGTTATTGAGTACCGGGGACTGTTCCCACAGGTCTATGGCTGTGGCCAAATTCCCTTTCCCACCGGCTGGTCAGGTAGTCAATCTGGCCATGTGTCGGGTGAGACTGCAAATATTTATTCAAATGAGGCTCTGCCATTAAGATTGGCAGGGCCTCCACATCCTTGACCTGTTACCGGGCTATCACGCATCCTTCCCGCCCCCCTGTAAAAATTGAGGCCGGAATGTCAGCAAGCTATTTGACTGCCGGGGGCATATTAATCAAGCCTGATTGTGCCCTCTTCCCACATCTATATATGTGTACTTTCCAACAGGGTTCAGTGGGTAGTGACCAGGAAATCTGACTGATTTCCTCCCCCCCCCCAACTAGACCAAGACCACTGGGGGCAGATGTACTAACTCCACTGCTGCACAAACTGAGATGAGCTAACTCAAATTGAGATGAGCTAATCAAAACCCGAAACGTCAACTCAAATTTCTGTCCACGGATGTTGCCTGACCTGCTGAGCTTTTCCAGCATTTTCTGTTGTTATTTTTGAGCTAACTCAGGACAGGCCAGGGATGAAATACAGGTCCTTCTTGCTTTGTGTCATACAGGGCCTCACTGCACAGTGCATTTACCAACTGGGCTAGGATTGATTTAGAATTTTTGAAACAAGCTGTTGAAAGCATGATAGATCACTATAACAACATCCATAAGTGGCCTGTTCTGTACTGATCCCAATTCTGTCTTCAATTGTAAATGCAGGTTATATTTCTTGATCATACAGCACTAAAAATAATTGGCTCAAAGCACATAAACTTACTTTGGTTTCTTACATGTTCTTTTATTCTCACAAGTTGTAGTCATATTTCTGAGAATTGCTTCACATTTCTCTGGTGTTAGTAATTCTGAATTGAAATTGTAAAAGAAAATTGATTTAGTCTTTCAAAAGTAACTGGTGTTCTCTTATTTTTACTTCTTCCCACTTCTCTCCTCTTATAAACAGTGGTTAAACTGGTCAAACAGTTCTTAAGTAAAAATGGCTCTGTGGTCGAAAAAGCAGTGTTTAACTCATGATATGGAATGCCATGCCAGAGTGTGCCAGGCCATTCTAACCACTGGTTAAAAGCAGTTTACCACCATTCATCAAATTCTATTCAGACATTGCGGCTTGGAAATTCCATGGGGGAGTGGTGGCGTCTGGGGGTGTGGGGGTGTGGGGGTGTGGGTTTTCCACTGATCACCTGCCATAACTCCAGTGGGAGATTGGTGGACCCCATGAAATGGCATAAACATCCATTTCCCTGGGGGTTCTGCTGGTCTCCTGCCGGAATTATGGTGGTATACCCTCTGGAATTTCAGGTCCAGCATGGGTTGTAGATTTCTCCACAGCTAATATCAATGTTGCTGCATTACAGGGGCCGGAATTTTCTTGTGTCCGTATGGGCGGGATTGGAGGCGGGTCAGGAGTGAATGTTGAAATAAATCGGAGCGGGTCGGGAACCCCCATCATCCCGCCACGTTTCACTCAGGCACATTTGCCAGCACGGCTGCAACCCGAACGGCAGAGGTGGCCAAGCTAATTAAAAAAATTATTAGGTAGTCGTCAGACCCTTCAACGTCTTTTTAACCCTACCTTTCCAATTTCACTGCATGAGCACGGGAATCACGCAGCTTAGGAACCACATCTGTGAACCTGAGGTGGAAGTACAGTGGCCATTGATGGAACTCATTACTGCACAGCATGGAAAGCACAATAAATGCTCCCACTTGACCCCTGATTACTTTCCTAAGGCAGATGCTGTTGCTGAGTGAATGTCAGCACAAGTTTAGCTTTCTAACGATTGCAAGTGTTTTCAGCAAATTCGGGACCCACTGTCACCTCATTGGTACCACCTATCACACTATTGATAAATTGCTTCTCTCATCTCTACGTGACCTGCCTTCTATTACATCAGAATGGGTGCCATTCATACTGCCTCACCTTGGTCCTCAGAATCGGGCTACGATGAGCCCAACACCAGCAGCACCAGGCACACCAGCAGCACCAACAACAACACCATCAACCTTCTCCTCAACAACCTGATGCTGCACAGGACAGAGGACACCAGTGCAGGGCTGCACCGCGCCGGAGACGATACCCCAACACAGGGTATACAGGCAGAGGATGAGCTTCCTCAACATGACTGAGCAGCAGTGCCAAAGGAGGCTCAGGCTATTGTGCTAGGTCATTGCAGACATTTGCAGCTTACTGGAACAAGACCTGCAGCCCAGAGGAGTGGGTGGACATGCCTTACCAGTGGCTGTCAAAGTCACCAGTGCCCTCAACTTCATCGCTCAGGCTCCTTCCAGGGATCTGCAGCAGACATTTGCGGCATCTCGCAGTCGGGCGCCCACAGATGCATCACATGGGTCACAGATGCCATGTTTGACAAGTCAGCCAATTATATCAACTTTGCCACTGATGATGCCAGTGTTACTGAGCGGGCGCTCGGCTTTGCCACTCAAGCTGGCTTCCCACGGGTGCAGGGTGTCATCAACTGCACACGTGGCCATCAGGGCACCCCATCTTAACCCAGGAATCTTTGTCAACAGCAAGGGCTTCCACCCCCTCAATGTGCAGCTGGTCTGCAACAATAGGAAGATCATCATGCATGTGTGCGCCAAATTCCCTCACAGCTCTCATGACTCTTTCGTCCTGCGCCAGTCCACCCTCCCTCAGCTCTTTACACCTCCAAACAGACTTTCCGGCTGGCTGCTTGGAGACAAGGACTAACCACTGAAGATGTGGCTCATGACACCCTTGATGACACCAAGGAGAGATATAATGAAAGCCACATGTCCACCAGATGTGTCATAGAGCAGACATTAGGCATGCTGAAAATGCGCTTCAGATGCCTTGACAGATCTGGAGGAGCCCTTCAGTATGCACCAGCCAGGGTCTCCAGAATCAGTGTGGTCTGCTGTGCCCTACACAACAGAGCACAGCAGCGAGGATTAGCGCTGCATGAGGAGCCAGGATTTGAGTACACAGCCTATTCAGATGAGGAGGAGGAAGAGCATCAGCTGGAAGATGAGGAGGAGCAGGAGCTGGAGGAACCTGCGGTCCAGATCTCACCAGCACCCGAGCACATTGCTGCCTGGGAGGACAGGGATGGGCTCATCATGGCCAGATTTACTTAACTTCAAGCATTACACCCATATGGCTGCCATATGTTGCACCAGGTTCCCACCACCCCACAGCAACACCATAAAGCATCCCTACAATGACCAAGCCATCCCTTTCACACTGACCACCATTGCTGGAGGTAACATTGTGTCTCACCATTCACTCCAATTCACAAAGCCTCTTCCAAAGTTGCAGACAAAATTGGCCATGACCGGAAAGTGGTGAAAATAAATATTTTTATCTGTGACATCAGATTAATTGAAGTTTAACACAAACAGTTATTAAAACACCCAAGTGCTTACGCTTGTGCATCTACTTGTGTGTCATCTTTCTCTTACGTGTGCTTCAATGAGGTGCAACCCCTGTGGCTTCAGCATAGGTAGAGGCAGCCTGCTCACTTCCCTGCTGCGACTGCGTAGACACTTTTGGCGGACGTCCTCTGGGTCTTGGAGTCTGCCAAAGACTACTCCTCCTGCAACTGTGCAGGGACAGACTCTGCCATCGCAATCCCAGGAGGCATGTGGAACTCTGACTGAGGGGGGGTGCAATGGGGGAGAAGTGTGAGCACTTTAAGAGGAGCCCTCACTTCCATGTCCCCTCTCACCATCATCCCTCTCATGGGCCACCCGCACTTCCCTGCTAGCAAGGAGCTGGAGAGCACATTACTGCACAGCAGTGGGGCCATGAGGACACAAGTCTACGTTGACATCCCTCTTAGAGAGGAGGTCTATGAGCGTCTGCCATCAATTCTCCATAGATAGCTATCTGTTCTCCATAGAGACCATGTGCTCCTGAGAGTGGCGCATTAGCGGCTCCATGCAGGTGACCATCCTTTCCATGGAAGAGCCTACAGTCGCCATCGCCTGCGACACGGTGATGCTCATGTTGGAAATGGACTCTTCCATGCTCTGCATATTTGCAGACATCACGCTCGCAAAACCTGTCAAAACCTCCTGCACGTCTTCCTGCACCTCCAAGATCACCCTCTTTCTGGATGGCCCCCGAGACTTAGCATTTGCATGCAGCTGAGTAGAGCTGGGAGTGTCCTGCGTCCTCCGGCGAGGAGTCTCCACTGCTGTCCCTGTCTCCACCATCTGCTCTTGCTCACTTGTGAGTTGTGAGACACCAGGTGACAACACTACTCTATCTCGAGTGGGACCCACCGAGGTGTGCGTATCTGTGCTGGTGCTGGGCGTGCTTATGTCTGCCGACGGTGCACCCTCAGAGGCTGGAGGCTCCTCTGAGGATTCGTCTTCCTCTTCCTTCTGGGCATTGGCGGGGGGGGGCTCTTGATGGAGCTGTGGGAGAGTAAAGAGATGATTTAGTAATGTCATATCAAGAATGGGTACAGATACCATTATGCACATGATGAACATTCACTGGCTGCTGACATTAGTCCCCATGTGAGTGACTGATGTATGCTATGTGGTTGTATGAGTTGTAATTCAGTCACCAGGTTGCTGAGAGGACCCCCTCTCTCCGTCTCCCACTGCCAGCTGCTCCGCGACTCTTGATACTTCCAGGGTGACCCCCTCTGCTGCAGTTAACGTCGCCAATGATGGAGGGCCTCTCCCTCTTATTGCGTGCTCTCTTCTTGCCAATAGGGAAAGAAAAGAAGTTCGAGTGGGAGTGATTGAATGAGTGTAAGGAATGAATAGATTACATCTTTAGAGGGAGACTATGATGGAGAGGGGTGTCAATGCCAAATTACTTCCTTGTGTGTTGTTAGTTGGTATGATTGCATTAGGATGAGGGTGAGTGTGAGGGGTGGCTAGTGAGATGGAGATGTGATAATGTAGATAGAGAGAGAGGGATGGGCGGATGTGCAGGTATGTTGGTGTGAAGAATGATGTGCAGGGGTAAGCTTGGGAAGGCAGAGTGATGGGGATGTGATGAGAGGCACAGCAGGATGAAGGTGAGTGTGGCTTTGCACTCACCTTTCCTGATCTAATGAGATCATTGAAATGTTTCCAGCACTGCACCCTGACAACATCCCTGCTATTGACCTCCTCTGCAATCTCCAATCAGGCTCCTTTGGTCTGCTGCGGTGGTCTCTCTCGCCCATCAGAAGGGAAGAGGACCTCCCTGTGTGCTCTCACTCCCTCCACAAGCATATGGAGGGAATCATCGGAGATCCTGAATGCAGCCCTCTGCCTCTATGCAGTCAATTTTCCAAGGCTTAGCACCACTCAAATGCGGCAATACAGTGTCTGCACAATCCTAGATGTATCTTCAAATGCAATGTGGCCAAGGCTCCTTTAAATATCCCGGTTGAAAATGAATCATCAGACCCGCACCATTTAATAGGACTGGGAAACGTGCAGGGCTGCCTTAATAGGCGCCATTAAGGGAAAGTCGCTCTGAGGAGCGGCATGAAATGGGGAATGGGGTCCCGACCTGCCACACCGATCGCCTGCACCCTACCAGGTAAAGAAAATTCCGGCCAGGAAGTGTGATTAATGCAGGATATGTTCTACAACATTGTCTAGGTTCCTCAGTTATCCTCTCCCCCAGAACAGAAAATATAGCTTACGTCACATGATTACAAGAGATGTTTGATATAAGAAGGACATTCTGCCCATCTTAATTCATTACATTGAGTTACATTGAATCTACAGCACAGAAACAGGCCATTCGGCCCAACTGGTCTGTGCCAGTGTTTATACTCCACAAGCCTCCTCCCACCTCTCTTCATCTAACCCTACCAGCATATCTTTCTGTTCCTTTCTCCCTCATGTGATTATCTAACTTCCACTTAAATTCATCTACGCTATTCGCCTCAACTACTCCATGAGGTAGCATGTTCCACATTCTTACTGGACTTTGACTACAGATGTATCTCGTGAATTCCCTATTGGATTTTTAGTGATTATCTTATAATTATGGCCTCTAGTTTTGGTCTGCTGTACAAGTGGAAACATTTTCTCCACGTCTACCCTATCAACCCTTTCATTACCTTAAAGACCTCTATCCAGTCACCCCTCAGCCTTCTCTGTTCTAGAGAAATGAGCCTCAGCCTGTTCAGTCTTTCCCGATAGGTATAACCATTCAGTTCTGGTATCATCCTTGTGAATCTTTTTAGCACCTTCTCCAATGCCTCTATATCTTTTTATAATATGGAGACCAGAACTGTGCACAGTACTCCAAGTGTGGTCTAACCAAGATTCTGTACAAGTTTAACATGACTTCCCTGCTTTTCAATTTCCCCCCCCCCTAGAAATGAACCCCAGTGCTTGGTTTGCTTTTTTTTAAATGGCATTATTTACCTGCGTCGCTACCTTTAGTGATTTGTGTATCTTTACCCTAGATCCCTTTGTTCCTCTAATCCAGAAAGACTCTGTAGTCCCCTATCACAGTATCCAACTGTTTATTAAATTATCTTAGTGCTTCTACCTCCCCGTGTGGAAGTGCATCCCATGTATTGATCACTTTGTGTGTAAAGAAGAACTTCCTGACATCATAAAGAAAAAGAAAGACTTGCATTTCTATAGCATCTTTCATGACCACCAGACATCTCAAAGCACTTTACAGCCAATGAAGTAGAGTCACAGTTGTAATGTGGGAAACACAGCAGCCAATTTGTACACAGCAAGGTCCCACAAACAGCAATGTGATAATGACCAGATAATCTGTTTTGTTATGTTGGTTGAGGGATAAGTATTGGCCAGGACACCAGGGATAACTCAACACTTCCTCAGCACTGCACTGGAGTGCCAGCCTAGCTTTATGTACTTCAAATCCCTGGAGTGGGACTTGAACCCACAACCCTCTGACTCAGAGGCGAGAGTGCTACCCACTGAACCACAGCTGACATTTCTAAACTGGCCATTTGTTAGCTTTAATCTGTGCCCCTAATTCTATTAACATATTTTAATTTGAAGTAGACTTCCAGATCCACCCTTCTATACCACAACTAAATGGTATGAGCACACCTGGAAACCTTCCAGATTCATACCAGTTAATTGTCTAGCTGTAAAGGTCCACAATCACGCACTGAGATCAGCATATTTGAGTGGATGTAAGCAGCAGGCTGTGACTTGTGTGTGAAACTTAGGATTCTTGAGAGCGGAAACACTTGATCATTCAACTGATCGGATATATATAGGGATAGAAATGGTTGCAGCAAGGCCAGGATGGTAATCAACACCTGTCCAGAATGCAACTTTGAAGGTCCTGCTGTAGGAGATGCTGAAGTGCCATCCCATTCTGAAGAGCAGTACAAGAGCAGCTTGGACATAGATAGCAGAAAGAATGAATGCTGCCTCACCTGTGACTATGTTAAAGGTGCTATATAAATACAAGTTGTTGTTGTTGTGACTAGATCAGGAAGGTTGCCAGGTGTGCTCATACTTTGTCTAGTGTTAGAATATTACCTTGGGCCAGAAATTAGGATCGGGGGCTTGCCGCGCGTGCAAGCCCCCGATCTGCACTCACCCTGCGCGCTGACATCTGAAGCCCGGGCCTGCTTGCATTTCCTGTCACAGGCCCGGTTCAGCGGCGTAGTTAGTGCGATGTGCCGGCTGGGATCAGGTGAGCACTCTGCAGCCAATCAGGGGAGGGGAAACTCATTCATGAGTTTGATAGTAAAGACTGTCAAACTCATGAAAAGTACGGGCGCCCAAAAGACTAGTTTAACTTTAATTAAAATTTTAAAAAACATCCCAATAATTAAATAAACTATAAATAACTTTAAAAAACTATTTAAAACAATTAATAAAATTTTTGAAATTTTTTTATTTTTACGAATTCGGGTCTAAAAATAAACTTACCTTACTGTAAAGTCCTTAAAAACAATGAAGCTGTGGAAAAAATGTAATAATTTTAAATAATAGACCACTTACCTTCAAGAATCCACTACTTACGCCTCCTTTTTTCATTTCCAAAAAGTCCAGGCCCTTGCACACGCGCAAACCTGTCAAAACGAAGGAAGTTCAACGCGTGCGCGCAGAGTCCTGCGCGCACGCGTTGGACCTCTTAGCCCCTTAGTTTGATGGAGAGGAAATGCCGGTTTCCCGCGCATGCGCTGTGCATGCTGGAATCCGGCAATTCCTCCGGCCACACGCGTGAGTACCCCGTCCGTACTCACGCATTGGGAATGGAATTACTGGCCCCTTGAATCCCATCTGAACAGCACTTTACTGTAATTTTGATGGAGCATCACAGAGGGAGAATTGACAACACTCTATCAACAGTTCATCTACTTTCTAAATACAGAGGCATGCCCATGTTTTAGCATTGCACTCTGTATTGCTGCCCTGTTAAAGCCTGTGATCTGTGGTCTATGAAATGTGTCAAGGTCCAACACCAAGCTTGCATCCAAGGTCAGAAGTTGGGATGTACGCTGATGACTGCACAGTGTTCAGTGCTATTCGCAACTCCTCAGATAATGAAGCAGTCCATGCCCGCAGGCAGCAAGACCTGGACGACATTCAAGCTTGGGTTGGTAAGTGGCAGGTAACATTCGCGCCACACAAGTGCCAGGCAATGACTATCTCCAACAAGCGAGCGTCTAACCACCGCCCCTTGACATTCAATGGCACTACCATCACCGAATCCCCCACCATCAACATCCTGAGGGTTATCATTGACCAGAAACTTCACTGGACCAGCCACATAAATACTGTGGCAACAAGAGCAGGTCAGAGGCTGGGTATTCTGCGGCAAGTGTCTCACCTCCTGATTCCCCAAAGCCTTTCCACCATCTACAAGGCACAAGTCAGGAGTGTGATGGAATACTCTCCACTTCCCTGGATGAGTGCAGCTCCAACAACACTCAAGAAGCTCGACACCATCTAAGACAAAGCAGCCTGCTTGATTGGCACCCCATCCACCACCTTAAACAATCACTCCCTCCACCACCGGTGTACCGTGGCTGCAGTGTGTACCATCTACAAGTTGCACTGCAGCAACTCACCAAGGCTTCTTCGGCAGCACTTCCCAAACCCGCGACCTCTAACAGCTAGAAGGACAAGGGCAGCAGGCGCCTGGGAACACCACCACCTCCAAGTTCCCCTCCAAGTCACACACCATCCTGACTTAGAAGTATATCGCCGATCCTTCATCATTGCTGAGTCAAAATCCTGGAACTGCCTACCTAACAACACTGTGGGAGTACCTTCACCACACAGACTGCAGCGGTTCAAGAGGCGGCTCACCACCACCTTCTCAAGGGCAATTAGGGATGGCAATAAATGCTGGCCTTGCCAGTGATGCCCACATCCCATAAACTAATAAAAAAAAAGGTATCTGCAAGCTGCATATTGATAGGCTCATAGAAGGTAGCTGCTAGCTGGGGTTCTCTTCCGCCACTGATTAAGGCAGGTTCTTTTTTTCAGCATCTGTTCCATCACAATGACCCTTTGCAGGATGAGGTTGTGTAAAGTGCATCAAGTTGCAAAGGTCATGGACAACTACGTACCTGTAAAACCAGCAAATGCTATGTTGCGTCCCCCCAAACAGGCGTGCAGCCAATCAGTAGTGCTGGTACTGATGGATCCATGCTGGAATCATTATAATGAAGTTCCAGCACGAATTTAACTTGCTGCCTGGGACCATGCCCACAGGCACATGCAGTCCACGTCCTGCCCCCTGCGCACCCATTATCGGGTGCAATCAAATTTCTAGGCAATTGAATGTCAGATGCATTAAAATCAGACCAAACAAACTATTCTTCAGTGTTATACACCATTGCAGCTGGTAATAGCACACTCAGGAGCTAATAAACAAGATGAATTAAGGTTGCATCATCTTCATATCTCAGGCTGTTCAATTGGCGGGCAGACAGCCCATAATATTAACTTCCACCCCTTTCCCCAAGATCCACAGCTGCAGACACTTTGAAATCATTCAAAATAGTTCTTAATTGACTTTGTAGCATGATCCTGGATTGCTGCAGAACATATATCTGCTCACTGCGTAGATTCATGCCTCATTAACTGCCATGCTACAGGGTATTCCGGTAATAAGCACCTATTTGAAGAGGTGGCATTACACTTAAAAAAAACTTCTGGGTCTTTATGTAATGCATTGGGGTAGATTTTTGTTTTTACCCCCGGAAATTAAGCATCACCTGAACAAAGAACAAACAAGAAAATCATGCTGGGAGGATTGCCCGTGGGTAACAAAATCCAGCTGATTTTCCTTCCATTTAAATTAGTGAAGAAAATCTGGCGGATTCTGTAAGGAGTGTGCAATGCTCCCCGCCACATTTTACTCTGTGCTCTGCCCAGGTGATGCTTAACGCCTAGGAACAACGGACTCCCACATGGCACCCATGTCATTCATCGTTTACACCAGTGATCTGCCCGAAAAAGGGTCCCGCAAGTTCGTATACACTGATGACATTGCCTTGAATACACAAGACATAAATCTGCCTGTCACTGAGGAAACCAGTGATTTATAGAGGATGGGGACCTACTTCCGCTAATGGCGACTTCGGCGAAATCCGCAAAAGACCGTCACCTCGACATTCCACTTCAACACCAAATAAGCAAACCAAGCTTTGAAAGTCTCCTTTTGTAGCACAGAGGTAAACCATGCCAAAAAATCCTCCTATTTAGGAGTCACACTTGATTGCACCTTGTCATATAGACAACTGTGATAAATCCATTAAGTGGAACAAGAACTCAAAGAGGCGATATCATAGAATTAACACGAGTACTTTATTAACAACTGGGAAACACATTTACAGACAGCCTGCATCAGCACCCTGGCATTCCACCTTGTGCTGACCTATACAGGAAGCAAACCTCTGACCTTAACAGGAAGCAAACCTCTGACCTTAGTATCAGCATTGGCTACAGCACCACCTGGTGGATAACCTTAATCATAACATCCCAGATTACTATATCCCTCCCCCCTTAAGATTTCAGTATGAATTTCTTAACAAACAACCATTCCTGAGGGTCACATAAGGAGTCTCCATTCATCATGTTCCATACTTGACAAATCTAACAGTTCAGTATCAATCTCTCTGGTGGCTTGCGATACCTTTGTGAACATCTAACAGTAAAGTCCCTGCTTGCTTGTGGTGAAGCCACCAGCTGCTCCTGAGCAGTGCTCAGAGTATCTGACTCTGCAACGATGGTTTCCTCTTGACGGATAGGTTCCTGTGGAATTATCTCTGTCCCTGGTGGTGGCACCACAGATGCACTTGGATAACTGGGGGCAACTCTGTCTTCAGTCATTGCATCTGGAACCTTCATTTCAATTTCCCCTTGTCTGGGAAGTATCTGATCTACATGTCTGTGTACTACCCTACCATCTCCCAACAAGACCTTGTATGATACTGGACCTGTCATTGAGTCTATGAAGCCAGGAATCCACTTTGGTCCATAACTGAAATTCCTGGTAAGGATCGCATCTCCTTCTCCAAAACTTCGGCTCTTTGTTCTTTTGTCATGGTTCTCTTTTTGTTTGTTTTGTCTGTTTTCCATTTTCCTTTTTAGGTCTGGGTGGACAAGGTCAAGAGTGGAGCGTAGTCTACGACCTAATAACATCTCAGCAGGAGAGAGTTCTGTGGTGGATTGAGGTGTTATTCTGTAGCTGAACAGAACCCGTGACACTTTGGCTGCTAAACTCCCTTCTGCACTTTTTTTCATCACCTCCTTAAATGTTTGTACGGCTCTCTCCGCAAGTCCATTCGAGGACGGATGATATGGAGCCGAGGTCACCTGCACTATGCCATTTTTTCTCAAGAACTCTTTTGTCTCTGTACTCACAAAACAAGTGGCATTGTCACTCACCACGATCTCCGGTAGCCCTTGATTACTGAAGCTCTGACGCAGGCAGTCTATAGTAGTAGTGGCGGAAGCAGAATTTACAGGATAAACATCCATCCATTTGGAATGTGCATCAATGATTATGAGGAACAGCTTCCCCATGAATGGACCCGCATAATCTAAGTGCAATCTTCTCCATGGTTTATCCGGCCACTCCCAGGGGTGGAGAGGAGCCGCTGCTGGTGCCTTCCGGTGTTCCTGACAAGTGCTGCATGTCTTGACTAGATTTTCTATCTCTTCATCTAGCTTTGGCCACCACAAGTAACTCCTAGCCAAGGCTTTCATACGCGAGACCCCAGGATGACACTGATGTAGTTGCTCTAGGATAGACTGTCGTGCTGGCCGTGGAATAATCACTTGTGCTCCCCACAACACGTAACCATCCTGCACACTCAGCTCTGTTTTCCTGACACTGTAGGGTGTGAAGTCAGCCCCTTCCGGATGCTGTGGCCATCCCCTCACCATATATTCTCGAACTCTAGACTGTACTGGATCTTTACCTGCCCATGTTCTTACTTGCTCTGCAGTCACAAGTGCCGTGTCAGTGTCCTCCAACATCAAAACTCTGTCCTCTGGAGCTGCACGGATAGGTGTGCCTGGCAGTGGAAGACGGCTCAAGGCATCTGCATTCCCATGGTACTTGCCCGCCTTGTAGACGATGACATACTCATATGCCCTCAACGTCACTGCCCACCTCTGGATCCGGGGTGACATCATCTGTGGAACTGCTTTCATTTCATTGAAAAGAGAGAGAAGAGGTTTATGATCAGTGCATATAGTGAACTTCCTGCCATATATGTACTTGTGGAACCTCTGTAACCCAAACATTACTGCTAACCCCTCTTTGTCTAACTGGGAATAGTTTTTTTCTGCTGGTGTTAGAGTTCGGGACATAAACCCTATTGGTCTTTCAGTTCCATCTTCCATGCAGTGTGAAAGAACTGCCCCCACCCCGTAAGGTGAAGCGTCACAAGAGAGAATGATGTCTTTCTCTTCATTGTAGTGAACCAGCACATCCGACGACAGCATCAGTTTCTTGGACTGTTCAAATGAAACCCCCTGCTCCTCTCCCCACTGCCACTGTGTCTCCTTGCACAGTAGTTTGTGAAGAGGTGCTAACACAGTTGACAAGTTTGGTAAAAACCTGTTATAATAGTTCAGCAGTCCCAGGTAAGCTTTTAACTCAGCCACATTTGTAGGAGCAGGGGCGTCCTGCAGTTCTTGTACCTTCTCCTTGAGTGGATGGAGCCCGGTGGTGCCCACTCTGTGTCCCAGGAACACTGCCTCATTCCCCAGGAAAGTGCACTTACTCCTCTTGAGCCGGAACCCTGCCCTCTCCAATCTCTGTAGTACCTCGCTCAGAGTGCTCAGATGCTCCTGGTCGGTTCTTCCCGTCACCAGAATGTCATCCAGATAGATGGAAACATGTGGAATCCCTTGCAGTACACCTTCGATTGTCCTCTGGAAGATAGCTGGACTAGATGTAAACAAGCCCTTGTGTGTATTTATGGTGACATACTTCTTTGATTCGTCATCCAGTGTAATCTGCAAGTAGGCATGACTCATATCCAACTTTGTGAATTTCTTTCCTCCAGCCAGGTTTGCAAAGAGATCTTCTGTTTTGGGAATAGGATACTGCTCTAGTTTGGACACCCGATTGACAGTCAATTTATAGTCTCCACAGAGTCTTACCGAATTGTCCGGTTTTAACACAGGTACTATGGGAGCTGCCCATTCCGAACATTTCACCGGCTCCAGTATGTTCTCTCTCAATAGACGGTCAAGCTTAGCCACTACCTTTGGCTTCATGGCATAAGGCACAGGTCGTTGTTTAAAAAATCTTGGCGGTGCCTCCTTGTCTACATAAATCTTAGCTGGGGGGCCATTAAATGTGCCAAGTTCCTCCTTGAACACACTCTCATGTTCACTCAACACTTCTTGCAAAGTCAACTGTTTGCCCGCATCTATTTGATGTACTGCTCCCCAGTCTAATTTAAGTTCTTTTATCCAGCCCCGACCTAATAGGTTTGGTCCGGTACCCAATACTATAACTACAGGTAGCTGTTCCACTGTGTCCCTGTGTTGCACAGTTACATTAGCTGTACCTAATGTCGCTACTCATTCACCTGTATATGTTTTAAGATGCAGGGAGCAAGGCTTTAACTCTGGAACTTTTGCACGGTTCCACAATTTTGAGTACTCTGCCTTGTTCATTATGGTCACGCCGCACCCTGTATCCACTTCAAAGTTCACCTTAGAGTCATTTACTGTTAGTTGCAATGTGATAGGAGCCACTTTTGGAATGTTCTCTAACATGCTATACATTATGAACATGTCCTCTTCTTCCTCAGCTTCCCCGCTGATGTGGTGTGCTCCATGTTTTTTCACTTCTCTCCCTTGGTTTTGCTGTCCTCCCCCTTTTGGTTTGGATTCCTCCACAGGTGATTTCACCCTGCAAGCTCATTTTATGTGTCCTTGTTTCCCACACTTGTAGCACTTTTCCTCCAGAAACCGGCATTCACTCACCAGGTGAGCACCCTTGCATCTATAACATGCCTTCACATGCTCACGTTGTGGTTTCTGATGCATGTTCAACTTGTGCACAACAACCTGACCTGCAACTTGCGTAGCATTAGCCCTGTCTGAACCCTGTATTTCTTTTACATCTCGGTTCACTGTCTCTATGGCTTGAGCAAGTTCCAATGCTTTTTCATAAGTAAGCCCAGTCTCGGATAATAATCTACGCTGCATTCGGTTGTCCATAATTCTGCAAACTAGCCTATCTCGCAGCATTTCCTTCAGGTTGTTCCCATAATTGCAATCTTGTGCTAATTTACGCAACACCGCTACATAGTCCATTACGCTCTCTTCCTCTTTCCTGTTCCTTGAATTAAACTTGAACTGCTGTACAATTTCACTAGGCTTAGGGTTGAAATGTTCTTTTAGCAAAGCCACTAATTCAACAAATGATTTGTCTCCAGGCTTTTCAGGACTGAGCAGATTTTTCATCAAACTGTAGGTTTGGCTTCCCACTGAACTAAGCAGAATGGCTTTCCTTTTTCCGGCATCATTTATTTCATTTGCTTCAAAAAAATAACCCAACACTTCACAGTATTCTTCCCAGGTTTGTGCTTGAATATCAAAAGCGGAAACCGTTCCTACCGTGGCAGCCATGCTCTCTTCCAGCTTGTAGCTAACTTTAGCTCATGATTTTTTTGTTTAAACGTACCGGCAGACTTTTCTTCTTCATGCAGGGTCCTTAAGTTGCCTCGTCACCAAATGTGATAAATCCATTAAGTGGAACAAGGACTCAAAGAGGCGATATCGTAGAATTAACATGAGTACTTTATTAACAACTGGGAAACACGTTTACAGACAGCCTGCATCAGCATCCTGGCATTCCACCTTGTGCTGACCTATACAGGAAGCAAACCTCTGACCTTACCAGGAAGCAAACCTCTGACCTTAGTAGCAGCATTGGCTACAGCACCACCTGGTGGATAACCTTAATCATAACATCCCAGATTACTATAACAACATCTCCAGAACCTTGGGAAAAACTAAAGAGTAGGGTCAACTTGATCCAGAAACTCGCCGGATCCACACGGAGAGCAGACACTCAAACCCTCTGTACGGCAGCACTTGCCCTGGTGTACTCTACAGTGGAGTACTGCTCTCCAGCATGGCTATCAAGTCCGCATGTCGAATCTGTTGTTGTCAGCTGAATTCTACTATGAGAATTATCACCGGTATGCTTTTATCGACACCAACACCTTGGCTGGCCGTGCTTGCAAACATCGCACCACCACACCTAAACCGCGAATATGCAATCTCCAGAGAATACAACCTCTACACCAGCAAAGACATGCCGATCCAGGCCGACTTGAACAAACTACCACCAACCCGTCTCAAATCTAGAAGACCATTTTGGACCTTCGCCAAAGCCCTTCAGCGATCTCCCCTCAGCCTTGATGACTGATGGCAAAATGCTTGAAAGAACTGCGACATACGAAAGGGATTCCGTTTAGTGGACCCCACAGTACAACCTGAAGGATCAAACCTTCCTCGCAAACAGTGGACAACCATCAACTGCCTCAGAACTGGTCATGGTAGATGCTGCCACCTTCTGCATAGATGGAAGATGCATGCATCCCCATCATGCGACTGTGGAGCTCCTAATCAGAGCCTGGAGCACATCAGTGAGCACTGCCCTCAAAGAAAATTCGCAGGCAGCCTACAAGATATCCACGCTGTTACACCGGAAGCTTTGGCCTGGATATCTGACTTAGATACTGACATTTGATTTGCTACTACCATATGAAAGAAGAAGAAAGCCTAGACAATAAAGACAACAAATCTATTAATTGGCCCAGATTTTGTGATATAAATAACGGTGAGGCTATCAGTGCTCACCATTATTATGGAGTAAATCGGACAGCAACTTCCAGAGTCCGCACATGCTGAGTTAAACATGAAAATCCTGAAGTTGCTGTCCGAGTTACCCTGCTCCTCCACAGGCTGCGCTCTAACAGTCCTTGCCGATAGACTCGGCTCTGAATTTTTAGCGGCGTTTTTACTTTTTATGTCTGTCTCTTTTATCTCTCTGTCTTAATCCCATTTTTCTTTCCCTCTCTTTATTTCATTGTCTGTACATGATTTTACATTGAATTAAATCTAATTTATACTTCCTGGTTTAGACTCAGGGTGGGGGGAGGATTTTAACACCCACAAATGGGTGGGTTTGGGTGAGGTATGAAAATTAAAAAAATCTCTAACCTAACCCGCCTCCAACCCACCCACTTCTGGTTTTAATGGAGACAGGACGGGAAGGGCAAGAAACCTAATCTCAGGAGGCGGGTTAGTCATTTAAATATTATAATGAGGCTGCATGCCTCAGATTTAACCTGTCTTCCAGGTTTAACCCTGGCTGGGGGAAACCGGCAGCTCAAGGGAGGCAAGGATTGCTTCGTGGAAGAGGTAAGTGCCTTTAAAGGACTGCTTATGGACCAGATGGAGCAGGAGTGCTTCCTCCCAGTCCACCAAGCTTACCTGCTTCTCTGCCCGCCATCGGGACATGGGCTCCTACCCTCCCTGCGATCAGACCACCCCCTCCCCCGGGATCAGCGACCACCCTCCCGCAAGATCCAGACACCCCCCCACCCCGCTACCACTAACCCAGCTGCAGGCTCCCTACCGGCTTCTGGCTTGCGACCTCCTCTGGAGCATTCCCCCCCGATAGGGAGCCAAGCCTGTCAATCAGGCTGGCTTCCGGGCGGGGAACGTGCTGGAAAAAAAAGACATTAAAGCTGCAGAGTGTGCAGGGCCTGACTAAAACTCCTACCTCCCCCACTCACAAAGCTCCTCCCCAGTCAAGATGGGGCCTGCTTGTCTCAGTGAGGATTCTACAATCTGATTGGTTGAAGAGCCACACCATTGCTTGACCTGCTCACAGATGCCCCAGATCCCCTGGAGAGGGCGCTGTGCTGGAGTTGATCTTTAAATAGCAGAACTTGCCGCTCAAAAGATCTTCAAAAGTTTGTGGGCAGCTGCCAGTGTGATGACCGGCGAATGCCATTCCTTCGCTGCTAACTCCAAAATCTATTCCATTGTTTCTTAAAATCCCAGCAGTTTTTTCCAAAGTATTTTAAGCTTTTTTATATTCAAAACATATCCCATTTCTTTGGCCTATTAGATTAGGAAATATTCTACATACCGTTTATCTGTTGTTTATTTTTGTAGCACATCAGATATATTGTTTAACTGCCTGGTCGGATGTCCTGGTCAGATGTAATTGAAACCTCCCGCTATGTTGCACTGACATTGTACCTAAGAACAGCCTCAAAAGAACACGCTGTCTGCTTTTGACAATCTCTGATTATTTTCTAAACTGATGGTAGCTAGGTGCAGCTTTAAGAAGGTTATATTGCTGAAGTAATGAAATGCAAGACATCATGAAATAAACAATGAAATTGTTGCTTCAACATATGGCTACTTAAAGCAACTGCTGAGCTGACTCCCCTTTAATGTATAATGGTGATGGGCCTTCAATAACCACAAAACTAGAAGTTATAGACTTAAACAAGTTGGCTTTTAATCACTAAGATCAGAGCTAACATCTCAACACGCCGACTGGTTCACAGGAATGAGTCATACAGATCCTGGGATCTTTATGTAAGAGAAGTCAGGGGCGGAGCCAAGAGCCAAGACCTGGAACCTCCCAGGTTAGTCGGGAAAGAGGAAGTGAAACTATACACAGTGGGGGAGGGTAATATACATGAGTGCAAAACGAATACAGGATCAAGACAAACAGATTTCATTACATTCACCCCTTCTATAGATTTAGTCCATCGGGGTGATGTTTCTTAAAAGTTGGTATAAGTGAGTCTGTCAGGAGGTTTTGCAGTTCTCAGTGATCGGCGCAAAGGCGGTTGGGGTGCCTCTAGGGGAGTGGATTCTGGTTCCTCCACTGTCCAGGCCACCGCAGTGTCTTCCAGGTTATCTGCAGTGTCCTCCAGGTTAAAGTTGGGTATTGATACCTCTGGGCGCCCTGTCTCTTTGCAGTGTAGGTCTTCATCGGGTAGTCTCCCATCGTTCTCTCCGCTCCCCGAGGGAGTGAGGTCTTTTATGGAAACAGTGTCCTCTCGCCCGTCAGAGTATTTGATATAGGCGTACTGAGGGTTTGCATGGAGGAGCTGTACCTTTTCCACAAGGGGGTCTGTTTTATGGCCTCTCACATGCTTCCGCAATAGTACTGTCCCCAGAGACGTCAGCCAGGTGGGTAGAGATATGCCCGAGGTAGATTTCCGGGGGAAAACGAACATCTTTTCGTGAGAGGTAGCATTAGTGGCAGTACATAACAGAGACCTTATGGAGTGGAGCACATCTGGGAGGACTTCCTGCCAGCGGGAGGTCGGAAGGCCTTTTGACTTTAAGGCTAACGTGACAGCCTTCCAAACAGTAGCATTCTCCCTTTCCACTTGCCCATTACCCCGGGGGTTGTAGCTAGTGGTTCTGCTAGTGGCTATCCCCTTCGAGAGCAAGAACTGGCGCAGCTCGTCACTCATGAATGACGTCCCCCTATCGCTGTGTATGTAGTTCGGCATGCCAAACATGCAGAATAGATTACAGAGACACTTGATGACCGTGGCACTGGTCTTGTCTGGGCAGGGAATGGCAAAGGGGAAGCGGGAATATTCATCAATGATATTGAGGAAGTATACGTTACGGTCGGCAGAGGGAAGGGGTCCCTTGAAGTCCAGACTTAGGCGCTCGAATGGCCGTGTGGCTTTGATAAGGTGTGCACGGTCAGGCCTGTAGAAACGAGGCTTGCATTCCGCACAGATGCGGCAGGCTCTGGTCATTGCCCTGACCTCCTCGATGGAGTGGGGCAGATTGCGGGACTTTATAAAATGGTATAGTCGGGTGACCCCTGGGTGACAGAGGTTGTTATGGAGACCCTGTAATTTGTCCGTATGAATGCTGGCACACATTCCCTGCGATAGGGCATCTGGGGGTTCATTAAGGGCTCCCGGCCTGTACATAATATCATAGTCGAACGTGGATAGTTCGATCCTCCACCTGAGTATTTTGTCATTCTTGATTTTCCCCCTTTGTTTGTTATTAAACATGAAAGCCACCGACCGCTGGTCAGTGAGCAGAGTGAAACGTTTGCCGGCTAGGTAATGTCTCCAGTGCCGCACTGCCTCCACTATAGCCTGTGCCTCCTTCTCGACAGAAGAGTGCCTGATTTCAGGTCCCTGAAGGGTTCGGGAGAAGAAGGCCACAGGTCTCCCAGCCTGATTGAGGGTCGCAGCTAAGGCAAAGTCTGACGCATCGCTTTCGACTTGAAAGGGAATGCATTCGTCCACTGCACACACTGCAGCCCTTTCAATGTCCTGTTTAATACTGGTGAAAGCCTCCCGAGCTTCAGCTGATAGTGGCAAGGACGTCGATTTAATGAGGGGGCAGGCCTTATCAGAGTAATTGGGCACCCATTGGGCATAATACGAAAAAAATCCCAGGCACCTTTTTAAAGCTTTGGGATTGTGTGGCAGGGGCAGTTCCTTTAGGGGGCGTAATCGGTCAGGGTCCGGTCCAATTACCCCATCTTCCACCACACAGCCGAGGATACAGAGACGGGTTGTGTTGAAGACACATTTGTCTTCGTTGTAGGTTAGATTCAGCTTTAGGGCAGTTTTTAAAAATCTCGCAAGATTTAGATCGTGGTCTTGCTGGTTCTGCCCGCAGATAGTGACATTGTCCAGATAGGGGTAGGTAGCTTGTAGTTTATTCTCGTCAACCATGCGGTCCATCTCACGTTGGAAGACGAGACCCCATTTGTTACCCCGAAGGGCACTCTGAGAAAATGGTAGAGGCGCCCGTTCGCCTCGAAGGCGGTGTATGGGCGGTCCTCCGTTCTAATGGGGAGCTGGTGATACGCGGATTTGAGGTCGATAGTCGAGAAGACTCGGTATTGCGCAATCTGGTTGACCATTTCTGATATGCGGGGTAAAGGGTAGGCGTCCAGCTGGGTATAAATATTAACAGTCTGGCTGTAGTCAATTACCATCCGTTTCTTTTCGCTATTTTTAACTATGACTACTTGGGCACGCCACGGGCTGGTACTGCATTCAATAATGCCTTCCCGCAGGAGTCTGTCCACTTCCGCCTTGATAAAGTGTCTGTCTTCCAGACTGTACTGTCTACTTTTGGTCGCTATGGGCCTACAGTTCGGAGCGAGATTAGCGAATAAAGAGGGCGGGCTGATTTTTAAGGTTGATAGGCCACAGACTGTGAGTGGCGGCTGGGACCCGCCATATGCTAGCGTCACACTTTCATGGTGGCACTGGAAGTCCAGGCCCAAGATTACATTAACACAGAGTTCTGGCATCACGAGGAGTTTAAAATCCTTGTAGTCCGTGCCTTTTACAGTCAGTGTTACCACACAGTAGCCCAAAATGTCCGAAGTGTGGGGCTTAGCAGCCAAAGCAATTCTGCTCCGTGTAGGGGTTACCGTTAATGAGTGCCGCCGTACCAGGCTAGGGTGGATAAAACTCTCGGTACTCCCACAGTCAATTAAACATTTCGTTAAATTCCCGTTTACTTGTATGTCCATCATGGAATTTGTCAACGGGTGTGGCCTGGATTGATCCACCGTGATTGACGCCACTGTTGGGCCCTGGGCGGCCGTTGAGTCGGGAAAAGATGGTGGATCCCAAGATGGTGGCCCGCACGGCACGCACGAGGCGGTGACGGAGTTGGAAATCAGATTCCCCCTGCAGACTTTGCTAAAATGCCCCTTTTTCTTACATTTGAAGCATGTAGCGTCCTTCGCTGGGCATCGTTGTCTGGGGTGCTTGGCCTGGCCGCAGAAGTAGCATTTTGGGCCTCGAGACATTGCCGCTGTAGTAGGACTCCTGGGTGAACTTCTGTGTGGGGACTCCGGCGGCGTAGAGCTGGTCTGAGACCTGGATGGGGAAGATGGCTGATTCCAAGATGGCGGCCCCCTCGGCGCGCACGAGGCGGTGAGGGCCGCATGGCCGGAAGAATAAGAGTCAGAGTTTTTCTGGGCCACGTCCAGCGATCGCGCAGTGGCCACTGCCTTTTTTAAGCCCAGGACCTCCTTCTCCAGCAGTCTCTGCCAGATATAATTGGATTTGAGGCCCGTGATGAAGGAATCGCGGACCAATTCATCAGAGTACGCGTTGGCCATCACGGCCTTGCAGTTACAGTCCCGGACCAGGTCCTTTAGGCCCTGTAAAAAATCGTCCATTGATTCCTCTGGTCGCTGCCTGCGTGTAGCCAGCCGATGTCTGGCGTACACTTCGTTTACCGGCCTCTGGTATTGGGCCTTCAGGATAGTGATGGCCTCCGTGTAAGAGGTGGCGTCCCGGATGAACAAATAAATCCGATGACTTATGCGAGTAGTCAGTAGACTCAGTTTATCTACCTCGCTAGCGGATGAGGCCCCCGCGAAGAGTTCGAAGCATTTGAGCCAGTGTCCAAATTGATTTGATGCTTCAGCAGAATGTGGATCCAAGTCCAGACGCTCTGGTTTTAGGAGTCGATCCAGCCTAGTATTCTTTAGTGATTAAAATTGATGGGCCTTCAATAACCACAAAACTAGAAGTTATAGACTTAAACAAGTTGGCTTTTAACCACTAAGATCAGAGCTAACATCTCAACACGCCGACTGGTTCACAGGAATGAGTCATACAGATCCTGGGATCTTTATGTAAGAGAAGTCGGGGCGGAGCCAAGAGCCAAGATCTGGAACCTCCCAGGTTAGTCGGGAAAGAGGAAGTGAAACTATACACAGTGGGGGAGGGTAATATACATGAGTGCAAAACGAATACAGGATCAAGACAAACAGATTTAATTACAAATGGCCATTTCTTATGGTAGCTGAACTCCAAGTACTCTATTGCCCCACGAATATAGCGGTGGGAACAGTGCCTGCACAGATAGAGCTCAGGCGATCCCACTGCAAAATTAATATGCTTTGTGCTTGTTATACACCTAAAAAATGTGCACCACACATACAATTTCTAAACCCAGATCTCCATTCCAGGAATTAGCTTCCAGCTTTCCTAGAGGGCGAGCAGTGAACTCAAATCAATGGGAGCACACAGACGGTTTCTTTGACCCAATTAAGGAGAGCAGAGTTTGCAAATGGCTCACTCACTTGTCTTATTCTTATCATACTTGTAAAGTGATGTACCAGTAATGATAAACAGAAACAATTGTAAATGTCGGGAAGGTGTCAGAGTGGAAACAAGTTTTCAGTGGAATCCTTCAGGGGTCACTGTTGGGGCTGGTGTTGTTTGAATTTCTATAAATGACTCAGCAGACAGAATATTTCCAAGGTGTTTCAGGTGACACCAAGGTGGGTGCAGTGATGTTAACCAATGAGCAATAATTCAAAGCAATCTGGACAGGTTGAGCCAATGGCAGAGAGGTGGTAGATGGAATTCAACACAGATAAGTATAAACCTATGAGATCATGTTGATGAAGCAAGAAAGTGGATTACATGTTAAATGGATTGAGTAACAGAGCAGAAAAGACAAGAGACTTGGGTGTAGGGTGAATAGTTTGCAAAAAATTGTCACATCGCAGGTGTTGACAGGTGCTGAAGAAAGCGATGGATGTATAGCTAAGGGACTTAAGTCTAGGCAGGTAATGTTACAGTTGTATCTGTTCTTGGTGAGGCTACATTTGGAGTAGTGTTCAGTTTTGTAGTCGCTATTACAGAAATTATGTCACATTATTGGAGGGGATCCAGAGGAGAGCTTAAAGCAAATATTGTCTACTCTCAGACAACAACAACAACTTTCATTTATATAGCATCCTTAACGTAGTAAAACGTCCCAAGGCACTTCACAGGAGAGTAATCAGACAACATTTGACACTGAGCCAGGGATATTAGGACAGATGACCAAAAGCTTGGTCAAAGAGGTAGGTTTTAAGGAGCAACTTAAAGGAGGTGTGAGAGGTTGAGAGGCGGAGAGGTTTAGGGAGGGAATTCCAGAGCTTACAACAACCACAACAACTTGTATTTATATAGCGCCTTGAACATAGTAAACATAGAAACATAGAAACATAGAAGATAGGAGCAGGAGTAGGCCATTCGGCCCTTCGAGCCTGCTCCGCCATTCAATGAGATCATGGCTGATCATCCAAATTCAGTACACTGTCCCTGCCTTCTCCCCATATCCCTTGATCCCTTTAGCCTCGAGAAATATATCCAACTCTTTCTTGAATATATTTAATGAACTGGCCTCCACCGCCCTCTGTGGCAGAGAATTCCACAGGTTCACCACTCTCTGGGTGAAGAAATTCCTCCTCATTTCAGTCCTAAATGGCTTACCCCTTATCCTTAGGCTATGACCCCTGGTTCTGGACTCCCCGGCCATCAGAAACATCCATCCTGCATCTAGTCTGTCCAGACCTGACAGAATTTTATAGGTTTCGATGAGATCCCCTCTCAATCTTCTAAACTCCAGTGAGTATAAGCCCAATCGACACAATCTCTCCTCATACGTCATTCCTGCCATCCCAGGTATCAGCCTGGTGAATCTTCGCTGCACTCCCTCCATGGCAAGAACGTCCTTCCTCAGGTAAGGTGACCAAAACTGCACACAATACTCAAGGTGTGGTCTCACCAAGGCCCTGTACAACTGTAGCAAGACATCCTTGTTCCTGTACTCGAACCCTCTTGCTACGAAGGCCAACATACCATTTGCCTTCTTAACCACCTGCATGCTTATCTTCAGCGACTGGTGCACAAGGACACCCAGGTCTCTTTGCACTTCCCCTTCTCCCAATCTATAGCCATTCAAATAATAATCTGCCTTCCTGTTTTTGCCACCAAAGTGGATAACCTCACATTTATCCACATTATAGTGCATTTGCCATGTTTCTGCCCAATCACCCAACCTGTCCAAATCGTACTGGAGTTTCACGACATCCTCCTCACAGCTTACCCTCCCACCCAGCTTTGTGTCATCTGCAAATTTGGAGATATTACATCCAATTCCCTCGTCCAGATCATTAATATATATTGTGAACAGCTGGGGTCCTAGGACCGATCCTTGTGGTACCCCACTAGTCGCTGCCTGCCACTCGGAAAACAACCCGTTTATTCCAACTCTTTGCTTTCTGTCCGCCAAACAGTTCTCTATCCAAGTCAATACTTTGCCCCCAATCCCATGTGCCTTAATTTTGCACGCTAATCTCTTATGTGGGACCTTATCGAAAGCCTTCTGAAAGTCCAAATACACCACATCCACTGGTTCTCCCTTATCCATTTTACCAGTTACATCCTCAAAAAATTCCAGTAGATTAGTGAAGCACGATTTACCTTTTGTAAATCCATGTTGACTTTGTCTGATCCTGTCACTGCTTTCCAAGTGCTCTGCTATTACATCTTTTATAATAGACTCTAGCATTTTCCCCACTGCCGATGTCAGGCTTACCGGTCTATAATTCCCCGCTTTTTCTCTACCACCTTTTTTGAATAGTGGGGTAACATTAGCTACCCTCCAATCCATGGGTACCGTTCCAGAGTCTATTGAGTTCTGGAAGATGACCAGCAATGCATCTACTATCTCTAGGGCCACTTCCTTGAGTACCCTGGGATGTAGACCATCAGGCCCTCGGGATTTATCGGCCTTCAGTCCCATCAATTTTTCTAATACCATTTCCCTACAAATACTGATTTCTTTCAGTTCCTCCCTTTCATCAGACCCTATGTTCCCCAGCATCTCTGGGAGGTTATTTGTGTCCTCCTTTGTGAAGACAGAACCAAAGTATGTATTTTGTTGGTCTGCCATTTTCTTGTTTCCCATTATAAATTCCCCTGATTCTGACTGTAAGGGACCTACGCTTGACTTCACCAATCCTTTTCTCTTCACATATCTATAAAAGCTTTTACAGTCAGTTTTTATGTTCCCTGCTAGCTTACTCTCACATTCTATTTTCCCTTTCTTAATTAATCCCTTTGTCCTCCTTTGTTGACTCCTAAACTGCTCCCAATCCTCAGGATTATTGCTTTCTCTAGCCAATTTATATGTCCTCTCCTTGGATCTTATGCTATCCCTAATTTCCCTTGTTAGCCACGGTTGAGTCACCTTTTTTGTTTTATTTTTATGCCAAACTGGGATGAACAAATTCTGTAGCTCATCCATTCAGTCTTTGAATGTTTGCCATTGCCTATTCACCGTCAACCCTTTGAGTGCCATTCCCCAATCAATCCTACCCAACTCACTCCTCAGACCATCGTAGTTTCCTTTATTTAAATTGAGGACCCTTGTCTCTGAGTCAACTACTTCAATCTCCATCTTAATGAAGAATTCGATCATATTATGATCGCTCCGACCCAAGGGGCCTCGTACAACAAGATTGCTAATTAATCCTTTCTCGTTACATAATACCCAGTCTAAGATGGCCTGATCTCTGGTTGGTTCCTCGACATATTGGTCCAGGAAATCATCCCGTAAACACTCCAGGAATTCCTCCTCCACAGTATTGTTACTAATTTGGTTGGCCCAATCTATATGTAGATTAAAGTCACCCATGATGACTACTGTGCCCTTATTGCACGCTTCTTTAATTTCCCTTTTAATGCCATCCCCAACCTCCGCCTTACTGTTTGGAGGTCTATATACCACTCCCACTAATATTTTTTTCCCCTTAGTATTTCTCAATTCTACCCATACAGATTCCACATCATCAGAGCTAATATCCTTCATTACAATTGTATTAATCCCTTCTTTAACCAGTAATGCTACCCCACCTCCCTTTCCTTTTTGCCTATCTTTCCTGAATATCGAATACCCCTGGATGTTGAGTCTCCAGTCTTGGCCATCCTTGAGCCACATTTCCGTAATCCCAACCAAATCATATTCGTTTACCTCTATTTGCGCAGCCAATTCATCGACCTTATTACAAATGCTCCTCGCATTAAGACACAAAGCCTTCAGGCTTGTTTTTTTAACGCTCTTAGACCTATTAGAATTATTATTTACTGTGGCCACGTTTGATTTAAACCGTTGATTTCTCTGACTGCCACTTTTTTTTTTCTCCTTCCTATCTTTTGCTTTTATCCCTGTTTTCCTTTCCTCTGTCTCCCTGCTCAGGTTCCCAACCCCCTGCCATTTTAGTTTAAACCCCACCGAACAGTGCTAGCAAACCTCCCCGCAAGGATATTTGTCCCGCTCTGGTTCAGGTGCAACCCGTCCGACTTGTACAAGTCCCACCTTCCCCAGAAGCAGGCCCAGTGATCCAGGAAACTAAAGCCCTCCCTCCTGCACCAACTCTTTAGCCATGCATTCATCTGCTCTATCCTCCTATTCCTATACTCACTAGCACGTGGCACCGGGAGTAATCCAGAGATTACAACCTTTGAGGTCCTACTCTTTAATCTGCTACCTAGCTCCCTAAATTCTTGCTGCAGGACCTCATCCCTCTTCCTACCTATGTCGTTGGTCCCAATGTGAACCACGACCTCTGCCTGTTCACCCTCCCCCTTCAGAATGCCCTGCAGCTTTTCAGTGACATCCTTGACCCTGGCACCAGGGAGGCAACAAACCATCCTGGAGTCACGTCTACGGCCACAGAAACGCCTATCTGTTCCCCTTACGATAGAATCCCCTACCACTATTGCTCTCCCACTCGTTTTCCTCCCTTCCTGAGCAGCAGAAGCACCCCTGGTGCCAGGAAGTTGGCTGCTGCTGCCTTCCCTTGGTGAGTCATCCCACTCAACAGTATCCAAATTGGTATACCTGTTTGAAAGTGGGATGGCCACAGGGGTCCCCTGCACTACCTGCCTGCTTCTATTGCTCCGCCTGGTGGTCACCCATTTCCCTTCTGCCTGTGCAGCCCTACCCTGCGGCGTGACCAACTCATCAAACGTGTAATCCACGACCCTCTCAGCATCATGAATGCTCCACAACCCATCCATCCGCAGCTCCAGTGCCTCAATATGGCCTGTTAGTAGCTGCAGCTGGATGCATTTCTGGCACACGTGGTCATCAGGGACACTGGCAGCGTCGCTGAATTCCCACATAGAGCAGGAGGTGCATAACACGGGGCTGGGCTCTCCTGGCATGACTTACCCCTTTAATTAATTTAAATTAATTCAATACCACCAGTTAAAGATATACTCTAGGGTGCTTATTTACCAACTGTCCCCACTACACCACAGAGACCCAAGAAAATATAAACCACAGAATTTAAGCTTGTAATGAAAAGGAGAAAGAAATACTCACCAACCAATCACTTACCTGCTTCCTGATGATGTCACACTTGGATTACTTTTTACCTCTCTCCCCTGCTGCTGAATTGGTCAGGCCTCGCCTCGCTCCTCCTTTTAACTGTCGCCTCGCCTCGTACCTCACGCAGGTCCACTCTGGTCGGGCCTCTTCTCGCTCCTCACTGCACTCCCAGGTCAGCCGCTGTGGTCGGGCCTCGCCTCGCTCCTCCTTTTAACTGCCGCCTCGCACCTCACGCAGGTCCGCTCTGGTCGGGCCTCGCTCCTCACTGCACTCCCAGGTCAGCCGCTGTGGTCAGGCCTCGCCTCGCTCCTCCTTTTAACTGCCGCCTCGTATCTCACGCAGGTCCACTCTGGTCGGGTCTCGCTCCTCACTGCACTCCCAGGTCAGCCGCTGTGGTCGGGCCTCGCCTCGCTCCTCCTTTTAACTGCCGCCTCGTACCTCACGCAGGTCTGCTGTGGTCGGGTCTCGCTCCTCACTGCACTCCCAGGTCAGCCGCTGTGGTCGGGCCTCGCCTCGCTCCTCCTTTTAACAGCCGCCTCGTACCTCACACAGGTCCGCTCTGGTCGGGCCTCGCTCCTCACTGCACTCCCAATGCGCTTCACAGGAGTGTTGTAAGACAAAAACTTGACACTGAGCCACATAAGTAATTAGGGCAGATGACCAAAAGCTTGGTCAAAGAGGTAGGTTTTAAGGAGCGTCGTAAAGGAGGAAAGAGAGGTAGAGGCAGAGAAGTTTAGGGAGAGAGTTCCAGAGCTTAGGGCCGAGGCAGCTGAAGGCACAGCTGCCAATGGTGGAGCGAATGAAATCAGGGCTGTGAAAGAGGCCAGAATTGGAGGATTGCAGAGATCTTGAAGAGTTGTAGTGCTGGAGGAGGTTACAGAGATAGGGAGGGACATGGAGAGATTTGAACACAAAGATGATCATTTTAAAAACAAGGCGTTGCCAGACTTGGAGCCAATGTAGGTCAGCAAGCACGGGGTGATGGACTTATTGCGAGTTAAGATATGGGCAGCAGAGTTTTGAATGAGGTAAAGTTTACGGAGTGTGCCAGGTGGGAGGCTGGCTAGGAGTGCATTGGATTAGTTGAGTCTGGAGGTAACATATCCACGGATGAGGGTTTGAGCAACAGATAGGCTGAGGAAGGGGTGTAAGATGGGTGATTTTACAGAGATGGAAGTAGGAAGTCTTAGTGATCATCTCGGAGTCAAATAGGGTGCAGAGGTTGCGAACAATTTGGTTCAACCTCAGACAGTGACTAAGGAGGGGGATGGGACTCAATGGCTAGAGAACAGAGTTTGTGGTGAGAACCAACAACAATGGCTTCAGTTGTCCCAATTTTTAATTGGAAGAAATTTCTGCTCATCCAATAGTGGATGTCGGACAAGCAATGTGACAAATGAAAGGCAGTGGAGGGTTCAAGAGGGGTGGTGGTGACCTACAGCTGGGTGTCATCTGCGTACATGTGGAATCTGGCCTTATGTTTTCAGATGTCACCGACGGGCAGTATGTCGATGATAAATAGGAGGGACCAAGGATAGATCCTTGAGAGACGCCAGAGGTAATGGTGCGGGAGAGGTAAGAGAAGCCATTGCAGGAGATACTGTGGCTACGACTGGATGGATAGAAATGGAGCCAGGTGAGGGCAGTCCCACCTAGAGCACTAGAGGAGTATAGAAAGTGCAGGGGGTTATTTAAAAAATAAATAAGGAGAGCGAAGAGGGGACATAAAAAAATACTGGCGGGCAAAATAAAGGAAAATCCCAAGGATTTAAGGGCAAGAGGATAACCAGGGAAAGAGTAGGGCCCATTAGGGAGCAAAGTGGCAACTTGTGTGTAGAGCCGGAAGATGTAGGTGAGATTTTAAATGAATATTTTGCATCTGTGTTCACTGTGGAGAAGGACGATGTAGGTATAGAAATCAGGCAGGGGGATTGTGATATACTTGAACAAATTAGTATTGAGAGGGAGGAGTTACTAGCGGTTTTAGCGGGCTTAAAGTGGATAAATCCCCAGGCCTTGATGAGACATATTCCAGGCTGCTGTGTGAGGCAAGGGAAGAGATTGCAGGGGCTCTGGCACAAATTTTCAGAACCTCTCTGGCCACAGGGGAGGTGCCAGAGGACTGGAGGACAGCTAACGTAGTACCATTATTCAAGAAGCGTAGTATGGATAAACCACGGAATTACAGGCCAGTGAGCCTAACATCAGTGGTAGGGAAATGATTAGAAAAAATTCTGAGGGACAGAATTAGTCCCCACTTGGAGAGGCAAGGATTAATCAAGGATAGTCAGCATGGCTTTGTCAGGGGGAGATCATGTCTAACCAATTTGATTGAATTTTTCGAGGGGTGACTAGGTGTATGGATGAGGGTAGTGCAGTTGATGTATCTACATAGATTTCAGTAAGGCTTTTGACAAAGTTCCACACGGGAGAAGGTAAGAGCCCATGGGATCCAGGACAATTTGGCACATTGGAACCAAAATTGGCTTAGTGGCAGGAGGCAGAGGGTGATGGTCGAAGGTTGTTTTTGTGACTGGAAGCCTGTGTCCAGTGGTGTACCGCAGGGATCGGTGCTGGGTCCTTTGCTGTTTGTAGTGTACATTAATGATTTAGATATGAATGTAGGAGCCGAGATCAGTAAGTTCGCAGATGACACGAAAATTGGTGGAGTGGTAAATAGCGAGGAGGGAAGCCTCAGGCTACATAGGTCGGTTAGATGGGCAGAACAGTGGCAAATGGAATTTAACCCTGAAAAGTGTGAGGTGATGCATTTTGGGAGGACTAACAAGGCAAGGGAATACACAATGAATGGTAGGACCCTAGGAAGGACAGAGGATCAGAGGGACCTTGGTGTGCATGTACACAGATCCCTGAAGGCAGCAGGACAGGTAGATAAGGTGGTTAAAAAGGCATATGGGATACTTGCCTTCATTAGCCGAGGCATAGAATATAAGAGCAGTGAGGGTATGATGGAGCTGTACAAAATGCTAGTTAGGCCACAGCTGGAATACTGTGTGCAGTTCTGGTCGCCACACTATAGGAAGGATGTGATTGCATTGGAGAGGGTGCAGAGGAGATTCACCAGGATGTTACCTGGGCTGGAGCGCTTCAGCTATGAGGAAAGACTAGATAGGCTGGGGTTGTTTTCCTTAGAGCAGAGAAGGCTGAGGGGGGGCCTGATTGAGGTGTACAAAATTATGAGGGGCATAGATAGGGTAGATAGAAAGGAACTTTTCCCCTTAGTAGAGGGGTCAATAACCAGGCGGCATAGTTTCAAGGTAAGGGACAGGAGGTTTAGAGGGGATTTGAGGAAAAACTTTTTCACCTAGAGGTTGGTTGGAATCTGGAACTCACTGCCTGAAAGGGTGGTAGAGGCAGGAACCCTCACAACATTCAAGAAGCATTTAGATGAGCACTTGAAACGCCATAGCATACAAGGCTACGGACCAAATGCTGGAAAATGTGATTAGAATAGACAGGGATTGATGGCCGGCGCGGACACGATGGGCCAAAGGGTCTCTTTCTGTGCTGTATAACTCTATGACTCTATGACATCCAGCTGGGCAACAGAGGAGAGGCATTGGAGGAGGTTGCTGTGGTCAACCATGTATAATGCTGCAGATCAGGTGGAAAAGCATGAGGAGGGTTAGTGTACCACAGTCACAGTCATATAGGATATCTTTTGTGACTTTGATAAGGGCCGTTTCAGTGCTGTGGGACTGGCGGAATACTGAGTGGAAGGGTTCAGACTTTATAGAGAAGAGGAGGTTGAGGGGGGACTTGATAGAGTTTTTTTAATGATTTTCAGATGTATGCAGAATTTAGATCCCACAAAACTTTTACAGGGTACAGGATTTGAACGCTATGGGGCACAGATTAAAGTTACTGGTATCAACAAACAATAGGAAGCTTAGGAAACATTATTTTGGCAGAAAAGTAACTGGATGAGTTGCTTAATGAATAAATTCTTGTAGTATTTACAGAGACAACAGAAGCTTTTGGATAAGAAATGTAAGGTTCACAAAATTTCGGCAGCCCCCGAAGATTATTTGATTAAAGAAAACCTGGTTGGAATGTACTTTAAAAACCCAGGACATCAAAGATGGCTGTAGCCGGCCCCGTGGTAAAAGAGAAAGACAGCCTGTATGAATATGAAAGAAGGATCTCCCAGCACTGGCTGACGAAAGGATTGAAAAAACCCCAGCTTTTGAGTACTTAAGTACTTGAAGCTGTCAATCAACTGCAGTTAGGAAGTTTCAACACAGAACAAAGGACTCTGTTTACACAAGCCCTCAGCAGTGTTGACTCAAGGGCTTAAGTGGTTGCTGTCAATCAAGTTGCGGTTGGGCGGTAACCACAGGACAAAGGATTGTTTACCCTAGCACTCAAGTACTGTTTACCCAGCACTCAAGAAACCAGCAGGACATTTCAAACTGGGACAGCTCCATTCACAAACCAGTTAAACGAATGGGAAATGCATTATAGCCGCATTCAAACCCATTACGGTCAATGGGGCCAGATCGGTCCATTTTGTGTAACCCAGATACGTCCAGATTTGGGCGCGAAGATAAGGGCTCCCAATGGGGTATAAAGGTAGCCCCTCAGGAAGCCATTCTCTCTCTCTCTACTGCCTCGCCTGCAGTGCCCTGCCTCCAAGAGGATCATCACAGCCCGCCCAAAGAAGTGGAATACCCGCAGTTACTTTTGAATTACTGGGGTATCTCTACTTCGGGTGGTGAAAAATCCAAGGCAGACCGCAGGGCATGGAGCAGGTGTTTCAACATCGTAGACTGGTGAGCATAAACTTTCTGGCCCATTACAAGGCAACCTAGATAGGTATAAGGGGTGGGAACTAAAGGGGAATTTTGTTAAATTGTCATTTTAGTCAATTTTACCTCGATGTGTCCATCTTTTCTCCTCCCCGTTAAGTAAAAGTGTGCTGTACTCATAATTATTTTCACTGAATAGCAATTTATTCTTTATTTCAATAAAACATTGGTTTTCTTTGCACAAAACCACTGGTCTCGTTTTGTCTATATCGCTACTGAAATAAGTCCGGCCAGAACCAAAGGGGAAGCGATTCGAATTGCACGGGGCTGGAACAGCTCGGACACATGACTGACTGACCAGGCAAAAACCCCAAACCAAAACCCCCCTTACAAAATGGCGACCGCGGCAGGACCGTCGGCGACAGTATGCGATGTAGCAGACGGTGGTCTGGGTCTGGAGAGAGCAGCAGTTATTGGTTTTCTTTCTATCACACCACTGATCTGTTTGTGGTTAGGTACCTGCAAGCTTAGGGAAGTTAAAGCAGAGAGTTGGGATAAGGGAATGGAGATTGAATAATACCAGGCCAAGATAGAGCGCCTGGTGGACCAGTTTAGTGAGGGCAAAAGCCACACGAGGCACGAGTTAGAGTACCTGAAGTGCCTAGTTACAGAGGCCAAGAGTAATGAGATGAGGGTGCGGGAGGAGAACGCCCGCCTCAGACAAGAAGTAAGAGAGCAGGAGGAAAAGGTTAGGGAGGTAAAGGCAGCATATAAGCTGACCTGCGACCAAGGGTTCGAGGAAGCAGATCATGGCCCCATGTAGGGAAGAGATAGAAAGCTTGAATATGGCTTTAAAGAGGGCAAAGGGGATGATATGTCTTATCAGCCTGAAGATACGCCAGTCGGACTTTACTGGCAACCCAAATAGAACCGTCCCACAGGCAACAACCAGAACAAAGTTGGTTAGGGAATCAGAGGTCCCACGACCGCCACCCATAGCTCCGAGCTTTCAAGAGCTCTGGCAGCAAAAGGGGGTGGAGGATGAGGTGGTAGAGGAAGCACAGCAGGCCCCGTTAGATAGGCCGGGACCAGGACCAGTGTACCCCCTCCGACAACGGAGGTACGGTCCGCCCGTTGAGGACGATGACCCAGGGGCCATCCAGAATCAGTTTGTGGTGCCGTATCACACCCAACAGCTCAGGGCCATGGTTAGCCACATCCTCAAGCTCACTAAAAAGGGAGACCCCTCTCTGCATTTCAGGGAGATAGAACAAGCAGCTTGTGTTAATGACTGCGATGACACAGAGCAAGCTAAAATGCTGCTGTTTTCCCTGGGAGGTGATCTCCTTCAGACCCTATCTGGCGAATGCAAAAGGGGGCAGTAAGAATACGAGGATTTGAGGAACGAGATATTGGAGGCCATGGGACTCAATGATGGTAGTCCGTTCACCCGGGTAGAAAGAACGGTACAGCTCCGAGAGGAGTCCCCGCAGGTGTTCGCAGACAGGCTGTGGCCAGTCTACCGGAGTGCATGCCCGGGAATGCCAGAGCGGGCAGCACTGAACCCAGCCCAATTGACACACTGGCTCCGTTGTCTTATGACAAACAGCCTACCCCAGATCCAAGCCCAGGCCACGGCTTGGTTTGACCCCCGAAACCCCCAGACCACCGAAGAAGCGGTGATCCGCCGGCTCACAGTAGCATTTAGAAACATGAGGGGTACCAAGGCGCACCAACCGAAGGGAAAAGTCCATGAGGTTAAACCTGGGGGCCCGAATAAGAAAGAATGGCACCAGGAGGGGAACCGTCCCTCCCAGACTAAGTTAAACTGTTACGGGTGTGGGAAGGATGGCCACTGGCGCAAGGATTGTAGAAATCCTTGGAAGGACAATAAAGCAAAGAACCCAACAGCCCCAGCCCAAAAGGCAGGGCCAGATATCCCTCCCGCTGCGATCGAGCCAATCATGGAGTCGATACAATCTCTCCTCCTGGCCAGCCAGGGAAAAATAGCTGCCACCACCGGTGCTGTAGTTCCCTTGGCCCCCTCTGCCGCCCCACAATGACTAGAGCCAGCGCAGCCTGTCGACCTGTCTCCCCGCGAAAACGTTGAGGGGATCAGGCCCTATGTTAGGATGGGGAAGACAGTGCAGGGGAGATATTCGGTGGACACTGGAGCTTCCAGCACGGTGGTCCATTCGGAAGACCTGACCAATTCAACCCGGTCTAACAAGGTCCCATTTAGCTTAATGGGATCCACAGGGAACGAGCAGGCTGGGGAAAGGTCAAAACCTTTGGCCATAGGTTTAGGATCCCTCCATACCACATGGGAGGGTAACCAAAAGATCGATGAGGTAGCCAAGCAGGGGGACAGGGAAGGAGAGTTCTGGGACCCCTGTAGAGCAGGCCCGGTAGCAGCAATCCGGGACAAGGGAGGCACACAGGGGATAGCTTTGGCCCCGGACCAAAAGCAGGTCCAAGCCCAAGATTCCGCCTTTAAGGCCGCTCTGGTAAGGAGAAAGAATTTAGAACAGGGTTACTGGCAGGCTGCTAGCTATATTAAACAATGTAAATTGTTTAAGCCGGAGGCAGGGAAACGGGCAGCTGGGATTGAACCTGAGGTTAGAAATCCTCAGCCTGCAGCGGGTACACTCACACAGACTGCACACGCAGGCGCAGTCGCGTGTGTGAAAGGAGAAGTTCCCCAGCACTCGGCCCGAGCGATTCCCCCTCTCTTATGGGACTCTGGGGAGGAGCCTGAACCAGGTTTTAAACCTGAAGGGGCAGACTCTCAGCCACCGGCAGCCAGTGGCGAGGGATTGCCCGTCCCCAGCCCAAGTTTGGGAAGGGAGGGACCCGAGGGAGAAGGTCCCCAGCCAGCAAGGTCTGTGACCCGAGCTAAGGGTCCGCTCGCCAGGGTAGCCCCACCAGCGACACTCCCTAGGAGGTCTCTTTGGGTACCCCAGCCCAGGAAAGTATGGTCACCAGCTTCCCAGTTAAAAAGGGCGGACTCCCAAGTCAGGGAGAAGCCAAAAGACAGAGGTCCACAACCAGCAGCCATAAGCTGCGAGGGACAAGAAGTTGGGATCAGTCCAGCTTCGCTGCAGGCAGTAGCCTGCAACAGTCCTAACAGAGATTAGGCTAGCCGCCCAGAGATGGGCGGCGCTTGTATATAGCTTTGTTTAAGTTTAATAATGTGTACAAGTAAGTTAGAGTGTGTTAATTTTAATTTGATATTGCAATCGGTAGTTTTAAGTATTAAAGTATAAGTTTTAAGTATGGAACCGTTCCAGAGTGTTGTCTATGTGAGCCGAGGTCGCGGGACCCGATCACATTCCCCCGAGCCAGGGAACCTGGTTAGATGTTTTTAAAAAATTATTTTTCAGAGTTTCGAAAGGTGCGGAGGACCATCGTGTCTTTGGATGCTCGGGGAAGGGAGCACCCCTAGCCCACGATGGGAGGGGTCTGCGGGAGGCAGATGCCCACAAGGGGAGCTGGCCAGGATGACTGGGATCCAATTCAACCCAGTATTCTAGTGAGACCGGCTTCACGTATGGGGAGGCCTCCCTCCAGTGCCCGAGGATATGAATTGTCACCCCAAGGAAAAGATGTTTCGGAAATTCTGTAAATTTGACTTTTCGGAGGTCAATAAGACCAAATTGTAACTAATCATGAGTGATGGCAGATTCGTTTTTTTTAAAAAAAAGGGAAGCTCGTTTTCTTCCGTTTGTATTTTTAACAAATATGTTTTGGCTTGGTGTTAATCTCATTAAAGATGCTGTATCGTGATAAAGCTCTATGATGTTCCAAGTGGTGCAGGGGTATTGGACCCCCTCCGTGCTTGAATTATTGTAAGTAATCATGTTTTTCTATCGATAGATGCCTACCGTGCACTGCGATTCTCTCCGAGTAAGGGGGATGGAGGTGTCGAGGGATCAGAGATAGATATAGATAAGTATAAGGGAAGGTTGTTTGGGGGTGGTCAGAAATTTTTGCTCACCTTTAATAGGATACTGCAAGCAAGTTTTAGTATCCAAGGGTGGACTGTAAGGTTCACAAAATTTCGGCAGCCCCCGAAGATTATTTGATTAAAGAAAACCTGGTTGGAATGTACTTTAAAAACCCAGGACATCAAAGATGGCTGTAGCCGGCCCTGTGGCAAAAGAGAAAGACAACCTGTATGAATATGAAAGAAGGATCTCCCAGCACTGGATGACGAAAGGATTGAAAAAAACCCAGCTTCTGAGTACTTAAGTACTTGAAGCTGTCAATCAACTGCAGTTAGGAAGTTTCAACATGGAACAAAGGACTCTGTTTACACAAGCCCTCAGCAGTGTTGACTCAAGGGCTTAAGTGGTTGCTGTCAATCAAGTTGCGGTTGGGCGGTAACCACAGGACAAAGGATTGTTTACCCTAGCACTCAAGTACTGTTTACCCAGCACTCAAGAAACCAGCGGGACATTTCAAACTGGGGCAGCTGCATTCACAAACCAGTTAAACGAATGGGAAATGCATTATAGCTGCATTCAAACCCATTATGGTCAATGGGGCCAGATCGGTCCCTTTTGTGTAACCCAGATACGTCCAGATTTGGGCGCGAAGATAAGGGCTCCCAATGGGGTATAAAGGTAGCCCCTCAGGAAGCCATTCTCTCTCTCTCTACCGCCTTGCCTGCAGTGCCCTGCCTCCAAGAGGATCGTCACAGCCCGCCCAAAGAAGTGGAATACCCGCAGTTACTTTTGAATTACTGGGGTATCTCTACTTCGGACGGTGAAAAATCTAAGGCAGACTGCAGGGCACGGAGCAGGCGTTTCAACATCGTAGACTGGTGAGCATAAACTTTCTGGCCCATTACAAGGCAACCTAGATAGGTATAAGGGGTGTGAACTAAAGGGGAATTTTGTTAAATTGTCATTTTAGTCAATTTTCCCTCGATGTGTCCGTCTTTTCTCCTCCCCGTTAAGTAAAAGTGTGCTGTACTCATAATTATTTTCACTGAATAGCAATTTATTCTTTATTTCAATAAAACATTGGTTTTCTTTGCACCAAACCACTGGTCTCGTTTTGTCTATATCGCTACTGAAATAAGTCCAGCGATCAGAACCAAAGGGGAAGCGATTCGAACCGCATGGGGCTGGAACAGCTCAGACACACGGCTGACTGACCAGGCAAAAACCCCAAACCAAAACCCACCCCTTACAGAAAATAGAAGGGCAACCCATAGATCTATGCATTAATAAGGAAATTATTCATAAGGGCCAGAGGGGGCCTGCATGATGGCTTTATGGACAGTAAACTGACTGATGTTGCTGGGTTCACCTGTTGCAGCCTGGAATGAGCCTGTGGCTAGAACCACTGTAACCTTTGGCTGTGCCGTGTGTGCTGTAGTGTTAGGCTCCAATTTCTGATGCAAGAAGTGACATGGGTCAGTGACTGTGGGCCAGTTGAAGCACAGCCTCCGTATACATTGCGCCTCAGCCATGTTGAGGTAAAACATCCTGTTCCAGAAGACCCACATGCTGTAAAGCCTCCTTGGCCTTTGCCATCTTCTTTCACCCTCCACAGGTCTGTTGCTGCCGCAGCTGTGGTAGCCTCAATGCTAATCCCAGCATTCTTACTTTTCTTGCTACTTTTCTCAAACTTACTCTATCCTGTATCCCTATTTCCCTGATTCCGCTCAACAATGAACTCCATTGCCTGGCAACCCTGTCCTTAGTTGTACCAATCTCCAGTTCCAATCCCTGATAATCCACATCGATTAACACGATCCCGGTTCTATCAATGACACATTAGCTCGCTCACTTGTCAATACTTGCCCTTGATAATAGTCTCACTATTATCGGCCTTTGTCAGTTTCTGCTCCTCCCCATCTCAAGCCAGATTCATTTGGTTCAAGAAGTCAGCCTTTATTCAGTCATAGCAATCTTACCTCTGAATTGGAAGTTTGTAGGTTCAAGCCTCACTCCAAAGAATTAAGCAAGCAGATTCGACTGACAAATTCAGTGCTGTACTGAGGGAATGGTGCTGCTGCTATCTTTCAAATGAGAAGTTAAACTGAGGTCCTGTTCGCCCTAGCAGGATGGACTTAAAAGATGCGGTGGCTCTAATTGCGGATGAGCAGGGGAGTTGTCCTGCCTAACATTTATCCTTCATCCAACATCATTAAAACAGATGTTCTAATCATTCAGCTAATTGCTAATCATGGGTCATTGCTGTTAAACATTGGCTGCCATGTTTCAACAGTGACTAAGGGAAAAATTCGGTTGATTTGCACCTCCCGTTAGCGCCCTAAGAGGGCGCAAAGCAACTAGCACCCAGGCGCAGCGCCGCTGACGTCTCTTGCAAAATCCAGCGGGAGGTTAGCGGTGACGATAACTGTTAATGCCCCGCGGCGCTGCGCCTCCGCCGATGACATCATCGCCTTGCGCAGCACCCCGCTTGCGCACCGGCCGTGATCTTCAGGTAACGCCCCCTGACTTACTGCCGGACGCTATGTCTGACAAGATCAGGAGGGCCTACCTGCGGCCGGGGCCGCGCAAATTAAAGGGAAGGTGCCGGGCAGCCATTTTTGTTGCTGGCCGCCTGCCTGCACCTGCCCCCTCTGCCATCCCCAGCCTCCTGTGAAGCTCTCCCGCGGGGTGCCGGCTGTGCTCCGTGAGCCCGACACTTTACTTGAGTGCCGGGCTTTTTTGCCGGCACTCCGATCCCTGGTGGGCGAGCTGGGCCCTGGTCGTGCTGCGCCAGACCCCTGCCCTTTAATAAGGGGAGGAAGGCCTGCAATACCGCGGCGCGATGTGCTGCAGCACCATAGAGGGGCGTGACCCAATTTTGCCCCAAGTACTTCATTGTGATGCGCTTTGGGAAATCATAATGTTGTGAAAGATGCAAGATTTATCACTTTCTCCCTCTCTCTCTCTTTTTGCTCAACAATTGTCACATCTTTTCATCTTTCTGTTGTACCCAATCAATAAGGTAAAGGAAGTAAAAGTTAGCAGAGATTCCTAATGACATTTAAATATTAGATCACTGACCGTTACATTTCTGCTGTTCACAATATTTCTCGCATTGTTCATCTGTCGAGATAAAAAGAAACAGCTGTAAATGTTGGAAATCTAAAAACAATCTTTGTTTTTGTCAGGTCCTCCCTTTTTTAGTTCTCATGAAGGGTCCCATAATGTTAAGCATTATTTCCTCTTTTCAGATGCTCATGCACCTGCTGTGAACTGACAGCATTTGCTGCTTTTATTTCAGTTACATATTTTCAAACCATTGCTGGGTGTTTAAAAGGCCGTGACTTTCTGTTTCTCACAGTTTTACTAAACTATAGAAGGTGAAAGTTATGAGAAAATTATCAACATTCAGCTGAACATGTCTTGCTTCTGGCAGCATTACTACCAACTTGCATTATGATGCAAGTATGCATACAAACAGAAGCAGCTCCATGTTAATTCCAGGCTTGCCTGCCCTGTGTGTGTCATGACTCAATGTGCAATTGCGTCAAGACATTTGGGCCCCAAAATTCAGCACCTTAACGCCGACTGCTAAGGCCGGTTTCAGAGAAAAAATGGTGGACGTCTCCCTTCCGTCCACTTCTGGCACAGCTTGGTCGGCATCCTGGCGAGGGTGATAGCGCGGGCGGGACATGTGTGCGCCGGCAGTGTTCAGAGTAGGCAGATCGTGACGCTGATTTGTCACAAGTCCTGCCATTTTGGACATCGCCATACTAAAGAACGCCCTTTCCTAAATACGCACAGCTGAATGTATGTTCAGCTACATGACAGACCCCCCACCAGTGTGATTTTAAGGGATACATCCAACTTGCAGGTAAGTTGATTTTTTCTCTTGTACTGGTTCTTGCAGAGTTTATATCAATACTGGCTTGCTGGAAGACATTCCAAAAGTTGTTAAAGTTTGTAGGGTGTGTGGCTGTACATTGGGAAGATGTTGGCTCTTACTGGAAGGCCTCCGGCTACAGCACTTGCTCCTAATCATGGGAGCTCTAGTTGCAGTCCCCCTCGTGCTGCAGCATGACAGGGAGATGGAGCAGAGGCAGCAAAGACAAGCTGCTCACAGAGGGAGGAGGAGGAGGGCTCTCAGCAGGAGGCCTTACCCACCAAAGGTCTTCAGGGAGCACTTCTCCTACCTGCACCTAAGCCAGGGGCAGAATATTCGGAGGCTTCGCTTCACCAAGTTCACACAACTCTGCCACATCTTGAACAAGACCTGCTGCTTCAGAGCAGGGCGACGAGGGCGCTACCAGTGGCCCTCAAGGTGACCGTGGCCTTGAATTTTTTCGCTAGTGGATCCTTCCAGGCTGGAACAGACGAAATAGCTAACATCTCGCAGTTTGATGTCCTTCGCTGCATCTGGGAGGTCACTAAGGCTCTTTACTCCAGGAGAAGGGACACTCATTGTCTTCTCTCTAAACAGAGAGAGTCAGGAGGAGCGTGCAAGTGGCTTTGCCAGGATATCAGGCTTCCCCATGGTGCAGGGCGCCATCGACTGCACACATATGGCTTTGTGGGTGCTGCATATCAATGCTGAGATGTACCGTAACCGAAAAGTGCTACCATTCTCTTAATGTGCAGTTGATGTGCCACCATGACCAGCACATCATGATGGTGACTGTCCACTATCCTGGCAGCAGTCATGATGCCTTCATCCTGCACCAGTCCGCTGTGCCAGCAATCTTCCAGCCACCACATTGAACCTGAGGATGGCTGCTTGGAGACAAGGGCTATCTGCTCTACACCTGGCTGATGACTCCCCTCCGCAATCCCACCACTCGTGGACAGAAATCATATAATGACAGCCATGCTGCCACGAGGAACCTTTTCCAGCAGACCATCGGGGTGCTCAAGCAACGGTATGGCTGCCTTGACCACTTGGGACGCGCTCTCCAGTACTGCCCAGAGTGGGTGCCCCAATTCGTGGTGGTCTGCTTCATCCTCCACAACTTGGCCATCATGAGGGTGCAGCCCTTGTCACCATGGGTTCAGCGACCACCTCAGGAGGAGGAAGAGGAAGAGGCGGAGGAGGAGGAAGGGAGGAGGCAGCCTGCGAATCCCCGTTCCAGACGAGCTGTCTATGAGCGCATCATCAGACTCCAGTTCCCCTGAATGAAATACCAGGGCCTAGAAATTCGCTATCGCCGCGCCAGGTCTTTAGCGCCCGAAATTTAGCGCTCGCCCGGATTCCCGTAGCGCCCGCCTGAAATTCAGTTGCGGCGCCCCAAGACGGAGGCGGGCGCTATTGCAGGGTTTGGCCGCCTCGCTTGGGGCGCTGAAAGTCAGTTTCAGGCGTCCAGCTGCCGCTGCGCCACCCGATGCGGTGCGGCAGGCTGGGGTACTGCAGGCCTCCTCCTTCTCTTAAGGAGGAGCTGCCTACAGCCGTGAGATCGCCGCTGGATTCCCCTGGCAAATGAGCCCGGCACCACGGAGAAGTGCCGGGCTCGCGGGGGTCAGACACCAATGCCGCGGGGGGGTGGTGTGGGAGTCCGGGGAGGAAGGAGCGGCCAATCGGCTGCCGGGAAAGCGGCCAGCCGCCCCTCCACCTTTATGTGCCGGCCTCTCGGAGCTGCAAGGCCCCATTTTTCAAACGCTGTTTGCGGCCGCTACGGGCGAGGCGGCCGCAACTGAATTTGGCAGTCAGCATGGATTCGCATTGTAACCGGGGCGCTGCGCACACCGATGATGTCATCGGTGCCGGCGCAGCGCTACTGGCTAACGCCGATTTTATGGACCAACTGAATTTCGGCCACTAAAAAACTTCCGGCGCAAACCACTCTTTAGCCAAAAAGTGGGCGCAAACGCGACTGAATTTCTCGGCCCAGATCCCAATCGCTCAACACTTCCCAACCTTACCGCCCTCTGTCACGGAACATCACAGCGTCCTCTTAGGTACAATACTGAAATGAAAGCTGCACAAAACAAACAGTCCAAACATAATTTATAAATGATCCAATATTACACTACAAAGTCAACTAATCACCCTTGTGCATTCCCTTAGTGTCTGTCTTTTGTGTTCCTTTGCCTATTCTAGTACTCCTACGCAGTGCTACCCCAGTGGCTGCAGCATTGCTGGTGGAAGTCTGCTGACTTTCCATAGGGGACACTGCAAATGGCCTTGAAGGATGACCTTGAGCAGCTCTGGGCCTAGAAGGCCCACCTGTAGGCTGCACCACCTCGGCATGGACAGCAGCGGTCTGGACTGGCTGGCTGACAGGCAACAGAAAGGGCACTGGTAGAGTGGCAGTGGTAGAAGTACGAATGCTGTCATCTGAGAGAGGACAGCAGGTTCGCACTCCACGGCACCACTGCCACTCCCCCAGGGCAGCGCCTCCGCATTCCTAGCCATTTGTTGAAGGACAGATTGCTGGAGTGCTGTGAGACCCTGCAAGCCCCTTTCCACACTTGTAAACCCAGCTGCAATGGCAGCAGTCTGAGCATGTGTGGCAGCAAGCTGAGCCTGCATGACAGAAGCCTGTGTTTCACGACAGTACTGAGACGTTGGATCGCTTCCATTTGTGCTGCAATGGAAGCTGCAACATTGCCCATCACACCCAGCATCATGGTTGGGTCCACAAGTGCTTTAATGGAGTTGCCCATCACTTCCATCCTGGATATCATGGGCTCCAAGCTCTATGCAAAACCCCGTGCATTGTTGGAGCCAGACTCCTCCATGCTCCTTGACAGTGACAAGAGGCTCTCTGGCAGGCAAGCTATTGCACCAAGCATCTTTGTGTGCATGCCCATTACCCTTCTTCTGAAGGCCGCTCCTTCGAAGTCCTCATCTGAGTCCTTTGCAGCACAACATGTGTGTGACCTCGTCCTCCAGGGAGCTATCACCTGCACTAGCTTTCCCCTTGGCCTGGCTGCAGCCCACTTGTGCCCGGTGACTCATCACATGCAGATCCTGCCTCTATAATATTGTGGCGGAGCCACTAAAGGACTCAGATCGTTTGTATATAAATCCCTTTAACAACATGTTAGCTACAGCCTGAGTCTGTATCTTTATTTATACTGTTTACTTGTACAGAGCGTGATTACTTTAACAGCGCGGGTAAACGCAATGACATCACGCCGTTCCTCACGTGATCTCCCACTGGCGGGAAGAACGTGATGACGTCATGACGTCAACCACGGGACTGCCCGAGCAGTCCTCGTGGAGCCTCCGAACTGAGCAGACCTACACTCGATGTTCTCCTGTAGTTACTTGTTTAAACCTGTTAGTTTCCATTAAACTTCATTTTGTTTGATCGCCTGAGTGGACCTCAGTCTTTGGATAGGAACTACACATTCCTACATTGGTGACCCCGACTTTTGCGAATGGTTTTTGCAGAAGATGCTCAACATGGAAACGAACGCCGTTACCTTGAAGCTACTGCAGTTCTGGGAGCAACAACCAGCCACGTGGTTCATCCAGGCTGAAGCCCAGTTTGCCATCAGGGACATCATTGCGGATCAGACCCGTTATTATTACGTGGTCTCCGCCCTCGACAGTGCCACAGCCTCACGGATCATCAGCCTACTTGGTAGTCCGCCTACTGATCGCAAGTATGACACGTTAAAGGCGCGGTTGCCACAGGTCTTCGGGCTCCCGAAGTCGGAGCGCGCCCACCGGCTGCTCGCTATGCCCAGCCTCGGGGACTCCAAGCCGTCCGAGCTCATGAGCCAAATGCTCATGCTCCTCAGTTCCGAACCGGAATGCTTCCTCTTCAGGGAGCTATTCCTCAGCCAACTACCGGAGCAAGTTCAGGCTGCCCTAGCCAGGTCCGAAGTCACAGATTGCGTGGAGCTTGCTGCCGAAGTGGACAAGATTTTCGCGGTGACACAGAAGCACTGCGCTGCCACGAGGCGCCCATCCCCCACAGACGCTGCTCCAGCTCCTCAATCAGCGGGGTTGTACTTCTACCTCGCCTGTTTTGGCGTGAAAGCAAGATGCTGCCGCCCTCCCTGCAGCTTTTCGCTCAAAAATAAAAAACATCTACAGCAACCCTGGCGAAAGAGGACCGGGTCTAACGAGCGCCCCGCGGCTGCGATGGCCATCAGAGTTTCGGGAAAGCTTCTCTTTATCACCGACTCCCTATCTGGTCGACGTTTCCTTTGCGACACCGGGGCGCAGTGTAGCATCCTACCTGCGTCAAATCTCGATATACAAGCTGGGGGCCACAGCCCCTCCCTCGTGGCGGCTAATGGCGCGGACATTCGGACCTTCGGAAGGCGGCGGGTTCAGGTGTGTTTCGGCGGCCAGCGCTTCCACTGGGAATTCATCACAGCCAAAGTCTTGCAGGCCATCCTCGGGGTGGGTTTTTGTGCGCCAACGGCCTCCTGCTCGATGTCAGGCACCGCCGGTTGATCAATGCGGCCACGTTCCACTCCATCCAGTGCCACCGCGGTAACGCCGTGCCGCGCACTGTCTCCTGTGCGTTCCCACCTCCACATGACTTCACTTGCCTCCTCGGAGAGTTCCTAGATCTGACTAGGCCCAATTTCTCCTCCTCGGCCATGAAACATGGTGTAGAACATCACATCACCACTACTGGCCCCCTGGTTTACGCAAGGGCCCGACGACTCGAACCCGGCAAGCTCGTGGCTGCGAAAGCGGAGTTCGACACGATGGAGCGGCTGTGGATTATTCGCCAGTTGAATAGTCCCTGGTCTCCGCCTCTCCACATTGTTCCGAAACCCGGCGGCGGCTGGCGGCCAAGCGACGACTAGCGACGCCTGAACGACGCCACTACTCCCGATCCCGCATATTCAAGATTTCTCAGCCCATTTGGCGGGAAATACTTTTTTTTCAAAAGTCGACCTCGTCCGTGGTTACCACCAGGTCCCCGTGCACCTGCAAGACGTCCTGAAGGCTGCAGCCATCACCCTATTTGGCCTGTTTGAATTTCTGCGGATGCCGTTTGGCTTGAAGAACGCTGCACAGGCTTTCCAGCGCTTGATGGACTCCATGCTTCGGGACCTAAAATTCCTCTTCGTCTACCTCGACAACATCCTCATCGCCAGCCCTAGCAAAGAGGAGCACTTCTGCCATTTGCGCACCCTCTTTACACGCCTCAGTCAACATGGTTTGATTATCAACCCGGCCAAGTGCAAGTTCGGCCTGCAGCGGATTGATTTCTTGGGCCACCGCATCACATCAGACGGCGCAATTCCCTTACAGACGAAGGTCGAGGTGGTTACATCTTTCCCGTGCCCGCAGACCGTCAAGGCCCTACAAGAGTTCCTCGGGATGGTCAATTTTTATCACCGGTTTGTCCCTAAGGCGGCCCTGCTTATGCAGCCCTTGTACGAGGCCCTCAAGGCCAAGTCCTGTAAGGGTCCGATCAGCTGGACGGCCAAGATGGACCGGGCATTCATCGACACCAAAGGCGCCTTGGCCAACGCAACCATGCTGGTGCACCCACTTCCAGGTGCCACCATCGCCCTTACCACTGACGCGTCGGACTACGTAATCGGCGCAGTGCAGGAACAGTGGGTGAATGGGACGTGGCAACCGCTGGCGTTTTTCAGCCGTCAACTACGGCGAAACGAAAGAAAGTACAGCACTTTCGACCAGGAGCTGCTGGCCCTTTTTCTAGCCATCCGCCATTTCCGGTTCTTACTAGAGGGACGTCCGTTCATGGCTTTTGTAGACCACAAGCCACTAACGTTCGCTATGGCCAAGACCGCCGAACCATGGTCAGCTCGGCAACAACGTCACCTGACGTTCATTTCAGAATTCACCACGGACATTCAGCATTTGTCTGGTAAGGACAACCTGGTGGCGGATTGCCTCTCCCGCGCGACTGTTCACGCAGTCCAACTCGGAATCGACTATGCCCTAATGGCTGCGGATCAAGCTCGGACCCAGAGATCCAATCATACAGAACCAGCCCCTCTCTAGCTTCCAAGCGGCTGACGTCAAATTCCATGCCGCAGGCACCACGCTACTTTGCGACACCTCCATGGGAGCTCCCCGCCCTATCGTACCAGTCGCCTGGCGCCGAAAGGTGTTCGACACCATACACGGGTTGTCACATCCTGGCATGAAGGCCTCGCAAAGGCTGATGTCATCAAAATTCGTCTGGAGGGGTATGCACATGGATGTCCGCGACTGGGCCAACACCTGCGTGGTCTGCCAAAAGGCCAAGGTACAGCGTCATGTAAAAGCTCCATTGGCCACTTTCGTTGTTCCGGAGCGTCGGTTCGACCACATGAATGTGGACCTCATGGGGCCGCTTCCACCTAATCAAGGTTTTACACACATCCTCACAATGGTAGACCGCACCACTAGATGGCCAGAGGCAGTTCCTTTGGTTTCCACCACTTCGGCAGACGTAGCCAGAGTTTTCATCTCCTCTTGGGTTGCTCATTTTGGGGTACCGGCGGACATCTCTTCCGATCGTGGACTGCAGTTTTCCTCTGAGCTCTGGAACGCTGTGGCTCAGGGGCTTGGCACCAAACTACATCGCACCACCACCTATCATCCACAGGCAAACGGCCTGTGCGAACGATTCCACAGGTTGCTCAAAGCCGCTCTGCGGGCCAGTCTTCAAGGCGCGGGATGGATGGACAGACTTCCATGGGTCCTTTTAGGTCTTCGTACGGTGCCCAAAGAAGATTTGCAATCGTCCTCGGCGGAACTCATATATGGCCAGCCACTCCGAGTACCAGGGGATTTCATCCTGTCTCCAACAGAGCCATGGTCAGCATCCCAGCAACTCGTCAGCCACCAGGAGGCAGCCAGATGTTTCGCTCCAGTGCCTACGTTGCATCACAGCTTACAGAGCTCCCATGTTCCAGCTGAGCTGAAGAGCGCCGAGTATGTGTTTATCTGCCACGACGCCCATCGGGATCCGCTCAAGCCCCCTTACACTGGTCCCTTCCGCATCATAGAGCTGGGAGACAAAACCTTTTCGGTCGATATTGGAGGTAAACCGGACCACATTTCGGTTGACTGGTTGAAGCCGGAACACTTAGACCTGGACCGCCCAGTCGAGATCGCTCAACCGCCAAAACGTGGCCGACTGCCCACAGTCGCCGTGCCAGATCCACCACAACCACCCGCCAGCTCGTCCACTGCCCATCAGCTTCCACTTCAGGGTTACAGAAGTCGCTCGGACAGGCTTGTCAGGCCTCCTCGCCGTCTCACTTTTGCTGTTAAAGACAATTCTGGGGGGCGCATGTGGCAGAGCCACTAAAGGACTCAGATCGTTTGTATATAATTCCCTTTAACAACATGTTAGCTACAGCCTGAGTCTGTATCTTTATTTATACTGTTTACTTGTACAGAGCGTGATTACTTTAACAGCGCGGGTAAACGCGATGATGTCACGCCGTTCATCATGTGATCCCCCACTGGTGGGAAGAACATGATGACGTCATGACGTCAACCACGGGACCGCCCGAGCAGTCCTTGTGGAGCCTCCGAACTGAGCAGACCTACACTCGATGTTCTCCTGTAGTTACTTGTTTAAACCTGATAGTTTCCATTAAACTTCATTTTGTTTGATCGCTTGAGTGGACCTCAGTCTTTGGATAGGAACTAGACATTCCTACAATACCCTCTAAAGTTCACGCAGAGCCATTTTCTGAGTTGATGCCTGGGAGTGTCAGATGGAGTGATGGTGCCTCTTCTTTCTTCTCCATCACTGTTCTCCTCTACTTATTGCTGCACAGGCTGGGCTGCTGGCAGTTCTTGGGTATCTGAAAGGAGAAAGGCTCAAGTGTTAGGTTGTGGTGAGGGGTGGGGTTAACGTAAGATGTGCATGCTTACACCATCAGCAACTTGTAAGTGAGAAGAGATTGTGCCATGAGGGGGAAGTGGGAGGAGAGAGGAAGGATTAGGTATGAGCATACAGTCATTATTATGCTATCAGCCTCGCCAATCACCACGGCCTCAGTGACCACCCCTCCAATGATCTCCAGCACAATCTCCTCCAGCTGAGCCAGGTTCTGCAGCCGTGATTGCCCCCCTGTCTGTTTGTTCCTGGTTGCGCGGGTTGTGTGCCACCTTGGCCTGCAAGAGAAAGGGAAGTGTGTCATTGAGTGTGGTGCAATGTGTTTGGGAGATGTGCCTGCCATGGTTGAAAAGCTGGCATTGTGTGCAAGGTGTGAGATGTGGGTGTGAGGCTTGCAGCAGTGTTAAGTGTGTGAGGGTGAGGTGAAGCTATGATTGTGATGTATGAGTCATGATTGCTAGAGATTGTTGGTAGGTGAGTGATGGGGACGTGGTACATTGAGCAGTGTGTGAGTCTCATGGTGCAGTTGGTGTGATATGGCATTTGACGATGCATTCACTCACCTTGACTACTCGTGTGAGGTCATTAAACTTCTTCCAGCACTGTATCCATGTCCTTAGGGCAACACTGTTGGCACTGATAGCTTCAGCGATCTCCTCCCACTGCCTTCGTACAGTGTGTCTGGAAGGCCTCCTGGCCCCCTGCAGGTAGAGGCCCTGTCTCCTCCTGTAGACCTCCTGCACCAAGGCCTCCAGTGCTGCATCTGAGAACTGAGGTGCCCTTTCTCTCCCCTGTTGAGACATTGCTCCAGCTCCAGTCACAATGAGGGTACTTCTGTAACAAAGCACCCCCCCTTTAAGAAGTGCAGACACCCTTTCACTCTACAGGCAATCTTTAAATAGAGAGCAGATTCCACACGATATTGGGCCCCCTTGTTGAGCACTGAGGCAACGAGTAGCATGTGTAGCACTGAGCTCAGCGCTACAAACATGGTAATGAGCAGGACGCACGAATTTCACGTGCTGCCTGCACTACTTTCAATGGGTGCGAGCAAATCGCGCATCATGATCCCTGCGCCCTTTTTGAGCCTTATCCAATTTAGCCCCACTGGCGTCCATCCCATGAACTGTCTCCCAACTGGCCCACTTAGAGAGCACAGCCTCAGGGGAGTGATCCAAACTAAGTGGGGGTGGCACACAGGCCGTTTTTTGATGTAATGACTAAGATAAAAGAGTAGAGATTGCAAATGCCCTATGAAAAATTGATAATTTACTTTTCCTAGTCTGCTTTACATTATCATATTTGAACTGTGATAAAAAGAAACAATCATAAAGGCTGGTGTGGTGTCAAGAATGGAAACTCTTCCACTTTCAGACAAACTACTCACCACCCCGTCGGTATTGTCTTTGCGACACATATCCACTTTCCAGAGCAAAGAATACACCAGAAGCGCAACCTCTGTGTGACTGAGGCTGTGGCCTTGAAATTCCATGCGGGGTTCTCCTAATCTCCAGTCTTAACTTTCGTGCGAGAGCAGCAGCATCCCCAGAGAACGGCATAAATGGCTGAAAATGTCAGATTACGCCATTCTCTGGGGTTCTGCTGGTCTCCTGCTGAAGTTATGGCAGATCGAGTGAAACCGTGTGGAATATCCACATCTGTGTCTGTGTCCCAGCTTTCTTCTCTGAGTTTTCAGCCATCTCTTCTGCGGCCTTGTTTCACATTGCTGGACAATGCCTGGCACCTGACATAAGAATGAACTTGCATTTATACAACACTTTTACAACCCCAGGGCCTCCCAAAGCATTTCACTGCCAATGAAGTACTTTTGAAGTTAGCCACTGTTGTAATGTGGGGAAATGCAGCAGTCAATTTGCACACAGCAATGATATAAAGGACCAGATCATTGGATTTCATTGATGTTGGATGAGGGATAAATATTGACCAAGACACCAGCAGAACTCCCCTGCTCTTCTTCAAATATTACCATTGAGTCTTTTACATCCACTGCTAGGGAAGATAGAGCCTCATTCTAAAATATCATGTGAAAGACGGCACCTCCAACAGTGCAGCAGTGAAGTGCCAGCCTAGATTATGTGCTCAAGTCCCTGGAGTGGGGTTTGACCCCATAAACTTCTGACTGAGAGCGGAGAGTGCGACCACTGAGCCAGTGTATATATATGTATATATATCCTCAGTGAGCACTGGCTCTTCACTTAAACTTAGCTCCCAAAGCGAGAATATCAATGCTAATTTGATCCTGTGAGAGACAACATCATTTATGTCCGAGGCCGGGACCCAGGAGCGAGAACGAGCCCAGCAGCGAGGTCAAGGCCCAGGAGTGGTGCAGCGTGGACCAACAGCGGGGTCGGGGCCCAGGGAAAGTGCGGCACAGGCCAACAGCGAGGTCGGGAGGACCACAATGCATCCTACGAAACCCAAGCAGAGAGGACCTGTGGGAAGGAGGGAGGAGGACAGTAGCAGTATGTTTGTGTGTGTGTGCTAGGCCGTTGTAGCAGAGCCTGGTCTCCAATCGTCTTGGATCCCCTTGCCATTGGACCAAGACCTTGCTCTGTCAAGCCCATGTGGTAGCTGGTGTGCAACGGCCACCCCACGTTAAAAGAATTCACGCACAGGCATCTTCCACCCTTTAAAATGAAGTTCGGGACCTGGAATGTCAGGACCCTCATGGACAACCCCAACAGTGACAGACCGGAACGCCGTACTGCTATCGTTGCCTGGGAGCTCAGATGCTTCGACATTGACATCGCCGCCCTAAGTGAGACCCGGCGGGCAGGGGAAGGCCAGCTCAAGGAGCAAGGCGGTGGTTACACCTTCTTCTGGAAAGGCAAACCCGAAGAAGAACGCCGCCTCCATGGGGTAGGCTTCGCCATAAAAAATGAGCTGGTCGGGCGTCTCAGAGACTCCCCTAGTGGTATAAACGAGCGCCTCATGACTCTTCGACTCACCCTAGCCCGAAACCAGTGCACTACGGTCATCAGTGCTTACACCCCAACACTGGAAGCCACAGACGAGACCAAAGAGGAATTCTAATCCAGCCTCGAACAATCCCTGTCCCGAGTCCCAACGGGCGACAAGCTGATCCTCCTTGGCGACTTCAACGTCAGAGTTGGAAAGGACACAGACCTCTGGAGAGGTGTGATCGGCAGAGAGGGGGTAGGGAAAGCCAATTCCAACAGTACCCTCCTCCTGTCGAAATGCTTAGAATATGGCCTCGTCATAACCAACACCTTGTTCCGTCAGAGAGACAAGTACAAGACTTCATGGCAGCACCCTCGTTCCAAGCACTGGCATCTGCTGGACTACGTCATCATCCGAGCGAGGGACTGCAAGGACGTCCGCATCACCTGCGCCATGACAGGAGCTGATGACTGCTGGACAGACCACCGCCTAATCCGCTCTGTCATCTCCATCAATGTAGCCCCAAAACAGTGGCGGCAACAGAAACAATGCCACAGGAAAATTAACGCTGGAGCACTCAAAGACCCCGCTAAGAAAGCCCTATTCAGCCTGCGCCTCACAAACAACCTGACGACTCCCAGTGATGCAGAGACACAGAGTGCCCACAGCGTCTGGTCTGCACTCAAGGCCTCCATAATCAGCACCTGTGAAGAGACGCTCGGTCACTCAACCAGGAAACACCAAGACTGGTTCAGCGAGAATGACCAGGCGATCCAGGAGCTAATAAGCCGCAAGCGCAAGGCATTTCTGATCTGGAAACAGCAACAGAACTCGAGAGCAAGAAAGCAGCTCTACAGAAGCCTAAAGGCCGAGGTCCAACAAAAAACTCGCGACCTAAAGAACAGATGGTGGGTGGAGAAAGTGCAGGAGATCCAAAAGCTAGCTGACAACCACGACGTGCGTGGATTCTTTAGTGCAGTCAAGACCATCTATGGCCCAAGCACCCAAGGCCCTTCCCCACTGCGAGCCAAGAATGGAGAGGTACTCAACAAGGACAGGGAAGCAGTCAGTGCCCGCTGGAAGGAGCACTTTGAAGATCTCCTTAACCACGACTCTGTCTTCGACACGAGTGTCCTCAACTCCATCCCACAGCATGCTACCCGCCACCATCTCAGCACAACCCCAGCCCGTCATGAGGTTGAAAAAGCCATCCGACAACTGAAGAACAACAAGGCCTCAGGAGCAGATGGAATCCCCGCTGAGGCACTAAAGCATGGCGGAGAAGCACTACTGGCGTGAATTCATGAACTCATTTCTCTTATCTGGAAGGAGGAGAGCATGCCAGGAGATCTCAGAGATGCCGTAATTGTGACCATCTTCAAGAAAGGTGACAAGTCCCATTGCGGTAATTACAGAGGAGTTTCCCTGCTATCTGCCACAGGGAAAGTCATCGCAAGAATCCTCCTCAATCGCCTTCTCCCAGTGGCCGAAGAGCTCCTCCCAGAGTCGCAATGTGGATTCTACCCACTAAGGGGCACAATGGACACGATCTTCACAGCACGTCAATTACAAGAGAAATGCAGGGAACAGCACCAACCACTGTACATGGCCTTCTTTGATCTCACAAAGGCCTTCGACACTGTCAACCGTGAGGGATTATGGAGTGTCCTCCTCAAATTCGGCTGCCCTCAAAAGTTTGTCACAATCCTCCGCCTGCTTCACGATGACATGCAAGCCGTGATCCTGACCAACAGTTCCACCACAGACCCAATTCACGTACGAACCGGGGTCAAGCAAGGCTGTGTCATCGCACCAATGCTCTTCTCAATCTTCCTTGCTGCAATGCTCCATCTCACCCTCAGTAAGCTCCCCACTGGAGTGGAGCTAATTTACAGAACAAATGGAAAACTGTTCAACCTCCGTCGCCTCCAGTCCAGATCCAAGGTCGTCCCATCCTCTGTCGTCAAATTACAGTATGCAGACGATGCTTGCGTCTGTGCTCACTCGGAGGTCGAACTCCAAACCATCGAAAACACCTTCACCGAAGCGTACAAGAGCATGGGCCTTACACTAAACATCCGTAAGACAAAGGTCCTCTACCAACCTGTCCCCGCCACACAGTGCTGCCCCCTGATTATCAAAATCCACGACAAGGCCTTGGACAACGTGGACCACTTTCCATACCTCGGGAGCCTACTGTCAACAAGGGCAGACATCGACGACGAAGTCCAACACCGCCTTCAGTGTGCCAGTGCAGTCTTCGGTCACCTGAGGAAGAGAGTGTTTGAAGACCAGGACCTCAAACCCAGCACTAAGCTCATGGTCTACAGGGCAGCAGTGATACCTGCCCTGCTGTATGCCTCAGAGACATGGACCATGTACAGCAGGCACCTCAAAGCACTGGAGAGGTACCACTAACGCTGCCTCCGCAAGATCCTGCAAATCCATTGGCAGGATAGGCGCACCAACGTCAGTGTTCTTGCTCAGGCCAACATCCCCAGCATCGAAGCTCTGACCACGCTCAATCAGCTCCGATGGACGGGTCACATTGTCCGCATGCCCGATACGAGACTCTCAAAACAAGCGCTCTACTCGGAGCTCCGGCACGGCAAGAGAGCCCCAGGTGGGCAGTGTACGGATAACCATAGCTGTCGTAAAGACAGCGGGGTTTGATTGACAGCTGGTTGACGGCTGATGTCATATCCGGGGGTGGGGTCCAACGCCATCTTGGCCATGCTTGAGGTACTGTACTAGGAGACACAGAGTCAGGACTGAATAAATGGCACTCCACTACAACTGCTTGGGAGACTCGTAATTACGTTATTAAGATAACATTACATGGTACCAGGATTTATAGAACTCACAATAAGGACATACTACAACAATGGAAGGAATAAAACCTCCGGCTAGCCTACAACTAGAAGGAAATGTGGATGAAAATTGGCGTGTCTTCAAGCAACGCTTTCTTCTCTACCTCACAGCGATTGACGCTTCGACTAGCTCTGGAACACATAAAGTAGCTTTGTTGCTAACAGTGGCTGGCTCGCAGACAATCGAGCTGTTTAATACATTTACGTTTGCAGCCAAAGATGATAAAAATGATCTGGACAAGGTGATAGAACGGTTCGACGAATACTGCACTCCAAAAAAGAATGAAACGTCTGAGAGATTCGTGTTTCGCTCCTGCGTGCAAAAGCAAGGAGAATCCTTCGATGTTTTTTTGACGGACTTGAAAATAAAAGCACAAACATGCAACTTTAGGGACCTGAAGGAATTGATGATATGCGATCAAGTCGTTTTTGGAATACTCGACAAGAAGGTGAGGGAGAGAATGCTTAGAGACAATTACCTAAATTTGGATGCAGCAGTGAAAATATGTCATGCTAGTGAACTCTCAGCCATGCACATGAAAACTTTCGAAGGGAGCAGCACAGCAGCGGGCGGGAGCGCCCTGGGGCTGAAAAACCTGCCGGAGGATGTGGTACACAAAAGGGACACAAGAGGGCCCACGGAGTTCAAGACGATGACGCCTTACGAATGCAGACGGCGTGGTAATAAACATGTAGCCAGACAGTGTCCTGCTTATGGGAAGAACTGTGCAAAATGTAAAGGCAGGAATCACTTTGCCAAGATGTGTTTTTGGGAAGAGAAAACTAAAGGTAAAAAGACAGTGCATGCTATTGAGACTGAAGAGACAGGAGCAGAGAATTTGTTTGTTGGAATGGTGCAAAATGAGTCAAAACAGGGCAAAAATGCTAATGAAGTGCACTCTGTAGGACCAGAGACTGAAGTTTGGATAGCTCCCTTGCTGGTAAATGGCACCATTGTTCCCTTTAAGCTAGATACAGGTGCTAAGGCAAACCTCATAAGTTGGAGTGATGCACGGAATCTCAAAGTGCGACCTAAAATACTGAACAAGACAGTGTCTTTGAAGGCATACAATGGACAAAGCATTGAAACAAAAGGAACGTGTAGGCTGAATGTTAAGGTAAGAAATCACATTCACCCTTTGACCTTTGTTATAGTGCCTGAAGGACATGAGTCACTGTTGGGGGATAAGGCCTGTGTGGATTTGGGCTTGGTAAAACGAGTCTATACTATCAATGAGCTGAACTGTGTGCAGAGTGCCCCCCAAGATAGTACAAATCTGACTCAAGAGACTATAGCACACAAATATGCAGATGTATTTCAGGGTTTCGGAGCACTGCCCTTTACATACTCCATCAAACTGAGAGAGGATGCACAACCTGTGATTCACGCACCCAGGAGAGTTCCAGTGGCTCTCCGTGAAAAACTGAGGAAAGAGCTAGACTGCATGGAGGGACTAGCTGTCATAAAGAAGATTGAGGAACCGACTGACTGAGTAAATTCCATGGTCTGCGTCAATTCAAAGAAAACTGATAAATTGCGTGTCTGCATGGATCCCAAGGACCTTAACGCCAATATCAAAAGAGAGCACTACCAAATTCCAAAGAGAGAGGAAATAGTCAGCGAAATGACAGAAGCGAAAGTCTTCTCCAAGATGGATGCCTCGCATGGTTTCTGGCAGTTGAAACTTGATGAAGAAAGTGCTAAGCTGTGCACTTTTAACACCCCGTTTGGTCGATACTCCTACCAGCGTCTGCCCTTTGGTATTAGCTCCGCCCCAGAAATCTTTCACAGAGCAATGGAGCAAATCATCGAGGGCCTGGAGGGAGTGCGGGTGTACGTGGATGATCTGGTAGTATGGGGCTCCACTCGGGGAGCACGACACCAGACTGGAGAAAACACTTCAGAGAATACAGCAGTATGGACTCAAACTAAATAAAGACAAATGTCAGTTCGGTGTCAATGAAATCACATTCCTCAGAGACAAGATCTCTGCAGAGGGGATTCAGCCAGACAAGTCAAAGCTAAAGGCTATACATGACATGGAGAAACCAAAGGACAAGAAAGGGGTTCAGCGGGCCCTTGGCATGGTTAACTACCGAGGAAAATTCATTCCAAATCTAGCAATGAAAACTGTTCATCTGAGAAAACTGCTGCACCAAGAGACAGAGTTCCAATGGGGACATGAACATGAGAGAGAATGGAAGGGGCTGCTACACATTCTAGCAAGTGAACCCCTACTGAAGTTCTTCTGCCCTAAAAAGAGGACGAAAGTGTCCACAGATGCATCTAAGAATGGATTAGGGGCTGTCCTTCTACAGGAAGATGAAGGAGAATGGCGACCAGTGGCGTATGCGTCACGCTCCATGACGGCTACAGAGTGCCGATACACGCAAATCGAGAAGGAGTGCCTTGGCTTGACATTTGGGTGTGAAAAATTTCATACCTACATCTATGGTCTTCCCAAGGTTATCCTAGAAACGGACCATAAGCCACTGCTAGGGATCGCAAAGAAGAATCTGTGTGACATGTCACCACGGATACAACGCCTAATGATGAAACTTCAACATTACGATTTTGAGCTAACATATGTGCCAGGGACACAAATGTTAATTGCAGACACACTATCCAGGGCTGCGCCTTATGCCACACAAAACAGTGAATCAGAAGAGGATGTGGCTCTTCATGTGGATATGGTCTACGCAGCATTGCCCGCCACACAGGAACAACTATCAGTGATAGTCACAGAGACATCAAAGGACCCAGTCCTGAGTAAAGTAATGAGAAATCTTCAAGAGGGCTGGAAGAAAGGGTCATGTAAACAATATTATCACATTCAGTCTGAGCTCTCTGTGGTCAATGGACTACTGCTTATGTGTGACAGGATAGTAGTGCCCACCTCTATGCGACGAGAAATGCTCAACAGGATACATGAAGGGCACCTGGGTGCAGAAAAGTCAAAAAGGAGAGCACGTGAGGCACTCTACTGGCCAAACATGAACTCTGATATTGACCAGTTGATCAGCGAGTGTGCTACATGTCAGGAGTATCACTACAAGCAAACAAAAGAGCCCCTCATTACCACAGAGCTCCCATCACAACCTTGGGAAAAGGTCGGAACTGATATATTTCACTATGAAGGAAAAGACTATTTGTTAGTTATTGATTATTATTCCAATTATCCGGAGATGGCTCTCTTGTCCAGTACCACATCAAGAGCTGTGATAACTCACCTGAAGTCAATCTTTGCCAGGCAGGACATCCCTCTAACCCTGGTCTCTGATAATGGCCCTCCCTATGCAAGTCATGAGTTTCAGTCATTTGCTTCAGAGTATGAGTTTAATCATGTAACCTCCAGTCTGCTCTATCCTCAGGCTAATGGAAAAGCGGAGAAGGGGGTACAGATTGTGAAAAGACTATTAAAGAAAGCAGCACACAGCAACACTGACCCATATCTGGCCCTGATGTCGTACAGGGCGGGCCCACTAGCAAGTGGCAAGTCTCCAGCTGAGCTCTTACTGGGTCGGAAAATCTGTACACGACTTCCCAGTTATGTCACACCGGACCACAGAGATGAGGTGTGGGCAGACAAGGCTCGGAAACTACAACAGAAACAAAAAACACTTCATGACCGCACAGCCACTACACTAGTGTCTCTACAGGAGAAGGATATAGTTCGCATTGAAGGGCCTGAGTCATGGCCTAAAAGAGCCACTGTTCTACAACAGGTCGCCCCCAGGTCATACAGTGCCATGACAGAGAACGGCAATGTGTTTCGCAGAAACAGGAGGCACCTACTGAAAACCACAGAGACCATTCAGCCTCAGGAGGACAGAGAGGAGGGAAATGCCACAAAGAGACGAGATGAGGGAAATGCCACAAAGTGACGAAGGACACAGTAGTGATAATGTGACAAGGGACCTGTGTGGTACAGACATGAACTTAAGGGATACAACTGGGGTGGTTCAGCAAACACCCGTTCAGCCACGCAGGTCACAGTGCACCAGAAAGCCTGTAGTTAAACTTGACCTGTAGACAGGGATTGATAAGACTGTAAACAGTTAATGGACTCCTGGGTGTGGGTAAGGTTTATACCTACCTGCAATTAGTTCAATGGTGTAGTTACACTGACTGTTTCTATATGATGTTAACAAGGGTTCTATGTGTTATGTTATGTTATGTTGTTACTGTGTTATGTCTTCATTGAAGGGGGAAGATGTACGGATAACAGTAGCTATCATAAAGACAGCGGGGTTTGATTGACAGCTGGTTGACGGCTGATGTCATATCCGGGGGCGGGATCCGACGCCATCTTGGCCATGCTTGAGGTACTGTACTAGGAGACACAGAGTCAGGACTGAATAAATGGCACTCCACTACAACTGCTTGGGAGACTTGTAATTACGTTATTAAGATAACATTACAGGCAGAGGAAACGCTTCAAGGACACCCTCAAAGCCTCCTTGAAAAAGTGCAACATCCCCACCGACACCTGGGAATCCCTGGCCCAAGACCGCACAAAGTGGAGGAGAAGCATCCGGGAAGGTGCCGAACACCTCGAGTCTCTTCGCCGGGAGCAAGCGGAAGCCAAGGGAAAGCAGCGCAAGGAGTGCACGTCAACCCAAGCACCCCACCCACCCGCCCCTTCAACCACCGTCTGCCCCACCTGTGACAGAGACTGTAGGTCCCGCATTGGACTAATCAGCCACCTGCGAGCTCATTTTTAATGTGGAAGCAAGTCATCCTCGGTTCCGAGGGACTGCCGAAGAAGAAGAGAAGATTTATTTAAATAACCAATTTTGATGAAAAGTCATCGACCTGAAACGTTAACTCTGTTTCTTTCTCCAAAGATGCTGCCTGAGCTGCTGAGTATTTCCAGCATTTTCTGTTTATATTTCAGATTTCCAGCATCCCCAGTATTTTGCTTTTTTATAGTGATTTATTGAATGGCTTTGCAGGCTTTCTTACCTTTCTTGTTATTTTTCTCAAACTTAGTCTATCCTGTATCCCCATTTCCTTGATTTCCCTCAACATTGAATCCATTGCCTGGCAACCCTGTCCTTGTTGCACCAAACTCCAGTTCCAAACTGTGATAATTCGCATAGATTAACACTAGCCCGGTACTATCACTGACGTCTTAGCTCACTGACGAGTCTAGTGGTATCCTCTAAAATCCAGAAATATTACTGGCCTCTGTCAGGTTCTGCTCCTTCCTATCTCAAGCCTGAATCATTTGATTCAAGAAGTCAGCCTTTATTCAGTCAGAGCAATCTTACCTCTGAATCAGAAGTTTGTGGATTCAAGCCTCACTCCAAAGACCTCAGCAAGCAGACCCGGCTGAAATTCAGTGCCATACTGAGGGAATGATGCAGGTGCTATCTTTCATATGAAAAGATCCTGTCCACACTCGCAGGTGGACATGTGAGATCTGGTGAATTTACTTGCGGATGAGCAATGGAGTTGTCCTGGCTAACATTTATTCCCTCATCCAACATCATTAAACCGATGTTCTAATCATTTGAAGTAATTGATAATCATGGGTCATTCCTGTTAAACACTGGCTGCCATGTTTCCCTATACTACAACAGTGACTATACTTCAAAAGTACTTCATTGACTGTGATGCACTTTGGGACATCCTGAGGTGGTGAACGCTACTTTGTAAATGAAGCATTGCTCTCTCTCTCTCGCTCTCTGTCTCTCCCTTTTTTTCCTCAACAATTGTCACAACTTTTCATCTTTCTGTTGTATCAGGCCAATAAGGTAAAGGAACTAAAAGTAAGCAGAGATTCCTAATGACATTGAAAAATGAGATCACTGACCGTTGCATTTCTGATGTATACAATATTTCTTGCATTGTTCATCTGTAGAGATAAAAAGAAACAGCTGTAAATGTTGGAAATCTGAAGTAAACTTTTTTTGGGTCAGGCCCTCCCTTTTTTAGTTCTCATGAAGGGTCCCGTTGTGGCGGAGCCACCAAAGGACTCAGATCATTTGTACATAATTCCTTTAACAACATGTTAGCTACAGTCTGAGTCTGTATCTTTATTTATGCTGTTTAACTGTACAGAGTGTGGTTGCTTTAACAGCGCGGCTAAAATGTGATGATGTCACGCCGTTCATCACGTGATCCCCCACTGGCGGGAAAACGTGATGACGTCATGACGTCAGCCACAGGACTGCAGGGGCAGTCCTCGTGGAGCCTCCAGAGAGAGCAGACCTACATTCGGTGTTATCCTGCAGTTTCTTGTTAAAGCCTGTTTGTTTCATTAAAGTTCATTTTGTTTGATCGCCTGAGTAGAACTCAGTCTTTTAGTTAGGAACCCATGTTCCTACACCGTAATGTTAAGCAATATTTCCTCCTTTCAGATGCTCATGCACCTGCTGTGAACTGACAGCATTTGCTGCCTTTATTTCAGTTGCATATTTTCAATCCATTGCTGCATATTTAAAAGATCATGACTTTCTGTTTCTCACAGTTTTTCTAAACAGCAGAAGGCGAAGGTTATGAGCAAATTATCAACGTTCAGCTGAACATGTCTTGCTTCTGGCAGCATTACTACCAACTTGCATTATGATACAAGTATGCAGACAAACAGAAGCAGCTTCACATTAATTCCATATTTCCCAGCCTCTGCGTGTCATGGCTCAATGTGCAATTGGTTTAAGACATCTGGTGTCCATCCCATGAAGTGTCTCCCAACTGGCCCAGAGAGAGAGGAGAGCCTCAGAGGAGTGATCCAAACAATATCGGGGTGGCATGCAGAGATTGCAAATGGCATATGAGAAAATAAACAATCACTTTGGCTATTCTGCTTTCCGTTGTTACATTTGCATTCTGATTTATCTGTAGAGAGGAAAAGAAACATTCATATATGTTCGGGAGATGTTGGAGTGGAAACTAGTGGTATCGCACACGTGTCACTGTTGGGGCTGGTTTTATTTTAAATTTCTATAAATGACTCAAAAGTAAGCATATTTCCAAAGTTTCAGATGACGCCAAGGTGGGGGCAGTGGCCAAAGATGGTAACCAATGTGTAAAAATCCAAAGCGATCTGGACAGGGTGGGTCAATGGCAGAGAGGTGTCAGATAGTGTTCAACACAGATCAGTATAAAGCTTTGAGATCAGTTCAATGAAACAAGAAAGTCGATTACATATTAAATGGCAGCATGGTTGAGGTAACAATGCAGGGAAGGGTCTTGTGGATTGGTTGTGAAAATTGTCAGATCACAGCTGTTCACAGGTGGTTAAGAAAGCTAAAAGTGTATATCTAAGGATGTGACTAATAAGTACGTGATTTTGTTTAATAATCTCATCCTCATGTTCAAAACCTTTCATAGCATCACCCCATCTTTTTTCTGTAACGTTCTCCAGCTCTACAATACTCCTAGAATTCTGTGTTCCTCTGACTCTGACCTCTTGTGCATCTTTCACTCTCTTTACCTGCCATTGGCGGACGTGGGTTCAGCCGTCTACGTCTTAAGCTCTGGAATTCCCTCTGTATACCTCTTCTATGCTCCACCTCTTTCTCCTTCTTTAAGACCCACCATAAAATTCACCTCTTTGAACAAAGGGCAAAGAGGAAACTCTTGCTGGGTGGATAGGTTGCAAATAATGGTCAGATCGCAGGTGTTGACAGGCGCTGAAGAAAGTGATGGATGTATAGCTAAGGGTGTGACTTAAGTCTAGGCAGATTATGTTATAGTTGTAGCTGGTCTTGGTGAAGCTACATTTGGAAAACTGTGTTCAGTTTTGTAATCGCTATTACAGAAATGATGTCACATTATTGGAGGGGATCCAAAGGAGAGCTTAAAGCAAATATTGCCTATCCTCAGACAACAACAACAACAACTTTCATTTATATAGCATTTTTAACATAGTAAAATGTCCCAAGATGCTTCACAGGAACGTAAGCAGAAAAAAATTGACACCAAGCCACATAAAGAGATATTAAGATAGGTGACCAAAAGCTTGGTCACAGAGGTAGGTTTTAAAGAGCGTCTTAAAGGAGGTGAGAGAGGTTCAGAGCTGGAGCGGTTGAGGGGGGGAATTCCAGAGCTTAGGGCCTAGGCACCTGAAGGCACAGCTGCCAATGGTGGAGCAAATGAAATCAGAGATGCGCAAGAGCCAAAGTTGGAGGGGTGCAGAGATCTCAGAGTTGTAGTGCTGGAGGAGGTTACAGAGATAGGGAGGGTCATGGAGAGATTTGAACACAAAGATCATAATTTTAAAAATAAGGCGTTGCCAGGTTTGGTGCCAATGTAGGTCAGCAAGCACAGGGTGATGGACTTATTGCGAGTTAAGATACGGGCAGCAGAGTTTTGAATCAGTTAAAGTTTATGGAGGGTACCAGGTGGAAAGCCGGCTAGGAGTGCATTGGATTAGTTGAGTCTGGAGGTAACATAGCTGTGGATGAGGGTTTGAGCAACAGATAGGCTGAGGAAGGGGGATAAGATGGGTGATTTTACGGAGGTGGAATTAGGCAGTCTTAGTGATCAGCTCAGGGTCAAATAGGGTACAGAGGTTGCGAACAGTCTGGTTCAGCCTCAGACAGTGGCTAAGGAGGGGTTGGGCTTGGTTGCTAGAGAACGGAGTTTGGGGTGGGGACCAAAGACAATGGCCGAGATTTTGCTGACCTCGGCAGGTCCGGTGCGGCCGTTGTTGGTGGCAGGTCGCAGACCTGTTGCTGGCTGCATCCCGCTGCCTAAAGTGAATTTACCTCAATGGGGCTTGTTAAGCCCACTCAGCGCGTTTCCCAGTCCAATTAGGTGGAGCGAGTCTGGTGACGTCATTCATGACGCGCCTTGAGCCAGTTTCCTTAAAGGGACCATGGCCACCTTACTTTTGACGTTTGTGCTGTCAGTGTTCTACAGCTTTGAAGTGCTGCAATCACTGACAATCACTGCACAGAAGTGCAGGGTTGCACCCAGGTTCTCCCATGCAGGGAGGTCCAATTACCTTCCGATGGGTGGAAGAGACCTCCCCAGGAGACCAAGACAGCCTGGTTGCACATTGAAGAGGAGGTCACAAGTAGGGATGTCATCAGGAGGACCTAGGTGCATTCTGCAAACCTTTGAATGATCTCATTAGATCAGGAAACGTGAGTACAAAGCCGCACTCACCTTCATCCTGCTGTGCCTCTCATCACATACCCATTACTCTGCCTTCCCTACCCTAACCCTGGACATCCTTACTCATACCAACTTACCTTGCACCTCGACCCATCCCTCTCTCTCTATCTATATTATCACACCCCCATCTCGCTCGGCACCACTCACACTCACCCTCATCCTAGTGCAATCATACCAACTAACAAAACACAAGGGTAGCTACTTGGGTGTTTTATCCAATGTTCATGTAAAGTTTCTGTCAATGTGCTGTCAAACAGTGAAACCTTTATTTACAACACTTTGCGTTCTTGTACAGATTGGTGTGCACTTTTGGAAGTGGCTTAGTGAGTTGCAGTAAATGGTGAGACATAACGGTACTCCCCGCAATGGTGGTTAGTGTGAAAGGAATGGCTTGGACATCGTAGGGATGATTAATGGTGTTGGTGTGGGGTGGTGCCAACCTGGCACATCATGTGGCAGCCAGGGTATACAGCATCAAATGAAATAATTCTAGCCATGCTGAGGCCATCCCTGGCCTCCCGGGCAACAATGTGCTCGGGTGCTGATGCCCTCTGTCCTGTGCAGCATCAGGTGATTGCAGAGAAGCTTGGTATTGTTGTTAGTGCTGCTGGTGTGCCTGGTGCTGCTGGTGTTGGGGCTGATCATGGTCAGATTCTGAAGACCAAGATGAAAAAGTATAAATGGTACCCACGCTGGCGGAATAGATGGCAGGTGAAGTTGAGATGACTGAATCATTCTGTAAATGGTGAGAGAGGTTGTTCCAATGAGGTGACAATGGATGTAGAGTTTGCTCCAAATACTTGTAGCATAAAGCTCAATCTGTGTTCCAAATGGAGTAAGCAACAGCTTCTGCGCTTGGAAAGTGAACAGCTGTGAGGTGGGAGCTTTTATAATACATTTCGAGCTGTCAACTAATCAGTTGATTCAATGGCCATTCAACTCCTGCCTCAGGTTAACAGATGTGGTCCACGAGCAGTGTGGACCCTGTGGGCAAACAGTTCAAGTTAAAAGGTTAGGTTAAAACCATTATTAAGGGTCTGTCAACAAGCCAATAATTGCTTTAATTGGGTCGCCCACCTCTGCGGGTCATGTCCAATCCGAAATCACAGACGCACCATTGGGAAAGGCACATTGCGACAGGATGACAGAGAGTTCGCGACCCACTGTCAAAAAAAAATCAAATTTCCCACCTGACCTGCCATTGATCCTGTCCGCTGAACCCCCGAAAAATTCCGGCTAATGGTTTCGGTCTTCCCAATTTTTAATTGGAGGAAATTTCTGCTCATCCAAAAGTGTGACCAATGACAGGCATTGGAGGGGTCAAGAGAGATGGTGGTGAGGTACAGCTGGATATCGTCAGCGTACGTGTGGAATCTGACTTTATGCTTCTGGATGATGTCACCGACGGGCAGTATGTCGATGATAAATAGCAGGGGCCAATGATAGATCCTTGAGAGATGCCAGAGGTAATGGTGTGGGAGAGGTAAGAGAAGCCATTGCAGGAGATTCTCTGGCTATGACTGGATAGATAGGAATGGAGCCAGGCGAGGGCAGTCCCACCCAGATGGGCAATGGAGGAGAGGTGTTGGAGGAGGATGCGGTGGTCAACCATGTATAAGGCTGCAGGCCAGGTGGAAAAGCATGAGGAGGGTTAGTGTACCACAGTCACAGTCATATAGGATGTCATTTGTGACTTTGATAAGATCCGTGTCAGTGCTGTGTGAGTGGCGGAATACTGAGTGGAAGGGTTCAGACTTTATAGAGAAGAGGAGAATGAGGGGCACTTAATAGAGTTTTTTTATGATTTTCACATATATGCAGAATTTAGATCCCACAAAACTTCTACAGGGTACAGCATTTGAAGGCTATGGGGCACAGATTAAAGTTACTGGTATCAACAAACAATAGGAAGCTTAGGAAACATTATTTTTGTAGAAAAGTAACTGGATGAGTTGCTTAATGAGTACTTTCTTTTAGTATTTATAGAGTCAAGTGAAGCTTGATGAAAAGATAATAGAAGGGCAACCCATAGCTCTATGCATTAATAAGGAAATTATTCATAAGGGCCAGAGGGAGCCTGCATGATGGCCTTCTGGACAGTAAACTGACTGATGTTGCTGGGTTCACCTGTTGCAGCCTGGAATGAGCTGGTGGCTAGAAGTTGAGAGCCACCATTACCTTCACAGCCATAGCTGTGCTGTGTGTGCTGTAGTGTTAGGCGCCAACTTCTGATGCAAGAGGTGACATTGGTCAGTGACTGTGGCCCTGTTGAAGCACAGCCTCCTCATACATTGAGTCTCAGCCATGTTGAGGTTAAACATCCTGTTCCAGAAGACCCAAATGCTGCAAAGCCTCCTTGGCCTTTGCTTCCTTTGCCTAGGGTAACCGTTTTTGCTAAACTGAATCCAGGGTCACACAGGGTGGGAGCATGGCAAAGTAGCCAGGACGGAAAATGTAGGTTGTGCAGCGTAACGAGGCAACATTTTTTTTGCAGCCTATATTTTAACAGTTGCACATATACACCACAAAATGCAAAAAAAATGTGCATATAATTTCTGTGGCTATGACATCATACTATTGAAGTGCATTCAGACACCTGACCCCGCCCCCATGACTGAGGTCACACTGACCCCTCCCCCAGTGAATGAGGTCACACCTGACCCACCCCCCACCCCAGTGACTGCGGTCACACCTGACCGCCCCCGAGACTGAGGTCACAGCTGACCCCTCCCCCCCAGTGACTGAGGTCACACCTGACCCCCCTCCCAGTGACTGAGGTCAAACTGACCCGCCCCCAGTGACTGAGGTCACACCTGACCCCTCCCCCAGTGACTGAGGTCACACCTGACCCCCCCCCCAGTGACTGAGGTCACACCTGACCCCGCCACAGTGACCGAGGTCACACTGACCGCCCTCCAGTGACTGAGGTCACACCTGACCACCCCCCCCCGTGACTGAGGTCACACCTGACCGCCCCCCCAGTGACTGAGGTCACACTGACCGCCCCCCCAGTGACTGAGGTCACACCTCACCCCCCCCCGCAGTGACTGAGGTCACACTGACGCCCCCCCCAGTGACTGAGGTCACACCTGACCCCCCCCCCAAGTGACTGAGTTCACACTGACCCCCCCCCAGTGACTGAGGTCACACCTGACCCCCCCACCCAGTGACTGAGGTCACACCTGACCCCTCCCAGTGACTGAGGTCACACTGACCCCTCCCCCAGTGACTCAGGTCACACCTGAACCCCTCCCCCAGTGACTGAGGTCACACCTGACCCCTCCCCCAGTGACTGAAGTCTCACTGACCCCTCCCCCAGTGACTGAGGTCACACTGACCGCCCCCCCCAAGTGACTGAGGTCACACTGACCCCCCCTAGTGACTGAGGTCACACCTGACCCCCCCCAGTGACTGAGGTCACACCTGACCCCTCCCCCTGTGACTGAGGTCAAACCTGACCCCCCCCCAGTGACTGAGGTCACACCTGACCCCACCCAGTGACTGAGGTCACACTGACCGCCCCCCAGTGACTGAGGTCACACTGACCACCCCCCCCCGCAGTGACTGAGGTCACACCTGACCCCCCCGCCAGTGACTGAGGCCACACCTGACACCCCCCCAGTGACTGAGGTCACAGCTGAACACCCCCTCCAGTGACTGAGGTCACACCTGACCCCCCCGCCCCAGTGACTGAGGTCACACTGACCCCTCCCCGAGTGACTGAGGTCACACTGACACCCCCCCAGTGACTGAGGTCACACTGACCCCTCCCCCAGACCCCCCCCCCCAGTGACTGAGGTCACACTGACCCCTCCCCCAGTGACTGAGGTCAAACCTGACCCCCCCCAAGTGACTGAGGTCACACTGACCCCTCCCCGAGTGACTGAGGTCACACTGACACCCCCCCAGTGACTGAGGTCACACTGACCATCCCCCCCAGTGACTGAGGTCACACTGACTCCTCCCCCAGTGACTGAGGTCACACCTGACTCCCCCAGTGACTGAGGTCACACCTGACCCCTCCCCCAGTGACTGAGGTCTCACTGACCCCTCCCCCAGTGACTGAGGTCACACTGACCGCCCCCCCCCAGTGACTGAGGTCACACTGACCCCCCCTAGTGACTGAGGTCACACCTGACGCCCCCCCCCAGTGACTGAGGTCACACCTGACCCCTCCCCCTGTGACTGAGATCACACCTGACACCCCCCCCAGTGACTGAGGTCACACCTGACGCCCCCCCCCTAGTGACTGAGGTCATACCTGACCCCCCGCCAGTGACTGAGGTCACACCTGAACCCCGCGACCCCAGTGACTGAGGTCATACCTGACCACCCCCCAGTGACTGAGGTCACACTGACCGCCCCCCAGTGACTGAGGTCACACTGACCCCCCCCAAGTGACTGAGGTCACACTGACCCCCCCCCAGTGACTGAGGTCACATCTGACCTCCCCCAGTGACTCAGGTCACACCTGAACCGCTCCCCCAGTGACTGAGGTCACACCTGACCCCTCCCCCAGTGACTGAGGTCTCACTGACCCCTCCCCCAGTGACTGAGGTCACACTGACCCCCCCCCGCAGTGACTGAGGTCACACTGACCCCCCCCCCAGTGACTGAGGTCACACCTGACCCCCCCAGTGACTGAGGTCACACCTGACCCCTCCCCCCAGTGACTGAGGTCACACCTGACCCCCCCCCAGTGACTGAGGTCAAACTGACCCGCCCCCAGTGACTGAGGTCACATCGGACCTCCACCAGTGACTGAGGTCACACCTGAGCCCTCCCCCCAGTGACTGAGGTCACACCTGACACTCCCCCAGTGACTGAGGTCTCACTGACCGCCCCCCCAGTGACTGAGGTCACACCTGACCCCTCCCCCAGTGACTGAGGTCACACCTGACCCACCCCCCAGTGACTGAGGTCACACCTGACCCCGCCACAGTGACCGAGGTCACACTGACCGCCCTCCAGTGACTGAGGTCACACCTGACCACACCCCCCGTGACTGAGGTCACACCTGACCGCCCCCCCAGTGACTGAGGTCACACTGACCCCCCCCCCAGTGACTGAGGTCACACCTCACCCCCGCCCCGCAGTGACTGAGGTCACACTGACGCCCCCCCCCAGTGACTGAGGTCACACCTGACCCCCCCCCCAGTGACTGAGGTCACACCTGACCCCCCCTCCCAGTGACTGAGGTCACACCTGACCCCCCCCAGTGACTGAGGTCACACTGACCCCTCCCCCAGTGACTCAGGTCACACCTGAACCCCTCCCCCAGTGACTGAGGTCACACCTGACCCCTCCCCCAGTGACTGAGGTCTCACTGAGCCCTCCCCCAGTGACTGAGGTCACACTGACCCCCCCTAGTGACTGAGGTCACACCTGACCCCCCCCAGTGACTGAGGTCACACCTGACCCCTCCCCCTGTGACTGAGGTCACACCTGATCCCCCGCCAGTGACTGAGGTCACACCTGACCCCCGCGCCCCCAGTGACTGAGGTCATACCTGACCCCCCCCAGTGACTGAGGTCACACTGACCGCCCCCCAGTGACTGAGGTCACACTGACCACCCCCCCCACAGTGACTGCGGTCACACCTGCCCCACCCCCCCCAGTGACTGAGGCCACACCTGACACCCCCCCAGTGACTGAGGTCACAGCTGAACACCCCCTCCAGTGACTGAGGTCACACCTGACCCCCCCGCCCCAGTGACTGAGGTCACACTGACCCCTCCCCGAGTGACTGAGGTCACACTGACACCCCCCAGTGACTGAGGTCACACTGACCCCTCCCCCAGTGACTGAGGTCACACTGACCCCCCCCCCAGTGACTGAGGTCACACTGACCCCTCCCCCAGTGACTGAGGTCAAACCTGACCCCCCCCCAGTGACCGAGGTCACACTGACCCCTCCCCCAGTGACTGAGGTCAAACCTGACCCCCCCCCAGTGACCGAGGTCACACTGACCCCTCCCCGAGTGACTGAGGTCACACTGACACCCCCCCAGTGACTGAGGTCACACTGACCCCCCCCAAGTGACTGAGGTCACACTGACCGCCCCCCAGTGACTGAGGTCACACTGACCACCCCCCCACAGTGATTGAGGTCACACCTGACCCCCCCCCCAGTGACTGAGGCCACACCTGACACCCCCCCAGTGACTGAGGTCACAGCTGAACACCCCCTCCAGTGACTGAGGTCACACCTGACCCCCCCCCCCCAGTGACTGAGGTCACACTGACCCCTCCCCGAGTGACTGAGGTCACACTGACACCCCCCCCAGTGACTGAGGTCACACTGACCCCTCCCCCAGTGACTGAGGTCACACTGACCCCCCCCCAGTGACTGAGGTCACACTGACCCCTCCCCCAGTGACTGAGGTCACACCTGACCCCCCCCCAGTGACTGAGGTCACACTGACCCCTCCCCGAGTGACTGAGGTCACACTGACACCCCCCCAGTGACTGAGGTCACACTGACCGCCCCCCCCCCGTGACTGAGGTCACACTGACTCCTCCCCCAGTGACTGAGGTCACACCTGACTCCCCCAGTGACTGAGGTCACACTGACCCCTCCCAGTGACTGAGGTCACACTGACCCCCCCCCAGTGACTGAGGTCACACCTGACCCCCCCCAGTGACTGAGGTCACACCTGACCCCCGCCCCCCCAGTGACTGAGGCCACACCTGACCCCCCCAGTGACTGAGGTCACACTAACCACCCCCCCCAGTGACTGAGGTCACACCTGACCCCCGCCCCCCCAGTGACTGAGGCCACACCTGACCCCCCCAGTGACTGAGGTCACACTAACCACCCCCCCCAGTGACTGAGGTCACGCCTGACCCCGCCCCCCAGTGACTGAGGCCACACTGACCCCTCCCCCAGTGACTGAGGTCACACCTGACCCCCCCCAGTGACTGAGGTCACACTGACCCCTCCCCCAGTGACTGAGGTCACACTGACCCGTCCCCCAGTGACTGAGGTCACACCTGACCCCTCCCCCCCAGTGACTGAGGTCACACCTGACCCCTCCCCCTCAGTGATTGAGGTCATACCTGACCCGCTCCCAGTGACTGAGGTCACACCTGACCCCCCCCAAGTGACTGAGGTCACACCTGACCCCCCCCCCAGTGACTGAGGTCACACCTGACACCCGCCCCCCCAGTGACTGAGGTCACACCTGACCCCCCCCAGTGACTGAGGTCACACTAACCACTCCCCCAGTGACTGAGGTCACACCTGACCGCCCCCCCAGTGACTGAGGTCACACTGACCCCTCCCCCAGTGACTGAGGTCACACCTGACCCCCCCAGTGACTGAGGTCACACTGACCCCTCCCCCGGTGACTGAGGTCACACTGACCCGCCCCCCAGTGACTGAGGTCACACCTGACCCCTCCCCCCCAGTGACTGAGGTCACACCTGACCCCTCCCCCCCAGTTACTGAGGTCATACCTGAGCCCCCCCCCAGTGACTGAGGTCACACCTGACCCCCCCCCAGTGACTGAGGTCACGCCTGACACCTCCCCTCCAGTGACTGTGGTCACACTGACCCCCCCCCCAGTAATTGAGGTCACACCTGACCCCTCCCCCCCAGTGACTGAGGTCACACTGACCCCTCCCCCAGTGACTGAGGTCACACTGACCCGTCCCCCAGTGACTGAGGTCACACCTGACCCCTCCCCCCCAGTGACTGAGGTCACACCTGACCCCTACCCCTCAGTGACTGAGGTCATACCTGACCCGCCCCCAGTGACTGAGGTCACACCTGACCCCCCCAAGTGACTGAGGTCACACCTGACCCCCCCCAGTGACTGAGGTCACACCTAACACCCGCCCCCCCAGTGACTGAGGTCACACCTGACCCCCCCAGTGACTGAGGTCACACTAACCCCCCCCCAGTGACTGAGGTCACACCTGACCGCCCCCCCAGTGACTGAGGTCACACCTGACCCCCCCCAGTGACTGAGGTCACACTGACCCCTCCCCCAGTGACTGAGGTCACACTGACCCGTCCCCCAGTGACTGAGGTCACACCTGACCCCTCCCCCCCCAGTGACTGAGGTCACACCTGACCCCTCCCCCCCAGTGACTGAGGTCACATTGACCCCTGCCCCCCCGGTGACTGAGGTCACACCTGACCCCTCCCCCCCAGTGACTGAGGTCACACTGACCCCTCCCCCCCAGTGACTGAGGTCACACTGACCCCCCACAGTGACTGAGGTCATACCTGACCCCCCCCCCCAGTGACTGGGGTCACGCCTGACCCCTCCCCCCCAGTGACTGAGGTCACACCTGACCCCTCCCCCCAGTGACTGAGGTCACACCTGACGCCTCCCCCCCAGTGACTGACCACCTCCGCCGACTTCCGCAGGCAGTTAATTGGCACTAATCCCCTTCCCGCCTCGAGGAGATGAGACCCGGCGCGGGTCGGGTACCCACCTCCTGGGAAGATGGCATGGAGGTGGGTTAGGGGCGGGATGGGTAACCGCTCTCAGATTCTGCCATTTTCCCAGCAGTCCCGTCTCCATACCCGCCTCCCCAGGGCTGGCAAAATTGCCCCATGTACTTCAAAAGTAATCATTGACTGATGCGCTTTGGGACTGCCCAAGGTGGTGAAAGGTGCTTTGTAAATGAAGCATTGCTCTCCCGCTTCTCTCTCTCTTGCTCTCTATCTCTCTCATTTTTTCATTCAACAATTGTCACACCTTTTCATCTTTCTGTTGTATCCAGTCAATAAGGTAAAGGATCTAAAAGAGAGCAGAGATTCCTAATGACATTTAAAAATTAGATCACTGACCTGTACAATCCTGCCGTTCACAATATTTCTTGCAATTCTCATCTGTAGAGATAAAAAGAAGCAGCTGTAAATGTTGGAAATCTGAAATAAACATTTTTTGGGTCAGGCCCTCCCTTTTTTAGTTCTCATGAAGGGTCCCGTAATGTTAGCCAATATTTCCTCTTTTCAGATGCTCATGCACCTGCTGTGAACTGACAGCAATTGCTGCTTTTATTTCAGTTGCATATTTTTAATCCATTGCTGTGTATTTAAAAGGCCACGACTTTCTGTTTTTCACAGTTTCACTGAACTGCAGATGGCATAAGTTATGCGAAAAATATTTATGCTTAAACATATCACACATATCACAATCATTCTAATAATTAATGACACTTGTGCCTGCCATAGTTGAATAGCTGCCATTGTGTGCAAGGCGTGAGGTGAGGGTGAGAATGTTGGTAGGTAGAGATTATTGGTGGGTAAGTGCTGGGGGTCTAGTGCTTTGGGCAGTGTGTAAAGCTTATGGTACAGACAGTGGTATGTAGCATTTGTTGAAACATTCAATCACCCTGAACATAAGAACATAAGAAATAGGAGCAGGAGTAGGCCAATCGGCCCCTCGAGCCTGCTCCACCATTCAATAAGATCATGGCTGATCTGATACTAACCTCAAATCTTCTATCACTCTGCATCCACCCGAACCCATGTGATCTCCCGGGAGAGGCGAAAAACCAGATAAAGACCCAATGGCCAATTTGGGAGAAAAAAATCTGGGAAATTCCTCTCCGACCCATCTAGGCGATCGAAATTCTTCCAGGAGATCACTCTGTCCCTATATTTTCTACAGTACTTACCTTCTGTAAAGGCGATCTCCACCCCAGCCAGGAACAGGAATAAAACCATCTCCTGAAATCTAACACAGAATTAGAACACAGTAGGAGCAGAACAAGGCTACACGGCCCCTGGGCCCACTCCACTGCCCACAGGGCCATGACCATTCCGAACCTAGACTCATGTCCAATTTCCTGCCCGCTCCCCGTAACCCTTAATTCCCTTTACTTCTAGGAAACTATCTATTTCTGTTTTAAATTTATTTAATGATGTAGCTTCCACAGCTTTCTGGGGCAGCAAATTCCACAAACCTACCACCCTCTGAGTGAAGAAGTTTCTCCTCATCTCAGTTTTGAATGAGCAGCCCCTTATTTTAAGATTATGCCCCCTAGTTCTAGTTTCACCCATCATTGGGAACATCCTCACCGCATCCACCCGATCAAGCCCCTTCACAATCTTATATGTTTCAATAAGATCGCCTCTCATTCTTCTGAACTCCAATGAGTAGAGTCCCAATCTACTCAACCTCTCCTCATATGACCACCCCCTCATCCCTGGGATTAACCGAGTGAGCCTTCTTTGTACTGACTCGAGAGCAAGTATGTCTTTTCTTAAGTATGGACACCAAAACTGTATGCAGTATTCCAGGTGCGGTCTCACCAATACCTTGTACAACTGCAGCAATACCTCCCTGTTTTTATATTCCATCCCCCTAGGAATAAAAGCCAACATTCCATTGGCCTTCTTAATCACTTGCTGCACCTGCATACTAACTTTTTGAGTTTCGTGCACCAGGACCCCCAGATCCCTTTGTACTACAGTACTTTCCAGTTTCTTGCCATTAAGATAATAACTTGCTCTATGATTTTTCCTGCCAAAGTGCATAACCTCACACTTTCCAGTATTGTATTCCATCTGCCAAATCTCTGCCCACTTACTTAGCCTGTCTATGTCCCTTTGCAGGTTTTTTATGTCCTCCTCACTCACTACTTTCCGTCCCATCTTTGTATCATCTGCAAACTTTGATATGTTACACTCGGTCCCCTCCTCCAAATCGTTAATATAGATTGTAAAGAGTTGGGGACCCAGCACTGACCCCTGCGGAACACCATTAGTTACTGGTTGCCAATCTGAGAATGAACCATTTATCCCAACTCTCTGCTTTCTGTTAGAGAGCCAATCCTCCACCCACGCCAGAATATTACCCCCAATCCCGTGATTTTTTATCTTGAGCAATAATCTTTTGTGTGGCACCTTGTCAAATGCCTTTTGGAAGTCTAAATACACTACGTCCACTGGTTCCCCTTTATCCACCCTGTATGTTACTTCCTCAAAAAACTCAAGCAAATTTGTCAAACATGACTTCCCCTTCATGAAACCATACTGAGTTTGTCCTATTAAATTATGTTTATCCAAATGTCCCGTTACTGTCTCCTTAATAATGGACTCTAACATTTTACCAACCACAGATGTTAGGCTAACAGGTCTATAGTTTCCAGCCTTCTGCCTACTACCCTTTTTAAATAAGGGTGTTACATTAGCAGTTTTCCAATCTGCCGGGACCTTTGCTGAGTCCAGTGAGTTTTGGAAAATTATTACCAATGCATCCACAATCCCTACCGCTACTTCCCTCAAGACCCTAGGATGCAAGCCATCAGGTCCAGGGGATTTATCCACCTTGAGTCCCATTATTTTACCAAGTACCACTTCCTTAGTGATTTTAATCGTATTTAGTTCCTCCCCCCCTAGAGCCCCCTGTTTGTCCAGTGTTGGGATATTCTTAGTGTCCTCTACTGTAAAGACTGATACAAAATAATTGTTCAGTGTTTTTGCCATCTCCATGTTTCCCACCATTAATTTCCCGGTCTCATCCTCTAAGGGACCAACATTTACTTTAGCCACCCTTTTTCTTTTTATATAACTATAGAAACTTTTACTGTCTGTTTTTATATTTTTTGCTAATTTACTTTCATAATCTATCTTCCCTTTCTTAATCAATCTTTTAGTTATTTTTTGCTGTCTTTTAAAGACTTCCCAATCTTCCATCCTCCCATTAGATTTGGCTACCTTATGTGCCCTTGTTTTTAGTCGGATACTATCCTTAATTACTTTACTTAGCCACGGATGGCTATCTTCTTTTACACCCTTTTTTCCTCAGTGGAATATATATTTTTTGGAAGTTGTAAAATAACTCCTTAAATGTACACCACTGATCATGTACCGTCTTACCCTTTAATCTATTTTCCCAGTCCACTCTAATCAATTCCGCTCTCATACCTTCGTAGTCTCCTTTATTCAAGCTCAGCACGCTTGTTTGAGATCCAACCTTCTCACCCTCTAATTGAATATGGAATTCAACCATGTTATGGTCACTCATTCCAAGGGGATCCTTTACTAGGACATTTTTAATTAATCCTGTCTCATTACACAGGACCAAATCTAAGGTTGCTTGCCCCCTGGTCGGTTCAGTTACATACTGCTCAAGAAACCCATCCCTAATACACTCAATGAACTCTTCCTCAAGGCTGCTCTGCCCAATTTGATTTGTCCAGTTAATATGATAATTAAAATCCCCCATAGTTATAGCTGTTCCCTTATTACAAGCCTCAACTATTTCCTGATTAATACTCCGTCCAACAGAGTTGCAACTGTTCGGAGGCCTATAGACTACACCCACTAGTGTTTTTTTCCCCTTATTATTCCTTATCTCCACCCAAACTGTTTCACTATCCTGCTCCTTTGACCCAATATCATTTCTCTGTATTATAGTGATTCCTTCCTTTATTAACATAGCCACCCCACCTCCTCTCCCTTCCTGCCTGTCCTTCCTGATTGTTAAATAACCTGGTATGTTTAATTCCCAGTCATGGTCACCCTGCAGCCATGTTTCTGTAATGGCCACAAGGTCATACCCATATGTCATTATTTGTGCCGTTAACTCATTCATTTTGTTACGAATGCTACGTGCATTCAGATAAAGAACTTTTAAATATGTTTTGTAACACTTAGTTCCTGTTTTTTCCCTTTTTAGTACTTTACGTTTTACTCCATACCTTCTGTCCCTTCCTGACACATTCTGTTTTTTAATTCCCCCACTGCTACCTAAGTCTATGACCTTCTCTGTTGTCATTTCTATTATTTGCTCTCTAGAAACCTCCCCCCCACTAATTAGTTTAAAGCCCTCTCTACAGCCCTAGTTATATGATTCGCCAGGACTCTAGTCCCAGCACTGGCCAAGTGGAGTCCGTCCCAACAGAACAGCTCCCTCCTGTCCCAGTACTGGTGCCAGTGTCCCAAGAAGCAAAACCCATTTCTCCCACACCAGTCTTTGAGCCACGCATTTAACTCTTTAATTTTATTTATCCTAGCCAAAGTCGCTCGTGGCTCAGGTAATAACCCAGAGATTATTACCCTTGAGGTTCTGTTTTTTAATTTGACCCCTAGCTGCTCATACTCCTTTAACAGAACCGTCTTCCTTGTCCTATCTACGTCGTTTGTACCAACATGGACCACGACAACTGGATCCTCCCCCTCCCACTCCAAGTTTCTTTCCAGCCCAGAAGAGATGTCCTTAACTCTGGCACCAGGCAGGCAACACAGTCTTCGGGACTCCCGCTCTTGTATCCCCTACCACTACAACATTTCTTTTTACTCCCTCCACTTGAATGGCCCCCTGTACCACGGTGCTGTGGCCAGGTTGCTCATCCTCCCTGCAGTCCCCGCTCCCGCCCTCACAGGGAGTAAGAACCTCGATCCTGCTGGACAAGAACAAGGGCTGCGTCTCCTTCAACACTACATCCTGGATCCCTGTACCTTCCTCACTCATAGTCACACCGTCCTGTCCCTGACCACGGACTACATCTGCAGTAATTAACTTCATAGGTGTGACCATCTCCTGAAACATAGAGTCCAGGAACTTCTCCCCCTCCCTGATGTGTCGCAGTGTCTGAAGCTCGGTCTCAAGCTCCATAACATGGAACTTGAGTTCCTCTAGCAGCAAACACTTGTCGCAGATGTAATCACCGTGAGCCTCAATGGGGTTCACCGGCTCCCACATCTCGCAACAGTAACACATCACCTGCTCCATTCTATATAATTAATTTAATTTCTTATTATTAGTTATTAAGACCCTGCCCGGATATATATGATAATATCACACCACTATTCAATAGGACTTACCAACTTAAAGGTATAAAAGAGAAGAGAAGGAAGAAAACCAACCAAGCAGCTGATCACCAACCTCCTCCTTGAATACTGTCTGTGGAGCCTGTTTGCTTGACTCGTCTCGCTGCTCCGCCTCCGCAGTGTTGTCTAAGCCTGGGAGTGGTGAACAAAACAGAGCAAAAAACACACCCTCACCTCCCACTTATCCGAACTCTCCCACTTAGCAAAACTCCAACAGCACTCAATGCACAAAGCACTCCGTGCACTGCACTAGCCCCTCCCCTTTTATACCCGGATTCTACTTCCTGTTTAAACTGCCCAAGAGTTTAAAAAACCCTTAAAAAATTAAACTTACTTCAATAATTGACTTCTTAACACACTAAAATTCACAAAATACACTTAAATGATTTTTCTCCCCCTTAGCAAAACTCCAACAGCACTCAATGCACAAAGCACTGACCACCCGACTGAGGTGGAGCTGCCATGAGCACACCTGCTTCAGTCCTCCGGCTCCTTCTCCTTGTTGTGCTTCTCCTTGCTGAGGCAGCTGCACAGCCAGCAATGCTGAGAATGAGGTGCTGCCGTGTCAATGAACCTTCCCTTTAAGAACTGGGAAAAGCCTGTGACAATGATGAGTTGCGATTAGACTGCACCTGATATTGGTCCACCCTTTGAATGTAACGCCACTGAACTAGGCTTTAAGACTTGATTTAGCGCTTGAGCAGTGAGAATGAATTTTGTGTGCAGTCTAAAGCATTAGCTCCTGGCGCTAATTCTGAAACTTTTCTAAAGATACCGCCCATTCCTGGGCTATAATGAATTTCTAGCCCCTGGTGTCCATCCCATGAACTGTCTCCCAACTGGCCCACTGAGAAAGCACAGCCTCAGGGGAGTGATCGAAACAAAATTGGGAAGGCAAACAGAACGTTTTTGACTTAATGAATAAGATAATGGAGTCGAGATTGCAAATAGCATATGAAAAATAGATCGTTCACTTTTCCTAGTCTGCTTTACATTATCACATTTGCGATGTGATTTACTTGTAGCAATAAAAAAATCAATCATAAATGCTGGTGTGGTGTCAAGAGTGGAAACTCTTCCACTTTCAGACAAGCTACTCACCACCCCGTAGGTATTGTCTTTGCGACACATATGATTATCCACTTTCCAGAGCAAAGAATACACCAGAAGCGCAACCTCTGTGCGACTGAGACTGTGGCCTTGGAATTCCATGCGGGATTCTCCTAATCTCCAGTCTTAACTTTTGTGTGAAACCAGCAGCATCCCCGGTTCTCTGGGGTTCTGCTGGTCTCCTGCTGAAGTTATGGCAGATCGAGTGAAACACTGTGGAATATCCACGTCTGTGTCTGTGTCTCAGCTTTCATCTCTGAGTTTTCAGCTATTTCTTCTGCGACCTCATTTCACATTGCTGGACAATGCCTGGCATCTGTTAATCATAGTTATTTAAAAATAGAACGCACTGGCATTTTACAGCACTTTCACAACCCCAGGGCCTCCCAAAGCATTGCACTGCCAATGAAGTACTTTTGAAGTTAGCCAATGTTGTAACATGGGGAAACGCAGCAGTCAATTTGCACACAGCAATGATATAAATGACCAGATTGTAGGAATTGACGAATTCCTAACTAATAACTGAGGTCGACTCAGGAGATCAAATCAAACAGGTCTTTAATGTAAAGCTAAACGAGTTCAAACAGTTTGATGAGATCGATACAGGAGAACCACGAAACAGGTCTTAACAAGATGGAGCTTCCACGAGGACTGCCTGGGCAGTCACGTGGTTTGCGACATGATGTCATCGTGTTTGCCCGTGTTTTCCCGTGCTCTTAAAGGGGCCACGCCCCGTGCATACAAACACTATATACAAAACAAAGTAATGTCTAACACAATGGTACAGGCTTAGGCTGGTGTTAGAACATCGTTAAAGGGAATTATGTACAGTTGCCCAGAGTCATTCAGTGGCTCCGCCACATGCGCCCCCCTAGAATTCGCTTTAACAGACAAAGTCAAACGGCGAGGGGGTCTGATGAGCCTGTCGGAACGACTCCTGTACTCCTGAGGTGGAGGCGGCTGGCGGTCTGGCGGGCGGTTGCGCTTGGTCTGCCGGAACGGCGATGGGTGGCCGACCTCGTCTCGGCGGGAGTGCTGTCTCGACGGGGCGGTCGAGGTCCCGATGTGCCGGCTTCAATCGATCGACTGCAATGTGGTCCGGCTTACCACCGACATCTACGGTGAAGGTTTTGTCCCCTGCCTCCAACATGCGGAAGGGACCAGTATATGGGGCCTTGAGTGGATTCCTGTGAGCATCGTGGCGGATAAAGACGTATTCTGCCTTGTGAAGCCCCGTTGGAACGTGCAAACTCTGCAGCCCGTGGTGCGAAGTGGGCACCGGCGCGAAACAGCTGGCCGCCTCCCGGTGACTAGTAAGCTGGTCAGGCGCGGACCAAGGCTTCGTCGATTCTGGTAGGAAATCTCCTGGGACTCGCAACGGTTGTCTGTACACCAGCTCCGTGGATGAAGAGTGAAGGTCTTCTTTGGGGGCTGTGCGAAGGCCCAACAGGACCCACGGTAGCTTGTCTTCCCATCCAGCGTCCTGGAGGCTGGCCCTCGGGGCGGCTTTCAGCGACCGGTGGAAACGTTCACAGAGACCATTCGCCTGTGGGTGGTAGGCTGTGGTGCGGTGTAATTTGACACTGAGTCCTTGGACCATTGCATTCCAGAGTTCGGAGGAAAACTGTGGTCCCCTGTCTGAAGAAATATCAGCGGGCACTCCAAAACAGGCGACCCAGGTGGAAATGAACGCCCTGGCCACATCCGCTGAAGTAGTGGACGATAGGGGAACCGCCTCTGGCCATCTGGTGGTGCGGTCATCCATGGTCAGGATGTGTGAAAAACCATGGGAGGGTGGGAGTGGACCCACCAAGTCCACACGCAGGTGTTGGTCCAGTCGCGGACATCCTTGTGCATGCTGTGCCATACGAATTTCGCTGACATCAGCTTCTGGGAGGCCTTCATTCCTGGGTGTTACAACCCATGTATGGCATCGAGCACTTTGCGGCGCCAGCCGGCCGGTACGACAGGGCGAGGATCCCGTATGGAGATGTCACACAAGAGCGTGGTACCTGCCGCATGGAGCTTGATGTCGGCCAATTGGAGGCCAGTGACGGTGGTTCTGTAGGCTTGGACTTCTGGGTCCGAGGCTTGATCCGCTGCCATGAGGGCGTAATCGATGCCTAAATGAACCGTATTGACGGCCGCGTGGGAGAGGCAGTCGGCCACCAGGTTGTCCTTGCTGGCCACGTGCTGTATATCCGTGGTGAACTCGGATATATAGGTCAGTTGACGTTGCTGTCGGGATGACCACGGTTCGGCGGTCTTGGCCATGGCGAAGGTGAGCGGTTTATGGTCCACGAAGGCGGATAAGGGACGTCCTTCGAGGAGGAAGCGAAAATGGCGGATGGCCAGAAAAAGAGCGAGCAACTCCCGGTCGAAAGTGCTACATGCTCTCTCGTTCCGGCGTAGTTGGCGGCTGAAGAATGCCAACGGCTGCCACGTCCCGTTCACCCACTGCTCTTGCACGGAGCCGATTGCGTAATCTGACGCGTTGGTGGTGAGGGCGATGGTGGCTCCTGGCAGCGGGTGCGCCAGCATAGTCGCATTGGCCAAGGCGCTTTTGGTGTCAGTGAACGCCCGGGCCATGTCATCCGTCCAGTCTACCTTACCTTTGCCAGTCTTGCCCTTGAGGGCCTCGTACAGGGGCTGCATGAGTAGTGCTGCCTTAGGCACGAAACGGTGGTAAAAGTTTACCATGCCTAGGAATTCCTGCAGGGCCCTAATGGTTTGCAGGCGTGGAAAGGCTGTCACCGTCTCCACCTTCACTTGTAAAGGAACCGCTCCCTCTGAAATGATGCGATGCCCCAGGAAATCAATTTGTTGCAGGCCAAACTGACACTTGGCTGGGTTGATAATCAGGCCATGTTGGCTGAGACGTCGAAAGAGGATGCGTAGGTGACAGATGTGTTCTTCTTTATTGGGACTGGCAATGAGAATATCGTCCAGGTAGGCGAAGAGGAACTTGAGGTCCCGCAGCACGGAGTCCATCAGGCGTTGGAAAGCCTGGGCGGCGTTCTTCATCCCAAACGGCATTCTTAAAAACTCGAAAAGGCCGAATGGGGTGATGACTGCAGTCTTCTGGACGTCATGGGGATGAACGGAGACCTGGTGGTAGCCCCGGACGAGGTCGACTTTCGAGAAGACAGTGTTCCCTGCCAAATGGGCGGAGAAATCCTGGATGTGGGGGATCGGGTACCGATCAGGAGTGGTGGCATCGTTTAGGCGTCGATAGTCGCCACATGGCCGGCATCTGCCGCCAGGCTTCGGGATGATGTGGAGGGGTGAAGACCAGGGACTATTCGACTGGTGAATAATCCCTAACCATTCCATGGTCGCGAACTCCGCTTTTGCGACCGCCAGCTTGCCAGGTTCCAGGCGCCGGGTCCACGCGTAGACCGGGGGGCCGTTGCTGGTGATGTGGTGTTCCACACCATGTTTCGTGGCTGTGGAGGAGAACGTGGGTCTGGTCAGGTCAGGGAATTCGTCTAGCAGGCGAGCGAACTCATCCGGAGCCGGAAAAGCACAGGCGACGGTGCGCGACGTAGTGTTACTGCGGTAGCAAGGGATAGAATGAAAAGTTGCCGTGTTGACCAACCGTCGGTTCCGCACGTCGACCAGGAGGCTGTTGGCGCACAGGAAATCCGCGCCGAGAATGGGTTGCGAAACTTTGGCCGTAACAAAGTCCCAGAAAAAGCGTTGGCCCCCGAAACACAACTGCACCCGCCGTCTGCCGAAGGTCCGAATTGCTCCGTCATTGGCCGCTTCAAAGGCGAGGCCGTGAATCCCGGTCTGCACATCGAGGACGGACGCGGGTAATATGCTGCACTGCGCTCCGGTGTCGCACAGAAAACGACGACCGGAGAGAGTATCGGTGATAAACAGCAACTTGCCCGCGTTGCCGATCGCCATCGCGGCCGCGGGGCGCTCGTTAGACTCATTCCTCGGTGGTCGCAGTTGTTTTTTTGGGGGGAAGCTGCAGGGAGGGTGGCAATGTCTCGCTTTCGCGCCGAACTGCGCATGGTAGAAACACAGCCCAGCGGGCTGACGAGCTGGGGCTGCATCTGTGGGGGATGGGCGCCTCGTGGCGGCGCAGTTCTGCTGAGTAACCGCGAAAATTTTGTCTGCCTCTGCCGCGAGTGCTGCACAGTCCTCAACTTCAGATCTGGCCAGGGCGGCTTGCACCTGCTCCGGTAGCTGGCTGAGGAATATTTCCTGGAATAGGAAGCATTCCGGTTCAGAGCCAAGGAGTGTGAGCATTTGGCTCATTAACTCCGAAGGCTTGGAGTCCCCGAGCCCGGGCATAGCGAGCAATCGACGGGCGCGCTCCGCCTTAGTGAGCTTGCAGCAACCGCGCCTTGAGGGTTTCATACTTGCGGTCCGCCGGAGGGTTCTCAAGGAGGCTAACAATCCGCGAGGCAGTAGAGCAGTCGAGGGCGGAGACCACATAGAGATATTTGGTCTGATCCGCAACGATGTCCCTCAGGGCGAATTGGGCCTCAACCTGAATGAACCACGAGGTCGCTTGCTGCTCCCAGAACTGCGGTAGCTTCAGCGAAACGGCGTTGGCCTCCATGCTGTGTCCTTTTTGCGAAAAACATTCACAAAAGACGGGGTCACCAATGTAGGAATTGACGAATTCCTAACTAATAACTGAGGTCGACTCAGGAGATCAAATCAAACAGGTCTTTAATGTAAAACTAAACGAGTTCAAACAGTTTGATGAGATCGATACAGGAGAACCACGAAACAGGTCTTAACAAGATGGAGCTTCCACGAGGACTGCCTGGGCAGTCACGTGGTTTGCGACATGACATCATCGCATTTGCCCGCGTTTTCCCGCGCTCTTAAAGGGGCCACGCCCCGTGCGTACAAACACTATATACAAAACGAAGTAATGTCTAACACAATGGTACAGGCTTAGGCTGGTGTTAGAACATCGTTAAAGGGAATTATGTACAGTTGCCCAGAGTCTTTCAGTGGCTCCGCCTAAAGATCATTGGTTTTCATTGATGTTGGGTGAAGGATAAATAATGGCCAAGACACCAGGAGAACTCTCCTGCTCTTCTTCAAATATTGCCATCGTATCTTTTACATCCACTGCCAGGGAAGATAGAGCCTCATTCTAAAGTGTCATCTGACAGACGGCACCTCCAACATTGCAGCAGTCCCTCAATGCTGTACTAGTGCCAGCCTAGATTATGTGCTCAAGTCTCTTGAGTGGGGTTTGAACCCATACATTTCTGACTGAGAGCGGAGTGTATGACCACTGAGCCAGAGTGCAGTGATTTATTGAATGGCTTTGCAGGCTTTCTTACCTTTCTTGGTACTTTTCTCAATCTTAGTCTATCCTGTAACCACATTTTCTTGATTTCCTTCAACAATGAACTCCATTGCCTGGCAACCCTGTCCTTAGTTGTACTTTTTTATTATTCATTCATAGGAAGCGGGCGTCGCTGGCAAGACCAGCATTTATTGCCCATCCCTAATTGCCTTTGAGAAGGTGGTGGTGAGCCGCCTTCTTGAACTGCTGCAGTCCGTGTGGTGAAGGTACTCCCATAGTGCTGTTAGGGAGAGAGTTCCACAATTTTGCCCAGCGACGATGAAGGAATGGCGATTCACTTCCAAGTCAGGATGGTGTGTGGCTTGGAGGTGGTGGTGTTCCCATGCGCCTGCTGCCCTTGTCCTTCTAGGTGGTAGAGGTCGTGGGTTTGGGAGGTGCTGCCGAAGAAGCCATGGCGAGTATCTGCAGTGCATCTTGTAGATGGTACACACTGCAGCCACGGTACGCCGGTTGGAGGGGGTGAATTTTTAAGGTGGTGGATGGGATGCCAATCAAGCAGGCTGTTTTGTCCTAGATGGTGTCGAGCTTCTTGAATGTTGTTGGAGCTGCACTCATCCAGGCAAGTGGAGAGTATTCCATAACACTCCTTACTTGTGCCTTGTAGATGGTGGAAAGGCTTTGGGGAATCAGGAGGTGAGACACTCGCCACAGAATACCTAGCCTCTGACCTGCTCTTGTTGCCACAGTATTTATGTGGTTGGTCCAGTTACATTTTTGGTCAATGCTAACCCCCAGGATGTTGATGGTGGGGGATTTGGCGATGGGACTGCCGTTTAATGTCAAGAGGTGGTACTTAGACTCTCTCTTCTTGGAGATAGTCATTGCCTGGCACTTCTGTGGCTCGAATGTTACCTGCCACTTATCATTCCGAGCCTGAATGTCGTCCAGGTCTTGTTGCATGTGGGCATGGACTACTTCATCATCTGAGGAGTTGCGAATGACACTGAACACTGTGCAGTCATCAGTGAACATCCCCACTTCTGGCCTTATGTTGGAAGGAAGGTCGTTGATGAAGCAGCTGAAGATGATTGGACCTAGGACACTGCCCTGAGGAACTACTGCGGCGATGTCCTGGGGCTGAGATGATTGACTTCCAACCACCACAACCATCTTCCTTTGTGTTAGGTATGACTCCAGTCAGTGGAGAGTTTTTCCCCTAATTCCCATTGACTTCAGTTTTACTAGGGCTCCTTGATGCCAGACTCGGTCAAAAGTTGCCTTGATGTCAAGGGCAGTCACTCTCACCTCACCTCTGGAATTCAGTTCCTTTGTCCATATTTGGACCAAGGCTGTGATGAGGTCTGGAGCCGAATGGTCCTGGCAGAACCCAAACTGGGCATCAGTGAGCAGGTTATTGATGAGTAAGTGCCACTTGATAGCACCGTCGACGACACCTTCCATCACTTTGTAATTGGCCGGATTGATTTGTCCTGCTTTTCGTGGACAGGACATACCTGGGCAGTTTTCCACATTGTTGGATAGATGCCAGTGTTGTAGCTGTACTGGAACAGCTTGGCTAGAGGCACGGCTAGTTCTGGAGCACAAGTCTTCAGCACAACAGCCAGATGTTTTCAGAGCCCATAGCCTTTGCTGTATCCAGGGTGCACAGCTGTTTCTTGATATCACGTGGAGTGAATCGAATTGGCTGAAGACTGACTTCTATAATGGTGGGGACCTTTTTTTATTAGTTTATGGGATCTGGACGTCGCTGGCAAGGCCAGCATTTATTGCCCATCCCTAGTTGCCCTTGAGAAGGTGGTGGTGAGCCGCCTTCTTGAACCGCTGCAGTCCGTGTGGTGAAGGTACTCCCACAGTGCTGTTAGGGAGAGAGATCCAGTATTTTGTTCCAGCGATGATGAAGGAAGGGTGATATACATCTCTAAGCCAGGATGGAGTGTGAATTGGAGGGGAACTTGGAGGTGGTGGTGTTCCCATGCGCCTGCTGCCCTTGTCCTTCTAGGTGGAAGAGGTCGCGGGTTTGGGAGGTGCTGTCGAAGAAGCCTTGGTGAGTTGCTGCAGTGCATCTTGTAGATGGTACACACTGCAGCCATGGTACGCCGGTGGTGGAGGGAGTGAATGTTTAAGATGGTGGGTGGGGTGCCAGTCAAATGGACTGCTTTGTCCTGGATGTTGTTGAGCTTCTTGAGTGTTATTGGAGCTGCACTCATCCAGGCAATTGGACAGTATTCCATCACACTCCTTATTTGTGCTTTGTAGATGGAAAGACTTTGGAGAGTTAGGAGGTGAGACACTCGCTGCAGAATACCTAGGCTCCGATTTTCTGCCAGCCGTCGGGCGGGTTATCAGGCGGGCGGGGGCCGAAAATCGCAGAAATAGGGGGTCGTGAACCCCCCCGCCTGATTCCCCGTCCGACTTTCGGACCGCCATTTCTCCGTGACCCGAATCAGTCCTGCCCGCCGCTGGCGGGACTGGCTGTCGGAACGCTAATCAGCAATTATTACCATTTTAAACCTATTTTCAGGGGCCGTTGCGATTTTGTGGGGTTCCCCACGCTAAACACGCCTGCGGGGAACCCCGCTGATGAAACCTGGCGTGAAGCTTGCCGGCTTGCTTGCTGTCAGCTGCAGGTCATTCAGGAAAGCTGCGATTTAAACGGACAGCATTTGTATGGTGAAGGACCTTGTTGCTGCAGGCTTGTGGCTACTTCTTCAAGGCGTAGGCACAGCTGTGGAAGGTTGGAGCCGCACACACTTCTCCAATGTGATCTCCTGGGAAGCCCCTCTCGCGACCCTCACTCAGCGCTTCCTCAGCGGAGGCATCTACGAGAAGCATGGGACGCCTTTTTTTCCTTCCCTTCTTGCCATTAGAGGATCTCCAGCAGCAGAGGCGGCAGCAGCAGAACCAGGAACAGCAAGATGAGCACCAGGAGCACCAGGCTGCTGCTCACTCACCTGAAGCTGCACAGGCCAGAAGGGGCCAGCGCTTGGAAGTGGCTTGAGAGCACCTTGCTGCACTTTAGGGGGCCATGGGGACCCATATCTGCACTGGCAGTCCTATTCAGAAGGACTTCCATGAAGGTCTGGTTTCTCTGTTCAATAGATGGCCAACGCTCATCAAGAGATGTCATTCTCTCATGAGCACTCACCATGTTTTCCGTACCCTGGCGAGTTATCTCCTCCATGGAGGTTGCCAACCTTTCCATGGTGATGCGTTCATGCGCCAATGACTCCACAAAGGCTCTGCTCATGGTCACTATGGACTCCTCCATTCGCTCCACATTCACAGCGACCCTGGAGACAAAATCTGCCAGAGATTCCTGCATCTATGCATGGAGATCCATCACCTCTTCTCTTGTGGAACGACCCAGAGGCAGAGGGTCGACATACAGCGCAGCTGAGCTGGCAGAGCCCTGCGCCCTCCGACGAGGACTCTCCACTGCTGTCCCTGTCTCCAGAATCTGCTGAGGCTCACTTGTGAGCTGTGAAACACCAGGTGACAACACTACTCTATGTCCCGAAGGTCCCCCCGAGGTGTGAGTGTCTGCGCTGGTGCTGGGTGCGCTTACTTCTGCTGACGCTGTGCCCTCAGAGGTTGGAGCTTCCTCTGAGGAGTCTGGCTGCACAGCCTCTTCCTCCTCTACAGTGGGGACGGGGGCTCTGGATGGTCCTGTGGGGGAGTAGAGGAAGGAGTTAGAGATGTGATGACAAGGTTACATGCACATTCGAGTTCACATCTGCTGACACCTGCATCCATGCAGCCTTGGTCTCAGTGGGAGGCCTCTTCCTGCCTGACCTAGGGAAGAGAACCTCCCTGTGGGCCCTAACCCCATCCAATAATGCCTGCAGTGAAGCTTCGTCGAATTTGGAGGCAGCTCGGTGTTGAGTCTGTGTTTACAAGTGCAGTTATAATGAATAACAGGACACAGACAACAGAAGTAAGTAAACAGGTCTTTAGTGTTTGAGGGTCAGGGCAGAACTGAGGTACACTTTGCTCCGCAGGGTTTATATACCGGTGTGGTCACCACCGGTACTACAATGTACAGGAGCCGTTAAAAAGTAGTCCATCACCTTAAGGTATCCTCTTAAGGTAGTACAGGTTACATACACTACAATTCCTCCCCTTTTAGCTTAACAGTGGACACCCCCAATTAATACACTACATGGATAACATATATACAATTTACACACAAGAACTGTTCAAAGATTCAGTCTCTGAGGAGGCCTCCTGATCCGGCCCAGATAACGCCTTTCAGGGATCTCTGGTTCCCGTTGCTGGGGTGACTCATCCACTTGATCTCCTATGGATTCAACATCATCCAATACGTTCGAGTCTGAGGTAGATCCTACAGGCTCAATAAGTTATTCAACTGGTGTCTCTGCCATAGACATGGGGTCGACCCTTGTACTCGATTCCACAAGTTGGTCAGCATGACGTCGTATTACGTTCTTTCCAACGTCTACCGTGTACATCAAGGGTCCCTGCCGTGCACAAATTGTCCCAGGTTGCCATTTATCATCCCTATAGTCCCTGGCCAACACTGGTTGTCCTATTTCAAAACTACAAGTGGCCTTTTTATTTACATGCTGGAATTGCTTGTGTTCGACTTCCCGTCGCACATTGGGTTTTAACAAATCCAACCGGGACCGCAACCTTCTGTTACAGAACATTATGGCAGGGCTTTGATTTGTCACTGCATGCATGGCGTTTCGATACGCCATTAGGAAATTGCCCACCTTGTGTTGTAGTGGAATATGATCTTCACTCATGGCCTTTATCGCCTTTTTGAACGTTTGTACAAATCTCTCGGCCAACCCATTTGTAGCCGGATGATATGGGGCAGATGTATAGTGTTTCACCCCATTCTTTTTCATGAATTTCTGGAATTCTTCTGACACGAACTGTGGTCTGTTGTCTGAACATATTTGCTCCGGCAATCCATTCCTTGCAAATATGGTTCTTAGAACTGCAATCGTCTTCTCAGAGGTAGTGGTCGACATCTTAATCACTTCTGGCCATTTAGAATGTGCGTCTACTGCTATCAAAAACATGGAATCCATGAATGGACCTGCAAAGTCGATATGCACACATTGCCATGGGGCTGAAGGCCATTCCCATGGATGCAGCGGTGCAATTGGAGGTGTGTTCTGAACTTTTTGGCACCCTGAGCAGCTTTTAGTCAGATCCTCTATTTTTTCGATACCTGGCCACCACACATAAGCCCTAGCAAGGCTTTTCATCTTGACTCCCCCCAGATGACCTTCGTGCAATTCTTTTAGAACTCTCTCCCTTAATTTAGGAGGAATAATCACCCTTGTTCCATACATCAATGTTCCTTGACATACGGACAGCTGTTCTCGTCTGGCTGAGAATGCTGGTAACAGTGGTTCGCCATGTGCTGGCCATCCCTTCACTGTCAAGTCGTAGACCCGAGACAGTGTCGGGTCATTTCGGGCCTCTCTCTCAATACCTGCATTGGTGACTGGTAAACATTCGATGATGGTCGAGTGAAATATCTCGACAGGGTCAACTGCCGGTGCCTCTTCCACTGTAGGTAGTGGCAGGCGCGACAGCCCATCAGCATTACCATGTTGCTTTGTACCTTTGAACTCAATATCATATTGATGTGCCCCTAGGAAAAGGGACCATCTCTGAAGCCTCTGCGCCGTCATTACCGGAACACCCTTCTTCGGGTTGAAAATGGAAACCAACGGCTGGTGATCTGTCAGCAGCGTAAACCTTTGGCCTTGCAGGTAATGGTTAAATTTCTTAACTCCCCACACGAGGCTGAGAGCCTCCCTATCTATCTGAGCATAGTTGCGCTCAGCAGAGGTCAATGACCTGGATGCGAAAGCGACTGGCCTTTCCGAGCCATCTGGAAACTTATGTGAGAGCACTGCCCCGATACCATATGGAGAAGCATCACAAGCTAAGCGAATAGGCAGCGTTGGGTTAAAGTGAGCCAACACTTCCTTAGAGGTGATCAGTGCCTTGCTCTTTTGAAAAGCCCGCTTACAATCATCGCTCCACTTCCATGGTATTCCTGTTTGCAAAAGAGTGTTTAGCGGGTGTAACACCGTGGATAAATTTGGAAGAAACTTGTGGTAATAGTTAACCAACCCGAGGAACGACCTCAACTGGGATACATTTTCCGGTGCTGGAGCTTTGACAACAGCTTCGATCTTGTCAGGTGACTTATGGAGCCCCTCCTGGTCAATGACGTGGCCGCAGTACGAGATTCGCTTTTGAAAGAACTCGCATTTCTGGCGATTAGCTCTTAGCCCATATTCTTTCAATCTGATGAGCACCTGCTCCAAATTCGCGAGGTGATCATTATCGTTATCTCCTGTAATCAGGATGTCATCCAGGTAGCATTGTGTGCCTGGGATTCCCTGCAATACCTACTCCATGGCCCTTTGCCAAATCGCTGGAGCCGATGCCACTCCAAAAACCAGCCTATTATACCGATATAGGCCCTTATGTGTGTTGATCGTGAGATACTGTCGTGACGCTTCATCAACTTCCATCTGTAGGTACGCCTGCGCCAGGTCTATCTTGGTGAAGTGCTTTCCGCCAGACAGCGAAGCGAAGATATCTTCAATTCGCGGAAGCGGATATTGCACCGTGTGAAGAACTGGATTAACCGTGATCTTGAAATCGCCACAGATGCGAACCTTCCCAGGTTCCCCCGGCTTGTTGCTCAACGAACGCTTCATGACAGGAACAATGGGTGTAGCCCATTCGCTCCAGTCCACCTTGGACAGTACCCCTGAAGGTTCTAGCCCTTCCAGCTTTGCTTCCACAGCAGGACGTATCGCATAAGGCTTTGAAAAGGTCTGTCTTTGAAACATTTTGGGTTTGCATGTTCTTCAACCTTGATGGTTGCCGTAATTCCTTTCAGTGTTCCAAGTCCCTGTTGGAACACCTCCTTAGCATCATCTAAGATTTTGGACAGTCATTTAGGTTTGACGTCATCCTCCTTACAGGCATCCACAGTCAGTGCTTGTATGGAATGCCAGTCCAAATTTATTCTCCGGATCCATTCCCGTCCCAGTAGTGGCGGACCTCCATCAGGTAACACGTACAAGTCCATTTTCTGACTTTCTTTACCATTGTAGACCACATTTACTTTTATCTTTCCTTTGGGGTATACTATTTGCCCCGTGTATGTTTTCAGTACAATCTCCGTATCCCTCAGGGGAATGTGCGAGAATAACCTTTTGTAATCTTGCTTATTCATGACCGTTAATGCCGACCCTGTGTCCAATTCTATCTTCACTTGGACTCCTGCTATCCGGGGCATGACCCAGATAGTTTGGTGGTCTGCTGTGTTACCCACATTATGTATTTTCAGACAACCCAGTTCCTTACTGCTGGAGTCTGAATCCGTCTTCTGTTCATCCGAACTGTTCTCTGTCACCTTGTGTACTTTTTTGTACTTCTCCTGCGGTGACTTTTTGCTGCTGGTCTTCTTTCCTGACCGGCATACTCTCGCTATGTGACCAAGTTTACCACATTGCCTGCATTCTTTGTCTTTGAACCAGCACTGGTTCTGGTCATGCGTTGTCCTTCCGCAACGATAGCACTTTACTGCGCCCAATGCCATTTCATTGGTGCTGAATTCCAGTGGCCTTTGCTGTATCTCTGCAGCGCCCCGTGCTGCTGCCTCGTGGGATGCTGCAATGCTGAAAGCTTTGTCCAGCGTAAGATCCTTTTCCTCTAGCAGTCGCTTCTGGGTTCCTTCCCTTAGGAGCCCACACACAAACTTATCTCTCAGTGCGTCTGCTAGTCCTGTTCCGAACTGGCAGTACTTTGATAACTTGTGCAGTTCTGTTAGGAATTCAGCGTTGCTTTCTTCTTTAAGTTGAATTCTTTTGTAGAATTTAAATCGTTCCACTATCAGCAGCGGTGTGGGGTTTAAATGCTCTTGCAGGATAGTAACAATATCCGCGAAACTCTTTCCTACCGGTTTGTCTGGGCTTACCAGGTTCCTTAATAACCCGTACGTCTTCGCACCCATCGAGTTTAATAGGGTTAGTGCTTTCTTATCATCCGGTACATCATTTGTTCTACAGTAAACTTCGATGCGTTCCACATAAGTGGCCCAATCTTCCACATCATTGTCGAAGGCAGTGATGTTACCCGTTTTCGGCTTCCTTGCTGAGTTTCTCCTTTCCCTTCGGATATTATTTAATATGATGACTTTTAAAAAAATGTTTAAATTTAAGATGGCGGCTTTTCCCGCGCTTGTCTTCTTCCCCCGCCGACTCAAGATGGCGATTCCCGCACTGTTGCTGTCCACGCCTCCCAACGGTCCTTCCTGCATTTATTTTCCCATGTATACGCTTCGTTGCGCTGCTGCTCTTGTTGCCCCGCCGCTCCCGCGGTCCTTGTGGCAATAAAGCGCTTTTCTGGCTGCTGTGCGTCTCTGCCCCGATTGCAGTCCAGCCCCTGACACCGGCTGCGGTTGTGTTCTCCGCCCTTTTCTTCATTTTTTCCCTCCTTCTCCCACTGACAACTCGGCCGACTTCCCCCCCCGTGCCGCTCGATCGGGCTTACCCGCCGCTATCGTAGAAGGGATGATCACTGCCTGTTGCTGATGTTGGACTTCGTGGCCAGAAAACCAAACATGGTTCCCGATGGCCTCCCGTGCGATGCAGTGCTCAGCAGGATGTTGAGGGCGGATGCCCTTTTCCAACGCCCGTTTCTGAGGACGAAGCTTCCTTGGAATGGGCCCCAGAATCAGTACTGGGGGAGGTGATGCAAAACTGCCGCAAGGTACGATCAGACTCGTCGCCACTGTTGAGTCTGTGTTTACAAGTGCAGTTATAATGAATAACAGGACACAGACAACAGAAGTAAGTAAACAGGTCTTTAGTGATTGAGGGTCAGGGCGGAACTGAGGTACACTTTGCTCCACAGGGTTTATATACCGGTGTGGTCACCACCGGTACTACAATGTACAGGAGCCGTTAAAAAGTAGTCCATCACCTTAAGGTATCCTCTTAAGGTAGTACAGGTTACATACACTACACTCGGGGCCTGGCACTGGCCACAGCTGCTGCAGGCTCCTCTGCCATCCTGTATGGTTCGTTTGGAAGCCAACAGAGGAAGCAATGCTTGCTGTGGACCTTGAAAGCACCACGAATGATGACATCATACTGTGGGGCTTTCTGACTAGAAATGGACAATTAGCAAGGCTGTCCACACGCTGGAAATTAATTGGCCACTTGAGGGAAAATTGCGTGCAGCTGGCTGACACATTTTTTTGTGTGTCAGAACCCCACATTCAGGAAATCCGACCATTTCCCACACAATCCACAAAATCGGGCCCCGGCCCCGATTTTCTGCCAGTCGTCGGGCGGGTTTTCATGCGGGCGGGGGCCGAAAATTGGCGAAAAAGGGCTCGCGACCCCCCCCGCCTGATTACCCGCCCCGTCCGACTTTCGGACTGCCGTTTCTCCGCGACACGAATCAGTCCCGCCCGCCGCTGGCGGGACTGGCCGTCGGGACCCTGATCACCAATTATTGGCATGTTTAATGCCATTTTAGGGTGCCCTTGTGATTTTCAGGGGTTCCCCACGCTAAACACGCCTGCGGGGAACCCCGCTGATGAAACCTGGCATGAAGCTTGCCGGCTCTCAGCTGCAGGTCATTCGGGAAAGCTGCGATTTAAAGGGACAGCATTTGTATGTTGAAGGACCTTGTTGTTGCAGGCTTGGGGCTACTTCTTCAAGGCTTAGGCACAGCTGTGGAAGGTTGGAGCCTCACACACTTCTCCAATGTGATCTCCTGGGAAGCACCGCTCGGCACCCTCACTCAGCGCTTCCTCAGCGGAGGCATCTACCAGAAGCATGGGACGCCTTTTTTTCCTTCCCTTCTTGCCATTAGAGGATCTCCAGCAGCAGAGGCGGCAGCAGCAGAACCAGGAACAGCAGGATGAGCACCAGGAGCACCAGGCTGCTGCTCACTCACCTGAAGCTGCACAGGCCAGAAGGGGCCAGCGCTTGGAAGTGGCTTGAGAGCACCTTGCTGCGCTTTAGGGGGCCATGGGGACCCATATCTGCACTGGCAGTCCTATTCAGAAGGACTTCCATGAAGGTCTGGTTTCTCTGTTCAATAGATGGCCAACGCTCATCAAGAGATGTCATTCTCTTATGAGCACTCACCATGTTTTCCGTACCCTGGCGAGTTATCTCCTCCATGGAGTCTGCCAACCTTTCCATGGTGATGCGTTCATGTGCCAATGACTCCACAAAGGCTCTGCTCATGGTCACTATGGACTCCTCCATTCGCTCCACACTCACAGCGACCCTGGAGACAAAATCTGCCAGAGATTCCTGCATCTATGCATGGAGATCCATCACCTCTTCTCTTGCGGAACGACCCAGAGGCAGAGGGTCGACATGCAGCACAGCTGAGCTGAGCTGGCAGAGTCCTGTGCCCTCCGACGAGGACTCTCCACTGCTGTCCCTGTCTCCAGAATCTGCTGAGGCTCACTTGTGAGCTGTGAAACACCAGGTGACAACACTATGTCCCGAAGGTCCCCCTGAAGTGTGAGTGTCTGCGCTGGTGCTGGGTGTGCTTACTTCTGCTGATGCTGCGCCCTCAGAGGTTGGAGCTTCCTCTGAGGAGTCTGGCTGCACAGCCTCTTCCTCCTCCATAGTGGGGACGGGGGCTCTAGATGGTCCTGTGGGGAGTAGAGGAAGGAGTTAGAGATGTGATGTCAAGGTTACATGCACATTCGAGTTGACATCTGCTGACACCTGCATCCATGCAGCCTTGGTCTCAGTGGAAGGCCTCTTCCTGCCTGACCTAGGGAAGAGGACCTCCCTGTGGGCCCTAACTGTAGTGTATGTAACTGTTCTACCTTTAAGAGAACTATTGTATGTAACCGTCCACCTTTAAGAGAACTATTTTAGGTGTGGCACTACTTTATCCTGGCTGCTGTATACTGTAATACCGACGGTGACCACACCGGTATATAAGTGCTGTGGCAGAATTTATTGGGCAGATTCGCCCTGACCTTCGAATAGTAAAGTCCTGTTAAAAGTTACTTTTGTAGTCTGTGTATTAATTCACTATACAACCCACAGACTTTACAGTGGCGACGAGTTCGATCGTACCCTGCGGCAACAATACTTCTGAAACAGTTAACGAGCGTCGAGAAGAGGCAACCGCCCTCGTCGTTTTGCTGAGAGAAAACTCGAGGCCGCAGAACAAGAAGGAAGGAAGACTTCAAACAAGACGCCTTCCATCAGCAACAGGCACTGATTGTCCCTTCTGCCACAGTGGTGAGTGAGCCGATCAACACGAGAAGCAATTCGGCCACGGTGACTGTGAGTAAAGGGAAAATAGAAAAACAAATAAACGGAGGATAAGGGCGGTGCACTCGACCACGGTCGAGGGGGAAAGGAGCCGGACAGAAGTCGGGCCCAGAGGCGCTGAGACTGGGGCAGCGTGGAGCAGAAGCCGCGGTACAAGCGGGCAGGGGAGCGTCGTGAGACGACTAGACCGCGACGGCGAAAAAGGCCGGACAAATACCGCGACCACGAGGCGCTGCGACCGGGATCGTAAGGCGCGGGAAGATATACACATAAATAAGCCACGGAGAACTCAGCCGCAGCCGGGGAGGAAAGCACCGGACTGCGAGAAGCTGGGAGGCGCGATTGGGGTGAAAAAGGCCAGACAGTGACTGAGGCCACGAAGCGCTGCGACCGGTTCGTAAGGCGCGGGAAGATATGAAAATAAATAAACCGCGGAGAACGCAGCCGCAGCCGGGGAGGAAGCACCGGACTGCGAGAGGCTGGGAGGAACGATTGGGTGAAAAAGGTCGGACAGTGACCGAGGCCACGAAGCGCTGCGACCGGGATCGTAAGGCGCGGGAAGAGATAAAATAAATAAATCGCGGAGAACTCAGCCACAGCCGGGGAGGGAAGCACCGGACTGCGAGAGGGCTGGGAGGCGCGATTGAGAGCCGCGCGAGCGGGAGAGACAGAGACCGAGCGAGAGCCGCGCGAACGGGAGTGACAGAGCCCGAGAGAGAGCGAGCGAGAGCCGCGCGAGCGGGAGAGACAGAGCCCGAGGAAGACTGAGCGAGATCCAGCCCAGCGGCTGAAACTGTTCGCCGTCAACGGGTTGTACCCAGCACCGGAGAGACAGAGCCCGAGCGAGGGAGACTGAGCGAGATCCAGCCAGCGGCTGAGACCGTTCGCCGTCAACGGGTTGTACCCAGAGCCGGTTGCCCGGCCGAGAGAAGGGAACGCGCTGAAGCCGACGCGCAGGCTGCGAACCCCGAAAGCCAGCGGTCGTCGCCCGAGGGCAAAGCTTACCCCTCCCACCAGAGGAAGAAGTCAGGAGCGGGAAACCGCCATTTTGCCAGTAGGCGGGGAAGAAGACAAGCGCGGGAAACCGCCATTTTGCCAGTAGGCGGGGAAGAAGACAAGCGCGGGAAACCGCCATTTTTGAGAAAAATAAAGTTAAAAAGTAAAGGGAAATCCTGTTGTTTCACAGAAAGATAGAGAGAGATAGTGAAGATGCCTAAGCATGGTAACATCAACAACTTCGATGCCGAGGTGGAAGATTGGGCCACGTACGTAGAACGTATCAAGATATATTGTGAGGCCAATAAAATAGAAGATGATGATAAAGCTATAACCTTGCTAAACTCGATGGGCGCGAAGACATACGGGTTATTGAAGCATCTTCTATCACCAGCTAAACCGGCAGATCAGACTTTCGATAATATTGTTGCTGTTCTGAAGGATCACTTGAACCCCATGCCGTTGATGTTGGCGGAATGATTCAAATTTTATGCGAGAACGCAGCAGAAAGAGGAAAGCAACGCGGAATACTTGGTCGAACTGCGTAGGCTAGCGAAATACTGCCAGTTTGGAGGAAATCTGACAGAGGCATTGCGAGACAAGTTCGTGTGCGGGTTGTCGAAGGAAGGAACGCAAAAGCGACTGCTCGAAGAGAACGACCTTACACTGGATAGGGCTGTCCTTATTGCAGCATCACACGAAGCCGCAGCGAAAGGAACTGCGGAAATGCAGCTGAAGGCAGCGGTCCTTAGTGTGGATCAAATTACTTCGGGTGCAACGAAATGTTATCGTTGTGGGAAGACAACACACGACCAGAACCAATGCTGGTTTAAAAACCAGGACTGTAGGAAATGTGGCAAACTGGGTCACATAGCCAAAGTATGCCGGTCAGGGAAGAAGACCAACAACCAAAGAAAAAAGCCATCACAGGAAAAGTACAACAAAGTACACAAGGTGGTTGAGAAGAGTTCAGATGAACAGAATTCGGATTCAGACCCAAGCGGCCAGGAACTGGGTAGTCTGAGGATTCATAATACGAGTAAGGAAGCTGACCTACAAACTATCTGGGTCATGCTAAAAATAGCCGGCGTCCAAGTGAGAATGGAATTGGACACTGGATCAGCCCTATCAGTCATAAATCGAAGGGATTACAACCGGCTATTCTCACATATACCCTTGAGAGATACCAAGTTCGTATTGCAGACATACACGGGGCATAAAGTATACCCCATGGGAAAGATAAGAGTCAAGGTGAGAGACAGGGGCAAAGAACACCCCGGAATGGACTTATACATACTACCTGAGGGAGGACCACCACTTCTAGGACGGGAGTGGATCAAGAAAATAGACATGGAATGGCACTACCTCAAAGCAATAACGAGTGAGGACTCGGGGCAGACAATCAGCTCAGACTCTGAAACGGATGACGATAAGACCAGCCCAAGCATGAAAGACAAGTCTAAAATGAACTTGCTGACTAAGGTTGGTAGAACGAATGTGGGCATAAAGGCTTATGCTCCAGAGGAGAACACAGTTTCAGAACAGAATTCGTCTGAACAACAACAACATAGCTTGACAGAGAATTATGAGTCTGTTCAAGTTACAGATATATATATGACTGCGGAACATCGAGCTCGAACGCAAACTTATTTCAGATTACGACAGCAATTAGAACAATTGAATTGCCGTCTCGAGCAAGAGATGAAAGCAATGAAGAAGTTCTATGATACCGAATGGGAGAATCTGGAAAGACAACAGAAGCAGCTGGGGAAGAAAAGGGAGCAGGAGCACACAAACCGTCTGCACGAGGAGGCCAAACGAATCAAAGCTGATTCGGCTTCTGAAGGGGCGTGCTCCAATCCGGTGGAACAAGATGTGCCGCAACTGAAGGCGCTTGTTAGCAGGTTGCAGGCAGAAAAAGCTGAGTTGGTTGACATGACTTCCGAGCTCCTACTGAAGTTGGGTGCAGCATCACCGGACGATTCATTTGTGGAAATTCGAATGATGGGGGCTGCGGATGATGGCGAAGTAGAAACAGCAAAGGAGCCCCAGGACAAGGTTCTAAACAGCCCTGCAGCTAATGGAAAATGGATGAGGACAGAAGAGTTAACAGTCAGCCAACCCCTCCAGGGCAAGGTTATAAACAGCCCTGCAGTTAATGGAAAAGGGATGATGGCAGAAGAGTTAACAGTCAGCCAACTCATTCACATGCTGAGGGATAAAACTCTAAAATGGGAAAAACTTAAATACGAGCCTCAATCTTCAAAGGGAAGGGAGCTCTCAAAAGTCATTGGAAGAGCTGAGGTGGCAACCCAGACTGAGAAGTCTGCAGCAGAACAGCCCTTGGAGGCCAAAAGTACGCTGACGCACGTCAATGTAGAACAACAGAATACTGAAACAGCTACTTCAGTAGAGGGATTGAATAGTCCGATCAATCAATCTCCGAATGAAGTTGAAGTATTGAAATCACAAATGAGGTCATTAGTAAAAGACTTGCAGGAAGCCCAGAAAAAGCAGGATGAATCTGAACGCATGATGAAGTCTCTTCAGGACAGATGTCGGGATTTGGAACAAAAGTCGGCTAACGTCCAGCTGGGTAAGGAGGAAATGGAAGACCCTCTCGCTGGCCTAGCTCAGGACGACACCGAATATTACCATGACCTGTTGAGTGACACTGAATATTACGAGGACCTGGTCTGCCCAGCTTGTGCCGAGAACTCCCAAAGTGCCGAAATCAGGATGAATCACTTAAAGTCTAAGGAACATAGGGAGATGGTGGCGTTACAGCTGGCAGCTGACAATGGAGCCCCGAGAGTCTCCAAGAAGCAAAAAAGGAAAAGACGAAGCAGAAGATGATAACCATCTGAACCATTATTACCTCTACCGATCACACACGTGGTCCCCCGAACGGAGCCAAATCAGTTGGGAAGTAGGAAAATTTCCCAAGGCAATCCAACTGTTTTTTGTTTTTTCTAAAAAAGTCAGCAATGCTGGTTCAGAAGTGATGGAAGTAAAGCTGTTAAGTCTAGGGAAGGACTATGGGATGAGTCCCTCTAGCAAGGTGAACCGACTACACCACGGAGGCGTGGTCCGGACCGAGTCAAGAAGACCAGAGACTGAATCTGTGAACTGTTTTAACATGAAGTTGGATATGTTATGATGTTATGTTAATGGGGAATAAGTATGTTGTAAGCTAAAAAGGGAGGATTGTAGTGTATGTAACTGTTCTACCTTTAAGAGAACTATTGTATGTAACCGTCCACCTTTAAGAGAACTATTTTAGGTGTGGCACTACTTTATCCTGGCTGCTGTATACTGTAATACCGACGGTGACCACACCGGTATATAAGTGCTGTGGCAGAATTTATTGGGCAGATTCGCCCTGACCTTCGAATAGTAAAGTCCTGTTAAAAGTTACTTTTGTAGTCTGTGTATTAATTCACTATACAACCCACAGACTTTACACTAACCCCATCCAATAATGCCTGCAGTGAAGCATCGTCGAATTTGGAGGCAGCTCGGGGTCTGGCACTGGCCACAGCTGCTGCAGGCTCCTCTGCCATCCTGTATGGTTCATTTGGAAGCCAACAGAGGAAGCAATGCTTGCTGTGGACCTTGAAAGCACCACGAATGATGACATCATACTGTGGGGCTTCCTGACTGGAAATGGACAATTAGCAAGGCTGCCCACATGCTGGAAATGAATTGGCCACTTGAGGGAAAATTGCGTGCAGCTGGCTGACACATTTTTTTGTGTGTCAGAACCCCACATTCGGGGGAATCCGACCATTTCTCACACAATCCACAAAATCGGGCCCATCATCTTTCGATACAAATTTTGCTTCCACACGAAAAATCTCATTCCAATCCAGCTTCAGTGATCCCAACCAATTTCTACCTATGAAGGCAGGCTTGTCTCCTGCCACTACTATGAGAGGCAAGCACTGACACTGATCCTTGTATTTCACTGGTATGATGACACTTCCTACTACAGGGATTTGCTCTCCTGAGTAGCCTTGCAGCTCTACCTTCGATTTCTTTAGTCGATAATCACGCAACTTGTTGTGATATAGTGATTCTGGTACTACACTCATGGATGCACCAGTGTCGATTCCATGGGTATCCTGGTTCCTGTGACATCTACTTGGATGATGATACCTCATGAATCGCTGTTAGATACCTTCGTGCTCCTGATGACGTGAATCTCCAGAAACTCCTTGTCCTGCTGCTGCTCTGCAACAGTATGTAGTGTCTGACGGTTTCTAATTCTAGCATTGCCAGTCGGTTTACTCTTCTGTTGGAACGCCTTCGCAAGATGCCCAGTTTTCTTGCAGTTGAAACACTCTGCTTTCACATTATGGACAGCTTTGAGCGATGTGTTGTCCAAGGCACCAATAGCACAACTTCAATGCATTGTTACCATAGCCAGCTGCTGAGACCTTGGGGCCCAGCTGCCTTTAACTTTTAGCCTGCAGCTGATTCACCTCCTTGTCTGACGACTGGAAATGGCGCGAAAATCTCGGGAGTATTGGTCGGCCATATCCATTGACATAGCTGTCTGACAAGCTAAGTCAAAAGTCAAGTTAGGGGTTGTCAACAATTTACTTCTGATACATTCATTATTCAACCCACAAACAAAGCGGTTATGCAAAGCTCAGTCCTGAAAGTTTCTGAAATGACAGTGAATGGATAGCTTTTTTAAAGCTACAATGCACTCACTGATAACCTTGTCATTTAATTGATCGCATGTTCCAAAATGATAACTTTCAGAAGTTTCCAGGGCTCAGGGCTGTAGTGCTGTTCTAACTTGGTTAGACTCTCCTTCAGTGGCGTGGCCTACGGCTTGGCGGGAACAAGCACATTTTTCAGGGTTTCATACACCTCGGGGCCTGCTTCAGTCAAAAAAATAGCCGTTTCCTTTCTAAAACCACCTGGTTACAGTTTACATCATCGAGGAATTTGACGATACTGTTCGCGGTGAAAAACATTTCTAGCCTCTCCACATATGCTCCGAAAGTCTCTTGGTCGTGACTGAACTCACCCAAGCGCCCTATTATTTCCCATGTCGCGGTCATCTGGACTCTGGCAACGTCAACAGTTCAACCACGTGTGCTCGAAATTACCTCAGATTTTTACGTTTTTTCTGCAAAATGAAGAACATCTAACAGTCCCTCCGTCGGTTGGCAGGATTATCCTCCAACAAAAATTTCAGCGAGGGAATCTGCTATCTTTATCCTCATCGCCAACTCTGTGATATCTTGGGACACAGCATATATATACAAATGCACAAATAGCTTCTGATAAGAACTGCACTGCCCATGTGCTTTATTATTATATACCTCAGTAGTCACCAGGTGGCACTATTACAATTGCCCTTTGTCAGTTTCTGCTCCATTCTATCTCAAGCCAGAATCATTTGATTCAAGAAGTCAACCTTTATTCAGTCATAGCAAGCTTACCTCTGAATCAGAAGTTCGTGGTTTCAAGCCATTCTCCAAAGACATCAGCAAGCAGACTCGGCTGATATTTCAGTGCCGTAATGATGGAATAGTGCGGGTGCTATCTTTCATATGAGATGTTAAACTGAGCTCGTGTCCATGAATGATCTGGTGGCTCTATTTATGGATGAGCAGGGGAGTTGTCCTGGCTAACATTTATCTCTCATCCAACGTCATTAAACTGATGTTCTAATCATTGAAGTAATTGCTAATCATGGGTCATTCCTGTTAAACATTGGCTGCCATGTTTCCCTATACTACAGGTGATATAAAGAGTGAGGCGGTGGAGCAGGTAGGCCCCACAGCGGCGGCTGACCTGTGAGGAGCGGCAGTGGTGATTTAAAGCGAGGCGGCGGAGCAGATAGGCCCCACAGCGACGGGGGCGGCGGACCTGTGAGGAGCGGCGGTGGTGATTTAAAGCGAGGCGGTGGAGCAGGTAGGCCCCACAGCGGCGGCGGCGGAACTGTGAGGAGCGGCGGCGGTGATTTAAAGCGAGGTGGCGGAGCAGGTAGGCCCCACAGCGGCGGCGGTGGACCTGTGAGGAGCAGCGGCAGTGATTTAAAGCGAGGTGGCGGAGCAGGTAGGCCCCACAGCGGTGGCGGCGGCGGACCTGTGAGGAGCGGTGGAGGTGATTTAAAGTGAGGCGGCGGAGCAGGTAGGCCCCACAGCGGCAGCGGCGGCGGACCTGTGAGGAGCGGCGGCGGTGATTTAAAGCGAGGCGGCGGAGCAGGTAGGCCCCACAGCAGCGGCGGTGGCTGTGGCGGACCTGTGAGGAGCGGCGGAGGTGATTTAAAGCGAGGCGGCGGAGCAGGTAGGCCCCACAGCGGCGGCGGCGGCAGCGGACCTGTGAGGAGCGGTGACGGTGATTTAAAGCGAGGCGGCGGAGCAGGTAGGCCCCACAGCGGCAGCGGCGGCGGATCTGTGAGGAGCGGCAGCGGCGGAGCAGGTAGGCTTACCAATCTCAGAGCTCCGAGAGGGGGCGAGAGAGAAGTAAAAAGTAATCGAAGTGTGACATCACCAGAAAGCAGGTAAGTGATAGGTTGGTGAGTATTTCTCACTTTCTCCTTTTTTCCAAACTTAAATTTTGTGGTTTATAATTTATAGGGTGTCTGTAGTGTAGCGGGGACTGCTGGTAAACAAGGGCCCTTCAGTATATCATTTAATTGTAGTGTAATTGGTGGGATTGATTTGATTTAATTTAATTTGAATTAATTAAAGAGTAAATCATGGCAGGAGAGCTCTGTGCCGTGGTATGCTCCTCCTGCACTATGTGGGAAATCAGGCACACTTCCTGTGTCCCTGATGACCACGTGTGCAGGAAGTGTATCCAGCTGCAGCTGCTGACAGACCGCATTGCAGTGATGGAGCTGTGAGTGGATACATACTGGAGCATTCGCGATGCTGAGGACGTCGTGGATAACACGTTTAGGGAGTTGGTCACACCGCAGGTAAAGGCTGCACAGGCAGGAAGAGAATGGGTGACCGTCAGGCAGAGTAGTAGGCGCAGGCAGGTAGTGCAGGGGTCCCCTGTGGCCATCCCCCTCTCAAACAGATATACCGCTTTGGATATTGTTGGGGAGGATGGCTTATCGGGGAAGGCAGCAGCAGCCAACTTCCTGGAACCGTGGGTGGTTCTGCTGCACAGGACGGGAGGAAAAAGAGTGGGAGAGCTATAGTAATAGGGGATTCTATTGTAAGAGGAATAGATAGGCATTTCTGCGGCTGCAAACGTGACTCCAGGATGGTATGTTGCCTCCCTGGTGCAAGGGTCAAGGATGTCTCAGAACAGCTGCAGAACATTTGGAAGGGGAGGATGAACAGCCAGTTGTCGTGGTGCATATAGGTACCAATGATTTGGTAAAAAACAGGATGAGGTCCTAAAAGCTGAATATAGGGAGTTAGGAGGTAAATTTAAAAAAAGGACCTCAAAGGTAGTAATCTCAGGATTGCTACCAGTGCCACGTGCTAGTCAAAGTAGAAATAGAAAGATATTTCAGATGAATACGTGGCTAGAGGAATGGTGCAAGGGGGAGGGATGCAAATTCCTGGGACATTGGAACCGGTTCTGGGGGAGGTGGGACCAGTACAAACTGGACGGTTTGCACCTGGGCAGGACCGGGACCGATGTCCAAGGGGGAGTGTTTGCTAGTGCTCTGGGGGAGGGTTTAAACTAAAATGGCAGGGGGTTGGGAACCTGAGCAGGGAGACAGAGGAAAGGGAAACAAGGATAGAAGCAAAAGACAGGAAGGAGAAAAACAAAGGTGGCAGTCAGAGAAATCAAGGCCTAGAAATTCACTATGGCCCTGCCAGCTGGCTAACGGCCAAAAGTTAGCGCTGGGCGCGGAGCCATGTGCGACCGTCCGATATTCACTTTTTGCGCCCCAAGTCGGAACCGGCCGCTATTCCAGGGTATGCCCGCCCCCGCTTGGGGCGCTGAAACTGAATTTCAGCGCTCTAAGTGCCGCTGCGCCACCCGATGCGGTGCGGCAGGCTGCGGTACTGCAGGCCTCCTCCTTCTCTTAAGGTGGAAGTGCCTGCAACGGGGAGATCGCCGCTGGATTGTGCCGGCAAATGAGCCCGGCACCACGGAGAAGTGCTGGGCTCGCGGAAAGCAGCTGGCAATGCCGCGGGGGGGGGGTGGTGGAGGAGGCCGGGGAAGGAGGTGCGGGCCGTTGGCCGCCGAAAAAGCGGCCGGCCGCACCTCCACCTTTATGCGCCCCACTAAGGCTGCAGTAAGGCCCTGGTCTCCGGATGTTAGTAGTGGCCGCCACGGAGGAGGCGGCGGCAACTGAATATGGGCGTCGGGCTGGCATCGGGGCGGAAACGGGGCACTGCGCGCACCGATGACATCATCGGTGCTGGCGCAGCGCTACCGGCTACCGCCGCCATTACCGCCGAGCTCAATATCAGCGCAACCTCCTATACTGGCGCAGAAACCCACTTTAGGCGGTAACTGGGCGCAAAGCTTGCAGCGCCTTACTGAATTTCTAGGCCCAAAGGTTTAAATCAAACATGGCCACAGTAATTAATAATTCTAAAAGGTGTACGAGTGTTAAAAAAACAAGCCTGAAGGGCTTGGCCTCGAAATTGGGTTGGGGCGCCAAAGTGGGGCAAAAGTCGGCGGAGCGCAGGATTTAGCGCAGCGATCGGAGTGATACCGATCGCCAGAAATTCAGTTTCAGTGCCGCTCGAGGGACACGAAGCGAGGCTCAAGGCGCTCCGCGTCACTCTTAGGGCGCTGAAACTGATTATCGCAGCGCAACGTGCCGCAGCGCCACATGCTGCGGCATGGCACGCTGCGGTACTGCAGGCCTTCCTCCCACTGTTAAGGGGGAGGTGCCTGCAACAGCGCGAGCCCCGATCGCGAGTGCCGGCAAATGAGCCCGGCACCAAGGAGAAGTGCCAGGCTCTCGGGAAACAGCCGGCAATGCCGCGGTGGGGGGTTGGTGTTAGGAGGCCGGGGACGGAGGTGCTGGCAGGCGGCCGCCGAAAAAGCGGCCGCCCCGCACCTCCACCTTAACTTGTGCCGCTGCCGGCACAGTAAGGCCCAGTGAACCGGGCATGGGTAGCGAGCGGCGCAACTGCGGCGTTCGCTGCCAAATATCGTGAACGGGGCACGATTGGGGCGCTGCGCACACTGATGACATCATCGGTAGCGGCGCAGCGCAAATGGCTAACGCCACTATTAGCGCCCCTACTGAATATCGCCGCAGACACAGCCAGTGGCGCTACAGCCACTGACTGCCTCTTTAGGCGCTAACAGGTGGCGCTACTCACCCAATTTCTCCCCCCTTGTGTCTTAATGCAAGGAGCATTCGTAATAAGGTGGATGAAATAGCTGTGCAAATAGAGGTAAACGATTATGATATGATTGGGATTACGGAAACATGGCTCCAGGGTGACATCCAGGGGTATTCAATATTCAGGAAAGATAGGCAAAAAGGAAAAGGTGGTGGGGTAGCATTGCTGGTTAAAGAGGGGATTAACACAATTGAAAGGAAGAATATTAGCTCTGATGATGTGGAATCTGTATGGGTAGAACTGAAAAATACCAAGGGGCAGAAAACGTTAGTGGGAGTGGTATACAGGCCTCCAAACAGTAATGCGGAGGTTGGGGATGGCATTAAACGGGAAATTAGAGATGCGTGCAATAAGGGAACAGCAGTTATCATGGGTGACTTTAATCTACATATAGATTGGGCCAAACAAATTAGTAACAATACTGTGGAGGAGAAATTCCTGGAGTGTATATGGGATGGTTTCCTGGACCAATATGTCAAGGAACCAACTAGAGATCAGGCCATCTTAGACTGGGTATTATGTAATGAGAAAGGATTAATTAGCAATCTTGTTGTGCGAGGCCCATTGGGTCGGAGCGATCATAATATGATAGAATTCTTTATTAAGATGGACAGTGAAGTAGTTGACTCAGAGACTAGGGTCCTGAATTTAAATAAAAGAAACTATGATGGTATGAGGCGTGAGTTGGGTAGGATTGATTGGAGAATGTTACTCAAAGGGTTGACGGTGGATAGGTAATGGCAAACATTCAAAGATCGCATGGATGAACTACAAAATTTGTTCATCCCTGTTTGGCATAAAAATAAAAATAAAACGGTGGCTAACAAGGGAAATTAGGGATAGCATAAGATCCAAGGAGAGGACATATAAATTGGCCAGAAAAAGCAGTAAACCTGAGGATTGGGAGCAGTTTAGGATTCAGCAAAGGAGGACAAAGGAATTAATTAAGAGGGGGAAAATAGAGTATGAGAGTAAGCTTTCAGGGAATATAAAAACTGACTTTAAAAGCTTTTATAGATATGTGAAGAGAAAAAGATTGGTGAAGTCAAGCGTAGGCCCCTTGCAGCCAGAATCAGGGGAATTTATAATGGGGAACAAAGAAATGGCAGACCAATTAAATACATCCTTTGGTTCTGTCTTCACAAAGGAGGACACAAATAACCTCCCAGAGATGTCGGGGAACATAGGGTCTAATGAGAGGGAGGAACTGAAAGAAATCAGTATTTGTAGGGAAATGGTGTTAGGGAAATTGACGGGATTGAAGGCCGATAAATCCCCAGGGCCTGATAATCTACATCCTAGGGTATTTAAGGAAGTGGCCCTAGAAATAGTAGATGCATTGCTGGTCATCTTCCAAAATTCGATAGACTCTGGAACAGTTCCCATGGATTGGAGGGTAGCTAATGTTACCCCACTATTCAAAAAAGGTGGTAGAGAGAAAACGGGGAATTATAGACCGGTAAGCCTGATATCGGTAGTGGGAAAAATGCTAGAATCCATCATAAAAGATGTAATAGCAGAGCACTTGGAAAACAGTGACAGGATCGGACAAAGTCAACATGGATTTACAAAAGGTAAATTGTGCTTGACTAATCTACTGGAATTTTTTGAGGATGTAACTGGTAAAATAGATAAGGGAGAACCAGTGGATGTGGTGTATTTGGACTTTCAGAAGGCTTTCGATAAGGTCCCGCATAAGAGATTAGCGTGTAAAGTTAAGGCACATGGGATTGGGGGCAAGGTACTGACTTGGACAGAGAACTGGTTGGCAGACAGGAAGCAAAGAGTTGGAATAAATGGCTCTTTTTCCAAGTGGCAGGCTGTGACTAGTGGGGTACCGCAGGGATCGGTGCTAGGACCCCAGCTATTCACAATATATATAAATGATCTAGACGAGGGAACTAGATGTAATATCTCCAAGTTTGCAGACGACACAAAGCTGGCTGGGCGTGTGTGCTGTGAGGAGGATGCCGAGAAACTCCAGTATGATTTGGACAGGTTGGGTGATTGGGCAGATGCATGGCAGATGCAGTATAATGTGGATAAATGTTAGGTTATCCACTTTGGTGGCAAAAACAGGAAGGCAGATTATTATCTGAACGGCAATAGATTGGGAGAAGGGGAAGTGCAACGAGACCTGGGTGTCCATGTGCACCAGTCGCTGAAGGTAAGCATGCAGGTGCAGCAGGCAGTTAAGAAGGCAAATGGTATGTTGGCCTTCGTAGCGAGAGTGTTCAAGTACAGGAACAAGGATGTCTTGCTGCAGTTGTACAGAGCCTTAGTGAGACCACACCTTGAGTATTGTGTGCAGTTTTGATCGCCTTATCTAAGGAAGGATGTTCTTGCCATGGAGGGAGTGCAGCGAAGATTCACCAGACTGATACCTGGGATGGCAGGAATGATGTATGAGGAGAGATTGGGTCAATTGGGCTTATACTCGCTGGAGTTTAGAAGAATGAGAGGGGATCTCATTGAAACTTATAAAATTCTAACAGGACTAGACAGACTGGATGCAGGAAGGATGTTCCCGATGGCCGGGGAGTCCAGAACCTGGGGTCACAGTCTAAGGATAAGGGGTAAGCCATTTACGACAGAGATGAGGAGGAATTTCTTCACCCAGAGAGTGGTGAACCTATAGAATTCTCTACCACAGAAGGCAGTGGAGGCCAATTCATTAAATATATTCAAGAAGGAGTTAGATATATTTCTTAAGGCTAAAGGGTTCAAGGGATATGGGGAGAAGGCAGGGACAGGGTACTGAATTTGAATGATCAGCCATGATCTCATTGAATGGTGGAGCAGGCTCGAGGGGCCGAATGGCCTACTCCTGCTCCTATCTTCTATGTTTCTATGTTTACAACAGTGACTATACTTCAAAAGTACTTCATTGACTGTGATGCGTTTTGAGACATCCTGAGGTGGTGAAAGCTACTTTGTAAATAAAGCATTGCTCTCTCTCTCTCGCTCTCTGTCCCTTTTTTTCCTCAACAATTGTCACAACTTTTCATCTTTCTGTTGTATCAGGTCAATAAGGTAAAGGAACTAAAAGTATGCAGAGATTCCTAATGACATTTAAAAATGAGATCACTGACCGTTGCATTTCTGCTGATCACAATATTTCTTGCATTGTTTAGCTGTAGAGATAAAAAAGAAACAGCTGTAAATGTTGGAAATCTGAAGTAAACTTTTTTTGGGTCAGGCCCTCCCTTTTTTAGTTCTCCTGAAGGGTCCCGTAATGTTAAGCAATATTTCCTCTTTTCAGATGCTCAGGCACCTGCTGCGAACTGACAGCATTTGTTGCTTTTATTTCAGTTGCATATTTTCAATCCATTGCTGCATATTTAAAAGATCATGAGGAGAAATTCGGTGGGCTGCGCCACCAGTTAGCACCTAAAGAGGACACTCAGTGGCTTTAGCGCCACTGGCCACGCCTCCCACGATATTTAGCTGGGGCGCTAATGGCGGCGTTAGACTGTTGCGCTGCGCCGCCACCGATGACATCATCGGTGTTCGCAGCACCCCGCTATCACCCCGATCGCGATATTTGGCAGCGACCGTCTCTGTAGTGCCGGTCGCTAATCACGCCCAGTTCACGGGGCCTACCTGTGGCAGCAGTGGCGCAAATTAAGGTGGAGGTGCGGGGCGGCCGTTTTTTCGGCGGCCGCCTGCCAGCACTTCCGTCCCCGGCCTCCTGTTCTCCCCCCGCGGCATTGCCGGCTGTTTTCCGAGAGCCCGGCACTTCTCCTCGGTGCCGGGCTCTTTTGCCGGCACTCGCAATCGCTCATCGCGCTGGTGCAGGCCCCTCCCCCTTAAGAATGGGAGGAAGGCCTGCAGTACCGTGTGGCGCTGTGGCACGTTGCGCTGCAATATTCAGTTTCAGCGCCCTAAGAGGGACGCAGAGCGCCTCGAGCGTCACCCCGTGTCCCTCTTGGGGCGCTCAAGCTGAATTTCCGGCGATCACTGCTGCTCCAATCGCAGCGCAAAATCTGGCGCCCCGTTTGCGGCTCCACCCAATTTCTCCCTCTGTTTCTCACAGTTTTTCTAAACTGCAGAAGGCGAAAGTTATGAGAAAATTATCAACATTCAGCTGAACATGTCTTGCTTCTGGCAGCATTACTACCAACTTGCATTATGATACAAGTATGCAGACAAACAGAAGCAGCTTCACATTGGCCCAGTAATTCGGGTCCAAATGCGTGAGTACGGTCTGGGTACTCACGCATCTGGCCGGAGGAAATGCCGGCGTTCAGGAAGCACCGTGCATGCGGGGAACGCCGGCATTTCCAGTCCTCTGAACGAAGGGGTTCAGAGGCTGAACGCATGCGCGGTATCGGGCAGCGTGTGCGCCTTGGGATTCCTGTATTTTGAGAGAGATGCGCGTGTGTAAAGGCCTCCGATATTTACACACAGAAAAACCACACGTAAGTACTTAGTTTTTCAGGTAAGTGGTCTATTAATACAATTTAGAATTTTTTTTTCCACAGGTTTGTTATTTTTAAAGAATTTACAGTAAGGTAATTTTAGTTTTAGCCCCGATTTTTTATAATTTTTTTTTTTTTTAATTTTAAAATTATTGTTTAAAATAGTTTTTCATAGTTATTTATGGTTCATTTAAGTAGTGCAATGTTTTTTTAAATTTTCTTTCAGGTTTAAGTAGTGTTTTGGGGCCAGGAGTTTTCATGAGTTTAACAGCTCTCACTGTCAAACTTATGAATGAACTTTTGCAACCTCCCATTGATTGCCCTGTGCTCACGTGATCCCAGCCAGCTCAACGCACTAAGTACGCCGCTGGGTCACGCACGCACAGCGCGGCAGGACCTCAAGCTGGCCAGTCACAGGAATGGCATTGCGGGCCAGATTTCAGATGTCGGCGCGCCGGGTAAGTCCACCTTGGGGCCTTGCACGCGCGGCAATCACCCGAGCCGAATTACTGCCCCATTAATTCCATATATCCCAGCCTCTGCGTGTCATGGCTCAATGTGCAATTGATTCAAGACATCTGGTGTCCATCCCATGAAGTGTCTTCCAACTGGCCCAGAGAGAGAGAAGAGCCTCAGAGGAGTGATCCAAACAGTATGGGGGTGTCATACAGAAAATTTTTTGACGTAATTTTTTAGTTAACAGAAATTGCAAATGACATATGGGAAAATAAACACTCACTTTGGCTATTGTGTTTTCCGTTGTTTTTATTGCATTCTGATTTATCTGTAGAGATAAAAAGAAACATTCATATATGTTCGGGAGATGTTGGAGTGGAAACTAGTGATATCACACACGTGTCACTGTTGGGGCTGGTGTTATTTTAAATTTCTATAAATGACTCAAAAGTAAGCATATTTCCAAAGATTCAGATGACACCAAGGTGGGTACAGTGGGCAAAGATGGTAACCAATGTGTAAAAATCCAAAGCGATCTGGACAGGGTGGGTCAATGGTAGAGAGGTGTCAGATAGTGTTCAACACAGATCAGTATAAAGCTTTGAGATCAGTTCAATGAAACAAGAAAGTCGATTACATATTAAATGGCAGCATGGTTGAGGTAACAATGCAGGGAAGGGTCTTGTGGATTAGGGTGGATTGGTTGTGAAAATTGTCAGATCACAGCTGTTCACAGGTGGTTAAGAAAGCTAAAAGTGTATAGCTAAGGATGTGACTAATAAGTACGTGATTTTGTTTAATAATCTCATCCTCATGTTCAAAACCTTTCATAGCATCACCCTGTAGGAACGGAGGTTCCTATCTGAATAAGGTATTCGACTCGATGAATCAAATCAACAGGTTTTAATGAACAACGAAGTTAACAGGGAAACTACAGGAGAAACGGTACACAGGTCTATACAGCTTGCTGGGCACTCGACGACTACTGGAAGATTCTGGAAGCTGACGTCATGACGTCATGGCGTTCTTTGCGCCACTGGTGGTCACGTGATCGGCGTCATGATGTCATCACGTGGAGTGCAGGAAAACACAATACAGTACAGTTTAAAGGTGCAGTCCGCGGTTGCACTACACTGTAGTTAAAGGGATTATTACCAATTGTTCTGAGACCATTGGTGGCTCCGCCACAGGCGCCCCCCCAGAATCCACTTTAACAGACATTGTCAACCGAGTAGGAGGCTTAATGATCCTGGCCGAACGGCGACGAAATTCAGGCAGCGGAAACGGGGCATTAGTAGAAGAACCAGTGCCGGATTGCGGCAGAAGCGGCGTCCCGGGCGAGGCAGAAACGGTAGTCAGAGGTGCAGGCGCGTCAGAGGCCGAATCGGGCTGTTCGACAGTGGGCTGGTGCATGGCTGGTCTGGTGGCTAACAGCGGTCGGCCGCGGCGAGGCGGTTGGGCAGCCACGACAGGCTCACTCCGATCTCGGTGGGCTGGTTTGAGCTGGTCGATAGAGACGGTATCAGACTTTCCACCGACTTCGACTGTGAAAAACTTTTCCCCTGAAGAGATGACACGAAAAGGTCCGGTATACGGTGGCTTGAGTGGGTCTCTGTGACCGTCTTGTCGAATAAAGACATAGTCCGACCTCATGAGCTCTGTCGGGACGTGAGGCCTCTGCAGGTCATGGTGCGAGGTTGGGATGGGCAGGAAATTCCTAGCCGCCTCCTGATGACGTAGGAGCTGTTGAGCTGCAGACCATGGTTCGGTGTGTGGAGGGAGAAAGTCACCTGGTACTCTGAGTGTCTGGCCATAAACCAGCTCAGCCGATGAAGACTGAAGATCCTCTTTTGGTGCTGTCCGGAGGCCTAACATCACCCATGGGAGCCTGTCCACCCAGTTGGGTCCCCTCAAGCTGGCACGGAGGGACGCTTTGAGAGACCGATGGAACCTTTCGCACAGGCCATTCGCCTGCGGATGGTACGCGGTGGTATGGTGCAGCTTGGTACCCAGGCCTTGTGCCACTGCATTCCACAGCTCTGATGTGAATTGCGGACCGCGGTCCGAGGTGATGTCCAATGGCACCCCGAACCGAGCCACCCACGACGAAAGAAATGCCCTGGCGACGTCTGCTGCGGTGGTAGCGGCCAAGGGAATCGCCTCTGGCCACCTGGTGGTCCGGTCTACCACCGTCAGGAGGTGTGTGAATCCACGTGACCCGGGAAGGGGACCTACTAAATCCACGTGAACGTGGTCGAAACGGCGCTCAGGCACCGGGAAGTTGGCCACCGGAGCCTTGACGTGACGGTGGACTTTGGATTTTTGACAATTGACGCAATTGTTTGTCCAGTCCTGGACGTCCAGATGTATGCCTTTCCAAACGAATTTGCGGGACAGTAGCCGTTGAGAAGCCCGCATCCCCGGGTGAGATAACCCGTGGATTGCCTGGAATACTTTCTTGCGCCATTCGACCGGCACAATGGGCCGGGGCACTCCCATGGATGTGTCGCACAAGAGCGTGGTTCCTGCCGCTTGAAACGGCACGTCAGCAACCTGCCAACTGGAAGGCATGGTCCTAAACGCTTGTACCTCTGGGTCTGCCAGTTGATCCTCTGCCAGTCCGACGAAATCGATGCCCAGGTGGACTGCCTGGACTGGAACCCGGGAAAGGCAATCGGCCATGAGATTATCCTTGCCTGACACGTGCCGCAAATCCGTTGTGAATTTGGATATAAACGTGAGGTGGCGCTGCTGCCGAGCTGACCAAGGTTCCGCCGTTTTGGCCATGGCAAAGGTGAACGGCTTGTGGTCCACGAATGCAGTGAACGGACAGCCTTCTAGCAGGAACCGGAAATGCCGGATGGCCAAAAACAGGGCTAGCAACTCTCTGTCAAAAGTGCTATACTTTCGCTCGTTCTTGCGCAGTTGGCGGCTGAAAAAGGCTAACGGCTGCCAACCCCCGTCGACCCACTGCTCTTGCACCGCTCCGATGGCGTAGTCGGAGGCATCCGTAGTGAGGGCAACAGTCGCGCCCGGGAGTGGGTGTGCTAGCATAGTTGCATCCGCCAACGCCGCCTTGGTATCGCGGAATGCCTGGTCCATTTGCGGTGTCCAAGTGAGAACATCCTTGCCCGACTTTCCTTTTAGTGCTTCGTACAGAGGTTGCATTAACTGGGCCGCCTTGGGGACAAAACGATGATAAAAATTTACCATCCCCAAGAACTCTTGTAGGGGTTTGACCGTGTGAGGCCGCGGGAATGCGGTAACTGCTTCTACCTTGGTGGCTAGCGGGACGGCACCTTCTGGGGTAATCCTGTGTCCCAGGAAATCAATGCTGGATACTCCAAACGTGCATTTAGCCGGATTGACAATAAGGCCGTGTTGGCTGAGTCGGGCGAAAAGTATACGTAAATGGGCCATGTGAGCTGTCGTATCCTTGCTGGCTATTAGGATGTCATCCAAATATACGAAAATGAAGGGCAGGTCCCGTAAGACAGAGTCCATCAACCACTGGAATGCTTGCGCTCCGTTTTTCAGACCGAATGGCATGCGGAGGAACTCAAAAAGGCCGAACGGAGTGATGACTGCCATTTTGGGGACGTCTGGAGGGTGCACCGGAACTTGGTGATATCCACAAACGAGATCCACTTTAGAAAATATAGCGTTGCCAGCCAGATGTGCCGAAAAATCTTGGATGTGGGGAATAGGATACCTGTCCGGTGTCGTGGCGTCGTTTAAGCGTCTGTAATCCCCGCAAGGTCGCCATCCGCCGCCTGGTTTGGGTACTATATGCAGTGGGGAGGACCAAGGGCTGTCCGAACGTCGGATGATCCCGAGGCGCTCCATGGTCTAGAACTCAGCCTTTGTGGCTGCCAGCTTGCCGGCTTCTAATCGCCGCTCCCGAGCGTAAACGAGTGCTCCGGTCGTGGAGATATGGTGCTCCACCCCGTGCCGTGTGCTTGCAGATGAAAAAGTAGGCCTGGTGAGCTCCGGGAATTCGCCGAGCAGGCGCGTAAACCCGTCTTGCGACGGAACCGCACAGGCCACCGACCAGGACACGGCGGTGCTGCGGTGGCAGGGCACTGCGTGGAAAGTGGACGCATTAATGAGTCGGCAGTGTTGGACGTCGACCAGCAGACCGTTTGCACAGAAAAAATCAGCACCCAGGATGGCCTGTGAGACCTTAGCTGTAATGAAGTCGCAGACAAAACGCTGACCGGCGAAGGTTAAGTTTACCGTCCGTTTCCCGAACGTACGCATGGCAGCGCCATTTATTGCCATGAGGGAAGGGCCCTGGCCGCCGGATAATAGGTCCAGTTTTGAAGCTGGGAGAATGCTGCACTGTGAACCAGTGTCGCACAGGAATCATCGGCCCGTAACGGAATCCGTAATGTAAATGAGTTTGCCCGCTGAGCCCGCCGCCATAGCTAACTTGCTGTGCTTTTTAGACCTTGTCGTCCGTCCGGGAGGACGCGGGCTTGTTGGAGTTTTTTTTTCTTGAGGGAAACTGCAATGAGGCCGGCAGCATCGAGCTTTGGCGCCAAAATGGGCGTGGTACGCGCACCATCCTGCTGGGGGAGGGCTGGGCTTCGCTCGCGTGGGGGAAAGGCGCCTTGTGGCTGCACAACATTGCTGAGTAACAGTAAATATCTTATCTGCCTCTGCAGCGAGTTCAGCACCGTCTGTGATGGCAGTGTTGGCCAATGCCGCCTGAACCGGTTCGGGTAGCTGGCAGAGGAAAAGCTCACAGAATAAAAAGCATTGGGGTTCCGCGCCCAACAGCGTGAGCATTTGACTCATCAGCTCTGATGGTTTTGAGTCCCCGAGGCCGGGCATGGAAATAAGCTTGCGTGCCCGCTCCGACTTATTAAGATCAAATACCTGTAGCAAACGGGCTTTAAGCGCTTCGTACCTGCCCTCCTCCGGTGGGCTTCCAAGGATGCTGACGACCCGCGAGGCCGTGGCACTGTCGAGAGCGGCAACCACGTAATAATAACGGGTCGCATCCGCTGTGACCTCCCGGAGAGCGAACTGTGCTTCTGCCTGGAAAAACCATGCTGCTGGCTGCTGTTCCCAGAACTGCGGCAGTTTAAGGGCGACGGCGTTCGTGTTCATCCTCGACGAAAGTTGTCCGACGAGATCGGGGTCACCAATGTAGGAACGGAGCTTCCTATCTGAATAAGGTACTTGACTCGATGAATCAAATCAACAGGTTTTAATGAACAACGAAGTTAACAGGGAAGCTACAGGAGAAACGGTACACAGGTCTATACAGCTTGCTGGGCACTCGACGACTACTGGAAGATTCTGGAAGCTGACGTCATGACGTCATCGCGTTCTTCGCGCCACTGGTGGTCACGTGATCGGCGTCATGACGTCATCACGTGGAGTGCAGGAAAACACAATACAGTACAGTTTAAAGGTGCAGTCCGCGGTTGCACTACACTGCAGTTAAAGGGATTATTACCAATTGTTCTGAGACCCTTGGTGGCTCCGCCACAACCCCATCTTTTTTCTGTAACGTTCTCCAGCTCTACAACACTCCTAGAATTCTTTGTTCCTCCGACTCTGACCTCTTGTGCATCTTTCACTCTCTTTACCCGCCATTGGCGGACGTGGGTTCAGCCGTCTACGTCTTAAGCTCTGGAATTCCCTCTGTATACCTCTTCTATGCTCCACCTCTTTCTCCTTCTTTAAGACCCACCATAAAATTCACCTCTTTGAACAAAGAGCAAAGAGGAAACTCTTGCTGGGCGGATAGGTTGCAAATAATGGTCAGATCGCAGGTGTTGACAGGCGCTGAAGAAAGTGATGGATGTATAGCTAAGGGTGTGACTTAAGTCTAGGCAGGTTATGTTATAGTTGTATCTGGTCTTGGTGAGGTTACATTTGAAAACTGTGTTCAGTTTTGTAATCGCTATTACAGAAATGATGTCACATTATTGGAGGGGATCCAAAGGAGAGCTTAAAGCAAATATTGCCTACCCTCAGACAACAATAACAACAACTTTCATTTATATAGCATTTTTAACGCAGTAATACATCCCAAGATACTTCACAGGAGCGTAATCAGAAAAAAATTGACACCAAGCCACATAAAGAGATATTAAGATAGGTGACCAAAAGCTTGGTCACAGAGGTAGGTTTTAAAGAGCGTCTTAAAGGAGGTGAGAGAGGTTCAGAGCTGGAGCGGTTGAGGGGGGGAATTCCAGAGCTTAGGGCCTAGGCACCTGAAGGCACAGCTGCCAATGGTGGAGCAAATGAAATCAGAGATGCGCAAGAGCCAAAATTGGAGAGGTGCAGAGATCTCAGAGTTGTAGTGCTGGAGGAGGTTACAGAGATAGGGAGGGTCATGGAGAGATTTGAACACAAAGATCATAATTTTAAAAACAAGGCGTTGCCAGGTTTGGTGCCAATGTAGGTCAGCAAGCACAGGGTGATGGACTAATTGCGAGTTAAGATACGGGCAGCAGAGTTTTGAATCAGTTAAAGTTTACGGAGGGTGCCAGGTGGGAGGCCGGCTTGGAGTGCATTGGATTAGTTGAATCTGGAGGTAACATAGCTGTGGATGAGGGTTTGAGCAACAGATAGGCTGAGGAAGGGGCATAAGATAGGTGATTTTACGGAGGTGGAATTAGGCAGTCTTAGTGATCAGCTCAGGGTCAAATAGGGTGCAGAGGTTGCGAACAGTCTGGTTCAGCCTCAGACAGTGGCTAAGGAGGGGTTGGGCTTGGTTGCTAGAGAACGGAGTTTGTGGTGGGGACCAAAGACAATGGCCGAGATTTTGCTCACCTCGGCAGGACCGGTGCGGCCAGTGTTGGTGGCAGGTGGCAGACCCGTTGCTGGCTCCGTCCCGCTGCCTAAAGTGAATTTACCTCAATGAGGCTTGTTAAGCCCACTCAGCGCGTTTCCCAGTCCAATTAGGTGGAGCGAGTCTGGTGACGTCATTCATGACGCGTCTTGAGCCAGTTTCCTTAAAGGGACCATGGCCACCTTACTTTTGATGTTTGTGCTGTCAGTGTTCTGCAGCTTTAAAGTGCTGCAATCACTGACAATCACTGCACAGAAGTGCAGGGTTGCACCCAGGTTCTACCATGCAGGGAGGTCCAATTACCTTCCGATGGGTGGAAGAGACCTCCCCAGGAGACCAAGACAGCTTGGCTGCTTCAATAGTACTTCATTGACTGTGATGAGCTTTGGGACATCTGGTGGTGAAAGTTGCATTGTAAATGAAGCATTGCTCTCTGTCTCTCTCTCTATCTCTCCCATTTTCCCTTCAACAATTGTCACAGCTTTTCATCTTTCTGTTGTATCCAGTCAATAAGGTAAAGGAACTAAAAGTAAGCAGAGATTCCTAATGACATTTAAAAATGAGATTACTGGCCGTTGCATTTCTGCTGTTCACAATATTCCTTGCATGGTTTATCTGTAGCGATAAAAGGAAAGAGCTGTAAATGTTGCAAATCTGAAGTAAACTTTTTTTGGGTCAGGCCTTCCCTTTTTTAGTTCTGTAAAAACAAAGGGTCCAATATTTCCTCTTTTCAGATGCTCATGTACCTGCTGTGTACTGAGAGCATTTGCTGCTGTTACTTCAGTTAGATACGTGGCGCCGTCGTCCTGCAGCCCTTCCTCCCCTTCTTAAAGGGGAGGGGCCTAGCGCAGCGCGACCCGGGGCCCAGCTGGGCCACCACGGATCGGAATGCCGGCAAAAAATCCCGGCACTTCTCTGAGCGCAGGCGGCACTCTGCGGGGGGGCTGCTGGAGGTCGGGGAGGCCAATGGCGACAGGTGCTGGCAGGCGGCCAGCAACAAAAATGACCGCCCGGCACCTTGCCTCTAATTAGCGCCGCCCCGACCGCAGATAGGCCCCCCATACCCTGTTGGACATAGCGTTCGGCGGTAAGTCAGGGGGCGCTACCGAAGATCGCGGCCGGGGCGTTGGGCACGATGATGACATCATTGCCGGCGGCGCTGCGCCGCGGGGCTCTAACTGTTACCGCTGCCGCAAACCTCCCGCTGAATTTTGCGGGAGACATTTGCGGAGCCGAGCCCAGGCGCTAGTTGATTTGCGCCTAACGGGCGGCGCAAAGCAACGGAATTTCCCCCCCCCTGGGTGTCCATTCCATGAAGTGTCTCCCAACTGCCTCAGAGAGAGAGAGCAGAGCCTCAGAGGAGTGATCCAAACTAAATGGAGGTGGCGTACAGACTGTTTTTTGACGTAAGGAATAAGATAGCAGAGCCTTCGATGGTGAGTGTGGACTCACTCTCAAAAGAGTGTTCGACCAGCCCAACTTCTCTTTGCAACTTTTGTATTGGTTCTTGGATGAAAGCCCTCCCCAAAAGGGGGTCTCATAACTTCATCCAATTTGTCTTATTGTTTAATCTTTCCGAAGGTTCATCTTTTGGAATTCATGTCTTATCTCTCTTGACTCTATCCTCCTTGACCCAGCAAGTACAAGGCCTGACCCTGTCCCTCTTAATCATAGCCCCAGCCAGAGCTGTCGCATGTTAGCCAGTCGCAATCTCACCTTCATCTAGCAAATGGCCCATTTTAAGATGGATACCTTAGCCTCCTCAAATTCCTTTCATTCTATGTCTTTTCCGAATTAATTTTTAATTATCTTCACAAGCAGTTCTGCTAAACAAACTCCAAATTCTATCTGTAGAGATTATAATATGGTTATTAATAATAATGGAAGTAACATAAGCTGGGCCTTCACTGGCCAAATTAAAGATACATTAACAATGTCAAAACCGTAACTTACAAACAACAGATAACTAGCCTGGCAGGGCCATCCTATGGGCCCCTGTGTGGAATGTTTATGCTTCACAAAATCTAACTGACTAAAAAGACTGTCTCAAATTCTAATGCAAGCTTTTCAGGAAAACAAAACTTATCATTTAAACACAGTATTATTCGTGTAGCCATATACATTTTTAGGCACCCCTAGTTTCTAACAAAAGACTTCAGCAAGCAGACCCGGCTGAAATTCAGTGCCATACTGAGGGAATGATGCAGGTGCTATCTTTCATATGAAAAGTTTAACTCAGATTCTGTCCACTCTCGCAGGTGGACATGTGAGATCTGGTGACTCCACTTGCGGATGAGCAATGGAGTTGTTCTGGCTAACATTTATCCCTTATCCAACATTAATAGATGTTCAAATCATTCAACTAATTGCTAATCCTGGGTCATTCCTGTTAAACACTGGCTGCAATGTTTCCCTATATCACAACAGTGACTATACTTCAAAAGTACTTCATTGACTATGATGCACTTTGGGACATCCTGAGGTGGTGAAAGTTGCTTTGTAAATGAAACATTGCTCTCCGTCCCTCTCTCTCTCTCGCTCTCTATCTCTCCCATTTTTCCCTCAACAATTGTCACAGCTTTTCATCTTTCTGTTGTATCCAGTCAATAAGGTAAAGGAGCTAAAAGTAAGCAGAGATTCCTAATGACATTTAAAAATGAGATCACTGACCGTTGCATTTCTGCTGATCACAATATTGCATGCATTGTTTAGCTGTAGAGATAAAAAGAAACAGCTGTAAATGTTGGAAATCTGAAGTAAATGTTTTTTTTGGGTCCGGCAACTCCCTTTTTTAGTTCTCATGAAGGGTCCCGTAATGTTATCCAATATTTCCTCTTTTCAGATGCTCATGTACCTGCTGTGTACTGAGAGTATTTGCTGCTTTTATTTCAGTTAGATATTTTCAATCCATTGCTGGGTGTTTAAAAGGCCGTGACTTTCTGTTTCTCACAGTTTTGCTAAACTGCAGACGGTGAAAGTTATGAGAAAATTATCAACATTCAACTGAATATGTCTTGCTTCTGGCAGCATTATAACCAACTTGCATTATGATGCAAGTATGCATACAAATAGAAGCAGCTCCACGTTAATTCTATGTTTTCCTGCCCACTGTGTGTCGTGGCTCAATGTGCGATTGCTTCAAGACATCAGGGGGGAAAAATTGAGTCGCGCCCCTTTTGGGGCGCTAACTTCGCCGGGGCGCTACATTTACCGCCCCGAAGAAATTAGCACCCCCGTGGCTGAAATTCATCAGTAGCGCCCCAAGAGGGAAGCGGGGTGCTACTGGAAGCGCCACGCCTCCCTCTTGGGGCGCTGCGAGGGAATATCGCGGCGCTACGTGGCACCGTCGTCCTGCAGCCCTTCCTCCCCTTCTTAAATGGGAGGGTCCAAGCGCTGCGCGACCCGGGGCCCAGCTGGGCCACCAGGGATCGGAATGCCAGGAAAAAAGCCCGTCACTTCTCTGAGCGCAGGCAGCACTCTGCGGGGGGGCTGCTGGAAGCCGGGGAGGCCAACGGGGACAGGTGCTGGTGGGCGGCCAGCAACAAAAATGGCTGTCTGGCACCTTGCCTCTAAATAGCGCTGCCCCGGCCGCAGATAGGCCCCCCTGACCCCGTCAGACATAGCGTCCAGCGGTAAGTCAGGGGACGCTGCCAAAGATTGTGGCCGAGGCGCTGCGCACGATGATGACATCATCACCGGTGGCGCAGTGCTGCGGGACACTAACGGTTACCGCTGCCGCAAACCTCCCGATGAATTTTGTGGGAGACGTTGGCGGAGCCGCGCCTGGGCGCTAGTTGATTTGCGCCCCATTAGCGCCCTCTTAGAGTGCTAACGGGTGGCGCAAAGCAACCGAATTTTTTCCCCCCGGATGTCCATCCCATGAAGTGTCTCCCAACTGGCTCAGAGAGAGAGAGCAGAGCCTCAGAGGAGTGATCCAAACTAAATGGAGGTGGCGTTCAGACTGTTTTTTGACGAAAGGAATAAGATAGCAGAGATTGCAAATGTCATATGAGAAAATAAACGCTCACTTTGACTAATCTGACTTCCATTACCACATTTGCCTCGTGATCTGACTGTAGAGATAAAAAAAACATTCACATACGTTAGGGAGATGTCTGTGTGTAAACATTTTGCCAGTGAAATCCCACAGGGGTCACTTTTGAGTCTGCTGTTATTTTAAATTTCTAGAATTGACTCAAAAGTAAGAATATTTCGAAGGTGTCTAAGCTTCAGATGACACCAAGGTGGGTGCAGTGGCCAATGAAGCTAACCAATGTGCAAAAGTCCAAAGCGATCTGGACAGGGTGGGTCAGTGGCAGAGAGGTGTCAGATGGTGTTCAACACAGATCAGTATAAAGCTTTGAGATCAGTTCAATGAAACAAGAAAGTCAATTACATATTAAATGGCCATGGTGTGGAGATGCCGGAGTTGGACTGGGGTGGACAAATGTAAGAAGTCACACAACACCAGGTTATAGTCCAACAGATTTATTTGAAATCACAAGCTTTCGGAGCGCTGCTCCTTCTTCAGGTGAAGTGGAGAAATGCATAAAGACACAGCTTATATAGTCAGAGAATCATGTCAGATGTTTACAGGTAATCTTTCCAACTGCCATTTATCACACCTCGGCAGAGAGATAATCACAGCAATCAAAGGTGTGAATAGTGTCCAAACAGGTCAGTCAGGACTCACCTCAAACAGACCATCATTCGCAGCAAATTACCCAGCTTTCAGGAGAACAGCGACCACGACACCACACAACCCTGCCACAGCAACCTCTGCAAGACATGCCAGATCATCAACACAGATACCATCATCACACGTGAGAACACCACCCACCAGGTACATGGTACATACTCATGTGACTCGGCCAACGTTGTCTATCTCATACGTTGCAGGAAAGGATGCCCCGGAGCATGGTACATCAGCGAGACCATGCAGACACTGCGACAACGGATGAACGGACACCGCGCAACAATCACCAGGCAGGAGTGTTCCCTCTCAGTCGGGGAACACTTCAGCAGTCAAGGACATTCAGCCTCCGATCTTCGGGTAAGCATTCTCCAAGGTGGCCTTCGAGACACACGACAACGCAAAATCGTCGAGCAGAAACTGATAGCCAAGTTCCGCACCCATGCGGACGGCCTTAACCGAGATCTTGGGTTCATGCCACGCTACATGTAACCCCACCTGACGCAGGGTCATCCAGACTCGAGTCGACATTGGCTTGTTCTCTCTACACAGATGCAGCTGGACCTGCTGTGATTTCCAGCAAAAAAAATGTTTTTTGTCTGTTCATTTGACTCCTTGTGACCCCACCTCATTGTTCTTTGATGTAATGTTTTCCTGACTGACCTGTTTGGACACCATTCACACCTTTGATTGCTGTGATTATCTCTCTGCCGAGGTGTGATAAATGGCAGTTGGAAAGATTACCTGTAAACATCTGACATGATTCTCTGACTATATAAGGTGTGTCTTTATGCATTTCTCCACTTCACCTGAAGAAGGAGCAGCGCTCCGAAAGCTTGTGATTTCAAATAAAACTGTTGGACTATAACCTGGTGTTGTGTGACTTCTTACATATTAAATGGCAGCATGGTTGAGGTAACAATGCAGGGAAGGGTCTTGTGGATTAGGGTGGATTGGTTGTGAAAATTGTCAGATCACAGCTGTTCACACGTGGATAATAAAGCTAAAGGTGTATAGCTAAGGATGTGACTAATAAGTATGTCATTTTGTTTAATATTCTCATCCTCATATTCAAAACCTTTCATAGCATCACCCCATCTTCTTTCTGTCACGATCTCCAGCTCTACAACACCTCTAGAACTCTGTGTTCCTCCTACTCTGGCCTCTTTATATAGAATTACATAGGATATACAGCACAGAAACAGGTCATTCGGCCCAACCAATCCATGCTCCACTCGAGTCTCCTCCCGTCATTCCTTATCTAACACTATCAGCATAACCCTCTATTCCCTTCTCCCTCATATGGGCCGGAATTTTCCCTACCGAGTTGGGGCGGGTGCATGTGAGCTACGTAACGGGTCAGTATGGAGATGTATTGATCAGCCCGCTCCTCAGGATGACTTTAGTGTAATGGCCCCGATTAAGGCAGACATGCGTGTTTCCTGGCCCTATTAAGTGGTGCGGGATGACGTCATCAATGAATTATTTCCAATGAGGATATTTAAAGCAGCCTTGGCCACATCGCATTTGAAGCTTCATGCAGGAGTGTGGAGGGAGGGTTGGAGAGGAGTGTATTGATGTTGCTAAGAAATAGAAAAACGAGTTCACAAAGACAGAGCGCTGCACCCTGCTTTTCCAATGAATCACTACATATTGTTGTGGAGGGAGTCAGAGCACACAGGGAGCTCCTCTTCCCTGCTAATGGGCGGCAGAGACCTCCCCAAGAGACCAAGTGGGCCTGGTTCAAATTGCTGAGGAGGTCAACAGCAGGGATATGGTAAGGCAGACCTGGGTGCAGTGCGGAAGTGCTTCAATGATCTGATGAGATCAGGAAAGGTGAGTGCAAAGTCACATTCACCTTCATCCTGCTGTGCCTGTCAACACATTCCCATCACTCTGCCTTCCCAAGCCTGCTCCTGCACATCATTCCTCGCACCAACATACCTTGCACGTCCACCCATCCCTCTCTCTCTATGTACATACTAACATCCCTATCTGAATAACCACCCCTCACATTCACTCTCATTCTAATGCAATCATAGCAAGTAACCCCACAGAAAGAGGCCATTGGCACCACACTCCCTCATAGACACCCTCTACAGATGTACTCCACTTTTCCTTACACTCACTCCATCACTCTCATTCAAACTTCTCTTCTTTCCCTCCTTGCAGGAGAAGAGAGCCCACAACAACAGGGAGAAGGAGAGAACTGGAGGTGGCTCTCCATCCTTCAGTACTTTAACTGCAGCAGAGGAGGTCTCAAGAATTGCAAAGCTGATGGTGGTGGGAGATGGAGAAAGGGGGACATCTCAGCAACCTGGTGACAGAACTACATCTCATACAGCCACAAGGCATACAGCAGTCACTCATATGGAGACTGATGTCAGCAGCCAGTGAATGTTTATCATGTGCATAATGGTATCGTTACCCATTCTTAATATAACATTTCTAAATCATCTCTTTACTCTCCCATAGGTCCATCAAAAGCGCCCCCCACCCCCACTGTCCAGCCGGAGGAGGAAGATGACTACTCAGAGGAGCCTCCAGCCTCTGAGGGAGCACCGTCAGCAGACCCAAGCGTACCCAGCACCAGCGCAGACACGCACATCTCGGCGGGTCCTATGCAAGATAGAGTATTGTTGTCACCTGGTGTCTCACACTTCACAAGTGAGCAAGAGCAGATGGTGGAGACAGGGACAGAAGTGGAAATTTCTCGCCGGAGGGCGCAGGATGCTCCAAGCACTGCTCAACTCCATGCAGACGCTGAGCCTCGGGGGCCATCGAGAAAGAGAGCGATCCTGGAGGGGCAGCAAGAAATGCAGGAGGCTCTGGCAGATTTTGCAGCCGTAATGTCTGCAAATGTGCAGAGAATGGAGGAGTCCATCTCCAACATGAGCACCACCATGTCGCAGGTGATGGCGATGATGTGCTCTTCCATGGAAAGGATGGCCACCTGCATGGAGCAGCATCTGTGGGCTCCCGACTGCGAGAAGCTGTAAATGTCTGCTGCAGATCCTTGGTAGGAGCCTGAGGTGAAGAAATTGAGGGTGCTGGTGACTTTGACAGCCACTGGTAAGGTATGTCCATCAGGTCCTCTGGGCTGCAGGTCTTGTTCCAGTAAGCTGCAAATGTCTGCAATGACCTGGCGCAATAGCCTGAGCCTCCTTTGGCACTGCTGCTCAGTCATGTTGAGGAAGCTCATCCTCTGCCTGTATACCCTGTGTTGAGGATATCACCTCCGGTGCACTGCAGCCCTGCGTTGATGCCCTCTGTCCTACGGAGCATCAGGTCGTTGAGGAGAAGGTTGTTGGTGTTGTTGCTGCTGCTGCTGGTGTGCCTGGTACTGCTGGTGTTGGGGCTCATTGTGGTCCAATTCTGAGGACCAAGGTGAGACAGTATAAGCGGCACCCATGCTGATGTAATAGATGGCAGGTCAAGTAGAGATCAGAGGAGCAATCTATCAATGTTGTGATAGTTACTAGCAATGTGGTGAGAGTGGCTTTCGAGGTTGCAGAAAAGGTTTGCAAACTCTAGATACCTAAATCTGTGCTCAAAATGGAGACAGCAAGAGCTGTTCTCTTTGGCAAGTAATGAGGTGTCATGTGAGAGTACTTATTTGGATTTCCATGCTCTCCATTAATGATCTTGCTCAATGGTTACTGAGCTTCCGCTCACATTGACAGACGAGGTTCCCGAGCTGCATGATTCCCATGGTCATCCAGTAAAACCAAAAGTTCTGGTTAAATTCCCTGTTAAGGGTCTCACAAGGGGTTAATGAGTTGCCCACCTTTGCCGTTCTGGTCCGTAGCGCGCTGGCAAATGCGCCTGAGTTAAAGGCGTGAGGAGGCGGGATGACGGTGAGTTCCCGGCACGCTCCTGGCGCGCTTGTAATTTCTGCAACTTTTACTGCCAACCCACCTCCGAACCCGTGCGCTCAGCAGTGGGAAAATTCCGGCCATGCTTATCTAGTCTCCCCTTAAATGCATCTATATTCTTGACCTCATCCACTCCCTGTGGTAGCGAGTTCCACCACACACCACTCTCTGGTAAAGAAGTTTCTTCTGAATTCCCTATTGGATTTCTTGGTTACTATCTTATTTTGATGGCCACTAGTTATGCTCTTCCCCACAAGTAGAAACATTCTCTCTGTATCTACTCTTATCAAAACTTTTCATAATTTTAAAGACCTCTATTAAGTCACCCCTCAGCCGTCTTTTTTCTAGAGAAAAGAGACCCAGCCTGTTCATCCTTTCCTGATCGGTATAACCCTCGCATTTCTGGTATCATCCCCGTAAATCCTTTTTGCACCCTCTCCAGTGCCTCTATATCCTTTTTATAATATGGCGACCAGAACTGTACACAGTACTCCAAGTGTGGTTGAACCAAGATTCGATACATGTTTAACATAACTTCCCTACTTTTCAATTCTATCCCTCTAGAAATAAACCCTAGTGCTTGGTTTGCTTTTTTTTAATGACCCTTTTAACCTGTATCACTACTTTTAGTGATTTGTGTATTTGTACTCTGAGATCCCTTTGTTGCTTTACCCCATTTAATTTCTTATTTTCCAAGTAATATGTGACCTCCTTATTTTTCTTATCAAAATGTAATACCCCACACTTGTCTGTGTTGAAATTCATTTGCCAACTATATGCCCATTCTGCAAGTTTATTAAAGTCTTGTAATTTGTTACAGTCCTCCTATTACACTATCCCCCCCAATTTGGTACCATCTGCAAATTTAGAAATTGTGTTTTTGATTCCAAAGTCTAAATCGTTAATATAAATTGGGAACAACAGTGGTCCCAGCACTGATCCTTGTGGGACCCCACTTTCTACCTTCTGCCACACTGAATAGCTACCCTTTACCCCTACTGTCTGCTTTCTGTCTTGAAGCCAGCTAGCTATCCATTCTGCTACTTGTTCCCTGACTCTGCATGCTCTGACCTTATTCATTAATCTATTATGTGGTACCTTATCGAAGACCTTTTGGAAATCTAGATAAATTACATCTACTACATTACCCTTGGCTACTCTCTCTGTTAACTCTTCAAAGAATTCAGATGGGTTAAACAAAACATTCCCTTTTGAAATCCATGCTGACTATTCATTATCATAGAATCGTAGAATCATAGAATCATTGCATGGTTACAGCACAGAAGCAGGTCATTTGGCCCGTCAAGCCTATGCTGGCTCTCTGCAAGAGCACTTCAGCTAGTCCCACTCCCCTGCCTTTTCTCCGTAGCCGTGCAAATTTTTTTCCTTCAGGTACTTATCCAATTCCCTTTTGAAAACCACAATTGAATCTGCCTCCACCATCCTTTCAGGCAGTGCATTCCAGATCCTAACCACTTGCTGCATAAAAAAGTTTCCCCTCATGTCGCCTTTGGTTCTTCTGCCAATCACCTTATATCTGTGTCCCTTGGTTCTTGACCCTTCTGCCAATGGGAACAGTTTCTCTCTATCTACTCTGTCTAGACCCTTCATGATTTTGAACACCTCCATCAAATCTCCTCTCAGCCTTCTCTGCTCTAAGGAGAACAACCCCAGTTTATCCAGTCTATCCATGTAACTGAAGTCCCTCATTCCTGGAACCATTCTCATAAATCTTTTCTACACCTTCTCTAAGGCCTTCAAATCCTTCCTAAAGTGTGGTGCTCAGATTTGGACACATTACTCCAGTTGGGGATGAACCAGTGTTATATAAAGGTTTATCATAACTTCCATCCTTTTGTACTCTATGGGTTCGAATTTCATCGGGCCATTGAGGCAGGATTGGAGGCGTGTGGGGGGTTAAAATTGCAAAAACTGGCGGGTGGGCCCAACCCCGCCTCCATCCCACCTCCAAGCAATTTTCATTAAATTGTGTCTAATGGTCTCGTTTCCGTCCCGCCTCCAAGAGGTGGGATAGGCCGTTAAGGCCCTTAACAAGCACTAAGTTGCCTCTATAATGTCATTTTGATAGGCCTTTGTGATTTTAATCCTTTTCCCACGTGAAGCACGCCTGCTCTGAAACACGACGGTGAAACCTGATGGGAGCACAATTGGATTGCTGGCTATTAGCTGCAGCTGCACCATTAAATAGGATATTTGACCAGCCATCATTTGCAGGTGGCAGGACTTTGTTGTCTCAGGTCTGGGGGAACTTATAGAAGGCATAAACACAGCTGTGGAAGTTTGGAGCCTGACATCCATCTCCAGTGTGACCTCCTGGGAAACCCCTCTCGCCACCTTCACTGAGCGCTTCCTCAACTGAGGCATATACCAAATAATCCTAAGCCCTCAATGTGGAAGTCCCATTAGCGAAATGACACACACCACAACTGCAGCAGTAGCCATCAGATTTTTTATTTACAGTAATCATCTGATGGCTTTTTAACATAAAACATCAAATTTCACCCAAGTGACTACCCTTGTGATTACTTGTGCAGTATCTTTCTCTTACGCATGCTCCTACGTGGTGCTTCCCCTGTGGCTTCAGCAGATGTGGAAGCCCCTTGCTCACTTTCTTGCTGCTGCTGTCTCAACACCTTTGGTGGGCGACCTCTGGGGTTGCAAACCTGTGAGGGCTCGCCAACAGTCTGCTGCTCCTGCGGCTGTGCAGGGGTTGAGACGCCAATCTCAGTTGGGTGTGGACTCTGGTGGGGCTCTGACTGAGGGCTCTGCAGTGGCATGGAAGTGTGAGCGCTTGGAGAGGAGCCCCCACTTCCTTGATGTCTGCCACCAACTTCCCTCTCATGGGTCAGGTCCCCCTCAGTGCTTGCAAGTGGCTTGAGAGCACCTTGCTGCACATCAGGGGGGCCATGGGGACCCGTATCTGCACTGGCAGTCCTACTCAGAAGGACTTCCATGAAGGTCTGGTTTCTCTGTTAAATAGATGACCATTGCTCCTCCAGAGATGTCATTCTATTCAGAACACTCACCATGTTTTCTGCACTCTGGCGACTTATCACCTCCATGGAGGTTGCCATCCTTTCCATGGTGATGCATTCACGCGCCAATGACTCCACAAAGGCTCTGCTCATGTTCGCAATGGGCTCCTCCATTCGCTCCACACTCGCAGCGACCCTGGAGACAAAACCTGCCAGAGACTCCTGCATCTGTTCCTGGAGTTCCAGCACCGCTGATCTTGTGGATGGACCCAGAGGCAGAGGATTGACATGCAGCTGAGCCGAGCTGGGAGAGTCCTGCGCCCTCCGACTACGACTCTCCACTGCTGTCCCTGTCTCCACCATCTGCTGCTTGTTAAGTCCGTGAATGATTGAGACACGGACCAGCAGGAGTGAAAACAAACAAGTCTTTACTGGTGGAAGTCAATAGTGAAACTAACAAACAGAGGCTCTCTAGCGCCTTTTATACAGGGGTGGTCACTGCCGGTACTGCAGTCTGAGACCAGTTATTCTCTTAAAGGTACATACACAACAATTCCTCCCCTTTTAGATTAACAGTACATAACATTCATTTAACAACTAAATGATAACGAATTACAATCACAATTACTGTTGCCAGATACATTGGTTAAGTTTAAGCAATCATACGTTCAGTCTTTGAGGAGGCTTCCTGATTCTGTCTGGATAACGCCTCTTTGGGGTACCAGGTTCTTCTGGCAATGTTGCGTCGGGATCAATGTCTTTGTTTGGTTCATCTGATTCCAATATTACCGGTTTTGCGGTAGCTGCAATTGGAACGTCAATTTCATTACCAGGTGTATCAGATCGTGGTGTGGAGTTGACGTTTTCCAGTGACTCTAGAATCTGGTCAGCATGGCGTCTTACAATGCTCTCCCCAACGTCCACGGTATACATGAGAGGTCCTTGTCATGTACAAATCGTTCCTGGCTGCCATTTCTCAGTGCGGTAGTCCCGGGCCAAAACTGGTTGACCTATCTTAAAACTCCTGGTCGGCCTTTCATTCATATTCTGAAACTGCCTGTTCTCCACATCTCTTCGGACGTTTGGCTTAACCAAATCCAAGCGGCATCGTAGTCTTCGATTGAAGAACATCATGGCTGGAGTTTGGTTGGTAACCGCATGTGTCGCATTCCGGTAGGCAAACAAGAAGTTGTCCACCTTGTGTTGTAGGGGTATATCTTCATTACACATTGCCTTGATAGCCTTCTTGAATGTTTGGACAAACCTCTCGGCCAATCCATTAGTGGCTGGATGATATGGGGCAGATGTGTAATGCTTAACGCCATTGTTCTTTAAGAACCTCCGGAACTCTTCAGACACAAACTGTGGTCCACTGTCAGAGCAAATCTGTTCAGGCAGCCCATTCCTGGCGAATATGGTTCGCAAAACCGTGATAGTTTTTTCCGTGGTGGTTGAGGACATTTTTATTACCTCTGGCCACTTTGAATGTGCATCCACCGCAATTAAAAACATTGAGTCCATGAAGGGACCAGCAAAATCAATGTGCACCCATTGCCATGGAGGTGAGGGCCACTCCCATGGATGCAGAGGAGCTTGTGGTGGGGCGTTTTGGACCTTCTGGCATCCTGCACAGCTCTTGGTCATCTCTTCGATTTCTGTATCGATTCCCGGCCACCACACAAACGCTCTGGCTAAGTTCTTCATTTTTACCCCACCCAGATGACCCTCATGAAGCTCACTGAGTACTCTATCCGTCAACTTAGGTGGAATTACTACTCTGGATCCACACATCAAGGTTCCTCTGCACACTGACAGCTGTTCTCTTCTCGGCGAGAATGCTGGCAGCAGTGGTTCGCCATGTGCTAGCCATCCCTTCACCGTTAAATCATAGACCCGTGATAGTGTCGGGTCATTCCGCGTTTCCTTTTCTATGTTTGCATTCGTCACAGGGAGACATTCGACTATGGTCGAGTGGAATAACTCCATTGGATCCACTGCAAGGTCTTCTTCTTCCACCGTCGGCAACGGTAGGCGTGACAATCCATCAGCATTTCCATGCTGTTTAGTTCCTTTGTACTCGATGTCATATTGGTGTGCCCCTAGGAAAAGGGACCATCTCTGCAGCCGTTGTGCCGTCATTATCGGTACGCCCTTCTGAGGGTTGAAAATGGAGACAAGAGGTTGATGATCGGTTAGTAGAGTAAATTTTTGACTGTGCAGGTAGTGATTGAACTTCTTCACCCCCCACACTAGGCTGAGGGTCTCTCTGTCAATCTGGGCGTAGTTACGCTCGGCAGAAGTTAACGAGCGTGACGCAAAAGCTATCGGCCTCTCTAAACCATCAAGGAATTTATGTGACAGTACCGCCCCAATGCCGTAGGGAGACGCATCACACGCCAGCCTGATTGGCAGTGCTGGGTTGTAATGAGCCAATACTTCCCTTGAAGTGATTAAGTCCCTACTCTTCTGAAAAGCACGCTTACAATCATCGTTCCATTTCCATGCTACCCCCGTTCGTAGCAGAGCGTTCAGTGGGTGCAGAATTGTCGACAAATTCGGCAAAAGCTTATGATAGTAATTCACCAACCCGAGGAATGACCTCAGTTGCAACACATTTTCAGGCGCTGGGGCCTTAACAACCGCTTCAATTTTGTCAGGGGATTTATGTAACCCCTCTTCATCAATCACGTGGCCACAATACGATATCTGTTTCTTAAAAAATTCGCACTTGGGGCGGTTGGCTCGCAACCCATGTTCCCGTAGTCTAGTGAGCACCTGTTCTAGGTTGTTAAGGTGTTCACTGTCATCTTCACCTGTTACAAGGATGTCGTCCAAGTAACACTGAGTCCCCGGAATCCCTTGCAGGACTTGTTCCATCGCTCTTTGCCATATCGCCGGAGCCGATGCTACTCCGAATACCAATCGATGATACTGGTAAAGACCTTTGTGAGTGTTTATCGTGAGATACTTCCTAGAGGACTCTTCAACCTCCATCTGCAAATATGCTTGTGCTAGGTCAATTTTTGTAAAACGCTTCCCTCCAGACAGTGAGGCGAAGATGTCTTCTATCCTTGGAAGAGGATATTGTACTGTGTGAAGGACAGGGTTCACCGTCACCTTGAAATCCCCACAGATGCGAATCTTCCTTGGCTCTCCGGACTTATTGCTTAACGTTTTCTTCATGACAGGAATGATGGGTGTTGCCCATTCGCTCCAGTCGACCTTAGAAAACACGCCCGCCTTCTCCAGATTCTCCAGCTCTGCCTCGACGGCTGGGCGAATTGCATATGGTACCGGTCTTGCTTTGAAAAACTTGGGAACTGCATTCTCTTTTATTTTTATCGAGGCGGTTACGCCTTTAAGCATGCCCAGTCCTTGTTGAAATACCACTTTGGCATGAGCTAGGATTGTTGACAATCGTCCAGGAGTGATGTCTTCATCTTTTTTACCGTCCACCGTCATTGCATGAATGGAATGCCAATCTAAGTTTATCTTCCTGATCCATTCCCGTCCCAATAACGGTGGTCCACCATTTGGCAGTATGTAGAGATACAATTTCCGTATTTTCTTGCCATTGTATTCGACAGGCACCCTTATTTTTCCTCTGGGGTATACTTTTTGCCCCGTATACGTCGTCAAGACGATGGATGTCTCTCTCAAGGGTATGTGTGAAAATAGCCGCTCGTAGTCTCGTCGATTCATGATGGTTAGCGCTGATCCTGTATCCAATTCCATTTTAACTTGGGACCCTGCTATCGTGAGGGTGACCCAAATGGTTCGGTGAGCCTCTTTTGCGATTACATTGTGAAGTTTGAGACAGCTTAGTCTCCTGTTTCCGGATTCACTATCGCTCATCTGGTCTTCGGAACTACCGTCCGTCATCTTTTGTACTTTCTTGTACGGTCCCTTAGTAGCCTTTTTGTTGTCGCTGGTCTTCTTCCCAGACCTGCAAACTCGTGCAATGTGTCCAATCTTCCCGCATTGTCTGCATATTTTGTCTTTGGACCAGCTGTCCTTCTGGTCATGGTTAGTTCTGCTGCAGCGATAACATTTTGCAAATCCCCGTGTCATTTCGTGGGTGCCGTATTCCTGTGGTTTTTGTTGAATTTCTGCAGCTCCCCTGGCTGCTGCTTCATACGATACTGCCACGCTGAAAGCCTTATCTAGCGTCAGCTCTTTTTCTGAGAGTAACTTCTTCTGTGTTCCTTCACTCAGGAGCCCACAGACAAATTTGTCCTGTAGGGTATCTGCCAGTCCTGCTCTGAACTGGCAGTGCTTTGATAGCTTGCATAGTTCCGTAAGATACTCAGCATTGCTCTCATCTTTGTGCTGAGTTCTCCTGTGGAATTTAAATCTTTCTGCTATCAACAGCGGTGCAGGGTTTAAGTGTTCTTGTAGGACAGCAACAATTTCGTTAAAACTCTTCGCCTTCGGTTTGGCTGGAGCAATCAGGTCCCGCAATAGGCCGTACGTTCTAGCGCCCATTAAGTTTAGCAATATCGATGCCTTTTTCCCCTCCGCTATTTCGTTTGCCTCGAAATATACCTCGACTCTTTCCACATACGTGGTCCAGTCCTCTAATGTATTATCAAAAGCAGTGATAGAGCCAGTCTTCGGCATCTTGCAAATCTAAAATGGCACCTCCCGCGCTTTGCCTTCTTGCCCGATTTAACAAAATGGCGCCTCCCGCGCTTTGCCTTCTTCCCCGCTGTTGTTAGCGCTGCTTTCCACGGTTTCTTGCGCGTTAAATATTGATTCTTTTTCTTTTATTATTTTCCTGTCGTGGAGCGGACCCTCTGGGACACTTCCCTCCTTCTTCTTAGGTCCGAACGCTGCCCGGCTTCGAAGCACCCGGCCGCGCCCTGTGTGCTCCACCCTCTCTCTCTCTCTTTGCTTCCCAACTCGCTGCCCGGCCCCGTTGAAAAGCCACCCGATCGAGCTTCTGCCCGCCGCAGCCCAGGAAGGATCAGAGCACTACCTGCCACCAGCCCGATTAGCTGGGAAACCACAGGCCGAGGAACCCAGCCTGGCTCTGGACAGTCTCTCCTGTAAGTTTTCAAACCGATGATTGACGGTCGACGCCCGTTTCCCGAGTTTATTTGGACTCTATTTTTTTTTCTTTCTTCTGGCTCCGACCTTCAACAACGTCGTCTGAGGTGCTGCCGAGTTGCAGGTAAGTTCGTTTCTTACTCGTCGCCAGTGTTAAGTCCGTGAATGATTGAGACACGGACCAGCAGGAGTGAAAACAAACAAGTCTTTACTGGTGGAAGTCAATAGTGAAACTAACAAACAGAGGCTCTCTAGCGCCTTTTATACAGGGGTGGTCACTGCCGGTACTGCAGTCTGAGACCAGTTATTCTCTTAAAGGTACATACACAACACTGATGCTCACTTGTGAGCTGTGATACACCAGGTGACAACGCTACTCTATGTCCCGAAGGTCCCACCGAGGTGTGAGTGTCTGCGCTGGTGCAAAGTGCGCTTAATTCTGCTGACGTTGCACCCTCAGAGGTTGCAGCTTCCTCTGAGGAGTCTGGATGCTCAGGCTCTTCCTCCTGGCTAGTGGGGACGGGTGCTTGCGATGGTCCTGTGGGGGAGTAAAGGAAAGAGTCAGAGATGTGATGCCAAGGTTACATGCACATTGCATATTGCAGATGATCATAAGTCCATCTGTTAGAGCTTCAGAATCATTATCAGTGACTCATGCAATGTCAATGAGAGAGATGGAAAACTATTTTGTCACCAGCTTGCTGTGATGCACCCGTCTGTCCGCCCCCCACTTGCGCATCGTCCTCCACTCCCACGATCTCCAGGACCACATCCTCCCAGGGGGTGAGGTGGGCTACTGAGGGTGGCCCTCCTCCTGTCCTCACTCTTTCTCTCTTATTGTGAGCTCTCTTTTCCTGCAATGAGGGAGACAAGTGGAGGTTGAGTGAGAATGAAGGAGTGAGTGTAGAGAATCCATAGCATAGATGCTTAGAAGGAGACAAAGATGGAGTGAGGTGGCAAGACCAAGGGCCATCCTAGTGTTTTCATAGCATCATAGTGATAGGGAGTGTGAGGGCTGCATAGTCGAATAGTTAGGTGAATGTGACCATAGAGAAAGAGGGAATGGGTAAGGGTGCATGGATGTCAGTGTCAAGTGGGATGTGGAGGAAGAGATTGCTAAAGCTGAGTGCTGGTGAGGAGAGGCAATGGGGATCAGATTGAGGGTGATGGGAAATTCATACTCACTTTTCCAATGCGCAGAAGGTCATGAAATCTCTTCCTGCACTGAAGCCAGGTTCTACGGGTTACTGACAACGAGTTCACCTCCTCTGCCACCTGGATCCACACAGCCTTGGTTTGCTGGTGAGGCTTCTTCCTCCCTGAAGAAGGGAAGAGCACCTCTTTATGTGCTCTTGCTCCCTCTACTAAAGCCTGCAGGGCAACGTCATCGAAGCGGAGTGCAGACCTAGGTCTCTGGCTGGCCATTCTTCCTGCAGGTGCCTCTCACTGCAAAGGCCAAAAGGTTGGCAGTCTGCAGAAGAAGCAAGGCTTGTTGCAGACCTTAAATACAGCAGCAATGTTGGCGTCATCGGAGGCGACTTTCAGACTGGAAAAACTCATTGGCCATGGGTTCCCACACGTTGGAACTCAATTGGCCAATTGGCATCAGTTAAAATGGCATTATTTTCCCACATCCATTTAGAATCGGGTGGATAACACGAAATGCAGATTACACAACCCCAGCCCGCCCCAGTATCAAAATCCAGCCCTATGCCTCTATTTATGAAGCCCAGGATCCCGTATGCCTTTTTAACTGCTTTCTCAGCCTGCCCTGCACCTTCAATGATTTGTGCACATATGCCCCCAGGTCTCTCTGTTCATGCACCCCCTTTAGAATTGTACCCTTTAGTTTATATTGCCTCTCCTCATTCTTCCTACCAAAATGTATCACTTCGCACTTTTCTGCGTTAAATTTCATCTGCCATGTGTCTGCCCATTCCACCAGCCTGCCTATGTCCCCTTGAAGTCTATCACTATCCTCCTCACTGTTGACTATACTTCCAAGTTTTGTGTCATCTGAAAATTTTGAAATTGTGTCCTGTACATGCAAGTCCAAGTGATTAATATATATCAAGAAAAGCAGTGGGCCGAGTACGACCCCTGGGGAACCCCACTGTGTACCTGCCTCCAGTCCGATAAACAACCATTCACCACTACTCTCTGTTTCCTGTTACTTAGCCAATTTCATATCCATGCAGCCACTGTCCCTTTTATTCCATGGGCTTCAATTTTTCTGGCAAGCCTATTATGTGGCACTTTATCAAATGCCTTTTGGAAGCCCATGTACACCACATCAACCGCATTGTCCTCATCAACCCTCTCTGTTACCTCACCAAAAAACTCAATCAAGTTAGTTAAACACAGTGGGCTAGATTTTCAGTATAGACAGTTTTGGGGCGCTAACCTTAGCGCCCGCCCGAAGTTAGCGCCCGCCCCAAAGTAGCGCCCCGTTGCCGGAAATTCAGTGGCTTCGCCCTAAGAGGTTGGTGGAGTGCTAAAAGAGGCGTTCCACTACTATCTTTAGGCGCTAGGCCGGTGGTGCAGAGCGCAACACCCGAGCTCGGGCGCAGCGCACGGCAGACACTCTGGTGCCAGTGAGCTCTTAAAGGGGAAGGGTGCATGTGTTTTTTTCAAAGGCAGAGTCTGGGGGGGAAGACAGGAGGAGGAAGACGAGGAAGACGAGGAGGAGGAGGAGGAGGAGGAGGAGGAAGACGAGGAAGACGAGGAGGAGGAGGAGGAGGAGGAGGAGGTGGTGGTGGTGGTGGTGGTGGCCGGAAACATAAATACACCGTTCACAACAACACACTGGATCCTTCCACACAACACATGCAGACTGCCTTTTATAGTGCAGGAGGAGTGCCCTTTAATTTGCGCTCCCCAGGGCGTGTTGCGTTCCATTTTACAAACGCTCTGGACGCCAGCCGCACAATGGGGCAGTCCGACTGAAGTTTGGATTCGGGGCGGCCAAAGGGCGTTGCACAAGGATGTGACGTCATTTTCTGCGCGCGCATCCGGGCGGCCGCTAAACTTTGCGCCGGCACTAACGGGCAACTTAATTTGGGGCGGGGCGCAAACTGCGCTGCGCCCGGGCGCTACACGCATAGCGCCCGAAAATCACTTCTCTTAAGGCGCTAACTGCTGGCGCAAGCAACTGAAAATCTAGCCCAGTTTGCCTTTAACAAATCCATGCTGGCTTTCCTTAATGAAGTCGCTTAATTGCTTAATTATATTTTTGGTTCCTAGCGGTTTTTCTATTTTCTCCTCTAGTAGGGATTCCTTTATTTTTTCTACCACTGAATTAAACTGACTGGTCTATAGTTCCCTGGACATGTTCTATCTGCCTTCTTAAATATAGGTATTAAGTTAGCTATCCACCAGTCCTCTGGCACTACACAGTTTTCTAACGAATTATTAAATATGTGTAATAATGCTTCTGCTATCTCTTCCCTAGATTCTTTTAAAATGCATAATGTAATCCGTCCGGACCAGGGGCTTTATCCTCTTTGAGTTTGATTAGTATATTTAATGTTTCTCCTCTTTTTATTTTAAATGTGTTTATATCATTACTAATCTCATCTTCCGATGTCATGTCCACCTGATCTGTCTCCCTGGTAAATCCCGAAGCAAAGTAATTATTTAATATTTCTGCCATTTCGCTATCGCTGCCTGTGATTTTATCCTGTCCATCCTTTAATGGCCCTATTCCCATCCTGACTTTCCTTCTTTATTCATGTGCCTGTAGAATATTTTACTATTTTGTTTTTATGTTCCTTGATAATTTAATTTCATAGTTCCTCTTTGCCTTCCTAATAGTTTTTTTGACTTCTCTCCTAATCTCTTCGTATTCTCCCATTGTCATGCTCCCCTCTGCTGCCCATGTACTTAGTGTATGCCGCTTTCCTTACCCTCAATTTTTCCCTTTTGTCTTTATTCATCCATGGCATCTCGTTACTGTTTAGTTTGTTCTTGTTTTTTAGTGGAATATATTTTTCCTGGACTCTGTTGATCACCGGTTTAAATGTTTCCTGTTGCTGTTCTACATCATTGGCCCAGAATTTGTAGCTGGGATAACGGTGAACTGGCAACGTTCGCCGGCATTCCACTCTTGAAACAGGCCGCAACTTCGGGATTTGGCGCAAATCCTGGAATCTGTGGAAATTCTGAAGTTGCGGTCAGTCATTGACTGCTCCGAAGCAGGCTGCACTATGCCCCTCATCCCCTGCACAGAGCCAAATCATTGAAACTGAAGAAAACTTCGGCTCTTCTGCAGTCAGTACGCTGTTAAACCCCCACTAAAAGTTAGACCCAAAGGGATTAGGTGTAACTAGGGTTTTGATAGTGTTATTACTGCTAAACAAAGGTTAAGGGCCTGGAAAACTAGTTTTTAAATTTTGTGCAGTGTGAAATTTGTCCATTTTAATAAAAATTTAAATTGTTAAGAAACTTTTCAAAAGTTGTTTAAAATTTTTTTTTTTAAAGTTTGTCCATCTTTATTTCAGGTTTGCCTTTTCCCCTTGTGAGAGCTCCAATCTTACAGGGGAGGGTCGATCTTGCTCACCATCCACACCCTGCTCATTGCAGCCTTGAATCTCAGCCTGGACAGACCTGTTCATCAATTCTGCTGGAAAGAACAATGGAGAGGCCCAGAGAAAGAGCTCAGTGTGCAGCCCCCATAGTCTCTTCTAAATCGATGCAAGGAAGGTCAAATCAAAATGAACCTGCAAAGTGCTGGTCAGTACCCAAAACTCTTTCACACAGCGTTGAATCTCTCCAGAAATATCTCACTCTCTCTCAGAAAGCGTAGTGCAAAAATGTCGCCGACAAAAAAAGGCAGGAAGCGGCCGCTTTTAAATACCGCTCACCCAGTCCCTTCCTGACTGCAAAACGTTCCCCTCAACCTGTCGTTGCTAGCGGCAGGCGGAAAGGCAGGGGGCACCACTCAATATCCAGTCCAGGGCGCTACCGGGGCATTGCAAGCTCGACTGATGTCACGATCTGTGGGCGCAGGCGATCGTGGCAGTAGTGTTTAGCGCCGCCGCAAAATGTCTGGTCAATTTCACGAGTGGCGCAAACATCACTGCGCCCGGCCGCTAGTTGCTTTGCCCCCCATTAGCGCCCTCTTAGGGTGCTAATGGGAGGTGCAAAGCAACCAAATTTTTCCCCCACAGAATTTTAAGAGCTTAGTCATTTCCTTGTTTTCGGTCTGTGAGAATTCTGCCTTTTGATTGGCTGCTTAGACAGCCTGTTAACATCACAGCAAGGGGATCCCCACTGTACTTCGTTGATTTGAATTGAATGTCGGAAAATACTAAGGGCTAGATTTTCAGTTGCTTGCGCCAGCAGTTAGCGCCTTAAGAGAAGTGATTTTCGGGCGCTATGCGTGTAGCGCCCGGGCGCAGCGCATTTTGCGCCCCGCCCCAAATTAAGTTGCCCGTTAGCGCCGGCGCAAAGTTTAGCGGCCGCCTGGATGCGCGCGCAGAAAATGACGTCACATCCTCGTGCAACGCCCTTTGGCCGCCCCGAATCCAAACTTCAGTCGGACCGCCCCATTGTGCGGCTGGCGTCCAGAGCGTTTGTACAATGGAACGCAACACACCCTGGGGAGCGCACATTAAAGGGCACTCCTCCTGCACTATAAAAGGCAGTCTGCATGTGTTGTGTGGAAGGATCCAGTGTGTTGTTGTGAACGGTGTGTTTATGTTTCCGACCACCACCACCACCACCACCTCCTCCTCCTCCTCCTCCTCCTCCTCCTCCTCCTGTTTTCACCCCCAGACTCTGCCTTTGAAAAAAACACATGCACCCTTCCCCTTTAAGAGCTCACTGGCACCAGAGTGTCTGCCGTGCGCTGCGCCCGAGCTCGGGTGTTGCGCTCTGCACCGCCGGCTTAGCGCCTAAAGATAGTAGTGGAACGCCTCTTTTAGCGCTCCACCAACCTCTTAGGGCGAAGCCACTGAATTTCCGGCAACGGGGCGCTACTTTGGGGCGGGTGCTAACTTCGGGCGGGCGCTAAGGTTAGCGCCCCAAAACTGTCTATACTGAAAATCTAGCCCTAAGTTCTCGACAGAGGGATCACGAGATCCTTGTGCAAAACGTAATTCGGGGCCAGCGGCGAACGCCTTCGCTTTGTTGCTGACCGCAAATTCTGGGCCAATGTTTAACAATATTGTTGTCCATTTTATTTTCCTAAGTCCTATTCTCAGCCCATTAAAATCAGCTTTTCTCCAATCTGTTACCCTGGTGTGTATCATATTTATGTCTTTCTCAATTATTATCTTAATGCATATTATAGTCACTGTTGTCTAGATGTTCCCCTGCCTTTACTTCTCTTATCTGCTCTGGTTCATTCCCATTACCAGATCCAGTAGTGAATCCCTCCTTGTTGGGCTTCTTACATACTGGGTTAGAAAGGAGTCCTGTACACATTTTAGAAACTCCATTCACTTTTCCCCTTTACTTACCGCTTCTGGCCAATAAATTTTAGGGTAGTTGAAACCCCCCATGATTATTATTCTATGTTTTTTACTTATTTCCCTAATTTGTCTGACTGTTCCTTCCTCCACCTCTCTTCCACTATTAGGCGTTCTGTAAACTACCCCTATTAGTGTGATTGATCCTTTATTATCTTCTATTTCTATCCACATGGATTCAATTTCTGTCGTAGAAACATAGAAGATAGGAGCAGGAGTAGGCCATTCGGCCCCGCGAGCCTGCTCCGCCATTCAATGAGATCATGGCTGATCATCCAAATTCAGTACCCTGTCCCTGCCTTCTCCCCATATCCCTTGATCCCTTTAGCCTTAAGAAATATATCCAACTCCTTCTTGAATATATTTAATGAATTGCCCTCCACTGCCTTCTGTGGTAGAGAATTCCACAGGTTCACCACTCTCTGGGTGAAGAAATTCCTCCTCATCTCTGTCCTAAATGGCTTACCCCTTATCCTTAGACTGTGACCCCTGGTTCTTGACACCCCGGCCATGGGAACATCCTTCCTGCATCCAGTCTGTCCAGTCCTGTTAGAATTTTATAAGTTTCAATGAGATCCCCTCTCATTCTTCTAAACTCCAGCGAGTATAAGCCCAATCGACCCAATCTCTCCTCATACGTCATTCCTGCCATCCCAGGTATCAGTCTGGTGAATCTTCGCTGCACTCCCTCCATGGCAAGAACATCCTTCCTCAGATAAGGCGACCAAAACTGCACACAATACTCAAGGTGTGATCTCACCAAGGCCCTGTACAACTGCAGCAAGACATCCTTGTTCTTATACTCGAACCCTCTCACTACGAAGGCCAACATACCATTTGCCTTCTTAACCGCCTGCTGCACCTGCATGTTTAACTTCATCTTACTGATGTCTACGTCATTTTTTTTTTATTGCCATTATGTTATTTCTATATTAAATTTGAATATTATGAGGCCAGCTGGCCTCAGCTTGAACCAGCATTTCAAATTTAACTGTGGCTGTTTGGGGTTCCCAGGCCTCGGGGAACCTGTTATCTAAAGTAAGGTGAGGACTGCTGGATCCAGGAGGTAAGTGCCTTTACACTTACCTGTTGGATCCAGTGTCCCTGCTTCACCCACCCTCCGTGATCGGACACCCTGCCATGAGGCCTCCGATCCTCCCCATGAGGCCTCAGATCACCTTCCAACCTCCCCTGCCGGAGACCTCCAATTCCCCCACCAGGCCTCCGATCACCACCGACCTCCCCTCCCCGAGGCCCCCGATCGCCTTCCCCTCAAGCCCTGATGCTCCTCCAGCCCCTGACCACCCCCTTGATCATCCTCTAGCCCCCATTCACTCCCCCCACCGATCCCTTCCTTCCTCCTCTCTGCAGCCTAGTGCCACAGGCCTACCCACCTGTAGCCAGCCAGCCTCTCCATCTGGCTGGCTGTGGGTGGGAAAAAGAGCTTTGAAATGTTAATCAGGCCCTGTTGTTAAATAAGGCAGGGTCTGCGGGAAATCCATTCTCCTAGGTTTCCCGGCCGCTTTCTCTCTCCCTGCTCCCGACCTGCCTCCAGATTAATATTCTGGCCCATGTCTCAGTAATTCCTACTATATCTGGTTCCTCACAATGTATTATTGCCTCCAGTTCCCCTGTTTTTTATTACAGACATTGTGTGCATTGCTGTATAGACAGTTGAACTCATTTTTAATTCCAGTTCCTCTCACTTTATTTTTATCCATTTTTTTACACTCTTGTTCTATAATGCTATTTATTCCCTGGCCATTTATGTCCTCCCTTAGTTTAGTCTGTCCCATGCTCTCTTTTCCTGTTTCATTTATATTTAGGCTGGTTTCATTTCTTGTAGATCCCTCCCCACATCTTACTAGTTTAAAGCCTTTGTCACCTCTTTATTAACTCTTTCTGCTAGGACCCTGGTCCCATTTCGGTTCAGCTGGAGCCCATCCCATCAGTACAGCTCTTTCTTATCCCAGTACTGGTGCCAGTGTCCCATGAAAAGGAACCCTTCTTTCCCACACCAGCCCTTTAGTCATGTTTTAACTTTCCTGATCTCTCTGTCTCTATGCCAACTTGCACGTCGCTCGGGCAATAATCCAGAGATTGTTACCCTCGATCCTGCTTTTTAATTTAGCTCATAACTCCTGATACTCCTTCAGCAGGACTTGTTCCATGTTCCTACCTATGTCGTTTTTTTCTGACATGGACCATGACAACTGGATTTTCCCCCTCCCTTTCCAAGTTGCTCCCCAGTCACCTCGATATAACCCTTAACCTGGCACCAGGTAGGCACCACACTCTTTGGGACTCTTGCTCGTGGCTGTCACTACCACATTTCTATTCTGCTCTTCCCCTCCACCCCCCACCCTCCTTGGAGAGCCTTCTGAGCATGGTGCCTTGGTCTGCATTGTGGCTGTTCTCCCCGCAGTCTTTCTCCTTGTCCTCACATGTAGCGAGTACATCGTACCCGTTGGACAGAACCAGTGTCGCTGGGACCTCCTTCTCAACCTTTCCTAAGTCCCCACTACCCAGCTCCCTGACAGTCACACTCTCCCTTTCCTGAACCTGTGCTTTCCTCTGGGATATGACTGTGTTCGGGATCAAACTATCCAGAAATTCCTCCCCCTTCCCTTATGTTTCCCTAACTCACACTTCAGCTCAATGACTCTGAACCGGGCTGACTGAAGGCAGAGACACTTCCTGCCGATGTGGGAATCTGGGACAGTCTCGCCATCCAGTAACCCCCACATACTACAGTCCTGACACATAGCCTGCCCTGCCTTCGCAATGTCTTTTTTATTTATTTGTTTATTGATAGTCTGAATTAAAATTAGGTAGACAGCTTTTGTTAAAAGAATACATTTTACTCACCTGATTTACTCACCCTCAGAGCTCCTTCTCCGTGCTCGCCGTGACGTCACTTGGCTTTCATGGGCTCCTCCACTTCATCGACTGTGACATCACTTTTGCAAATTTACTCAGTTTTTTTCCCCCTCTCTGCTGCTTCTCCATCATGCTGCTGTTTAAATGGTTGGCGCCGTTCCCGTGATGCTCCATACTCTCCCGACGCTCTAAGGCACTGACCTATAAAACTTGAAGAAACTGACTTCTGAAAGAATGTTACCCACCGGTCTGCTTGTTCGCGGCAGTGACGTCGCTTTTGAATTTCTATCTCAGTGTTCTGTGTTCAGCTTGGGCTCTGACTCTGACATCGCTCTCACTGGCTCTCAGGTCCAGGGGATTTGTTGGCTTTTAGTCCCATTAATTTTTCCAGTAACTTGTACTTGTACTAAGAATGCACAAAACACTACCCCGCTACCACCCACCCCCCACACCACATCACCATCACCTCCCCTACCCGCTGCCCCCACCCCTTCATAGTACACTGCAACATGTGCGATCCAGGCTGCAAACCACCTCTTACTTCTTAAACCTCCAAAATATCTGAAGATGCACCTCCAACTTGGTGGCTTCCTATTGCTCACACAATTCTGGCATGTTTTCTCACTAACCCACACCTAGGACTGCTTGCATTAAATTATTTTCTGTTCTCATATGCCACAGGGTTGTTAGGCATCTGGAGGACAACGTGGGTGCCATCAATGAGATGTTGCACTCATGGGAACTCAGCCACTTTGTATAAATGCTGGGTCCTCTCCACTTGTTCCCCTCCTTTCACTGGGCAAGTGATAAATGTGTTGCCCCTGGCAAACCAAGCTGCAGTGACCTGTTTGTTGCAGCAGTGTATGGACAACTGACTAACAAACGTTATCAATAGTGGCTTGAAATGAGCCAGTAGCATAGAAGTTCAATGCAGTGGTGATATTAACTACAACAGGAAGGACTATCCCTGTGCTAGATGTTATCTACAGGTTTGGCTCCAAAAAAGGCACAGCTCGCTAACCACAGAATTAGCCCTTATAATTAGAGACAAAATAAAATAACTTTTAGCAAAGGAGAGGCAGATGAGAACTGGTCAACATGGATTTGTGAAGGGTATGTCACATTTCACTAACCTAATATAATTTTTTGAGAGAATAGCAGAATGCGTAGATGGGGAACTGCAGTGCATGTACTTTATATGGACTTCAAAACATTTGGTAGAGTGCTGCATAAGAAATTGATTGAACAAATGAGAGCTTTTGGCACAAAAGAGAAAGTGATGGTGTAGAGAAAAAGATCGGTGAAAAGCAAAGAATTGCAGTAAATTAATATTTCTCAGACTGGAAAGTGGTGGATAGTGGACTACCCCAGGAATTGCTGTTGGGGCCACTTCTGTTCTCCATATATATAACTGATCTGACTTAGACATAAAGGTCCCAAAGTTCCTTGAGCCATGATTCTGGTGGTTACGCTGGGGTCACACCCGTTGGCTCCTTCCAGTGCAGATCCCACTGGAGTTTGCAAGGTCAGCATGAGGGCACCTCCTTTGTATGAGGCAGATGGGTGCAAGTGCCAATTTGGGCACATCTCTGACACACACCTGCCCATGTATTTAAGTGGAAGCTAGATAATTACATGTGAGAGAAAGGAATAGAAAGATATTCTGATAGAGTGAGATAAGGGTGAGATGAAGTAAATAGAGTGGGAGGGGACTTGTGTGGAGAATAAACACTGGGCCGAATGGCCTGTTTCTGTGCTGTAAATTCTAAGCTGGCCAGAAACACTGACTCATGCTCACCCATGGGAAGGGGGAGCAAGGTTGGCAAGGCAACCCCTCCCTCAACAGAGTCAATGGCCCTATTGGCCCCTTGAGCAAGGGGTTGATCTGGGTAAATGTTTCCAAATTGTAAGATACCCTAGTCGTGTTTACATATATACACGTAGGGTTAGGATTTGGTTTATTCTCATATGATTGGGGTTTTTGCTTTCTTGAAATCAATAGACTTGTTGGAGGATGATGTACAAAAGAAATTTGTGAACTACCTGAATAATAATAATAACAATAATCAACTTTATTGTCATTGTTAGTGCACAAGTGCAGTACAACGAAATGTAGGCTTGCGGCTCCCGAGAGTGTACATTTAGATTAAGACATTTAAACATTCAACATTCATTTGGCTTGTAATACATTAACATAAACATAATAAAGTGCATTGGCAGATGTGCAGGCTTTAGAGTTTATTTGTGGAGTTCAGTAGGATGACAGCCCTGGGAAAGAAGCTGTTCCTAAATCTGGTCGTTCGGGTGCGAATGCATCTGTAGCGTCTCCCAGATGGCAGGAGGGCGAACAGACTGTGGCTGGGGTGGGTAGGGTCTTTGATGATGGTCAGTGACCTCCGTAAACAGCGTTTCTGGTATATGTGCTCTATGGTCGGTAGCCGGATGCTCTCTATTGTACAGCGGTAAAAGTTAGAGAGGATCAGGGGTGACAGGTTACATCCCTTCAGCCTCCTTAGGAAATATAGGCGCTGCTGGGCCTTCTTCACCAGAGAGGAGGTATTGAGGGACCAGGAGAGGTCTTCTGTGAGTAAAGAAGGGTTCTGGATTGCAGCCAACACTTGATGCACAGTTCCAGGATAAGTGGTGCCTGCCTATGCGGCTGTGAGGTGCTGTAGAGCTCATTGTCCATATGTGGCTTCACCCTGAGTGCAGATTCCTTAACTGCACTATGGAGGATGATCAATGGAACTTAAAGAGAATTAATGTTCAGAGCAAGGAAGATATTACGTTACACACCATTTGTATGGTTTGGTGGTTAACATTTCGTCTTACACCAACAAAAACAAGAAGGATTAAATCTGGGATAAAATATTGGTGCCTTTTAGGCCCCACTGTGGCAGAGCCACTGAGAGACTCTGAACAAGTGTACATAATTCCTTTTAACGATGTGTTAGCTACAGACTAAATCAGTACCATTGTATATACTGTTTGCATGTACAGGACGCGGGCCCTTTAAGAGCGCGGGCAAACGCGATGATGTCATGCCGCTGATCACGTGATCACCCTAAACGCTGGAAGAACGTGATGATGTCATGACGCCATCCACGGGACCGCCCAGGCAGTTCTCGTGGAGCCTCCAGCCAGTTAAGACCTGTATTCATAGTTCTCTTGCATCAATCTGTTTAAACTCGTTAGTTTGACATTAAAAACCTTTTTGATTGATTGCCTGCGTCGAACTCAATCTCTGGATAGGAATTTGACTATTCCTACATTGGTGACCCCGACTTTTGTGAACGGTATTCGCAAAAGGAACGCAGCATGGAGAACAACGCTGTCTCGTTGAAGCTGCCGCAGTTCTGGGAGCAACAGGTGACCTCCTGGTTTATCCAAGCTGAAGCCCACTTCGCCCTGAGAGGCATCGTTGAGGATCAGATCCGATACTTCTACGTGGTCTCCGCTCTCGATAGCTCCACCGCCTCGCGGATCATCAGTCTTCTGGAAAAACCCCCGACGGACCGCAAGTATGAGACTCTCAAAGCGCGGTTGCTGCAGGCCTTCGGGCTCACGAAATCAGAGCGCACCCGTCGACTGCTCGCTATGCCCGGGATCGGGGACTCCAAACCTTCCGAGCTGATGAGCCACATGCTCACTCTCCTCGGCTCCGAACCGCAATGCTTTCTCTTCAGAGAGTTATTCCTCAGCCAATTGCCAGAGCAGGTGCAAGCGGCCTTGGCCTGGTCCGAGGTCGAAGACTGCGTAGCGCTCGCTGCCGAGGCAGATAAAATATTCGCAGTTAAGCAGCAGCACTGCGCTGCCACGAGGCGCCCATCCCCCACAGCCGCCGCCCCAGCTACTCAGCCTGCGGGGCTGTGCTTCTACCACACCCGGTTTGGTGCGAAGGCGAGATGTTGCCGCCCTCCCTGCAGCTTCTCTCAAAAAAAAACGACAACTCTGTCCAATGAAGAGCGGGTCTAACGGGTGCCCTGCGGCCACGATGGCAGTCGGCAATGCAGGCAAGCTGCTCTTTATCACGGATACCCTCTCTGGTCGTCGGTTCCTCTGCGACACCGGAGCGCAGTGCAGCATCCTACCCGCATCAGCTCTTGATGTACAGCTGGGAGGCACGGCCTTCCCCTTGAAGCGTCTAATGGCGGCGCTATTCGGACCTTCGGCAGACAGCGGGTCCAGGTGTGCTTCAGCGGCCAGCGATTTGTTTGGGAATTTGTTATGGCCAAGCTTTCACACGCCATTCTCGGTGCGGATTTCCTGTGCGCCAACAGCCTCCTGGTCGATGTGCGGAACCGGCGGCTGATCAATGCAGCCACGTTTCACTCTATTCCTTGCCACCATAGTAACACCATGTCACGCGCCGTCTCCTGCGCTTTCCCAACTCCGGATGAGTTGGCTCGCCTGCTAGGTGAATTTCCAGACATGACCAGACCTACGTTCTCCTCTACGGCCACGAAACATGGTGTGGAACACCACATCACCACCACCGGCCCCCCAGTCCACATGCGGGCCCGGCGCCTCGAACCCGGCAAGCTGGTGGTCGCGAAGGCGGAGTTTGCAATGATGGAACGCCTGGGGATTATTCGCCGGTCGAATAGTCCCTGGTCTTTACCTCTCCACATAGTACCGAAACCTGGCGGTGGATGGCGGCTATGCGGTGACGCCACCACTCCTGATGGATACCTGATCCCCCACATTCAGGATTTCTCTGCCCATTTGGCAGGAAACACCGTGTTTTCCAAGGTTGACCTTGTCCGAGGCTACCACCAGGTCCCGGTACACCCGCAGGACGTTCAGAAGACCGCAGTCATCACCCCATTCGGCCTTTTCGAATTTTTGAGAATGCCTTTTGGGTTGAAGAACGCCTTCCAGCGCCTCATGGACTCCGTGCTGCGGGACCTCAAGTTCCTTTTCGTCTACTTAGACGATATCCTCGTAGCCAGTCGTAATAAGGAGGAACATCGCGCACCTACGCACCCTCTTTCAATGCCTCAGCCAACACGGCCTGATTCTCAACCCGGCCAAGTGTCAGTTTGGTCTGCCCCACATTACCTCGGAGGGAGCGGTGCCTTTGCAAGTGAAGGTAGAAGTGGTGACATCCTTTCCGCGCCCGCAGAACATCAAGGCCCTGCAGGAGTTCCTCAGAGCGGTAAATTTTTACCACCGTTTCATGCCTAAGGCAGCTCTGCTCATGCAGCCCCTGTACGAGGCCCTCAAGGGCAAGTCTGGCAAGGATCCGGTAAGCTGGACAGTTGACATGGATCGGGCATTTACCGACACTAAGAGCGCCTTGGCCAATGCGACCATGCTGGCGCACCTGCTTCCAGGAGCCACCATCGCACTCACCACCGACGCATCAGATTACGCAATCGGCACTGTACAGGAGCAGTGGGTGAACGGGACGTGGCAGCCGTTGGCATTCTTCAGCCGTCAATTATGGTGCAACGAGCGGGCGTACAGTACTTTCGACAGGGAGTTACTAGCCCTTTTTCTGGCCATCCGCCATTTCCGATTCTTGTTGGAAGGACGCCCTTTCATTGCCTTCGTCGACCATAAGCCACTGACTTTCGCCATGGACAAGACCACCGAACCATGGTCATCCCAGCAACAACGCCAGCTGACATATATCTCCGAATTTACTATGGATATTCAGCACATGGCCGGTAAAGACAACTTGGTGGCAGACTGCCTGTCCCGCGCGACTGTGCATGCGGTCCAGCTGGGCATCCACTACGCCCTCATGGCAGCGGACCAAGTCTCAGACCCCGAAGTGCAGGCTTACTGCACCAACACCACTAGCCTCCAAGTGGCCGACGCCCGGTTTCATTCGGCTGGTACCACGCTGCTTTGTGACGTCTCCGTTCGGGACCCTCGTCCTATCGTGTCGGTCGCCTGGCGCCGCAAGGTGTTTGACGCTGTACATGAGTTGTCACACCCAGGTATGAAGGCTTCTCAGAAGCTAATGTCACCTAAGTTCGTTTGGTGGGGCATGCATAAAGATGTCTGCGACTGCGCCAACACCTGCGTGGTCTGCCAAAGGTCCAAGGTACAGCGCCACGTCAGAGCTCCATTGACCACCTTTGCAGTTCCGGAGCGACGGTTTGACCATGTCCATGTGGACCTGGTAGGACCACTTCCACCTTCCCACGGTTTTACGCATCTCCTGACCATAATAGATTGCACCACCAGATGGCCAGAGGCGGTTCCCCTGTCATCTACTACTTTGGCGGACGTGGCCAGGGCATTCATCTCTTCCTGGGTCGCCCGTTTTGGGGTGCCTGATGACATCTCTTCGGACCGGGGACCGCAGTTTTCCTCCGAGCTCCGGAATGCGGTAGCTCAGGGACTCGGTGTTAAATTGCACCGCACCACAGCCTACCACCCACAAGCGAACGGTCTGTGTGAATGGTTTCACAGATCGCTTAAAGCCACACTGAGGGCCAGCCTCCAAGATGCCAGATGGGCAGACAAGCTGCCGTGGGTCCTGTTGGTACTTCGCACGGCCCCCAAGGAAGATCTTCGCTCTTCCGTGGCAGAGCTCGTTTATGGTCAGCCTCTACGAGTGCCGGGGGATTTCCTGCCAACACCAACGGAGCCATGGTCCACCTCAAGCCAGCTCATCAGCCACCAGGAAGCAGCCAGACGTTTCGCGCCGGTTCCCACATCGCATCACGGGTTTCAGGGCTCTCACGTTCCAGCAGAGCTGAAAGATGCCGGCTACGTGTTCATCCGCCATGATGCTCGCCGGGATCCACTCAAGGCCCCATACACCGGTCCTTTCCGCGTGATAGAGGCAGGAGACAAGACCTTCACCGTGGATGTCGGTGGCAAACCGGACCACATTTCGGTTGACCGTTTGAAACCAGCACACCTAGACCTTGACCGACCCGTCGAGACCGCACAGCCGCCAAGGCAAGGTCGACCGCCCACCGTCATCACACCGTTTCTTTTTGCTTCGTGTATTAACCATAGACATAATTCATTTACTGCCAAAATTTACAACCGCTCATAAGGCTTCTGACCAGAGAGTAATCTTTACATGAATTTCTGTAACATTGTGGTGTAGGAATGGTCAAATTCCTATCCAGAGATTGAGTTCGACGCAACCGCCCGCCAGACTGCCCGCTGTCCAACAGCTTCCGCTTCGGGAATACAAGACTCGTTCTGACAGGCTCGTCAGACCCCCTCACCGTTTAACTTTTTTCATTAAAGACAATTCTGGGGGGGGGGTGCATGTGGCAGAGCCACTGAGAGACTATGAACAAGTGTACATAATTCCTTTTAACGATGTGTTAGCTACAGACTAAATCTGTACCATTGTATATACTGCTTGCATGTACGGGGCGTGGGCCCTTTAAGAGCGCAGGCAAACGTGATGACGTCATGACGCCATCCACGGGACCGCCCAGGCAGGCCTCATTGAGCCTCTAGCCAGTTAAGACCTGTATTCATAGTTCTCTTGCATCAATCTGTTTAAACTCGTTAGTTTGACATTAAAAACCTTTTTGATTGATTGCCTGCGTCGAACTCAATCTCTGGATAGGAATTTGACCATTCCTACACCACAATGTTACAGAAATTCATGTAAAGATTACTCTCTGGTCAGAAGCCTTATGAGCGGTTGTAAATTTTGGCAGTAAATGAATTATGTCTATGGTTAATTCACGAAGCAAAAAGAAAGCAGATTACTTAGAACTTGTTAAATTTACATAAAGAGGGATATGGGTGTTATCTTGTTCTTGGTGGCAAAACATGTACAATGCAGGAGAAACACCTTGGGTGTGGTTCTTGTCTCATACGTTGTCCAGATGGTAACAATTGTAGCATTGTTGTTTAGTGTTTGGTGAGTTTGATGGTTAATGAGAAGTTTAAAACTCTAGAATGCACAATTAAAAATGGTGAGGACGTTGAATCGTAAGTGAGGGATCAGAAATTGATTTCTTCACCCTCAAAATGGGGAACTGTAAGATAACCTAGTCATGTATACATACATATATACATAGGGTGACCTGCATGTCTGGTGTTTTAAATTGTAAACTGACTTGGTGCATTGAAGGCTGTCTGTAGCTCGTAAGTGTCCATGGTTTCAAGGTGCAGCTTGTATTTGTTATAATGTAAGCTATTTGGGACTGTCAATAAGTATCCGTGTTTTGCAAAGGGTCTGTTTTTTGGTAGTGTCTGTTTGTATAGATTTCTCAGTAAAAATCCTTAAAAGTGGGTAGATGGATTAAGAAAACGCATTAAAGAAGGGACTTGTATTTATATAGCGCCTTTCATAACCTCAGGACTTTCCAAAGTGGTTTACAGCCAATGGATTACTTTGAAATGCAGTCAATGTTATTATGTGGGAAGTTAAGAAAGCAAATTGTATTTTTAGGCTGAGGAGGATTGAATACAAAATGCAGAGGTCATTCAATCAGTTGTAACAATTTTTTTTTAAATGTAAGCTTGTAACCTAATCATTCAAATGGAATAAGAAGCAGTAATATATCTTACCATTTCCTTGCACACACAGAAAAATGAAGACGAACAAAATAATGTATTTTGTTTTCCATATGAATGTATACCTCCTTGTGTTTTCCATTTTACAGATGCAATGGCCTGTTTAAAGAAATAAAAGTATTCAATGATAAACCATGCAGAAGAATTCTCGAATTCAAATGCCTTTTCTAATGAACCTTTTCACACTAGATGCAGCATTGCTCAAAAGCAGGGTGACAATACGGGGTGGTGTCTGATAGAAGTGTAAATTTGCTGGGTTAAAAAGGAACTAGTAATGTACAGTGTTCTCAGAAATCACTAGGGCTGGAGGGATGCAAATAAAAAAACTGGTCTTGAAATTCCAAAAAGCACTCCCAATACAGACTTCTGCCTGCCAATCCACGCGAGTGTTGCCCCCGCCATAAATTGTGGGGTCATCTCAGTTAAATACCTGCTGGTATTGATTGCGTGCAATTCCCATGTAACATGAGAATACTGTGCAGGGGGTGGAAACGTCTGGTGCAAGCTTTAAAAACAGCAATGACTTGAAGATTTCAGTAGCAGGCTGGGGGAGCAGCAGGTAGGTGGTGAACCTTATGCAAAAGTGAATGCAATCTCAGTTAGTGGTAGTAAGTGGCTCATCTGAGACATCATGGTAGTTTCAAAGAATGTTTTCAACTGGGGGAGCAGACAGCAGGACCTAAAGAAGGGAACAGGCAATTTAGAGGAGACGTGAGCATAAAACAATGAGTATAACCTTCAGAGACTCCTGGATGAAATGCAGCAAAGGAGAGAACGATTGCTGGGTGCACATGCAAAGAAACCTGAGAAAATGTAGGGGAAGTGAGAAGGAGGACTGAGAACAATGTAGAGAGAGGTGGCATTGACACTGAATGCCACCTCTCTCACCTCCAGGACTGCAGACCAGTGCCACAAAAAGTTCAATGACCAAATGCAAGCATGGTAACAGATTGGCAATAGTCCATTTTCTTTCTTGGTACCATGGGCAGCAACACACTGTTTACCCTCTAAAGTGACTCAAGCCCTCCTTCTCATTGCACTGTGCTTCAGAAATATTTAACTGATTATTTGCATTTAGATACCCTTTTGCAGCCCACTTCATGCTGCTCTGCCTCCAAAGCAGCTGGGAACACCTCCGTAGGAATCTCCATGCCCAGGCCTTTTTGACATGCAAAGTTATGCCGGGCACAGCAAGCTACCATTATGTGGGATACGTGATGGGGGCAGATTTCAGAGCCCCTTTGATCTACCCCTATCGTTCTAGCATAGGCATATACTTTGTTGTAGCGCTCCTCAGCTGCTGTTCTTGTAACTTGCAGAGGGGTTATTATCCATGGTAGCAAAGGATACGCTTGTGACAACTTGCAGCAAATTCAATATTAACATGGAAAATTGTTTGCATCTGGTGACATGCGATCTGTACATTCAGCAAGTGGGAGCCCCTTCGATTCAGAAAGTTCAGGTTTACTGCCAGAGCTTGCAATGCTACGTGCATGCCATCTACTGCACTCTGCACTTTGAGAAACACAGCAATGAAATAAAACCATATGGCCCTACCATGCTGCTGCCTTGCCGTCATACCGAATTGGATGAATTCCCCAAATCTCCTGGAAATGATGTCAGTTACCTGATGAATGCATGCCCAGACACCACCCTGAGTGATATTACATAAATCCCCTGTGATTGCTTCAGAGGAACCAATGGCATAGAAATTGAGTTTTTCAACCACAGGCGGAACTGTTTGTGCAGATAATCTTGGCTGTGAGTCTTCATGTAGAAGCTGACATAGCTCGCCTGTAGCCTGTTTGGTGAACTGCACTATTCTCACACAGAGCTCCTCATTGAGGATCTGCGTGACCTATAAATTCTTTGGGAGGTGGGGGTATTATCCTGTGGGGTGCATCTTCCTCAGGTGCTGCCTTACTCTCCTTTCCCCCATCCTGTTTTGTTCCTCCTCCTCCTGCATTCATATAGTGAACAAGGGAATGCCCATTGGCAATCCCATTCTGCTTACTCAGAACCTCTTACTTTGGATGGGGGGTGGAGGGGTGGAAAATTTCCCACTGGTTTCATAGACCCTCAGACTGTCAGAGGCAAGGTCAGCTCTATCAAGGTGTAAAGCAAAAAGAACCCACTCCAAAAAGTCTCTTTTAACTCTAGCAATCGCTTTATAAATCTTCTGCAGGCTGCTGACAACAAAATAGAAGCACCTAAACTAGTATCAGCTGATGGTGGCAACAAGCACGGCTCTTTTATTTCATTGTGAATTACCGTTGGTACATCGGGAGCCAAAATCACAGGTTTTGGGCACTCCTATGCTGTTCCTTCTCATTAGCATGCCTTACAATGAGCTCCCTGCAGCTTGGCATTGACAGAGGGCCCAAACCTGGCTGGAAAAGGTGGTGCAGCCATTAAGGGGTGCAAATGAGATCTGCTCCAATTTGCAGGCCTCACAAAGTAGAAACACCGTTCCAATCAATGATGCGCTGGAAATGACAGGTAAATTCTGGGCCACTGTATCCGCGCTGCTATTATTTGACGCGTATTCAAACCAAGGCCTGCTCTGTAAGCTATTTTGGACTAATGAGCTGTTACATTCCTCTGCCTTTGTATTGCAAAAGTCAAGCAATCTGAAAACCGGGGAGGAATTTGGGGCATAATTCGGTTCCAATGGATTACTGCACCTTTCTGCCTCAATTCAAAATTCCATCAGAGGAATTGGGTGGGTGGATGAGGGGCACTTGCTTCTTGAACCCACCCTCATTCTGTGGTGATGACACTGCAAGAGATGGGACTGATGGGATGATGTGCCATGGAGTGTGAAGGAATAAGCAATATAACCTATTCAGAAAAATACACCATTCTATGAAAGAATTCTGGCCTTATTAAAACATGGCAAACTGGGTCTGAAAATCTAGAAACCTAACGATGAAAAAGCTGTGATAGCATTCTGGCTATTAAGATAAGATAAGCTGTTGACACTGAATCAATAACCTTATTGGAGCAGAAGGTTAAAGGCTCCTGAAGTCTGAATCTTTGGGAACAAGACAATAGTTACCCGGTACAAGGTATTCTAATTTACACCTCGTAAAGGAGCACATAAAAGTAACAAACATCTGCCTTCATAAAAATGATAGCAAGTAAAGCGCACCTGCTGTTACACTGTTTTTTTATGATAAATTTAGAACACCTAGAGAGGTGACATGGTTCTGTAGTGCTACCAGCTGAGGTGACTAAGAACTGCAGGGGTCAGCATAAAAATGACTAGATATAATTAGCTTACATCAGCAGAAAACCTTAAAGGAAATACTACTGGAAAAGGGTATAAATATTGAACTCTCAAATGGGATAATAGACTCGCTTAAAGGGGCAAAGCGATTCTTGGCTTCAGAGCTAGCTCTGTAAGTCTATAACTCTTTGTACCTCAGGGATCAAAGTACTGTATTTGATTTTGGTGGATATCCTGAATAAACTTTAAGAACTGTAAAACTGTAGCGAAGTTAAGATTTGAGAGTAAGGATCTCTGATAAGCTTTCTCTTTTTGGAACTGTTAATGTTGCGATTGACTCACCAACTGTAAATTATATGTCGGTTCTTTAATACTATATATGTTTAGAATTGTTTCACATAATACTTCTGTATCAAACTCGCAAACTCAATCTCTGTACACTCTTTGGCGAGGAGTTGCAGAATTCTGGAGGAGTTTTCTGGACCCTCATAATATCCGGAACATTACAGTCTAGCTAAACTTATTAAAAGTGCTATCTGGAGGACGGTAACATTTTCAGGTTGTTCCTTTCCTTTAGGGAGAGATAGTAATTATCCTTTCAGGAGCAGGTATACAGTGTGCGCCAAGGACTAAGTCCTGGCGGAGCTGGGGCCCAAATTTTTTTTAAGTGTTAGTTTGCATGCAGTCACTGCCCAAAATATCTAAATTCACTGATTTTGGACAGGGTCAATGTTGGGACAAGTCAGCAGGTGAAACGGATGTGGTCTGCTGGGATCCCGCCCATTGTTATATTGTTTTGATTTTCCACTGGAAGTGACAAGTACGATGCAAGGCGGGTGTAGTATAGTGATATTCAAATGACAGAAATATGTCACCCATTGTGTTTTTCATCATTTAGACCATAACATCGCTGTATGCCAGGAATGCTTATTTGTTCCTGGTGTCTAGTGTTGCTGTGGTGGTAGGAGGATATTTAAAATTTAAAACCTGGAAAACTTATATAGTTGATCATAGTGCAATCAATTGCAAGGATGTGGCACAACTTTCATAACATTTTAATTGCTTTTTATCTTTGACTGGCCACACCAAAGATGTGTCTCAGTTCCGCACTAACATAAAATCCAACCTCTGATGTGGGAAATGGAAAATGCTCTAATGCTGAAGTAAGTAGTGCTCTTCTGAAATTGGGGGCTGTGGCATATTGTTGGGGCACAGTAGAGGAAGCTTTGCTTTTAGCCACACAGTACCTGACCAGTCAGTGCATGATGGCCATGCATGAAATAGAAAGTTATTTAATGTGCAGCGCGAACATCCTTCACTGTGATGAAAAAAATTCAGTGAAAAAAAGCAGAAGAAATACCTCCTCTGCGTCCTTAAAGTGTGCATTACTCCACGATTTGTGACTACATATCAAGATTAAGCACCCATCAGTTCATCCTGTTAAGGTTGCCAAATATGAAATTATGAAATGTATTACACTTCTGCTGTAGGCCTCTGCTTCCAAGCAGCATTAAGCTGGTGCCCATATTTTTATTGCATGTTTACAATGCCATAATGTCCTTTGTAGGAAGTGTTAATTCCTCATTTTTATACCCACAGAACACAAGTGTGGAAATTGTTCAAACCACAATGGAACTGCAAGACCTGGCAGCCAGAAATAAACATGTACATTTTTGAGCATTCAAAGGTATTGACGTTGGATATTAAGATTTGAGGTCTCAGACAGGAGCTGTATACTTGCGACATCGCACCGAAAACTGGACCATAGTTAAAAGAGGGCAAGCTCCTCTCATTACGTGGGCTGCATAGAATAGCCAAGTGACTTCGAAGTGTTCTCCTGTTCTTTTTTAATCCTTTTTTCTTGTTGTTCTCTTTTTAAAATTTTGCTCTTCTAAAGCTGTGAGATTTGAACATTTTGTTTTCCTTTCTTTCACTTATTTTATGGCAGCTGGGCTATCTGGTAACTGACATTATAAATAAAAGTCTCCTATTGGAATTATAAGGCCTATAGTTGTGTCAGGATAGGCGAGTAAAACCTTTTTCACTTTGGACACATGCTGTGTATCTCAATATGCTTCTCTGTATAGTCCTGGTAATTTGACATTAAACTCAAGAGCAATCCATGGCCTGTTAAAAGACAGGCTGGCAATCAGAGGGGCAATTTTATGAACTCATGCTTCTGACACAGAGCTTCACCTACTGGGAACGTGTATCAAGAGTTCCAGTGCATGGCTTCCATGATTTTCCATCCATTTGAATGGATGATTTAGAGCTCCATCTGTTTGATCACAAAGCTGTAGGCTGGCGTTTACTTGACAGCCACAAATGTCCTGAAACAAATGTCCTGATCACCAATTGTTCTGCAATTATAACCAATGGCCTGCCAATGAAATCCTACCAGGGCTTGTTTTAGGCAAGATTGTTGTAGGCCCTCTCCTATTTCCTCTCTCCCAGTGTGGATCCCAAACCTCGGTGCTAGATTTTCCTCAGCAGCAGAGTTGACACTGGAAATGCGGAATAACTGCACTTCCAGCTACGCTGGTGATCCTCCCACGACGCCAATCCATTTTCACATTGTGGGGCGGTTCCCAACATTATTTGCACCCTCTATTAGAGCCTGTCTCTGGATGGGAGGGAATTCCAGTGCTGTTGCAGCATGTAAGTGGCAGAGTTTGAAGATTTTCAAGCAGGAAAAGATGCCTGAAGCTGGTTCATTGAACACCAAATTTACAGAATCTGTGGTGGGAAGGAGAACACACCGAGGGAAGGAAGCCAACCAAAAGCATGACCCAGGCCCAGTGAAAGAAGTTAACAGTGACAATAAGTACCACCACTCATAACGTTTGCATGACAAATCAATGCAGGAAGAAGTTTAATAACCTCAGCAGGTCACCCAAGAAAAGGAAAGTCACAGACAGCTTCTCTGGAAGTTAGGTTGAATGCATGTTGACCATTGCCATCCACTTTATCCTCTCTTTTACACAGCATGTCCTAAGTCCCTGAGAAAGCATGAAAACTTTCACATCCTCTTCCTTACCCTGTAACAGATCCCCATAAAAAAGGAATCCTTATTCCTATTTAGGTTCCATTCCTTCTAATAGGAAGCAAAGTACATTCATATCTTTCCCTTGATGGAGAAAACTGCATTCAATGCCCAGCAGAGGTGTACCCCTGGGGAAGAAGACCCAAGCCTAAAGTCCCTCACACCTTTAGACGAAGCAGCTTGGGTACAAGGGGGAAGCTGTAGGTCATGGAGAAGTAGGAGGGAACATGCCAGTTGCAGGTTGATTGGGAAAGTCAATGGGGGCGAAATTCAGTTGCTTTGCGCCTCCTGTTAGCGCCCCTGGCGCCGCTTAACACCTCCCATGAAATTCAGCGGGAGGTTAGGGGCAGTGGTAGCTGGTAGCGCCCTGTGGCGCTGAGCCGCCGGCAATGACGTCATCGCCGTGCGCAGCGCCCCGGCCGCAAACTTCGGTTGTGCCCCCTGACCTATCGCCGGATGATATGTCCAACAGGGTCAGGGTGGTGTTTTTGCAGCAGCGGCAGCGCTAGTTAAAGGGCAGGTGTCGGGCGGCCTTTTTTTTTGGCCGACTGCCAGCACCTGCCCCCTTTCCCTTTTTTCTTCGGGGGCCCGGCACCCCACTCCCCAGTGGTCCAGCAGGGCCCTGGTGCGTGCTGCGCTTAGCCCCTCTCCTTTAATCAGGGGAGGGAGAACTGCAATGACGCGGCGCTGCATGCCAACATGCGTGACGCTGTTATACGTAGCACTATGAAATTGACTGGTAGCGCCCCAAGAGGAAGGTGGGGGGGTGCTTCCAGTAGCGCCCTACATCCTGCTTGGGGTGCTACCACTGAATTTACAGTGCAGGGGCGATAACTTTTTCAGGGCGCTAAAAATAGCGCCCCAGCGAAGTTAGCGCCCCAAAGGGGATGCCACCGAATTTCTCCCCCAATGTGTTTTGTCACCTCTTCCTGCCATTTAAATGCAATCTCCCTGCACAAAATATTGTCACATGTTACCTTGCAACTTTTTCAGAAGATGCTTTGGACATTGTGCAGCTCTACCAATACCAATATTTCCTCTTCCTATTCCTTCCTACCAGCTCCCGCTGGGTCTGTAAGATTCATTCATTTTCTGATGGCAAAATTGTCTGCATTCATCAGGTCACAATGATCCTGGAGACCTCCCAGGTGTCAAGGCACCTGAAGCAAGCCTTTAGAATTCCAATGATCTGTTTAACAGCGATCTTCGTGGCACAATGCACCTTATTGTGTTGGTGCTGTTTGGAGGTTCTTAGGCTCCATAATGAGATCATGAGCCAGTGCCATAGAGGGCAGCCCTTGTCCCTGAGCAGTCATCCAGACCCCAATCCTGGGCCTGTGAAGAGTGCTCGTGTTCTTCACGTGTTCTTCTGTTGAAATAGTTTATAGTATTCTGCAATGGTGCATGTAAGAAAATGTATCACTGGACCTGGGGAAATCCATCTGCTTTGTAAAATTATATCACCCTTTCCCGCTGATCTGCCATGTCCGCTGGAAGAGATAAACGGGCTACTGTTCAAATAAGGGCATCATTATGAAGCAGTGGACTGGTGATTGACTAATGTGGCACATAGTCCCCAATGTAGCCTGAAAAGAACCTGTCAAGCAGATATTGAATACCACTGATATTTCATTGCTATGGCAATGGCTCAAGTTGTTGTAGGCTCCAAGGGACAAGTAGTTGGCACAACTCATGTTAAGCCCTTCTAGGGGAAGCGCAGCCTTTTGATGTAATGGTGTCTTGAACAGCTCAGATAGGATCGAATGGGTCTGCATGGAGGGGTTGGTTCCTGCAGGTTACATAGAATTACATAGCCCCCGATATTTACGGGGTGGCGGGGAGAGTGTGGGGTGGGGGGATGGTGCAGGGTAGTGTGGAGCTAACTCGGCGAAGTTGGGGATGCAGAGATCCTGCCAAGTTTAACGGCAGGACTTCATTATAATTTTTTTCTTCCGTTTCCCACCCGGCAGCCAGCCAAATTGACAGACTGGCCGGTTGCCGGGTGGGAAAACCATGGCAGGGAACTGCAGCCAGGGATACCTCGGGGACGGACCCTGGCAATTGTGTTTGCGAGGCAAGCCAGATTGGAGCTTGGGGACAGGGGGTGTCAGGTTGGATTGCGGGGCGGGCTGCAGATCAGGGTTTGGAGGAGGGAGGTCACCAATCATGGCAGGCATGGTGTGGAGATGCCGGAGTTGGACTGGGGTGGACAAATGTAAGAAGTCACACAACACCAGGTTATAGTCCAACAGTTACCTGGTGTTGTGTGACTTCTTACAGTCATGACAGGGGCTAGTGAGATGCTGTGATCGGCAGAAGGGAGGCCGAAGGCTTCCTTGAGTGCCTGAGGGAACACTCCTGCTCCTCCTGGGCCACAAGGAGTGCTATAAAAAGCACTTACCTTCTGTAGCTGGCAACTCCCCTCTCTCTTTTGCTGACAGGTTTCCCTAACCTTATGAAATCCAGCCGGCAGCAGTTAAATTTAAATCACACCATGGGAGCTTGATTTAAATATGTTAATGAGGTGTCCCGCCTCTCCAAGACGGGACACTAACATGCCTCGCTACCCGTGCTGTTAAACGCGGATTGAACTTTAATAATGATACCTCTGGGCATTTTGGAAAACTTTATGTGAGATAAGCCATTCACATCAAATAATAGCAACAAACATTAGTTTGCAAACATTCTAACCTTCCTAAAAATGTTGAGCACCTCTATTAAACCTCCCCCTAACCTCTGTTCTAAGGAGAACAACCCCAGCTTCTCCAGTCTCTCCACCGAACCGAAGTCCCTCATCCCTGGTATAATTATGGTAAATTGCCTCTGCACCCTCTCCAAGACCATGTACCCCAGTTAGATTGCTCATTCTGGAAAACATGCCTGTGACAGTTGCAAGAGCTAATAAATTGCTATAAGTTAAGGGGTTGGGATATTGACCAACTCTCACACAAATGCATTTTGTAAAGGCATACATACACTCATTGTATTAACCAGTTAACAAACCCGATCAGCTATCAGATGAGCAATGATCAAATAACTTACTTATGATTAGAAGATCAGAATACAGACCTCTGTTTTTAAGCAGGTACGAGTTGGATGGCTGACAGTGTCCTCACGCCATGATTGAAAACCATTATGTCAATTAAAGGAAGTCTTACTTCTGTATTTTGTACACAGCCTATCACCATTGAACCAAGTGAAAAATGTAGAAGTTACTCAAACCACAAAGAAATAGTAAGACAGACCAGGAATAAACCTGCAGGTATTTTTGATAATAACTGAAAAAGCCACTGTACAGAAGCAATTTCTGACTATCGATTTAAACCTTTAAATTAAATTCAATATAGCTTTTAGTGCAAAAGCTATTGAACCTATTGCCAGATTTAAATTTAACACTCTTTTGTCTGTATTCTTTTTTCTCTTGGGTCCTTCTGTCCTGTCTCTTTCTTCTGCATCCGTCCTTCAAAAAAACCTCAAGTTTACAATTGCACTTACAAACTATCAACTGCTAAGCCATTGGCCTTGTGTTCACCAAGATACTTCTACAACTGTCAATTTGCTCAAACACTCCCTTACTTCCACCTTTGATACCCTTGACCACAGCAAAGCCGTTACTCTCTACAACCTTGACAGTTCTCCCTGGTATGATCCCCATCTTCGCTCCCTCAAATCCAAAGAGTGGGCCCTGAGCGTATCTAGCTTACAACTGGTTTAGCCATCCATAGCTAGATCTGCTGGATCATGTCAAGCTCTACCAGGGCTCACACTCCTCTGACAAAACTTACACTACTCTAGGATCATCCTGGAGAGCTTTGTTTCTCCATTACCAGCCATCTCCTTAAACCCCTGTCCCCTAGCCCCTCCATCTTCACCTCCAATAACAAGTGCAAGGATCTCATGAACTTCTTTGTCATTATGGTTGAACCCATCCATTCAGCTGTTTCTACTGCTTCCCTGCCTTTCTCTTTTCCACCGTAATACCTCCCAAGTTCCCCACGCCATAGCCCTGAACCTACATCTTTATCTGGTTTCTCCCCTCAAGCCCTCTCCAAGCTCATTTCGGCCATGAGAACCACCTTCTACTCTCTTGACCCCAATCCCACTAAACTGCTGATCAGCCAATTTCCCTTTCTAGTCCCCATGCTATTTGACATTGTAAATGGTTCCCTTTCCTCAGCTACCATCCCCCCCTTTTAAAGCCACCATCATCATCCCTTTCTTCAAAGAACCCACCTGACCCCTCTGTTCTTGGAAACTGACACCCCACCTCAAATTTCCCTTTCTTCTCCAAATTCCTTGAACATGTTGCCGCCTCTCAAATTCATGCCCATTTTTCCTGTAACTCCCTGTTTCAATCTCCAATCATTCTATTAGTCTTTTTGATTACTTTGTGTACCAGTGCACTACCTTTTGGTGATTTGTGTACCTGGACACTCAAATCTCTTTGCTGCTCCATAGCTCCTAGTTTCTCACCTTTAAGAAAAGATTTCAATGTGTCTTTCTTTCTTGAATCCAAGTCTTATTCCCACACATTCGCCACATTGAACTCCATCTGCCACAGTTTTGCCCACTCACTTAATCTGTCTATGTCCCTTTGAAGCTTCCTGCTCCCAATATAATGTGTCATCTATAAACGTGGATATATAACTCTATATCCCTTCAACCAAGTCATTGATACATATGGTGAAAAGCTAAGGCACCAGTACAGACCACGGTGCAATGGAGGATGTAAGCATTCAGCTAAGGTGTCAGCTTTGGCTCATTGGTAGCACTCTCACCTCAGTCAGAAGGTTGTGGGTTCATGTCTCACTCCAGAGACGTGAGCACATAATCTAGGCTGACAAGCCAGTACAGTGCTAAGGGAGTGCTGCACTGTTGGAGGTGCCATTTTCAGATGAAATTTTAAACCCTGTCTGTTCTCTCGGGTGGATGCAAAAGATCCCATGGCACTATTTCGAAGAACAGGGGTGTCCTGGTCAATAGTTATCCCTCAACCAACATCACTAAAACAGACTGCCTGGTCATTATCACACTGCTGTTTGTGAGAGCTTGCTGTGTACATATTGGCTGTGGTGTTTCCTACATTACAACAGTGACTACACTTCAAAAAAAGTACTTAATTGGCTGTGAAGCGCTTAGGGACATCCTGAGTTCATGAAAGACACTATATAAGTGCAAGTTCTTTCTTTCTTTCTAAGTGCTGGAAGTCTGTGGGGGGAGAGGGACTAAAGCACTTGAGCTGCTGGCGGTCTGGGGAAGGACAATTTCTATCATCACCTTCAAATTTAGATTTTTAGGGTCGAAGTAATAAACTACTGGATTTACTCTGAGATCAAACACATGAGACCTGTAGCTAGAATTCTTAACAAATAACCCAAAAAATAATTTACTGACAGACAGCTCGGAGAGAGTGCTTTCAACTATGTATAGTTACCTCACACTACTGTTCCCTTTTCTTTGAAAAAAATTGTGAAATGGAAACCAGTTCTGCCTTTTCTGGACTGACTGATATGTTTGATTCTGAGGATGGCCTGGCAATTGGAAGGCAAGGTTTCAATCATATCAGAACCCGGCTATTAAAATAAGACCAAATCTAAAGTGTCAGTGTGAATTTTTCCACTTCCCACACGAGCCACCTGTCCTCCTCTCTGACTTCTCTGAGTCATGCTGCCAGTTTGTGCTGTGGGTTGAGACTGCTCAGTCTGGTTTCATGCAGGAACCCTTAGAGCCATTAGATAAATGGCTTTCATCCCATCAGTCTCAGCTGAATTCTAATTGAGGCCTCAGTGAAAGGACGGGGTGCTCACAGCACCCAATCCCTGCAAAATCTTTTCATCCAAAATTGCTGAGGTACATTCTTTTTCATATCCATATTGTTCAGCTGAAACTCCCACAGACGATTTTTTTTAATGAGCAACCTCCATTACTGCTTCCCGTTACTGCCGATGGTAAGCACCTGCTGTTTACGGGATCTCGCTGGTCTCCCACCCCTCGGTTCCCAAAGACTGCCTAAGAAGATAAGAAGGTCTCCCACTGTAACTCTAGCAGGTGCAACCGGAAAACTGCAGGAACTCAACTGTACTGGGTCTCTACTGTTTCTGAGATTTTCCAACAAGCGCTGTAAAGGACAGCACCTCCCCCTGCTCCTTACAAGGCATGTGTCAGCGGGGGTGGGGTGGTGAATGCAGGAGGCGACCACATGGGGGGCGGGGCAGGGGGCGGGGACTCCTTTGTTCTGTAAATTCTGTGAGGTCAGCGTTAGAGGGCACGAGACATCGCAATCCCAGCAGTGATGCCTGGATCACGGCGTGAGGATTTTCATGGTCAAATGCTCTAAAATGTACCGAGAAATTATGAACAAATTGTGGTGTGCTATCAGTAGTTTGAGGAGTAATTACAGTATGCAGACGACGCTTGCGTCTGCGCTCACTCAGAGGTTGAACTCCAAACCATCGTCAACACCTTCACCGAAGTGTACAAGAGCACGGGCCTTACACTAAACATCTGTAAGACAAAGGTCCTCTACCAACCTGCCCCCGCCACACAGTACTGCCCCCCGATTATCAAAATCCACGTCAAGGCCTTGGACAACGTGGACCACTTTCCATACCTCAGGAGCCTACTGTCAACAAGGGCAGACGTCGACGACGAAGTCCAACACCGCCTTCAGTGTGTCAGTGCAGCCTTCGGTCGCCTGAGGAAGAGAGTGTTTGAAGACCAGGACCTCAAACCTGGCATTAAGCTCATGGTCTACAGAGCAGCAGTGATACCCGCCCTGCTGTATGCCTCAGAGACATGAACCATGTACAGCAGGCACCTCAAAGCACTGGAGAGATACCACCAACGCTGCCTCCACAAGATCTTGCAAATCCATTGGCAGGATAGGTGCACCAACATCAGTGTTGTTGCTCAGGCCAACATCCCAGCATCGAAGCTTTGACCATGCTCAATCAGCTCCGATGGACGGGTCACATTGTCTGCATGCCCGATACGAGACTCCCAAAAACAAACGCTCTATTTGGAGCTCCGGCATGGCAAGAGAGCCCCAGGTGGGCAGAGGAAACGCTTCAAGGACACCCTCAAAGCCTCCTTGAAAAAGTGTAACATCCCCACCGACACCTGGGAATCCCTGGCCCAAGACCGCACAAAGTGGAGGAGAAGCATCCGGGAAGGCACCGAACACCTCGAGTCTCTTTGCCGAAGCAAGCGGAAGCCAAGCGCAGGCAGCGCAAGGAGCGCACGTCAACCCAAGCACCCCACCCACCCACCCCTTCAACCACCGTCTGCCCCACCTGTGACAGAGACTGTAGGTCCCGCATTGGACTCATCAGTCACCTGAGAACTCATTTTTAATGTGGAAGCAAGTCACCCTCAGTTCCGAGGGACTGCCTAAGAGAGAGAAGAGAGGAGTAATAAAGTTCAATTATATGGATGTACTCTTTATTTGCTCTTTATTTATTTGGGTCTCATTTATTTGATGTCACGGTATTGCTATTATTGATAATTGAGCAACTTTCTGATTGAGTTTTTTCCAGTGGAGTGTGCTATTTATAACAAGAGACATTTAAGGTTACTTTGATTACATTGTTATCAATAATAGATTAATTTTAATTCACGTTAATGTTATATTTACACTTCTAAGCATTGAAATTATGTGAACTTTTACACAGAAAGATGAGCATTTTTCCAACTTGAGTGGGCGGGGCTGGAGTCAGTATTTGGGGTGGGACCCAGAAATGCCAGAGTTTCGACCCTTCAGATCAACGGTGTAAATTACCGTAGAAGTGGATGCAGGCCGAAGAAGCAGCCAAAGTAGAAATGACGAGAATGGTTTCATCCATCAGAAATCCCATCTTTTATGAACAGATAAAGAGTAAACGGGTAGTCAAAGGAAGGGTGGGGCCAATTACAGACCAAAAAGGAAACCTTCATGTGGAGGCAGAGGGCATGGCTGAATACTATGTCAACAACAACAACAACAACAACTTGTATTTATATAGCACTTTTAATGTAGTAAAACGTCCCAAGGCCAAGGGGTCAAAAACTTGGTCAAAGAGGTATATTTTAAGGAGCATCTTAAAGGAGGAAAGAGAGGTAGCGAGGCGGACAGGTTTAGGCAGGGAATTCCAGAACTTAGGGCCTAGGCAACAGAAGGCAGGCCACCAAAGGTTGAGTGGTTATAATCAGGGATGCTCAAGAGGGCAAAATTAGAGGAGCGCAGATATCTCAGGGGGTTGTGGGGCTGGGGGAGATTAAAGAGATAGGGAGGGGTGAGGTCATGGAGGGATTTGAAAACGAAAATGAGAATTTTGAAATCGAGGCGCTGCTTAACCGGGAGCCAGTGTAGGTCAGCGAGCACAGGGGTGATGGGTGAACGGGACTTGGTGTGAGTTAGGACATGGGCAGCCGAGTTTTGGATGACCTCAAGTTTACATAGGATAGAACGTGGGAGGCCAGCCAGGAGTGCATTGGAATAGTCAAGTCTAGAGGTAACAAAGGCATGGATGAGGGTTTCAGCCGCAGATGAGCTGAGGCAGGGGCGGAGATGGGCAATGTTACAGAGGTGGAAGTAGGCGGTCTTAGTTATTTCACAGATATGTGGTCGGAAGCTCATTTCAGGGTCAAATATGGCATCAAGGTTGTGAACAGTGTGGTTCAGCCTCAGACAAATGTTAGGGAAAGGGATGGAGTCAATGGCTAATGAACGGAGTTTGTGGCGGGGACCAAAAACAATAGCTTCGGTCTTCCCAATATTTCATTGGAGAATATTTTTGCTCATCCAGAACTGGATGTCGGACAAGCAGTCTGACAATTTAGAAATCGTGGAGGGGTCGAGAGAAGTGATGGTAAGGTAGAGCTGGATGTCGTCAGCGTACATGTGGAAACTGATGCTGTGTTTTTGGATGATATCTCCAAGGGGTAGCATGTAGATGAGAAATAGGAGGGGGCCAAGGATAGATCCTTGGGGACACCAGAGGTAACAATGCAGGAGTGGGATGAGAAGCCATTGCAGGTGATTCTCTGGCTATGATTAGATACATAGAATGGAACCAGGCGAGTGCAGTCCCACTCAGCTGGACGACGGTGGAGAGGCGTTGGAGAAGGATGGATGCTCAACCATGTCAAAGGCTGCAGACAAGTCAAGAAGGACGAGGAGGGATAGTTTACCTTTGTCACAGTCACAAAGGATGTCATTCATGACTTTGATGAGAGGGATTTAAACACGGTGTTGCGGGAAAGATGGGCACGGATTTGGGAGGTGAAAACACGTTCAAGGACTTTGGAGAGGAAAGGGGGGTTAGCGGTGGGGCGGTAGTTTGAAAGGACGGAGGGGTCAAGGGTTGTTTTTTTGATGATAGGGGTGGTGATGGCAGAGTTGAGGGAGAGGGGGACAGTACCTGAGGAGAGATAACCATTAACAATGTCAGCTAATGTGGGAGTCAGAAAAGGAAGTTGGGTTGTCAGCAGTTTGGTGGGAATAGGGTTGAGGGAGCAGGAAGTGGGTCTCATGGACAAGATGAGCACGGAGAGGTCATGAAGGGAAATTAGAGAGAAACTGGAGAAAGATGTGAGTTCAGGGCTAGGGCAGGGGTAAATCTTAGAGGAAGTTTGCCCCAGTGGGCCAGGGGAAGGAAGGGAAGTGGCAGAGGCAGCTGAATGGATGGTGTTAGGAAATATATATATAATATTCTTTAATAACATAAGATTTTAATATGATTAAACTAATGACTGAAAGTGCTGATTTAGCTTAAAAACTGAGAACAATGAAAGTGCTGATCTAAGCTTAATACTGAAAGTGCTGATTTAGCTTAAACAGAGAACAAAGGAATGATTGATGTACCAGAGGTCCAATCAGTGTGATGTAGTTGAACCAACCATAGCTCTGCATGCATGCTGCTGAGCCAATGGTAATAAAGGGGGCGGGTACATCTGCTGCTGTATAAAAACCAGCCATTTTGAATATGATGTTAGTCGGATAAAGGAAGTCAAACAGTGTAAATCAAGTGATGCAATAAATCGACTATTTAAAACTTACCACCGGACTCGCAAACTTTAATTTTAGTGTGTTGACCTCAGATCAGTGTGGTCCACTGAAATTACCTTGATCTAACAGATGGTCTCAATCTTAGACACAAAGAAGTCCATGAGCTCCTCACATTTGTTGTCGGAGGTGAAGGTGGAGGAGACAGGGGAGAGGGGTTTAAGAAGATGGTTAGCAGTGGAGAATAGAAGCTGGCGTTTATCTTTGCATTCCAGAATGATTCTGGAATAGTGAGCAATTTTGGCAGGCGAGAGCAGAACCCAATGATGCTTTATGTGGTCCAGCCAGACCTGTCCGTTCAAGACTGCATCCCTTGGACTTAAGGGATCGAAGATGAGGGCCATACCAGGGGGAATGGCCTGGGTGAGAGAGTGTAATTGTTTTAATAGTGAACTAATGTGGTGGTAAGTATGTGGTTGAGCAGATCGGTAACTGCAGAAATTTTGTGGTGAATTGAGGGCCAAAGGCTGGACAGTTGGGATTTCGTAAGTGCAGTTGTAAGAGAGTTCAGAGAGAGGTTTTTCCAGGGGCGGACACAGAAGGAAGTAGGGTTGCTGCGGGGTGGGGGGGGGGGGGTGGGTGGCGGTGGGAAAGGGGATATGGGTGGAGAGCGATATGAGGAAGTGGTCAGAGATGGCCTTATCTGCGATTGGCACGATGGGAGTAGCGAGGCCACGAGAGATGGCAAGATCGAGGGGATGGCTGTGAATATGGGTTAGTGGGGGAGAAATTCAATATCGCCCCGTTTGGGGTGTAAGTATCGGGCCGGCGCGAAATTTTGCGCCCGGCGCAAATTATCGCCACCTACTGGTAAATTGGCCTGCTTCGCCCCAGGAGCTTGGAGCGCTAAAACAGGCGCTGCATGACTGTCTTAAGGCACTAAGCCGGAGGAGCGAGGCGCTACCTCCGAGGACGGGTGCAGCGCAGGTGCGGCCAGTTAGCGATTGGACACAGACATGCTGGCGCCGGTCAGCTCTTAAAGGGGAGGGTCGATCTGGACTTGCAGCCACACCCTACGCTTCGGAGCGCTGAATCTTGGCCTGGACAGACCTGTTGCCACATCCTTAAGCCAAGGACCATGGAGAGGGCCAGGGAGCGAGTGCAGCGGTTCAGCGAGGGGGCCTTGGAGGTTCTGGTTGGCGCGGTGGAGCGCAGGCGATCTCTCCTGTACCCGGACAGTGGCAGGAGGCCGCTGCCCAGCGAATATCGAAAAGCTTGGAGGAAGGTGGCTCACAGAGTGACCTCGAGCAGCATGGCGCCAAGGACCCCTGTGCAATGCAGGAAGAAGTTCAACGACCTCACTCGGGTCATCAGGGTGAGTGCCCTTTTCAGAATCCTCTTCATCCCTGCATGTGGACCTCACTTCATGGCCAAAGGGTCCTGAAAGCCCCAATGCCCAGCCCTCATCCAGCACCTATGGCCCTTTCAGGAAACTCACATGCACTTTCAGCACTTTACACACTGTACGGGCTATTCGACCATGGGAGGCATTGCAGCCAAGATCAGGGCTGCACACTGTAAGGGCTATTCCACCATGGGAGGCATTACAGCCAAGATCCGGGCTGCACACTGTAAGGGCTATTCCACCATGGGAGGCATTGCAGCCAAGATCAGGGCTGCACACTGTAAGGGCTATTCCACCATGGGAGGCATTGCAGCCAAGATCAGGGCTGCACACTGTACTCAGAGCCCGTCCTTTCTCTTGCAGGGCAAGCTGGCGCATAACAGGGGGCAGCAGCAATGGACCGGGGGAGGCTGGCCTCACCTTCAAGGCTTGACCAATCTGGAGCAGCGAGTCCAGCGGATTATGGCAGGCCGGATGATTGGCCCCATTGCCACTGGCGATGCCGACCCCGTTATGGACAGCAATGGTAAGGTCATCACCTTTTTGACCTCTCTCCTTCCATTTGTTCCTCACACCAGCATCCTTTGCCACCTTCGAGCCATATCAGTACATTGCAGCACTCATGCCTCCCTTGCTGCCACCCTGTCCTCACGCTAAAGCCACTCTTGTACCTCCCTGCTTTCAGATGCTGATTCGCCAGGTGAGGAGGCGGGCCCTCAAGCCGCCACGGTGAGTGATTCTGAAGGCGACGACGAGGAGGAAGCCGGACCATCAGTGCCATCCTCAGCCGAGGCAGCCCATGGCCATAATGGGGACTCGTCTTCCCTGGAGGGGAGTGGGGGGGAATGGTCTGATGAGGGTGAAGCTCCAGGACCCAGCGGACTGCAGCAACGCGAGGGGGGTAGGGAAGCTCGGCGGCCTTCTCCCCGGAGGGAGAGTCTGGCCTCGAGTCCTGCTACAGTGAGCGCAGAAGAGGTCCGGCTCCTCGCTGAAATGAGCACCCAGGTGGAGCACGGGCACACTGTGCTCATGGCTGCAGTGGCAAGGAAGCCCGAATCCATTGAGTCACTGGCAAGGAGTGTCCAGGACCTCGGCGCAGCACAGGCAAGGAGTCTCCAGGACTTTGGCGCAGCACAGACGGCTGCCACGCAATTGCTTAGTGCTGTAATGCAGTCAGTGGCTGGTCTCATGCAGATGCAGATTAAGACCACATGAGCACTGACTGCTGCCACCCTCGCTGGATCAGACAGGATTCGCCAGGGCCCTCATCGCGCCACAGCAGGCCAGCAATCTGTGCTGCAGCAGATTGCTCCGCATGCTGCAGTGCTGCCGCATGGGAGTGCCAGTGTGTCGGCCGAACAGGGAGCTGCTGTCCTCTCTCACGATGACAGCATTCCTGCTGCCACCACTGTCACTTCTCCACTGCAGCTGCCACCACCTGTAGGACAGACTGCTGCCACCCATTCAGAGTTGGAGCAGTCAGCAGCCAGGCCCTCCAGGCCCAGAGCTGGTCCAGGCTGTCCCTCAAGGGCATCTGCAGTCTCAGTTTCTGACACTCAGCAGCTTTCCCCCAGCCTTGCTGCAGCCACTGGGGTCCCATTGCGGAGGAGCTGCAGGGTGGGAAGGGGACAATCTCACAAGCGAAGCAGATCACCCTCGAAGAACAAAAAGTAGGAGGTGTGGCAAAATGTTGTTAATTGTTTAATTGAAGGCCGATGATCGTGGTCATATTTTTGTTACTGTTTTGGTCATTGTCTCCAGGTTGTGAGAGCCAGTTATGTGTCTGACTTTTTTTGGGGGGGTTTCTCTCTGTTACTTTGTCATGCGGGTAGGGCACACAGTTTGTTAAATAAAGAATTGTCTTTATTCAGAATGTGCATGTTTGCTCTTTGAACTATTTGTTGCCTTGACTGGCTTAGGGGTTGTGGCACAGTTCTATTCAGGTTCTTTGAATGGCAGAAGCCATTCCCTCAGAGGGGGCCTAGAACCGACTTGTTATAAGCCGCTGACGGACAGCCCTTGCAGTTTGTGCCTCCCTCCCATCTTGGTGCTGCTGCTCCTCCTCCTCCTCTGCTGGTGCTCCAATGTCTGGTGGCAGTGGCTGAGTCCTGAGGATTGCCAGGTTATGCAACATACAGCACACAACAAAGAAATGGGAGACTCGCTCAGGTGAGTACTGAAGGGCTCCTCTGGAATGGTCCAGACAGCGGAACCGTTGCTTGAGCACGCCAATTGTGTGCTCAATGATGTTCCTGGTAGCTTGATGGCTCTCATTGTATCATTCTTCAGCAGGGGTGCTGGGCGCACGGAGCGGGGTCATCAGCCAGGTGCACAGAGGATAGCCCTTGTCCCCGAGAAGCCAGCCTCCTGGGTGAGCCGGGGCCTCGAAAAGGTCTGCCACAGAAGTCTGGCGCAGGATGATGGCGTCGTGGCTGCTGCCTGGAAAGCGGGCATTGACAGCGACTATCAGCTGTCTGTGGTCACAGACCAACTGGACGTTCAATGAATGGAGCCCCTTCCGGTTGCGGTAGTCCTCGGCATTCTCTTGCGGCGCCCGCAAAGCCACATGCGTGCAGTCAATGGCGCCCTGGACCATGGGAAAGCCCGCTATTCTTGCAAAGCCCATTGCGCGTTCTTGCTGCTTGTCCGGGGTCATGGGGAAGGAGATGTACTGACGTCTCCTTTTAAAGAGGGCATTCGTGACTTGACGGATGCAGCAATGCACCGCGAACTGGGAGATATTGGCAATGTCCTCAGTAGCGGATTGAAAGGAGCCGGTGGCATAGAAGTTGAGAGCCACTGTGACCTTCACTGCCACCAACAGAGACATCCTGCTCCTCAGTTGAGGCTGCAGATCTGGCTGAAGCAGGTGGCTGAGCTCAGTGACCACCACCTTGCTGAATCGCAGCCTCCGAAAACACTGCTCCTCAGACATATTGAGGTATTGGCGGAAAACCCTGGGATGGTAAGGTCTCGTGTGCCGACGCCTGTTGGCCCTCCTCTGTCTGGCCATGATTGGCACTCTCTCTCTGCGTCTCGGTACCCTCTCAATGTAATGGAGAAGCCCAACGTTCCCACCCATTGCCGCCCCCATAGTATGTGGCCACTCAAGGTTATGCCGGTGAAAAAGCAAACCAACTACAAAGTTCTGGTCAGAAGCCAGAAGTACCTCTGCGAGCGCTGACTCAATGCAGGAAGCTCTCTCCCTTTGTCTCTCTGCAAATCTCTCTCTCTCTCTCAGAAGGAGTGGTCCAAAAATGGCTACCACAAAGAAGCCAGGAAGAGCCCCCTTTAAATAGCGCCCCCCCTAGCCCCACAGCGACTGGGAACTGTTCCAGTCAACCAGTCGTTGGGAGCGACAGGCGGAAAGGAGGGGGGCGCCACTGAATTTCCGGTTCGGGGCGCCCCAAGGGCGTTGCACCATGAAATGACATCAGGATCTGCGTGCGCAGCTAAGCGGGCGTTGCGGTTTAGCACTGCCGCTAAATGTCCACTCAATTTCACCAGAGGCGCAGGTCTCGCCGCGCCCGGGCGCTAGCTGGCTTGCGCCCCACTTATCGCCCTCTTAAGGTGCTAACAGGTGGCGCAACCAACTGAATTTCTCCCCCCTACAGTGAGGGAGTGATTAATGGAGGATAGGAGGCTAGTGAACTCAGGGGAGAGAGAGTTTGATGAATTGAGATGGAGGTTGAAATCACCGAGGTTGAGAAGTCGCTCGGTGCAGAGGCTGAGGGAGGAAAACAGTCAAGATTTTTATGGTACTTGGGTGGGCGGTAGAGAAAGATAATTTTAAATGAGAGGTGAGAGGGGTGGAATAAGATGAGATGATCAAAGGAGGAGAAAGTGCCGGAGGAGTAGGGGGACAGACCAAGGTGCGATTTAGTGATGAGAGCCACACCGCTACCATGGCAGTCGGAGCGGGGCAAGTGGTGGAAGGTATAGCCAGGCAGGGAGGCTTCATTTAACGGTAATGTGTCATCACCCCTCAGCCAAGTTTCCGTCAGGGCCATGATGTCGATGCAATCATCCACGATAAGCTCATGGATGGCAAGGGCCTTGTTCGCAAGTGATTGGACAGTCTGGTGGCATATGCGGAGAGGGTCGGTGATGGCTGACCCATTGCCAGCATCCACAGGGTCAGCACTGGGAGGGGTGAGTTGGACGGGGAGGAGATTGGCGAGATTAGTCCTCAGCGGGTGTGCTGAGCAGGAAGGTCAGCGAGAGAGTAGGATGGGACAGTTGGGGCTGCTGCTCGTGAGGAGGCAGCGACGAGTGCCTCGATGGGCCCTTCATAGGATGTCAAGAGAGACACAGAGGGAATCTGTAGGCTTATCAAAGAGGGAGTCAAGCCTGGGACAGTGGCAGGAGAGTAGGAAAGTCGAAGAGTAATGAAGGATTGGGGTAGGGATTTGGGAAGGCAAAGTATCCGAGATTGGAGAGATGAAAGGAGGCATGATGACAGGAGAGAGTGATCAGGGAGGGATAGAGAGAAAAGGAAAGGGGGAGAAAAAAGTGGAAAAAGAAAAGAATGGCTCAGGTCCGGAGTGGCAGCCAAAGTGCGCACGCGAATGGACACAGGGAAAAGCTCAGATTACATAGGCCAGGTTATGTAGTAATTAATGGGATACATATTTCCTGGTAGCGGGGAATAGGTTGGAGTAAATAGTTGGGAGACCAGGGTCAAAGTCAGAGGTCCCATGGAGGGACAAAGGCAATGTAAGCAGGATAGAGTCGGCATGGAGCATCGACGAACCGCTGTCCAAATTCAGAGACAGGTGTAGCAGGGAAGTGAAGTCCATAAGCTATTTGAAGGGTAGAGAGTTCGAGGTTGGAGATTGTTGCTGTAGGAATGAAAGTCAGTCGCAGTGCAGAAAGATGATGGTGAAATTGACGCAAGTTGGAAGTCACCGTAGATCAAAGCGGCAGAGAAAATGTAAAACCACAAGCCAGTTACCAGCAAAGTGCGTAATCCAATGTAGTCCAGTGCAGAAGCGTAGTGGTGTAATCCAGTGTAGTTCAAAGCAGAAACATAGTCTAGATGTCCAGGAAAGTCCAGGAGATCAGAAACCAATTTGAGAAAAGAATTCAGCAGCTTAAAACTTGAAGCGACTGAATAGCAGAGCAGAGACACAGCAGCTGAGTGAAACAGTGTAGTCGGTAGAGCAGTTGGCAGAGGAATCCAGATGATGGAAGTCAAGTTTTAGCACAGTTCCAGCAGTTGAAAGAGCTCAGTGAGAACAAAGACACGCATGGTCGGGGGATAGGCAGTGGATTCTGCATGGGTAGCTTTAAACTTCTAGTTTGAACCTATAGTTTGGGCTGAAAAGCCTTCACTATCAGAGCCAGGGTATCTTAAGCAATGGAAGAAAGGAGGTTGGGGGAAGAAAGGGCAAAGGATGGCAATGGATGACCAAGGATACAGTTGAAGAGAAGAGCAGCTCAGTAAGGAGCTGCCAGCCCAGGAGTCATCTTGGAATCTCAGACAGACAACCTAAGATGTAGCCCATCGGATCACCAGCCTGGTACAACCATTAAAAGTGAAATGGTATTTAAAGATGCAAAACAAAGGAAGTGCTGAAAAATGAATGACCTTTTCCAGTGTGAAACCAGAAGAAATATAGGGCAGAGAGGGGGAAGAATTTCTGAAGTGTGTTCAGGAGAACTTTTTTGATCTTCAACGAAGAAGAGGGCGTTGCTGGATCTGGTTCTGCGGAATGAGGTAGGTCAAGTGGAGCAAGTGTCAGTAAATGAACATTTAGGGAACAGTGATCATAGTATCATAAGGTTTAGATTAGCTATGGAAATGGACAGGGAGCAATCTAGAGTAAAAATACTTAATTGGAGGAAGACCAATTTCAGTGGGATGAGAACGGATCTGGCCCGGGTAAATTGGAATCAAAGATGGGCAGACAAAACTGTAGTGGAACAATAGGCTGCCTTTAAAGAGGAAATAGCTCGGGTACTGTCGAGGTACATAAGTCACCAGGACAGGATTGTATGCATCCTAGCATCCTAGGATGCTGAGGGAAGTGAAGGAAGAGATCACGGAGGTACTGGCTATAATCTTCCAATCCTCCTTAGAAATGGGGGTGGTGCCAGAAGACTGGAGAATTTCAAATGTAACACGCTTGTTCAAAAAAGTGTGTAAAGATAAACCCAGCAACTATAGACCAGTCAGTTTAACCTCGGAAGTGGGGAAGCTTTTAGAAACAGTAATCAGTGACAAAATTAACAGTCACTTGGACAAGTGTGGATTAATTAAGGAAAGCCAGCATGGGTTTGTTAAAGGCAAATTGTGTTTAACCAACTTGATCAAGTTTTTTGACGAGGTTGATGAGGGCAATGTGCTTGACGTGGTGTATATGGATTCCCAAAAAGCATTTGACAAAGTGCCACAAAGTGCCAGCAAAGTTGAAGCACATGGAATAAAAGGGACATTGGCAGCATGGATACGAAATTGGCTAAGTGACAGGAAGCAGAGAGTAGTGGTGAACAGTGTTTTTCAGACTGGAAGAAGGTACACAGTGGTGTTTCCCATGGGTCACTGCTTTTCTTGATATGTATTAATGACTTGCATGTGGGTGTACAGGGCACAATTTCAAAATATGCAGATGACACAAAACTTGGTAGTATAGTAAACAGTGAGGAGGATAGTGATAGACTTCAAGAGGACATAGATAGGCTGGTGGAATGGGCAGACACATGGCAGATGAAATTTAATGCAGAAAAGTGTGAAGTGATACATTTTGGTAGAAAGAATGAGGAGAGGAAATATAAACTAAAGGGTACAATCCTAAAGGGGGTGCATGAACAGAGAGACCTGGGGGTATATGTGCACAAATCATTAAAGGTGGCAGGGCAGGTTGAGAAAGCAGTTAAGAAAACTTACGGGATCCTGGGCTTCATGAATAGATGTATAAGGCTGGATTTTGTCAGTGTGGGCAGGTGAAGAGATCGCAAAGTCTCTGAAGAATGGACTCAGTCGAGAATATTTTTGTGGACTTTATGGGCTGAGGGTGTTTTCCCTGTGGTGGAATCGCCCTGTGCAAATGCGTGGGGGACTGGTTTGTTAAAACTCCAGAGAACGCATGGTAGATGGCTGTGACAAAAGAACTGTCAGTCATCCAGAATGTATGGGTTCGCCCGACAGTCCTGGAAAAAGGAAGGGGACCATTGAACTTCATTTAAAGGCCACTCTAATATGCAAAAGCACTTCTCACCTCCATCTCAGAAGAGAAGCAGAACAATGAACCCCACTGGCCTCAGCCAGCCGAAAGGGAGCCAGTTTTTTTCCCAACACAAAGACTGAAAGCTATGTCCCATACTTAGGGCCATTAATCCAATACGCATGGGTCCGATGATGACCCATCACTGATTACGCACCAGAGTGCTCAGAAAAAAGGATTTTAAAAGATTGGTGGGAAAAGATAGGGGCAGCCAGACTCCTATAAAGATAGACTCTTTTCCACCATTCTCTCTCTCTCTCTCGCTCCCTGCTCCAACAAGATCGAACTAACAAGAAGTACCAGAGAAGCCAACGAGCAGAGCGATCGAAACCGACCGCGTGTGGGGGTAAGCATAGTCTCTCAGAAGTGAAGCTTTTTGGCTATTCCGAGGGTGGGAGCTTCGTTTGGTTCAGCCAGGCAAAGGGGTTTATGCGACTGGGTAATTCGTTGGTAGGGGTGGAATTAGAGTCCACCATAGCAACAAAGAAATTACTGCTTGTTATAGTCCCCAGTTTTGTACTGTATGTATGTTGATTGTAATCTGGATTTTATTCTCCACAAGACAGTGATTTTGTTTAGTAGTGCATGTTTTAGCCAGTGTATGTTAGACCAAATAAATATAAGTTTGATTTTTCACCGAAGCATTCCTGTCCGTGACTGATTTCATTTACACTCTGAATAATAATTTCTGGGTATAGAACTTTCGTAAGGCAGGGGCGATTCGAAACGTCCATCTAGCAATTGGGCTGGGATCAAAAACCGCTTACATCTCTTGGCGACCAGCGGCAGGACCTGGGTTAAAGAATTGTAGATCAGTCATGGACAGCGCTTCTGGCAAAAGATCCCAAATGGAGGAAAGGATTTCTTCATATGTGTTTAAGAAGATCAACGTCACTAAGAAGTAGGTGCTAGGCTTGTTGCGTGCTGAGCGTCCGGTGGACGCAGCAGCAGAATGGACGGAGGGCAAGGAGCATAGGCGCAGCATTGAAAAGGCGATATGGCTCGTCTGTCTACAAAGACAAGTGCAACTGCTAGATAAGCAGGTTGCGAAGTTTGAGGCAGAGCTCGGAGTCCGAGGCACAGTCAGACGCAAGGGCTGTAGTAGGGAGCAGGTTATGCACGGAGCTAAGGGATGAGAAGCAGGGAAGCATAAGCCAGGAGGAAACCTTCCGTAACCATAAAGAGTTCTTGCAATGCCAGGTAACTGAGGCAAATGGGAACGAGCAGGTGGTTAGGGAGGAGAGCGCTCGCTTGTCGAGTGAGGTAAAGTTGCTGGGAGAGCAGTTGAAAGATATTCAGGTGGCATACAGAGTCGCCAGCACTGGAGGGTTTGATACGGGTAATCATGGTCCTTGCCAGGAGCAGATCCGGAATTTGACCGAGGCTCTCTCCAAGGCCAAAGGGATGGTCTGTTTGGTAGCTCTGGGAATGGCCCAGGTAAATGAGGAAGAGCAGGAGGGAGATAAGGAGAACTGTAAGGCAGAGGAGGACGCTCGACCACTGCCCGAAGTGCCGTGACCAGGACCCATGTGCCCTGTCCGGCAGCGGAAATACGGTGCGCCCATAGACAGTCAAGAGCAAGGAGCACTGCAGAGTGACTTCGTGGTTCCGTATACAACCCCCCAGCTGCAGGCAATGGTCTCTAACCTGACCAAACTGACCAGCACAGGGGACCCATCTGTCCATTTTACGGATGTGGAGCATGTGGGGGATCAATAATTGTAATGAAGCTGAGACAGCCAAATTACTTTTATTTTCCCTGGATAGTAGGTTGTACCAGTTACTCTCAGTGGGTAGCAAGAGGGGGCAGGGTACGTTAGAGGGGATAAAGGATGACATCCTAGAGGCTATGGGCCTCAATGATGAAAGTCACTTCTCCTGAGTGGAAAGGACACTGCAGTCAGCTGGGGAGGCACCGCAGGCTTTCGCGGACAGGCTTTGGCCCGTCTACCGGAGTGCCTGTGCGGGGGTGCCCTACCGGGTGCAGCTGCAGGGGGAGCCTAGAGCTCATTGGCTGAGGACCCTGGTGGCGAACAGCCTGCCCAGGATCAAGGCCAAAGCAGAGGGGTGGTTCGATTCCAGGGATCCCCAGACCACAGAAGAGAGTATGATCCGGCAGTTAACTCTCTCTTTTAAGAATGGTAAGGGTGAGGATGACAAACCAAAGGGCAGAGTACACGAGTTAAAGCCTAGTGGAGGCAACGTTAGAAGAGAGTGGCGACAGGAAGGTGGTAGCTCAGAGAAGAAGCAAGGTTGTTATAGGTGCGGGAGTAAAGAGCACTGGAGGAAAGACTGCCCAGTCTCTGACAAAAGGAGCAGGAAAGGGGCTCCTCCAGCGCCAGTGCAGAAAGCCGCAGCTGTGGCAGGAAGCAGCACTGATCCGTTCGCGGTATTAGTGGCTGCTCTCCGCGCAGTCTTTCTGGCAGGGCAGGGTGTAGGATCCGCAAAATTGGACTTTGTATTAATATGGGTCAAATGGCAGAAGAGGCCATGATTTTAAAGACTGTTTTAAAAGTAGCCCAGAAAAAGGGGCATGCAAAATGGCCGCCATACCATGTGACCAGCTTATTGGTACACTTTAAAATGGTTCCTGCGCAACCTCAGACAGATTTGTGGATTCAACCCACAGTAAGTTCTGGAAGCCGTTTCTGAAAGAATGAAACCAGACCCACACGTATGCATATGGATTAGATGCAGATCTAGTCAAGATAGGCCTGGAGACAGAGGCCATCAAAATGCTGCCCCAGACAAAAGGGGACAATTTCATATTCATGAGAACAGCACCCAGGACTAGATAACGAGATCAGCAGGCCATTCAAAACAATGGAGGTAATTCCAAACCAGAGATAGGCCTGTTACCAGCCATTTAAGACATTTTAAAATATAATAACTACCCCACTGTGCTCTCAGCACGCCAAAAATAAAACAAAGACGAACCTGATTTTGGGCGGGAAGTGAAGCCTCTGGAAGAAAGGTATATCTGGAGAGACGTTTTGGCAGTTGAGGAGAGCTGGGAGAGGTACAGCAAGCTGGCAGCTGGAGGACATGCAGGCACACAGGCAGTTGGGAGAAGAGTTGAAGGGGAGAAGCAAGCTTGGACAGTCACAAGGAGAGTCGAGCTGGAACACAGTTGCAAGCCTGCAGCTTGAGCTCAGACACACAGTTTGAATCCGGACACCCAGAAGAAGAAAGAGGCACTCGCAGGAGAAAGAAGAAGGCCAACATCGAAAAGGCCGTCTCGAAACCAGCGTTCCGCCCCGGGGAAGCACATCGGGAGATCATCGACCATCCCCGGGCCGTTGCCGGAACGAGAGGCCATCGACCCAGCTTGGGAGAAGAAACAAAATAATAAAGGTCCCAAGCGAAGAAACCTTCCAGCCACCCCGGCTCGGGAGAAGAGAGGAAAGGAACCTGAAGAAGCGATGGGAGCCAGCCCAAGGCTCCTCTAACCAGGGTCGAGCCGACGATCCTCGACCCCGCCGACATCCAGGCCCGCCGGTGTCCAGCCGCCCCCGACCCCCACCTCAGGAGAGAGGTGTGGCGCAGTTCGCAGGAGCTCCACGATCCACGTGGAGACGAGATGCCTGAAAGGACCAAATACAGACTCGATTTCAAAACCTTGCACTTCCTAGTGGGATTGGTGAGCATGTTTCTGGCCCTTCACAATCAGATCTAGATAGGTTTAATAAGGGGGTGGATTTAAGGGTACAATTAACATGAGTTATTGTCCCTCGATGTTCCGTGTGTTTCCTTATTTCATGATGATCTTTATAGAGTATAAGATGCCTGTATTTGCTTTAGTTAGTACTGTGTCGTTATGGTTTGTTTGTGTGTTTTTCCCTCCCACGTACTCCCTTATCTGCTTGCATTTGATTTGATATTTTTCTTTATGCAATAAAATTTCATTTTGTTTCATCAAACTTGGTCTACAAGAGTTTTCTCGACATTGTAGTTCCTGCGCCTAAGTCCAGAGTATAGAATCTAAGGGGCGAGTGGGTCGAACCACTCAAGGTTTACTGTGCAAGAGAGAGAGGCCTCTAGAGAGAGAAACCTCAGGGAAACCTCTCAAGGAAAACCCCTTACAAGGGTAGGGTGGACGCGGCAGCAGGCAGCATACTCCCATCCGCCCAGAACAATCCCGACCCATGACGAGGGGCTTCTCAGCCCGTTTACCTGTGCCCACTAAGTTATGATGCTTGGAAGAGACCGTGCGTGAAGATGGGGGTGTAGAAGGTGCAAGGGATCTATCTGCTGGACACTGGAGCTTCAAGCACCATTGTTTATGCGGATAACCCAACCACATCACCTCTATCGAGCGGGGTCCCATATAACTTAATAGGGTTCACCGCGAACTAACAGACTGGGTCTTTCTCCATCCCGCTAGCCATCGATCTGTGTACACTCCATACGGAGTGGAAATGTGTCCTGATGCGGTGGGAGCGGGAGGGAATAGACATTTTGGGGGCAGACTTCATACTGGCCCACAAGATACTGGTGGATTTCCAGAATCTCTGTCTTTGGGGGGCAGTATGCACAGGAAAGGAGAAGGAGGTGGCAGTTATACCAGGGAAGCAAGGCAAGGGAACCTTGTGTACGATGAAGCCCAAGGGTAGCTATGACCTTGAACTTTTGGTCACTTCTACCCTGGTGGAGTACATAGCGGATGTGCGAGCCAACCTCGCGGCATTCGCTGCGCACAAGCACGACTGTGGGAGGGTAATAGGGGTGGAGGTCAGAGTAGAAGGGGACCCCATGGCCGGACCACAGAAACAGTACAACTTCTCCAGAGAGGCAGAGGCGGATTTAGAGACGGCAGTGGGATCACTGGTTGAGCAGGGTGTGTTCAGACCCCTAGCTGTAGTGTATGTACTTTGAAGAAGGAACTATATTCTGCAGCCCCTGTATACTGCAGTACCAGTAGTGACCACCCCTTTATATAAGCCTGTGTAGTAACTTTGTATAGTAGTTCCAGTTTTGTCTCCATTCAGTAAACACCTGTTATAACCAACTCCTGCAGTCCGTGTCTCAACTATACATGGACGTTACACTGGCGACGAACAGATCCGAACTTACCAACAGTTCTGCACCACCTCACGGGGATCCATCCCTGAAGCGAAGTTGTTAGAGGTCGATGTAGTGTCCGTATGTTGGTAGAGACACTGAAGACAGGAGGTGGTTCATAGGTGTTTACTAAGCAAAGTCTGGAGGGGTACTAACGGATATAACACAATATACAGGCTTATATAGCCCGAGTGGCCATTACCGGCATTACAGCACATATGGGGCTCTTAAAGGCACATACACTACAATTCCTCCCCTTTTAGCTAACCAGTACATCATATTTTAAGTAATTATTAATTACATGTTATAAGAAAATAATATACACATTGCTGTAGTGAATTAATTATAAGTCAGTCTCTCTGGAGGCTTCCTGACTCGGTCCGGATAACGCCTTGGTGGTGTAGTAGTTTCTGGTGGTGTAGTAGGTTCTTTTGGCAAGGCTGATTCGGCTTGAATGCCAGTGTCGGGTTCATCGGTTTCCAGTATCACCGGATCGGTGGTAGATATGGGTATCTCTACTTCATCGTTCGGCGTATAGAGTTGTGGTGTAGGTTGTCCCTTTTCGGATGACTCTATGATTTGGTCAGCATGGCGCCTTATTATGCTTTCTCCGATGTCCACGGTATACATCAGTGGTCCTAGTCGCGTGCAGATAGTTCCAGGCTGGCATTTCTCGGTACGGTAGTCCCGGGCCAAAACTTGTTGACCTATCTGGAAGGTTCTAGTTGGCCTTTCATTCATGCCTTGAAACTGCCGGTTCTCCACGTCCCTTCTGATGTTGGGCTTGACCAAATCCAGCCGGCATCTTAGGTTTCTATTGAAGAACATCATGGCGGGAGTTTGGTTGGTAACCATATGTGTTGCATTCCTGTATGCGAACAAGAAGTTATCCACCTTGTGCTGAAGTTTTATGTCTTCATTACCCATGGCCTTTATGGCCTTCTTGAAGGTTTGGACAAACCTTTCAGCCAATCTATTGGCGGCGGGATGGTATGGGGCGGACGTGTAGTGCTTAACCCCATTGTTTTTTAAGAACTTCCTGAATTCTTCGGACACAAATTGCGGTCCATTATCAGAACAGATCTGTTCCGGCAGCCCATTCCTGGCAAATATGGTCCTTAATACTGTGATGGTTTTTTCCGTGGTGGTGGAGGACATCTTTATTACCTCCGGCCACTTTGAGTGTGCATCAACCGCGATTAAGAACATTGAGTCCATAAATGGACCAGCAAAGTCGATGTGTACCCTTTGCCAGGGAGATGAGGGCCACTCCCATGGATGTAGAGGGGCTTGTGGTGGAGCGTTTTGGACCTTCTGGCATCCTAGGCAGCTCTTGGTCATTTCTTCGATGTCTCCATCGATACCTGGCCACCATACAAACGCCCTGGCTAGGTTCTTCATTTTCACTCCACCCAGATGCCCCTTGTGAAGCTCCTTTAGCACTTTATCCTGGAGTTTGGGTGGAATCACCACTCTGGATCCACACATCAAGGTTCTTCGGCACACTGACAGCTGTTCTCTTCTTTGCGAGAATGCTGGCAACAGTGGTTCGCCATGTGCTGGCCATCCCTTCACTGTTAAATCGTAGACCCGTGAAAGAGTTGGGTCATTTCTCGTTTCCCTTTCAATGGCAGAATTTGTTACTGGTAGACGTTCCACTATGGTAGAGTGGAACATCGCCATTGGATCTACTGTAGGTGCCTCTTCTACCGTTGGCAACGGTAGGCGCGATAAACCGTCAGCATTCCCATGCTGTTTTGACCCTTTGTATTCTATGTTGTATTGGTGTGCCCCTAGAAAAAGGGACCACCTCTGTAGCCTTTGCACTGTCATAATGGGAACACCCTTTTTAGGGTTGAATATGGAGATGAGGGGTTGATGGTCAGTCAACAAGGTAAATTTTTGTCCGTGTAGGTAATGGTTGAATTTCTTTACTCCCCATACCAGGCTGAGTGCTTCCCTGTCGATTTGGGCATAGTTACGCTCAGCTGAGTTCAATGAGCGTGACGCAAAAGCTATCGGCCGTTCCGAGCCATCAGGGAATTTATGCGATAATACTGCTCCTATGCCGTAAGGGGATGCATTGCACGCCAGTCTGATTGGCAGTGATGGGTTGTAATGAGCCAAAACTTCCTTGGATGTGATTAAGTCTTTGCATTTATGGAAGGCACGTTTGCAGTCTTCGTTCCATTTCCAAATTACTCCTGTTTGTAGTAGTTCATTAAGAGGGTGTAGAAGAGTTGATAAGTTCGGTAAAAATTTATGATAGTAATTTATTAATCCCAGGAACGACCTTAATTGTGAAACATTTTCAGGTGCTGGGGCTTTTATGACCGCTTCAATTTTTTCAGGTGACTTATGCAACCCTTCCTTATTTATTATGTGGCCACAATATGATATTTGATTTCAGAAAAATTCGCACTTGGGACGATTTGCTCGTAGGCCCCGTTCTCTCAGCCTAGTGAGCACCTGCTCTAAATTGGCAAGGTGCTCGTTGTCATTTTCTCCTGTTACAAGGATGTTGTCTAGGTAGCATTGAGTCCCCGGAATCCCTTGGAGGACTTGCTCCATAGCTCTTTGCCAGATAGCTGGAGCGGATGCTACTCCGAAAACCAGTCGATTGTACTGGTACAGGCGTGTATTTATCGTGAGATATTTTTTTAGAGGCCTCTTCAACCTCCATCTGTAGATATGCCTGTGCCAAGTCAATTTTGGTGAAACGTTTCCCTCCGGGTAGTGAGGCGAAAATATCTTCTATCCTCGGAAGAGGATACTGTACCGTGTGAAGGACCGGGTTTACAGTCACCTTGAAGTCACAGATGCGAATTTTTCTCTGTTCTTCAGATTTATCATTCTTCAATGATTTCTTCATGACTGGAACGATGGGTGTTGCCCACTCGCTCCAATCTATTTTAGATAATACACCTGCCTTTTCCAAATTCTCCAGCTCTGCCTCGACTGCTGGACGAATTGCGTATGGCACCGGTCTTGCCTTAAAAAACTTGGGAATTGCTGCATCTTCCACTTTTATTGAGGCGGTGATGCCTTTCAAGGTTCCTAGTTTCTCTTGAAACACTTCCTTGGCGTTGGCCAAGATGTCTTTTAATCGTTCAGGTATGACGTCATCATCATTTTTTTCCTTACTGGTCACCGTCAGTGCCTGAATGGAGTGCCAGTCTAAACGTATTTTTCTGATCCATTCACGTCCCAACAGCGGTGGACCACCATGTTGTAGAACGTATAAATACAACTTCTGTATTTCCTTGCCGTTGTATACAACAGGCACCCTTATTTTTCCTTTGGGGTATACTTTCTGCCCCGTATATGTTTTCAAGATAATGGATGTGTCTTTTAAAGGTATATGCGGAAATAGCCTCTCGTAATCCCGTCGATATATGACGGTCAGAGCTGATCCTGTATCTAGCTCCATTTTAACTGGGGACCCTGCTATTGTGAGGGTAACCCAAATGGTCTGGTAATCTTCTTTGGCAATTATATTATGTAATTTGAGAGAGCTTAGTTTCTTGTTCCCGGAGTCGCTTTCGCTCTTCTGGTCTTTGGAGCTACTGTCCGTCATCATTTGTAGCTTTCTGTGCTTTTCCTTATTGATTCTTTTCCTGTTAGTGGACTTTTTGTTTCCAGATCGGCACACCCGTGTAATGTGTCCCATCTTTCCGCATTGCCTGCATGCTTTGTCCTTGAACCAGCAGTCTCTCTGGTCATGGGTGGATCTGCCGCAGCGCTAACATCTCTCGAAACCCCGTGTCATTTCATGGGTGCCGAAGTCCTGTGGCCTTTGCTGTATCTCTGCAGCTCCTATTGCACTGAAAGCCTTGTCCAGTGTTAAATCTTTCTCAGAAAATAGCTTTCTTTGTGTTTCTACACTTAGGGGACCGCAGACGAATTTGTCTCGCAGAGAATCTGCCAGTCCTGCCTCGAATTGCCAGTGTAGGGTATCAACAATCTCCTTAAAATTCTTGTCCATCGGTTCGGCTGGAGTGATTAAGTTTCGTAACAGTTTGTATGTCTTTGCGCCCATTAGATCCAGAAGTACTGAAGCTTTTTTCTCATCTTCTATTCCATTTGCAGTGCAATATACCTCTACTCTTTCCACATATGTGGTCCAATCCTCTATTTCGCTATCAAAAGCATCAATATTGCCAGAATTAGGCATCTTAGAAAAGATATGGCGCTTCCCGCTCTTTCCCGCCGCTGCTGCCGATGACAACGCTGTTTCCCGCGGTTTCTGTTCTTTTTTAATTTATTTACAGTTGGAGACTCGTTCCCGCTGGACTCTCTCTGTAGGTCTGAATGCCGACCTGCTTGCAGCCACGGCCGTCTCCCGAGTGCTCCCTCCCCGTCTGTTACTGCTTGCCTCCGCTTTCGCTGCTTGGCCCAGCTGTAGAGCCAGCCACTGGAGCCCCAGCCTGATGCCCAGGAAGGATTACTGGAGTACCTGCCACCAGCTTGGCTAGCTGGTGAAACAACAGCTTCTTTCACTTCTTGACTCTTCTGGACGCCAGAGGAATCGATGTCCTTGAGGTGCTGCCGAATTGTCGGCAAGTCCGTTTTCAGTTCATCACCACTGTAGTGTCCGTGTGTTGATAGAGACACTGAAGACAGGAGTTGGTTCATAGGTGTTTACTAAGCAAAGTCTGGAGGGGTACTAACGGATATAACACAATATACAGGCTTATATAGCCCGAGTGGCCATTACCGGCATTACAGCACATATGGGGCTCTTAAAGGCACATACACTACAGTCGAGGCCAGAAGGAAGAAATCCAGAAAGAAAAAATCAAACAGAAGAAACGGGCGTCGACCGTGGGCAACCTGATACGCTTATCAATTACTTCATAAAAGGTGATGAGTCGAAGAAGAGATGACGAGTCGAAAGAAGAGATGAATAAGGCTTTTATTAGCTAAGAAGAGACCATGCTTCTTCGTGAGTGACTGAACAAGTCTGAACGAAACCCACACAGTGGTGGGTGGAGTCAGCTGAGGCATGCCTCCATACACAGCGCCACCCAGAGGTGGCAATATACAATACAGTGGTTTACCACATTCACCCCTTGTTTAATGTGAAGTCCGGCGGGGTGAAGGGTACTACAAGTTAAGTCTATCAGGAGGCCTTGTCTGACGTCCTGATCGTCGTGGTGGCGGCGGTGGTGTTGCAGCATCCAACGTCGGGTCTGGTGTCTGGGTGGTTGGCGAAGATTCCTGGGGCTTTGGCATGCCGTCTGCAGGGGTTGGGTTGGGAGGGGTGGTGGGGGATAACAGTGGTAAGGGGGATAACGGTGGTAAGGGGGATAACGGTGGTAATTCAGGGGTACCCGAGGGTGCGAGATCTCGTATGGAGACCGTGTCCTCCCGCCCGTCTGGGTATGTCACCCAGGCATACTGGGGGTTGGCGTGTAGGAGGTGCACCCGCTCGACCAGGGGGTCCGTTTTATGCGTCCTCACGTGCCTCCGCAGTAGGACGGGCCCAGGAGAAGTCAACCATGCCGGTAGCGAGGTTCCCGATGTAGACTTCCGGGGGAAAACGAACATTTTCTCATGAGGGGTCGCATTAGTGGCAGTACAAAGCAGTGACCGAATGGAGTGAAGCGCTGCAGGGAGGACCTCCTGCCAGCGGGAGGTCGGAAGGCCCTTAGATTTTAGTGCTAAGAGGACTGCCTTCCAAACCGTCGCGTTCTCCCTTTCCACCTGGCCGTTCCCCCGGGGGTTGTAACTGGTGGTCCTGCTCGTGGCGATACCTCTTGTTAGCAGGTACTGCCGAAGTTCGTCGCTCATGAACGATGAGCCCCTGTCGCTATGTATATAGCTGGGGAACCCGAACAGAGCGAAGATGTCATTCAGACACTTGATGACCGTGGTACTGGTCATGTCTGGGCAAGGGATGGCAAAGGGGAAACGGGAGTACTCATCAACTATGTTGAGGAAGTACACATTGCGGTCAGCGGAGGGGAGGGGCCCTTTAAAATCGACGCTCAGGCGTTCGAAGGGGCGGGTGGCCTTGATCAGGCTTGCTCTGTCCGGCCTATAGAAGTGCGGTTTGCACTCGGCGCAGATTTGGCAGCTCTTGGTCATGGTCCTGACCTCCTCGATGGAGTAGGGCAGGTTACGGGATTTGATAAAATGGAAAAACCTGGTGACCCCCGGGTGGCAGAGGTCATTGTGGAGGGACTGCAGCCTATCACTCTGCGCGTTGGCGCATGTACCACGTGATAGGGCATCTGGGGGCTCATTGAGTTTCCCTGGCCGATACAAGATATCATAATTGTAGGTGGAGAGTTCGATTCTCCACCTCAAGATCTTGTCGTTCTTGATTTTACCCCTCTGCTTATTATTAAACATAAAAGCTACTGAACGCTGGTCAGTGAGCAGGGTAAATCGTTTCCCGGCCAGGTAATGCCTCCAGTGACGCACCGCTTCTACAATAGCCTGGGCCTCCTTTTCGACGGAGGAGTGTCTCGTCTCGGGGCCCTGGAGGGTCCTTGAGAAAAAGGCCACGGGTCTGCCCGCCTGGTTAAGGGTCGCGGCTAGGGCGAAGTCGGAGGCATCGCTCTCCACTTGGAAGGGGATGGACTCATCCACCGCGTGCATTGCGGCCTTCGCGATATCGTTCTTGATAAGAGTGAAGGCTGCACACGCCTCTGGTGTCAGGGGGAAGGAGGTGGCTTTGATGAGGGGCCTGGCTTTGTCTGCATAGAGGGGCACCCACTGGGCGTAGTAGGAGAAAAACCCCAGGCATCTCTTCAGTGCTTTTTGGCAGTGGGGAAGGGGTAGCTCCATTAGGGGGCGCATTCTGTCGGGGTCGGGCCCGATGACTCCACGCAGCCGAGGATGGCCAGGCGCTTGGTGTGAAACATACATTTTTCCTTATTGTACGTTAGGTTCAGCCGTTGGGCCGTACGGAGGAAATTTGCTAGATTAACGTTGTGGTCCTGCTGGTCGTGGCCGCAGATGGTGACGTTATCCAAATAGGGGAAGGTTGCCCGCAGCGCGTTCTGGTCAACCATTCGGTCCATCTCCCTTTGGAAGACCGAAACCCCGTTGGTGACGCCGAAGGGGACCCTAAGGAAGTGGTAGAGGCGGCCGTTTGCCTCGAAGGCAGTATACTGGCGGTCCTCATGGCGGATGGGCAGCTGGTGGTACGCTGACTTAAGGTCGATGGTGGAGAATACTTTGTATTGCGCAATCTGATTGACCATATCAGATATGCGAGGGAGGGGGTACGCGTCCAGCTGGGTGTACCGGTTTATGGTTTGGCTGTAGTCGATTACCATGCGGCGTTTTGCAGTGGTTTTAACGACTACAACCTGGGCTCGCCAGGGGCTAGTGCTACCTTCGATAATGCCCTCCTTCAATAGCCGCTCCACCTCAGAGCTGATAAAAGCTCTGTCCCCGGCACTGTACCGCCTGCTTTTGGTAGCGATGGGTTTACAGTCGCGGGTGAGGTTAGCGAACAGGGGAGGGGGGGGGACTTTTAATGTGGAAAGGCTGCAGGTGGTTTGCAGCGGGCGATTTAAAAGTTGTTGGTTGCAGACTGTGAGTGGGGGGAGGGGTCCACCGTATGCTAGTGTGACACTCTTAAGGTGGCACTGAAAATCCAACCCTAGCAGGACGGCAGCGCAAAGACGGGGCAGGACTAGCAGTTTAAATTTTTTATATTCAGTGCCCCCTACTGACAGGGTCACCACACAGTAGCCGCTGATGTCCATTGACTGGGACTTGGACGCCATAGAAATGCGATGGTGCGTTGGCAGAATCGTGAGGGAGTGGCTACGTACCGTGTCGGGGTGGACGAAACTCTCTGTGCTCCCGCTGTCGATCAGGCAACTGGTGGCGCGGCCGTTTACCGCGATATCCATCATGGAGCTGGATAGATGGTGAGGGAGGGCTTGATCCAGCGTCACGGAGGCCAGTATGTGGCTTAGTGAGTCACTATAGTCATCCGCCGAGACGGTGGTCGGTTCCGGTGACGAAATGGCGGTTGAGTGCGTTGGATACGATGGCGGCGGATGCCATGCGGCCGGGGGTACACAAAATGGCGGATAAGATGGCTGCTCCCACGGCCCGCACGCTGCGCTGCTGGCTGGCTTCCCCTTGCAGGCGTTAGCGTAATGGCCTTTCTTCCCGCAGCCCGAGCAGGTAGCTGTCTTAGCTGGGCAGTGCGCTCTGGGATGTTTTAACTGGCCACAGAAATAGCATTTTTGGGCCTGGTTACTGGGCATCGAAGCAGTTCTTACCGGAGGCTGCTGTCTCGGTTGGGTCGCTGCAGCGGTTGGTGCCGGGGGCGGCGGTCCCGTGTCCCACGGTTTCGATTGCCATGTCTCGGCGCCGTTACGGGGGTATGCCTCGAGGTTTCGGTGGGCCTCTTCTAACGAGAGCGCAAGGGCAATGGCCGTCTTCAGGTCGGGTTCCTTGCTTTCTAGCAGTCTCTGCCGGGTGTGGTCTGACTGGAGGCCCCTGACGAAGGCATCACAGGCGAGTCCCTGCGCGTGCTCCACAGCCATTACCGCTTTACAATCGCAGTCTCTGCAGAGTGCCAGTAGCGCCCGTGCAAATGCCCCTACCGATTCTCCCGGTTGCTGCCTGCGGGATCCCAAGAGGTGTCGGGCGTAAATTGTGTTCACTGGGCGCGTATATTGCCCTTTTAGTAGCTCGAGGGCCGCCACGTACGTATTAGAGTCCCGGATTAGCATATATACTTGATGGCTCACCTGGGCGGTCAAAATTTTCAGTTTGTGATCCTCCTCTGTAACCTGTGAGATTGCGAGGAAGGATTCAAAGCAGCTCAGCCAGTGTTCAAACTTGGCTGATGCACCCACCTCTTGAGGGTCGAGGTCCAGGCGTGGTGGTCTGAGGGCTCTCAGCAATGTCTGCTGTATCCGTTGCTGTTGTTGCTCCTCAGGTGTCGCCATTTAACTTTTAGCTAATAAAATTGATACGCTTATCAATTACTTCATAAAAGGTGATGAGTCGAAGAAGAGATGACGAGTCGAAAGAAGAGATGAATAAGGCTTTTATTAGCTAAGAAGAGACCATGCTTCTTCGTGAGTGACTGAACAAGTCTGAACGAAACCCACACAGTGGTGGGTGGAGTCAGCTGAGGCATGCCTCCATACACAGCGCCACCCAGAGGTGGCAATATACAATACAGTGGTTTACCACACAACCGCCCTCTGATTCATCGAATTCGAAGATTTGCAGGAGAGGCTGTCGAGAGCTGGGCTTGTTTATCCAGTCTATGGTGCTCCAGCTAATCAGGCTGGTGGCAGGTAGTACACTGATCCTTCCTGGGCTGCAGTGGGCCAGAGCTCGATCGGGTGGCTTTTCAACGGGGCCGAGCAGCGTTGTCAGGAAGAGGAGAGAGAGAGAGAGGGTGGAGCACACAGGGCGCGGTCGGTGCTACGAAGCCGGGCAGCGTACAGACCCGAGAAGAGGGAGGAATGTGTCCCATAGGGTCTGCTCTGACGACGGGAACAGTAATTAAAATAAAGAAATTAGAAGCGCAGAAAGCCGCGAGGAGCTGCAGTTTGCCAGGGGGACCGCGGAGAGCGGCGTTGGCAGCAGCGCGGGGGGGAAGTGCGCGAAGACCATAGGGCGTCGCCATCAAGGCATAAAAACGCCAGCAACAGTGCTAGCAGCAGCGGAAAAGACAGAAAGCACGGGAGGCGCCATCTTAATCCAGCGGGGAAGAAGGCAAAGCGCGGGAGGCGCCATCTTAGATCTCCAAGATGCCGAAGATTGGCAATATCACTGCCTTCAATAATGCAATAGAAGACTGGACCACGTATGTGGAAAGAGTCGAAGTATATTGCAAGGCAAATGAAGTAGCCGATGAGAAAAAGGCATCGGTACTACTAAACTTAATGGGCGCAAGAACGTACGGCCTATTGCGGAACCTGATCACTCCAGTCAAACCGATGGCGAAGAGTTTTAACGAAATTGTTGATATCCTACAGGAACACCTAAACCCTACACCGCTGCTGATAGCAGAAAGATTTAAATTCCACAAGAGAAATCAGCATAAAGATGAGAGCAATGCTGATTACCTTACGGAACTACGCAGGCTATTGAAGCACTGCCAGTTCGGAGCAGGACTGGCAGATACCCTACGGGACAAATTTGTCTGTGGACTCCTGAGTGAAGGAACCCAGAAGAGGTTACTCTCAGAGAAAGAGCTGACGCTAGATAAGGCTTTCAGCGTGGCAGTATCGTACGAAGCAGCAGCAAGGGGAGCTGCGGAAATACAGCAAAAGCCACAGGAATACGGCACCCATGAAATAACATGGGGATTTGAAAAATGTTATCGCTGCGGCAGAACAACCCATGACTAGAAGGACTGCTGGTCCAAGGACAAAACATGCAGGCAATGCGGAAAGATGGGACACATTGCACGAGTTTGCAGGTCCGGGAAGAAGACTAATGACAACAGAAAGGCTACTAAGGAACAGTACAGGACAGTACAAAAGACGACAGACAGTAGTTCCGAACACCAGAAGAGCGATAGTGAATCCGGGAACAAGAGACTAAGCTGTCTCAAACTACACAATGTAATCGCAAAAGAGGATCACCGAACCATTTGGGTCACCCTCACGATAGCAGGGTCCCAAGTCAAAATGGAATTGGATACAGAATCAGCCCTGACCACCATGAATCGACGAGACTACGAGCGGCTATTCTCACACATACCCTTTAAAAACACATCCATTGTCTTGAAGACGTATACGGGGCAGAAAGCATACCCCAGAGGGAAAATAAGGGTGCCTGTCGAATACAACGGCAAGGAAATACAGAAATTGTATCTGTACATACAGCAAGATGGTGGACCACCGTTATTGGGACGTGAATGGATCAGAAAGATAAGTTTAGACTGGCACTCCATTCAGGCACTGACTGTGGCTGGTAAAAAGGATGATGACATCACACCTGGACGATTGTCAAAAATCTTAGCTAAAGCTAAAGAGGTATTTCAACAAGGACTGGGAACTCTTAAAGGCGTAACCGCCTCGATAAAAATAGAAGAGAATGCAATTCCCAAGTTTTTCAAAGCAAGACCGGTACCGTATGCAATTCGCCCAGCCGTCGAGGCAGAGCTGGAGAATCTGGAGAATGCAGGCATGTTATCTAAGGTAGACTGGAGCGAGTGGGCGACACCCATCGTTCCTGTCATGAAGAAAACGTTAAACAATAAGTCTGAGGAGCCAAGGAAGGTTCGCATCTGTGGGAACTTCAAGGTGACTGTGAACCCAGTCCTTCACACAGTACAGTATTCTCTTCTGAGGATAGAAGATATTTTCACCTCACTATCTGGAGGGAAGCGTTTTACAAAAATTGACCTAGCACAAGCATATTTGCAGATGGAGGTTGAAGAATCCTCTAGGAAATATCTCATGATAAACACTCACAAAGATCTTTACCAGTATAATCGACTGGTACTCGGAGTTGCATCAGCTCCGGCGATATGGCAAAGAGCGATGGAACAAGTCCTGCAAGGGATTCTGGGGACTCAGTGTTACTTGGACGACATCCTAGTGACAGGTGAAAATGACAGTGAACACCTTGCCAACCTAGAGTAGGTGCTCACTAGACTAAGAGAACATGGGCTACGAGCCAATCGCCCCAAGTGTCAGTTTTTTAAGAAACAGATACCGTATTGTGGCCATGTGATTGATGAAGAGGGGTTACATAAGTCCCCTGACAAAATTGAAGCGGTAGTTAAGGCTCCAGCGCCTGAAAATGTGTCGCAACTGAGGTCATTCCTCGGATTGGTGAATTGCTACCATAAGTTTTTGCCGAATTTGTCCACAATTCTGCACCCACTGAACGCCCTACTACAAACTGGAGTAGCATGGAAGTGGAGCGATGAATGTAAGCAGGCCCTACAGAAGTGTAAAGACCTGATCACTTCAAGAGAAGTATTGGCTCACTACAACCCATCACTACCGATAAGACTGGCATGTGCTGCGGCTCCCTACGGCATTGGAGCAGTACTGTCACATAGATTCCTTGATGGTTCAGAGAGGCCAATAGCTTTTGCGTCACGCTCGTTAACTTCAGCTGAGCGTAACTACACCCAGATTGACAGAGAGGCCCTCAGCCTGGTGTGGGGGGTGAAGAAGTTCAATCACTACCTGCACGGACAGAAATTTACTCTACTAACTGATCATCAACCTCTTGTCTCCATTTTCAACCCTCAGAAGGGCGTCCCGATAATGACAGCACAACGGCTACAGAGGTGGTCCCTTTTCCTAGGGGCACACCAATATGACATCGAGTACAAAGGAACTAAACAGCATGGGAATGCTGATGGATTGTTGCGCCTACCATTGCTGATGGTGGAAGAAGCACCTGCAGTGGATCCTGTGGAGATATTCCACTCGACCATAGTCGAATGTCTACCTGTGACGAATGCAAACATAGAAAAGGAAACACGAAATGACCCGACACTCTCCAGGGTCTATGATTTAACGGTGAAGGGATGGCCAGCACATGGCGAACTACTGTTGCCAGCATTCTTGCCAAGAAGAGAACAGCTGTCAGTGTGCCGAGGAACCTTGATGTGTGGATCCAGAGTAGTAATTCCACCCAAATTGAAGAATAGAGTGCTCAATGAGCTTCATGAGGGTCATCTGGGAGGAGTAAAAATGAAGAACTTAGCCAGAGCGTTTGTGTGGTGGCCAGGAATCGATAGAGAAATTGAAGAGATGACCAAGAGCTGTACAGGATGCCAGAAGGTCCAAAACGCCCCACCACAAGCCCCTCCACATCCATGGGAGTGGCCCTCATCTCCATGGCAAAGGGTGCACATTGGTTTTGCTGGTCCATTCATGGACTCGATGTTTTTAATTGCGCTGGATGCACATTCAAAGTGGCCAGAGGTAATAAAAATGTCCTCAACCACCACAGAAAAAACTATCACAGTCTTACGAACCATATTCGCCAGAAATGGGCTGCCTGAACAGATTTGCTCCGACAATGGGCCACAGTTTGTGTCTGAAGAGTTCCGGAGGTTCTTAAAGAACCATGGTGTTAAGCATTACACATCCGCCCCATATCATCCAGCCACCAATGGATTGGCTGAGAGGTTCGTTCAAACATTCAAGAAGGCTATCAAGGCAATGTGTAATGAAAACATACCCCTACAACACAAGGTGGATAACTTCTTGTTTGCCTACCGGAATGCGACACATGCGGTTACCAACCGAACTCCAGCCATGATGTTCTTCAATCGAAGACTAAGATGCCGCTTGGATTTGGTTAAGCCAAACATCAGAAGAGATGTGGAGAACAGGCAGTTTCAGAATATGAATGAAAGGCCAACCAGGAGTTTTAAGATAGGTCAACCAGTTTTGGCCCAGGACTACCGCACAGAGAAATGGCAGCCAGGAACGATCTGTACACGGCAAGGACCTCTAATGTATACCGTGGACGTTGGAGAGAGCATTGTAAGACGCCATGCCGACCAGATTGTAGAGTCACTGGAAAACGTCAAATCCACACCACGATCTGATACACCTGGTGATGAAACCGAAGTACCAATTGCATCTACCTCAGAATCGGTGATATTGGAAGCAGACGAACCAAACAACGACGTTGATCCCGAATCAACTTTGCCAGAAGAACCTGATACCCCAAAGAGGCGTTATCCGGACAGAATCTGGAAGCCTCCTCAAAGACTGAATTTATAATTGCTTAACTTCAGCTAATGTATATAGCAACTGTAATTGTAAATATGTTATTTAATTATTAATCGAATGTTATGTACTGTTTAGCTAAAAGGGGAGGAATTGTAGGGTATGTACTTTGAAGAAGGAACTATATTCTGCAGCCCCTGTATACTGCAGTACCAGTAGTGACCACCCCTATATATAAGCCTGTGTAGTAACTTTGTATAGTAGTTCCAGTTTTGTCTCCATTCAGTAAACACCTGTTATAAACAACTCCTGCAGTCCGTGTCTCAATTATACACGGACGTTACACTAGCGACCCATGTGAACTCTCCGATTTGGCTAGTTAGGAAACTGGACAATTCGTGGGGAGCCACTGTGGACTATCGGGTTCTTAACAAGAACATCCCAGCCTGTGCCCCCACCATCACAGCCGTAGCCGACCTGATCGGGAGTATCCCAGTATCCGCGAAAACATTCACAGTGCTGGACATTTCGAACGGATTCTGGTCTATCCCTCTCAAAAGGGAGGACCAGTATAAGTTCGCATTCACTTTCCAGGGTCAGCAGTACACATGGACCTGCCTTCCCCAAGGGTTTTATAACATTCATTCTATGTTCCACCAATGTATGACCAACTGTTTAAAAGGGTTCAGCAGACCACAGCAGCTTGTGCAGTACGTGGACGACCTGCTTTTGTTCTCCAACGAGGGGGAGGAGCATGGCCCCCTGCTGGCTGAGCTGCTGAGTCTGTTAAAGGAAGCTGGGTTCAAGGTTAATCCCAAGAAAGCACAGATCGACCAGCAGGAAGTAAAATTCCTCGGGCTGACCGTGCGTGCTGCGGAGAGGGCCATCGATGAGGTGAGGAGGAAGGCGGTACAGGAGCTACCTGCCCCGACCACGGTAACGGGGGTAAGATCCTTCCTGGGACTCACAGGGTATTGCAAGGATTTCATAGAGGACTATGCCGCTACGGCAGCTCCTCTACTCCGGCTCCTCCACAAGGGAGTGGGCTGGGAGTGGGATGAGGACTGCATGGCAGCTTTTAGTCATCTGAAGAGAGATCTGCAGACCGCACCGGCTTTAGGAGTGATTGATGGGGGAAAGGAGTTCTTTTTGGAGGTAGCTGCCACAGGGGACAGTTTGAGCGCAGTGCTGCTCCAGGAGCAGCATGGCAAGCTGAGGCCTGTGGTATACTCATCAAGAATCCTCGCAGATGTAGAGAGGGGGTACTCCAATTGTGAGAGGTACCTGCTTGCCACACATTGGGCCGTGAGGAGATCACAGATCTTCACGGGGACATCCCCGGTAACTCTCTTAACCCATCATACGCCCACTCAGATGCTTCTGGATGGGAGGATAAAGGACGGCACGGTGAGCAGTGCACGCATTGCTCGCTGGACTTTATTGCTCTCTCAGATTAATTTGAGTGTGAAAGGCCTCTGTGAGCCCAAGCTCATCGCAAATTTGATCTACCCAGGGGTGGCCCACAAATGTTCTGTTGAAAGGGTATGGGATGTAGACATAGGGTTTTGTGCTGGGATCCATCCCACGGGCCATGAGATCTATGTAGACGGGTCCAGTACAGTGGTGGCTGGGGAGCGACTCACTGGATGCGGGATTTTTGACCCAAAGACAGGCATTGCCAAGGCCATTAAACTCCCGAGCACCATGAGTGCCCAGCATGCTGAACTGTCGGCAGTGGTGTATGTGGTTACTCACCCTGAAGAGTTCCCTACACCCTACACGATTTGCTTGGACAGCATGTTCACTTGCAATTCGTGTACAGAATATTTAGCTATTTGGTCTCGTCGTGGGTTCACATCTGCAGACAGGAAACCCCTAGCAACCAAGCCATTGTTGCGACAGATCTTAACATCGATAGGAACCCAGAGGGATTTCTATATCCACAAAGTCAAGGCCCATTCTAAGACAGAACCTCGTGCGGAGGGCAATCAGCAGGCCGACGTGCTGACCAAAGAGGGTGCTCGAACGGGCACGTTTTGGGATCCATATGGGTCGAGTCTGGTAGCAGTGATCAGAGACAGAAGTGGGACCCAAGGGAGTACAGGGGTAGCATTGGCCCCGGACCTAAAGATGATCCAGGCACAGGATCCCACCCTAAAGACTGTTCTGGAGACGCTGGCTAAGGGAGATAAGGTAGGGAGACCATGCAGAGTGGCAGGTATTACGGTAAAGGAAGAAGCCTTCCCATTCAGAATAGCCACAGCTTTGGGGGCTGCAAGGATTCTAGTGAGAGAAGTGTTCTCTAGGTGGGGGTTATCACAGTACTTGTATGTGGAGTCCGATCAGGGGAGTCACTTCACAGGGGCAGTCATGCAGGCGACTCTGAAGATGCTAGGTGTAGAGGGTAAATGGCAGGTCGCACACAACCCGCAGTCATTGGGGATTGTGGAGCGAATGAATTGGACCATCAAGGAAAGGTTACGGAAGGAGACAGGAGACTCGCCTAGAAAATGGGCGGAGGTCTTGCCGTTAGTTCTGATGGGGGTCCGAGCCAGCCCGTCTAGAAGCACAGGGTATTCCCCGCATGAGCTCGTGACTGGCAGAGTCATGAGAATGCCCAGCCATGTACTGGCCCCGGTTCTCACGGAAGGTCGATTGAGCGCGGTGAACCGGGACAGGTTTGTTAAGAATTTGCTTGAGCATCTCAGACAGATCCATTGGCAGGCTGCCAGTAACATGGGGAAGCAACATCGTAGAAATTGTTTATTGCTTGAGCCTCAGAGGCACCATGAGTGGAAGGTCGGAGATCAAGTAATGGTTAGAAACTTCGCCAGGGTAGGGACTTTTGAACCGCTATACATGGGACCGTACAGCATCGTGGACAGGACGAGTCCGATGGTATATGCGGTCAAAATGCCCCGACGCACTAAGTGGTTCCATATCAGTCAGTGCAAGCTTTTTAAACCCTGGGGAAAGAGTTGATAAGAGGAGGAAACAGCAGGGAGTGGTGAGCTGTGCTACAGGTGTGGGTCTCCAGCCCCTAATCTGGGACTGTGAGGAGCCCACAGAAGGACCAATCGTTCCACCTGTGGGAGCAGGAGTGAGAAGGAGTGCCAGGATCCCACGCCGAGGGTGCCGTGGACGCCTCCTTACACACCGGTGAACGAAGGAAGCCGGAGTCGTAAGAGGCCTAGGGTCGAGGAGGCCTAGTGTGGCCACCCGGAGACGGGTGGCGCTGTACATAATATCTTTCTCTCCTGTCTGTTGCCTTAGCTTGTCTGTATAGTTTGGATTTTAATCGTGTGTAGCTGCGCCTGGAAAGGTGAGGCATTACCCAAGGACAACGTTGCATTCTGTGTGTTTTCAGGGAACGCCTAAGCCGTCACAAGTAACAGGGGCGACACCGAGGAATCAGTTGTCTTTGGCTGCACTGGCGGAGATGGACCGACCGTGACCACTGGAGGTGGCTCGAAGGATGGGGCAAGCGTCTATCTTCATGAGGGAAGATGGCCTGGATGGCTGGGGTCGAATTCCACACGGTATTCCAGACGAGTTCACCTATGGTGAAGCGTCCATCTCATGCCTGAGAATAGGGGTTACCACCTCCCGGGTTAGGGTAACAGAAGGTAAACAGGTGTGCCTTAGCTGTAGGGGACACATTCCACTGGGAGGGTGGTGGTGGCTCAAGAAACTGAGCACGGATACAGGGGACCAGACAGCTGACTGGGAAGACTAAGTAATGACACGTACCGGACGATCATGGGTTCTCAGGGAAAGTGAATGTGTGTTGCGATAAGTGGTGGGAATCCGAGGAAGGGATTTATGTGTGTATGTGGGGGTCGGAAAAGATCTGCCCAGCGGGTTTGTCGATCGTGTTTAGCAGGCGATGGCAGGACGCCGGGGGTGGGATCGGTTGGGATCGGAGTGTGGACTCCTGTGTGATCCCAAAACCCACGAACACCATCAACGCCACAGAGCTCATCTCATACACCAGGAAGCCCCCGCCCAGAGCCCCGACGGTACAGACGACTGTAGATGGGTGTCCCACCACCACCAGGGATCCAGGGAATGGGTTGGTGTTAATCCCTACTGACAAAGTGTTGATTCAGAACGTGCACTACGCCGTGGAATCCGTGATCCTGAACCTGACTGAAGTCCATCTGCCTGTGTGGTGTCCAAGGAAGACGGAGAAGCTTTATGAAGCTCTGTTAAAAGTGATGTTTCAGGAATTTTATGAACTGGACTATGGAAATGTAGAGAAAGAACAGCTTTATAATCTGAATGTTGGGGGTAGTGTGGGGTCCGGGAGGCAGAGAAGAGGGACCTGGAATGATGTAGCCACAGCGTTCAGTACAGGAACAGATATTATTAATAGTATGGATGATGCACAACTCCAGATGCAGATCACTGGGTTAAAGAACCAACTGCGTAAGATTCTAGGGGAAGAGAATACAGTGGTGGGTTCAGAACTTCATGAGGACCAGGCAATGACCGTTCATTTAAAGGAGGTCATTGCGGAGCTGGAGAGGCACGCAAAAACTGTCAATGATTTGATACGGGAGGACAGGAATGCCTCGGAGCAGGCTGCATGGAATGAGGTGTGTGTGTTGTATGGAGCATGGTTGCTGGGCGAGGGCCGCAGTAACCTGGAGGACCTGAGGCAAGGTCGCGTCCCTTCATGGTTAAGCAACAAGCATCTCGCCGCGCTGCACCCGTCAATTCGTTGAGCCCTTGTCAGCTTCGTTTAGCCTCTGAAGCCTACCCTGTCCCTGTAGACTGCAGGTGGTCCAACCATACAGTGATGGGAATTGTAGTGAGGATGCCGGTAATGGGCGGGTCATCCCAGCCGGCACCGGTATACAGGGTTGAGAATATCGGGGTCATTCGTGGAGGAGTACATGTTCATTTTAAAGCGGTCCCGCCGTATGTCATAAGAGGGAGCATGCTATGACAGGCACTGACCTCTCCGGATGCCAGAGCCGGGGTGCACACGTAATACTGTGTCCCCAGCACTTGAATGCTTTTATGCGACCAGAATGTGGGTTTGATTCTGCAGGCACAGAACGTATCAATTGCACCATGGAAGTGATGGCACCAGATCACGTACCTCCACAGGTAGCATATGTAGGGAGTAGGACGCACTGTGTCACCAAAAGTGCGCTCCGCTACTGGTACAGCCAGGACATGTGGCGTCTGGTGAGCGAGAGCAGTTTTTGCTTTAAACCCAAGGCTGAGGTTCAAGGGGCACAAGAGCGAATTACTCCCATCCCTGAACCCTCGACCATTCACCTCACTGTGAACAACACCTTCACGTATCTCCAGGACTATGTGGAGCATTTCGGGTACCCAATTCCTTTTCTGCCGGAACACCTCACTGAGTTAATAAAGAACGTTGAGCTCCCCCAGAAAATTTTTTACATTTTAGAGCAAAAGACAGTAGAAGTGGGGGAGGAGATCAAAGGGATTGTCTCGCCACCATGGTGGGACATCGGTCTGAGTATAGAGATTCCTCCCTGGATCCGCATCTGTTCCCATGCATTAGTTATCATACAATTATTGCTTGTAAGCTACTTGTTTAACACGAGCTGCAGGCGACGGAGCCAGATGCTCCAAGCGCGGTGGCAAGGGGTGTTAGATTGATCTGGAAAGGTGTAATTCGATTTGTGTTGATGATGGTTTCTTCCTGCAAGACTTGTAATGTACCAAAGTTCTGTTAGCAAGTGTATTGTATTCTGGTTATAGTTTTGCACTCTGTATTGCGCGATGTGCGCTGTGGCATTTTTGTAATGTGTTACCACCTGTCAATTCTTGTACTGTGTGATGTGCATGGTGACTTGTTGGTAACGTCCTGTGGCTCTTATTAATGTTCTGTATTTTGACTTGAAGTTTGTCGGTGGGAATTGGAACCCAGCCGTTTGAATGTGTTAAGAAACCGTTTCGCTGATGTTTTGACTCGGTAGAAGGGAAGTATGACACGCAGTAAGGGGTACAGTTCCGGGGTTTTAAAATATAAAATCAGGGAAACAGCTTCACTTGTGGGAGACTTTGACCTTTGCTCTCTCGTCAAGTGATGTGTTGTGGAAAGAAAAGCATCAAACGGGAGACTGAAGAGATCGCAAAGTCTCTGAAGAATGGACTCAGTCGAGAATATTTTTGTGGACTTTATGGGCTGAGGGTGTTTTCCCTGTGGTGGAATCGCCCTGTGCAAATGCGTGGGGGACTGGTTTGTTAAAACTCCAGAGAACGCATGGCAGTTGGCTGTGACAAAAGAACTGTCAGTCATCCAGAATGTATGGATTTGCCCGACAGTCCTGGAAAAAGGAAGGGGACCATTGAACTTGATTAAAAGGCCACTCTAATATGCAAAAGCAATTCTCACCTCCATCTCAGAAAAGCAGAACAATGAACCCACTGGCCTCAGCCAACCGAAAGGGAGCCAGTTTTTTTCCCAATGCAAAGACCGAAAGATATGTCCCAGACTTAGGGCCATTAATACAATACGCATGGGTCCGATGATGACCCATCACTGATTAAGCACCAGAGTGCTCAGAAGAAAAAAGGATTTTAAAAGATTGGTGGGAAAAGATAGGGGCAGCCAGACTCCTATAAAGATAGACTCTTTTCCACCATTCTCTCTCTCTCTCTCGCTCCCTGCTCCAACAAGATCGAACTAACAAGAAGTACCAGACAAGCCGACGAGTGGAGCGATCGAAACCGACCGCGTGTGGGGGTAAGCATAGTCTCTCAGAAGTGAAGCTTTTTGGCTATTCCGAGGGTGGGAGCTTCGTTTGGTTCAGCCAGGCAAAGGGGTTTATGTGACTGGGTAATTCGTTGGTAGGGGTGGAATTAGAGTCCACCATAGCAACAAGGGAATTACTGCTTGTTATAGTCCCCAGTTTTGTACTGTATGTATGTTGATTGTAATCTGGATTTTATTCTCCACAGGGTCAGTGATTTCATTTAGTAGTGCATGTTTTAGCCAGTGTATGTTAGACCAAATAAATATAAGTCTGATTTTTCACCGAAGCCTTCCTGTCCGTGACTTATTTCATTTACACTCTGAATAATAATTCCCGGGTATAGAACTTTCGTAAGGCAGGGGCGATTCGAACCGTCCGTCTAACAATTGGGCTAGGATCAAAAACCGCTTACACGGGCTGGGGCATGTTAGGTGGAAATCGTGTCAGGACTCCGACTCCTAAATGATGTGTTGAAAAAGTGGGATTTTCCCCTAATTGGCCAATTGATTCCCTGCGTGTGGGAACCACTGGCCCAATGAGTCTTTTCATACAGAAAGTCGCCTCCGATGACATCATCAATGCTGTTGGATTTAAGGCCTGCAAGCAGCCTTGCTTCTTCTGGAGACTGGAAACGCTTTGGACATTGTATGAAGGACTTCATTTACCGACCATGTCCACCAGCAAGCAAAAGTGTGCACCTCGCTTTGATGAGCCCTCCCTCCAAGCTCTGGTGCAGGGAGCAAGATCCAATAAGGAGGTGCTCTTCCCTTCCTCAGGGAGAAAAAAGCCACCACAACAGACTAAAGCTGTGTGGCTGCAAGTGGCCCAGGAGGTCAATGCCATCTCTATGTGCCGCAGAAACTGGCTGCAGTGCAGGAAGAGGTTTCATGACCTTCTCCGGAAGTGTGTATGACTTTCCCATCACCCTCAATCTGATCCCCATCGCCCCTCCTCACCAGCACTCAACTTTGCCAATACCTTCCTCCACATCCCACTTGACACTGACATACCTGCACCCTTACCATTCTCTCTCTCTCTATGGTTACATTCACTTAACTATTCGACCATGCAGCCCTCACACTCCCTATCACTGTGACTCAATGACAAAACCTACAACACACAGGGAGGGCCCTTTGTCTCCTTCTAAGCATCTATGCTATGGATTCTCTACACTCACTCTTTCATTCTCACTCAAACTCCACTTGTGTCCCTCATTGCAGGAAAAGAGTGCCAGCAATTAGAGGGAAAGAGTGAGGACAGGAGGAGGGCAACTCTCAGTAGCCCAGTGATGCGCCTCAATAACTTCAAGGCTCAAAGTTAACTGGATAAAACAAGGCTTTTATTAGCAAAGAAAGATGCCTGTGTCTTCACCTAGCTTCACCTAGCATTCTGCTGTTCTGCTGCAAGACAAGCCTGGGCTTGTCTTAAATAGGGCCAGGTATGGGCGGAGCCGACACACCCAATGGGGAGAAAGGGGGCGGTGCACTATATACAATACAAGGTAAAACACTGGAGCAGGCAATACAATATATGTAGTTAAATACAGAGTCTGATGAATGACATATTTCATCACACCCAGCTCACCACCTCAGAGGAGGCGGCCCTGGAAATTGCCGGGATCGAGGAGGATTCCCAAGTGGGGGACGGATAGGCAGGCACATCACAGCAAGCTGGTGACAGAATAGTTTGGCATCTCTTTCATTGACATTGCATGAGTGACTGATAATGATTCTGATGCTCTAACAGATTGACTTATGATCATCTGCACAATTTAGTGTGCATGCAACCTTTACCTCACATTTCTAACTCGTTCCTTTACTCCCCCACAGGACCATCGAGGGCCCCCATCCCCATTGTCCAGGTGGATGAGCCTGAGCTTCCAGACTCCTCAGAGGAAGCTGCCACCTCTGAGTGCGCTCCGTCAGCAGAATTAAGCGCACCCTGCACCAGCGCAGACACTCACACCTCGGGGGGACCTTGGGGACATAGAGTAGAGTTGTCACCTGGTGTATCACAGCTCACAAGTGAGCATCAGAAGATGGTGGCGACAGGGACAGCAGTGGAGAGTCCTCGTTGCAGTGGAGAGGATGCTCCCAGCTCGGCCCCGCTGCATGTCGACCCTGTGCCTCCGGGTCCATCCAGAAGGAGAGCGGTGCTGGAACTCCAGGAACAGGTGCAGGAGTCTCTGGCAGGTTTTGTCTCCAGGTTCGCTGTGAGTGTGGAGCGAATGGAGGAGTCCATTGCTAACATGAGCAGAGCCTTTGTGGAGGAGTTGGCGCATGAATGCATCACCACGGAAAGGATGGCAACCTCCTTGGAAAGGATGGCTACCTCCATGGTAAGGCTGGCTACCGTAGAGGAGAGGATGGCTACGGTAGAGGAGAGGATGGCTACGTCCATGGAGGAGCTTAGTTGCCAGGGTATGGAAAACATGGTAATTGTTCAGAATAGACTGACATCTCTTGAGGAGCGATGGTCAGCTATTGAGCAAACAAACCAGAGCTTCATGCAAGTCCTCTGGAGTAGGACTTACAGTGCAGAAACGGGTCCTCATGGCCCTCCTGCAGTGCAGCAAGGTGCTGTCCAGCCACTTGCTAGCTCTGAAGTGGGGTTGACCCATGAGAGGGATGTTGATGGCATAAAACAAGGAAGTGGGGGCTCCTCTCCAAGCGATCACACAACCATGCCACTGCAGAATCCTCGGTCATTGAGGTCGGTGCGGATGTAACTGGTAGAATAGATAAGGGAGAACCAGTGGATGTGATGTATTTGGACTTTCAGAAGGCTTTCGATAAGGTCCCGCAGAAGAGATTAACATGTAAAATTAAAGCAGATGGGATTGGGGGTAAGGTACTGTCTTGGATAGAGAACTGGTTGGCACACAGGAAGCAAAGAGTTGGAATAAACGGGTCTTTTTCCGAGTGGCAGGCAGTGACTAGTGGGGTACCGCAGGGATCGGTGCTAGGACCCCAGCTATTCAAAATATATATAAATGATCTAGACGAGGGAACTAGATCTAATATCTCCAAGTTTGCAGATGACACAAAGCTGGGTGGGCGTGTGTGCTGTGAGGACGATGCAGAGAAACTCCAGTACGATTTGGACAGGTTGGGTGATTGGGCAGATGCATGGCAAATGCAGTAAAATGTGGATAAATGCGAGGTTATCCACTTCGGTGGCAAAAACAGGAAGACAGATTATTATCTGAATGGCAATAGATTGGGAAAAGGGGAAGTGCAACGAGACCTGGGTGTCCTTGTGCACCAGTCGCTGAAGGTAAGCATGCAGGTGCAGCAGGCGCTTAAGAAGGCAAATGGTATGTTGGCCTTCATAGTGAGAGGATTTGAGTACAGTTGCAAGGAAGTCTTGCTGCAGTTGTACAGGGCCTTGGTGAGACCACACCTTGAGTATTGTGTGTAGTTTTGGTCGCCTTTTCTGAGGAAGGATGTTCTTGCCATGGAGAGAGTGCAGCGAAGATTCACCAGACTGATACCTGGGATGGCAGGAATGACGTATGAGGAGAGATTGGGTCGATTAGGCTTATATTCGCTAGAGTTCAGAAGAATGAGAGGGGATCTCATTGAAACTTATAAAATTCTAACAGGACTAGACAGAGTAGATGCAGGAAGGATGTTCCCGATGGCCGGGGAGTCCAGAACCAGGGGTCACAGTCTAAGGATAAGGGGTAAGCCATTTAGAACTGAGATGAGGAGGAATTTCTTCACCCAGAGAGTGGTAAACCTGTGGAATTCTCTGCCACACAGGGCAGTTGAGGCCATTTTATTAAATATAATCAAGAAGGAGTTGGATATATTTCTTGAGGCTAAAGGGATCAAGGGATATGGGGAGAAAGCAGAGACAGGGTACTGAATTTGGATGATCAGCCATGATCTCATTAAATGGCGGAGCGGGCTTGAGGGGCCGAATGGCCTACTCCTGCTCCTATCTTCTATGTTTCTATGCCAGAGCCCCACCAGAGTCCCCACCCAACTGAGAGCCGCGTCTCAACCCCTGCAGAGCCACAGGAGCAGCAGACTGTTGCCGAGCCCTCACAGGTTCGCAACCCCAGAGGACGCCCGCCAAAGGTGTCGAGACAGGAGCAGCAAGAAAGTGAGCAAGGGGCCTCCACATCTGCTGAAGCCACAGGGGAAGCACCATGTAGGAGCACGCGTAAGAGGAAGATAATGCACAAGTAGTCACAAGGGTAGTCACTTGGGTGTAATGTTGTGTTTAATTTTGAAAAGCCATCAGTTGCTTATTGTGATCAAAAATTCTGATGGCAAACTGTTGCAGTTGTGGCATGTGTCATTTCGCTAATGGGACTTCCACATTGAGGGCTTAAAGCGACTTGCAATTGTCAGTATGGTGGTCAGAGTGACAGGAATCCACAGGTTCTTGGCCATTGTCGATGGTCTGATAAGAAGGTGCGAGGCAAATGTGGTTGATTGTGCAGGCTAAGCAAATCTGGCCAAGATGAGTGCGTCCCTTGCATCCCGGGCAGCAATGTGGTCGCGCGCTGGCGCCTTCTGGCCTGTGCAGCTTCAGGTGGGTGAGCAGCAGCTTGGCGCTTCTGTTGTTGCTGCTGCTGTTGGTGTGCTGTTGTTCATGGTTCTGCTGCTGCCACGACTGGTCTTCGTCCGAATCTGATGTCCAGGAGGAAAGGAAATAAATGGTTCCCATGCTTCAGGTATGTGCCTCAGTTGAGGAAGCGCTCAGTCAAGGTGGCGAGAGGGGTTTCCCAGGAGGTCACAGTGGAGATGGGTGTCAGGCTCAAAACTTCCACAACATTGGGTATGCCTGCTAAAAGTTCCCCCAGACCTGAGACAACAAAGTTCTGCCACCTGCAAATGATCATTGCTGAAAACTCCTTCTTAATGTTGGAGCTGCAGCTGTCAGCAAGCAGTCCACTTGTGAAGCCACCAGGATTCACTGGCGTGTTCCTGAGGAGACATGCAGGATGTGGGAAAAGTGGTAAAATCAGAAAGGCCTCTCAAAATGGGATTATAGAGGCACTTAACTGGTTGTTAAGGGCCTATACCGCCTCTTGGAGGCGGGATGGAAACGGGGTCAAAAAACACGCATTTGGGAAAATTGCTCGTAGGCGGGATGGAGGTGGGATCGGGCCCACCCGCCATTTTTTGCGATTTTACCACCTCACGCGCCTCCAATCCCGCCTCTTCGGGCCTGGCAAAATCGAGCCCATAGAGTACAAAAATGTGGAAATTAGGATGAACCTGTGGCGGAGCCACTAAAGGACTCAGACCGTTTGTATATAATTCCCTTTAACAACATGTTAGCTACAGCCTGAGTCCATATCTTTATGTATACTCTTTACTTGTATAGAGCATGATTAGTTTAACAGCGCGGGTAAACGCGATGACGTCACGCCGTACATCACCTGATCCCCCACTGGCGGGAAGAACGTGATGACGTCATGACGTCAACCATGGCACCAGCCAGCAGTCCTCGTGGAGCCTCCGAACTGAATAGACCTACACTCGATGTTCTCCTGCAGTTACTTGTTTAAACCTGTTAGTTTCCATTAAACTTTGTTTTGTTTAAGCGCCTGAGTGGACCTCAGTCTTTGGATAGGAACTAGACATTCCTACATTGGTGACCCCGACTTTTGCGAACGGTTTTCGCAGAAGATAATCAACATGGAAACGAACGCCATTACCTTGAAGCTGCCGCAGTTCTGGGAGCAACAACCAGCCGCGTGGTTCATCCAGGCTGAAGCCCAGTTCGCCATCAGGGACATCGATGCGGATCAGACCCGTTATTATTACGTGGTCTCCGCCCTCGACAGCGCCACAGCCTCGCGGATCGTCAGCCTACTCGGTAGTCCACCTACTGATCGCAAGTATGACACCTTAAAGGCGCGGTTGCTGCGGGTCTTCGGGCTCACGAAGTCGGAGCACGCTCGCCGGCTGCTCGCTATGCCCGGCCTCGGGGACTCCAAGCCGTCCGAGCTCATGAGCCAGATGCTCATGCTCCTCGGGTCCGAGCCGGAATGCTTCCTCTTCAGGGAGCTATTCCTCAGCCTGCTCCCAGAGCAAGTTCAGGCTGCCCTAGCCATGTCCGAAGTCACAGACTGCGCGGAGCTTGCTGCCGAAGCGGACAAGATCTTCACGGTGACACAAGAGCACTGTGCGGCCACGTGGCGCCCCTCCCCCACAGACGCTGCTCCAGCTCCTCAATCAGCGGGGTTGTGCTTTTACCACGCCCGTTTTGGCGCGAAAGCAAGATGCTGCCGCCCTCCCTGCAGTTTTTTGCACAAAAAAAAACATCTACAGACACCCTGGCGAAAGAGGACCGGGTCTAATGAGCGCCCCGCGGCCGCGATGGCCATCAGAGACTCAGGGAAGCTTCTCTTCATCACCGACTCCCTTTCTGGTCGACGTTTCCTTTGCGACACCGGGGCGCAGTGTAGCATCCTACCTGCGACAAATCTCGATATACTAGCTGGGGGCCACGGCCCCGCCCTCGCGGCGGTTAATGGCGCGGCTGTTCGGACCTTCGGAAGGCGGCGGGTCCAGGTGTGTTTCGGCGGCCAGCGTTTCCACTGGGAATTCATCATGGCCAAAGTCACGCAGGCCATCCTTGGGGCGGATTTTTTGTGCGCCAACGGCCTCCTGGTCGATGTCAGGCACCGCCGGTTGATCAATGCGGCCACGTTCCACTCCATCCCATGCCACCGCGGTAACGCCGCGCAGCGTCTTCTGTGCGGTCCCACCTCCAGACGACTTCACTCGGCTCCTCGGAGAGTTCCCGGATCTGACAAGGCCCACTTTCTCCTCCTCAGCTACCAAACATGGTGTGGAACATCACATCACCACCACCAACCCCCCGGTTTACGCACGGGCCCGACGACTCGAACCCGGCAAGCTCGCGGCCGCGAAAGCGGAGTTCGACATGATGGAGCGGCTGGGGATTATTCGCCGGTCAAATAGTCCCTGGTCTTCACCTCTCCGCATTGTTCCAAAACCCGGCGGCGGATGACGGCCATGCGGCGACTACCGATGCCTGAATGATGCCACTACTCCTGATCGGTACCCGATCCCGCATATCCAAGATTTCTCGGCCCATTTGGCGGGAAATACCTTTTTTTCGAAAGTCGACCTCGTCCGCGGTTAGCACCAGGTCCCCGTGCACCCGCAAGACGTCCCGAAAACCGCAGTCATCACTCCATTCGGCCAGTTTGAATTTCTACGGATGCCGTTTGGCTTAAGAACGCTGCACAGGCTTTCCAGTGCTTAATGGACTCCGTGCTTCGGGACCTAAAATTCCTCTTCGTCTACCTCGACGACATTCTCATCGCCAGCCCTAGCAAAGAGGAGCACTTCTGCCATTTGCGTACCCTCTTCACACGCCTCAGTCAACACGGTTTGATTATCAACCCAGCCAAGTGCCAGTTCGGCCTGCAGCGGGTCGATTTCTTGGGCCACCGCATTACATCAGATGGCGCAATTCCCTTACAGACGAAGGTCGAGGCGGTTACATCTTTCCCGCGCCCGCAGACCGTCAAGGCCCTACAGGAGTTCCTCGGGATGGTAAATTTTTTTATCATCGGTTCGTCCCTAAGGTGGCTCTGCTTATGCAGCCCTTGTACAAGGCCCTCAAGGCCAAGTCCGGTAAGGATCCGATCAGCTGGACGGCCGAGATGGACCTGGCGTTCGTCGACATCAAAGGCGCCTTGGCCAACGCAACCATGCTGGCGTACCCGCTTCCAGGTGCCACCATTGCCCTTACCACCGACGCGTCGGACTACACAATCGGCGAAGTGCAGGAATAGTGGGTGAATGGGACGTGGCAACCGCTGGCGTTTTTCAGCCGTCAACTACGGCGAAACGAAAGAAAGTACAACACTTTCGACCGGGAGTTGCTGGCCCTTTTTCTAGCCATCCGCCATTTCCGGTTCTTACTAGAGGGACCTCCGTTCACGGCTTACGTGGACCACAAGCCACTAACGTACGCTATGACCAAGACCGCCGAACCGTGGTCAGCTCGGCAACAACGTCACCTGACGTTCATTTCAGAATTCACCACGGACATTCAGCATTTGTCCGGCAAAGACAACCTGGTGGCGGATTGTCTCTCCCGCGCGACTGTTCACACAGTCCAACTCGGAATCGACTATGCCCTCATGGCTGCAGATCAAGCCTCAGACCCGGAGGTCCAAGCATACAGGACCAGCCCCTCTAGCTTCCAAGCGGCCGACGTCAAATTCCATGCTGCAGGCACCACGCTACTTTGCGACATCTCCATGGGAGTTCCCCACCCTATAGTTCCAGTCGCCTGGCGCTGAAAAGTGTTCAACGCCATACACGGGTTGTCACACCCTGGCATGAGGGCCTCGCAAAGGCTGATGTCGTCAAAATTCGTCTGGAGGGGTATGCACCTGGATGTCCGCGACTGGGCCAACACCTGCGTGGTCTGCCAAAAGGCCAAGGTGCAGCGTCATGTAAAAGCTCCATTAGCCACCTTCGCTGTTCCGGAGCGTCGATTCGACCACATGAATGTGGACCTCGTGGGGCCGCTTCCACCTTCTCAAGGTTTTACACACATCCTCACAATGGTCGACCGCACCACTAGATGGCCAGAGGCAGTTCCTTTGGTTTCCACCACTTCGGCAGACGTGGCCAGAGATTTCATCTCCTCTTGGGTTGCTTGTTTTGGCGTACCGGTGGACATCTCTTCCGACCGTGGACCGCAGTTTTCCTCTGAGCTCTGGAACGCTGTGGCTCAGGGGCTCGGCACCAAATTACATCGCACCACCGCCTATCATCCACAGGTGAACGGCCTGTGTGAGTGATTCCACAGGTCGCTCAAAGCCGCTCTGCGGGCCAGTCTTCAAGACGCGGGATAGGTGGACAGACTTCCCTGGGTCCTTTTGGGTCTTCGTACAGCGCCCAAAGAAGATTTACAATCCTCCTCGGCGGAACTCGTATATGGCCAACCACTACGAGTACCAGGGGATTTCCTCCCGTCTCCTACAGAGCCATGGTCCGCATCCCAGCAACTTGGCAGCCACCAGGAAGCGGCTAGATGTTTCGCTCCAGTGCCTATGTCGCATCACGGCTTACAGAGCTCCCACGTCCCAACTGAGCTGAAAAGCGCCGAGTACGTGTTTATCCGCCACGACGCTCACCGGGACCCACTCAAGCCTCCTTACACTGGTCCCTTCCGCGTCATAGAGCCGGGAGACAAATCCTTTTCGGTCGATATCGGAGGTAAACCGGACCACATATCGGTTGACCGGCTGAAGCTGGCGCACTTAGACCTGGACAGCCCAGTCGAAATCGCTCAACCGCCAAAATGGGGCCGACCGCCCACAGTCGCTGTGCCAGCTCCACCACAACAGCCCGACAGCTCGACCACCAGCCATCAGCTTCCACTTCAGGGTTACAGAAGTCGCTCGGACAGGCTTGTCAGGCCTCCTCGCCACCTCACTTTTGCTGTTAAAGACAATTCTGGGGGGGTGCGTATGTGGCGGAGCCACTAAAGGACTCAGACCGTTTGTATATAATTCCTTTTAACAACATGTTAGCTACAGCCTGAGTCCATGTCTTTATGTATACTGTTAACTTGTATAGAGCATGATTACTTTAACAGCACGGGTAAACACGATGACGTCATGCCGTACATCACGTGATCCCCCACTGGCGGGAAGAACGTGATGATGTCATGACGTCAACCACGGGACCAGCCAGCAGTCCTCGTGGAGCCTCCGAACTGAATAGACCTACACTCGATGTTCTCCTGCAGTTACTTGTTTAAACCTGTGAGTTTCCATTAAACTTCGTTTTGTTTAAGCGCCTGAGTGGACCTCAGTCTTTGGATAGGAACTAGATTCCTACAAACCTGTATAAAACATTGGTTTGGCCTCAACTGGAGTATTATGTAAATTCTGAGCACCGCACTTTAGGAAGGATGTCAAGGCCTTAAAGAGAGTGCAGAAAATATTTACAAGAATGATTCCAGGGATGAGGGACTTCAGTTACGTTGATAGACTGGAGAAGCTGCGGTTGTTCTCCTTGGAGCAGAGATGATTGAGAGGAGATTTGTTCGAGGTGTTCAAAATCATGAGTGGTCTGGACAGAGTAGATAGAGAGAAACTGTTCCCATTGGCAGAAGGGTCGAGAACCAGAGGACACAGATTTAAGGTGATTGGTAAAAGAACCAAAGTCGATATAAGAAAAAAAAATTTACGCAGTGAGTGGTTAGGATCTGGAATGCACTGCCTGAAAGGGTGGTGGAGGCAAACTCAATCACGGCTTTCAAAAGGGCATTGGATAAGTACCTGAAAGAAAAAAAATTGCAGGGCTACGGCAAAAGGGCGGGTGAGTGGGACTAGCTGAAGTGCTCTTGCAGAGAGCCGGCATGGGCTCGACGGGCCGAATGGCCTCCTTTTGTGCTGTAACCATTCTATGATTCTACGATTCTAAAAGAAGACATCAACAGGTCATCAGTCTTTGGGAAGCATCTTCCACTGGATGCCTCCTCTGGAAAATTCAAATTTTGAATATGAGAGTACTGAGTGAATACTGCTTAAATGTTGGTTATATCTCAAATGTGCAAAATTAACATTTAATTAAATCTCAATGGAGCACCAACATCCATTGGCACAAAATGACAGGATGCAGTTCACACTTGTCATCATCGAGATCAGTGAATTGCTTGGGGGAATTATTTAGATTTTCGTGGAGAGAAAAGGTTAGATAGAGAGTTGTCCTCAGGCTGCTCGGACAGAGTTGTGAGTGGCCACGTCAACCAGCACTGATAGAAGCTGGGAGCAGCTAATCTGTCCTCTTTCCACAGTTGAGTCATATCCTGAGGAGACCAGAGACTGGAAATGAAAACGGAGGCAGTGTGACCATCAAATTAAACAGAAATAAATACATTAGGAATTAATAAATTTGATTTGCTTGTCACAACCATTAGTCCATCAGGAGTAAACAGGGAATCCAAAGTTACTTGGGTTATACATTGCTTCAGGCTTTAGATTGATCAAATAGTCAAATTGGTGTTAATGTGGAAAAGCTTGTGGTCCATGAAGTTCAGGCAACACTTCCCTGCTTTTACCGCTACGCCCAAAACTCCAAAGGTGCCACATAAAAGGTTACTGCACAAGGTAAGAGTTCATGGTGTTAGGGGTAATATATTAGACTGGATAGAGGATTGGCTAACTAACAGAAAACAGAGAGTTGGGATAAATGGGTCATTTTCCAGTTGGCAAACTGTAACTAGTGGGGTGCCACAGGGATCAGTGCTGGGGCCTCAACTATTTACAATCTATATTAATGACTTGGATGAAGGGACCGAGTGTACTGTTGCCAAATTTGCTTACGATACAAAGATAGGTGGGGAAGCAAGTTGTGAGGAGTACACAAAGAGTCTGCAAAGGGATATAGATAGGTTCAGTGAGTGGGCAAACATTTGGTAGATGGAGTATAACGTGGGAAAATGTGAGATTATCCACTTTGGTAGGAAGAATAAAAAAGCAAAATATTATTTAAATGGAAAGAGACTACAGAATGCTGCGGTAGAGAGGGATCTGGGTGTCCTCATACATGAAACACAAAAGTTAGCATGCAGGTAGAGCAAGTAATTAGGAAGGCAAATGGAATATTGGCCTTTATTGCAAGGGGGATGGAGTATAAAAGTAGGGAAGTCTTGCTACAGCTGCACAGGGCATTGGTGAGACCACACCTGGAGTACTGCGTACAGTTTTGGTCTCCTTATTTAAGGAAGGATATACTTGCATTGGAAGCACTTCAGAGAAGGTTTGCTGGGTTGATTCCTGAGTTGAAGGGGTTGTCTTATGAGGAAAGGTTGAGCAGGTTGGGCCTATACTCATTGGAGTTTAGAAGAATGAGAGGTGATCATATTGAAACATATAAGATTCTGAGGGGGCTTGACAGGGTAGATGCAGGGAGGATGTTTCCCCTCGTGGGGGAATCTAGAACTAGTGGGGCACAGTTTCAGAATAAGGGGTCGCCCATTTAAAACGGAGATGAGGAGGAATTTCTTCTTTCAGGGGGTCGTGAATCTTTGGAATTCTCTACCCCAGAGAGTTGTGGAGGCTGAGTCATTGACTATATCCAAGGCGGAGATAGACAGATTTTTGAAAAACAGGGGAATCAAGGGTTATGGGGAGCGGGCAGGAAAGTGGAGGTGAGGCCAAGGTCAGATCAGCCATGATCTTATTGAATGGCGGAGCAGGCTCGAGGGGCCGAATGGTCTATGTTGAGTCTGTGTTTTCAAATGCAGTTATACTGAATAACAGGACACAGACTACAGAAGTAAGTAAACAGGTCTTTAGTGATTGAGGGTCAGGGCTGAACTGAGATACACTTTGCTCCGCAGGGTTTATATACCGGTGTGGTCACCACCGGTACTACAATGTACAGGAGCCATCAAAAAGTAGTCCATCACCTTAAGGTATCCTCTTAAGGTAGTACAGGTTACATACACTACAATTCCTCCCCTTTTAGCTTAACAGTGTACACCCCAAATTAAACATTACATGGATAACATATATACAATTTACACACAAGTACTGTTCAAAGATTCAGTCTCTGAGGAGGCCTCCTGATCCGGCCCGGATAACGCCTTTCAGGGGTCTCTGGTTCTCGTTGCTGGGGTGGCTCATCCACTTGATCTCCTATGGATTTAACATCATCCAATACATTCGAGTCTGAGGTAGATGCTACAGGCTCAATAAGTTCTTCAACTGGTGTCTCTGCCGTAGACATGGGGTCGACCCTTGTTCTTGATTCCACAAGTTGGTCAGCATGACGTCGTATTACATTCTCTCCAACGTCTACCGTGTACATCAAGGGTCCTTGTCGTGCACGAATTGTCCCAGGTTGCCATTTATCATCCCTATAGTCCCTGGCCAACACTGGTTGTCCTATTTCAAAACTACGAGTGGCCTTGTTATTTACATGCTGGAATTGCTTGTTTTCGACTTCCCGTCGCACATTGGGTTTTAACAAATCCAACCGGGACCGCAACCTTCTGTTATAGAACATTATGGCAGGGCTTTGATTTGTCACTGCATGCGTGGCGTTTCGATACGCCATTAGGAAATTGTCCACCTTGTGTTGTAGTGGAATATGATCTTCACTCATGGCCTTTATCGCCTTTTTGAACGTTTGTACAAATCTCTCGGCCAACCCATTTGTAGCCGGATGATATGGGGCAGATGTATAGTGTTTCACCCCATTCTTTTTCATGAATTTCTGGAATTCTTCTGACACGAACTGTGGTCCGTTGTCTGAACATATTTGCTCCGGCAACCCATTCCTTGCAAATATGGTTCTTAGAACTGCGATCGTCCTCTCAGAGGTAGTGGTCGACATCTTAATCACTTCTGGCCATTTAGAATGTGCGTCTACTGCTATCAAAAACATGGAATCCATGAATGGACCTGCAAAGTCGATATGTACATGTTGCCATGGGGCTGAAGGCCATTCCCACGGATGCAGCGGTGCAATTGGAGGTGCATTTTGAACTTTTTGGCACCCTGAGCAGCTTTTAGTCAGATCCTCTATTTGTTTGTCGATACCTGGCCACCACACATAAGCCCTAGCAAGGCTTTTCATCTTGACTCCCCCCAGATGACCTTCATGCAATTCTTTCAGAACTCTCTCCCTTAATTTAGGAGGAATAATCACCCTTGTTCCATACATCAATGTTCCTTGACATACGGACAGCTGTTCTCGTCTGGCTGAGAATGCTGGTAACAGTGGTTCGCCATGTGCTGGCCATCCCTTCACTGTCAAGTCGTAGACCCGAGACAGTGTCGGGTCATTTCGGGTCTCTCTCTCAATACCCGCATTGGTGACTGGTAAGCATTCGATGATGGTCGAGTGAAATATCTCGACAGGGTCAACCGCTGGTGCCTCTTCCGTTGTAGGTACTGGCAGGTGCGACAGCCCATCAGCATTACCATGTTGCTTTGTACCTTTGAATTCAATATCGTATTGATGTGCCCCTAGGAAAAGGGACCATCTCTGAAGCCTCTGCGCCGTCATTACCGGAACACCCTTCTTAGGGTTGAAAATGGAAACCAACGGCTGGTGATCTGTCAGCAGCTTAAACTTTTGGCCTTGCAGGTAATGATTAAATTTCTTAACTCCCCACACGAGGCTGAGAGCCTCCCTATCTATCTGAGCATAGTTGCGCTCAGCAGAGGTCAATGATCTGGATGCGAAAGCGACTGGCCTTTCCGAGCCATCTGGAAACTTATGTGAGAGCACTGCCCCGATACTATATGGAGAAGCATCACAAGCTAAGCGAATAGGCAGCGTTGGGTTAAAGTGAGCCAACACTTCCTTAGAGGTGATCAGTGCCTTGCTCTTTTGAAAAGCCCGCTTACAATCATCGCTCCACTTCCATGGTATTCCCGTTTGCAAAAGCGTGTTTAGCGGGTGTAACACCGTGGATAAATTTGGAAGAAACTTGTGGTAATAGTTAACCAACCTGAGGAACGACCTCAACTGGGATACATTTTCCGGTGCAGGAGCTTTGACAACCACTTCGATCTTGTCAGGTGACTTATGGAGCCCCTCCTGGTCAATGACGTGGCCGCAGTACGAGATTCGCTTTTGAAAGAACTCGCATTTCTGGCGATTAGCTCTGAGCCCATATTCTTTCAATCTGATGAGCACCTGCTCCAAATTCGCGAGGTGATCCTTATCGTTATCTCCTGTAATCAGGATGTCATCCAGGTAGCACTGTGTGCCTGGGATTCCCTGCAATACCTGCTCCATGGCCCTTTGCCAAATTGCTGGAGCCGATGCCACTCCAAAAACCAGTCTATTATACCGATATAAGCCCTTATGTGTGTTGATCGTGAGATACTGACGTGACGCTTCATCAACTTCCATTTGTAGGTACGCCTGCGCCAGGTCTATCTTGGTGAAGTGTTTTCCGCCAGACAGCGAAGCAAAGATATCCTTAATCCTTGGAAGCGGATATTGCACCGTGTGAAGAATCGGACTAACAGTGATCTTGAAATCGCCACAGATGCGAACCTTCCCAGGTTCCCCTGGCTTGCTGCTCAACGAACGCCTCACGACAGGAACAATGGGTGTAGCCCATTCGCTCCAGTCCACCTTGGACAGTACCCCTGAACATTCTAGCCCTTCCAGCTCTGCTTCCACAGCAGGTCGTATCGCATAAGGCACCAGTCTGGCTTTGAAAAATTTTGGGTTTGCATGTTCTTCAACCTTGATGGTTGCCGTAATTCCTTTCAGTGTTCCAAGTCCCTGTTGGAACACCTCCTTAGCATTGTCTAAGATTTTGGACAGTTGTTTAGGTTTGACGTCCTCCTCCTTACAGGCATCTACAGTCAGTGCTTGTATGGAATGCCAGTCCACATTTATTCTCCGGATCCATTCCCGTCCCAGTAGTGGCGGACCTCCATCAGGTAACACATACAAGTCCATTTTCTGACTTTCTTTACCATTGTAGACCACGTTTACTTTGATCTTTCCTTTGGGGTATACTATTTGCCCCGTGTATGTTTTCAATACAATCTCTGTATCCCTCAGGGGAATGTGCGAGAATAACCTTTTGTAATCTTGCGTATTCATGACCGTTAATGCCAACCCAGTGTCCAATTCCATCTTCACTTGGACTCCTGCTATCCGAAGCGTGACCCAGATAGTTTGGTGGTCTGCTGTGTTACCCACATTATGTATTTTCAGACAACCCAGTTCCCTACTGCTGGAGTCTGAATCCGTCTTCTGTTCATCCGAACTGTTCTCTGTCACCTTGTGTACTTTTTTGTACTTCTCCTGCGGTGACTTTTTGCTGCTGGTCTTCTTTCCTGACCGGCATACTCTCGCTATGTGACCAAGTTTGCCACATTGCCTGCATTCTTTGTCTTTGAACCAGCACTGGTTCTGGTCATGCGTTGTCCTTCTGCAACGATAGCACTTTACTGCACCCAATGCCATTTCATTGGTGCTGAATTCCAATGGCCTTTGCTGTATCTCTGCAGCGCCCCGTGCGGCTGCCTCGTGGGATGCTGCAATGCTGAAAGCTTTGTCCAGCGTAAGATCCTTTTCCTCTAGCAGTCGCTTCTGGGTTCCATCCCTTAGGAGCCCACACACAAACTTATCTCTCAGTGCGTCTGCTAGTCCTGTTCCGAACTGGCAGTACTTTGATAACTTGCGCAGTTCTGTTCGGAATTCAGCGTTGCTTTCTTCTTTAAATTGAATTCTTTTGTAGAATTTAAATTGTTCCGCTATCAGCAGCGGCGTGGGGTTTAAATGCTCTTGCAGGATAGTAACAATATCCGCGAAACTCTTCCCTACCGGTTTGTCTGGAGTTACAGGGTTCCTTAATAACCCGTACGTCTTCGCGCCCATCGAGTTTAATAGGGTTAGTGCTTTCTTATCATCCGGTACCTCATTTGTTGTACAATAAACTTCGATGCGTTCCACATAAGTGGCCCAATCTTCCACATCGTTATCAAAAGCAGTGATGTTACTCGTTTTTGGCATCCTTGCTGAGTTTCTCCTTCCCCTTTGGATATTATTATTTTATTTTTTTCAAGATGGCGGCTTTTCCCGCGCTTGGCGGCTTTTCCCGCGCTTGTCTTCTTCCCCCGCCGACTCAAAATGGCGATTCCCGCGCTGTTGCCGTCCACGCCTCCCAGCGGTCCTTTATTTTCCCCTGCGTTGCTGCTCTTGTTCCCCCGCCGCTCCCGCAGTCCTTGTGGCCATAAACGCTTTTCTGGCTGCTGCGCGTCTCTGCCCGATTGCAGTCCGGCCCCTGACACCGGCTGCGGTCGTGTTCTCCGCCCTTTTCGTCGTTTTCCCTCCCCTTCTCCCACTGACAACTCGGCCGACTTCCCCCCCGTGCCGCTCGATCGGGCTTAACCGCCGCTGTCGTAGAAGGGATGCTCACTGATGCTTGACTTCATGGCCCGCAAACCAACCCGGGTTTCCGATGGCCTCCCGTGCGATGCAGGATGTTGAGGGCGGATGCCCTTTTTCGACGCCCGTTTCTGAGGACGAAGCTTCCTTTGATGCAAAACTGCCGCTAAGTAAGATCAGACTCATCGCCACTGTTGAGTCTGTGTTTTCAAATGCAGTTATACTGAATAACAGGACACAGACTACAGAAGTAAGTAAACAGGTCTTTAGTGATTGAGGGTCAGGGCTGAACTGAGATACACTTTGCTCCGCAGGGTTTATATACCGGTGTGGTCACCACCGGTACTACAATGTACAGGAGCCATCAAAAAGTAGTCCATCACCTTAAGGTATCCTCTTAAGGTAGTACAGGTTACATACACTACAGTCTACTCCTGCTCCTATTTCTTATGTTCTTATGTTCTTAAAACTCCACCCTTGGGTAAGCTGGGGTCAGGAATAGTAACACGATTCTGTGGGTAAGTGTAGTTTTGCTTCTTAAACTTTTGTTGAAAGGCAATTAGATTGATGTGCTACTTCACACATTTGTACATTTACAACACACGATTAAAGCAGGTGCTGCTGTAATGAGGGAGGGAGCTGGCACGATTCCACAGTGGAACTAAAGAGCAACGTTGAGGAAGCAGTATTTTTGTGTTTGTAACAGTGTGGGTCCACCTTACACTGCATCTTTAGATGACCTTTTTAGAAGAGGAGGAGAGGTTACACCAGGAGCTCAGAGGGTGCAGGGGCACCTGGTGTACTCCATGCAGTGGGTGTTTACACCAGACAGTTACCTGACCTCACAAAGGAACAGAAGGAGGCCATTTGCCCATCACGTCTGTGCTGGCACTTCACCAGAGCAATCTGAAGCTAATCCCACCGCCCTGCTCCCTCCCTATTGCCATGTGTCATTCTCTGCTTCAAATATTTATCAACCTTTCCCTTAAACGATGCAATGGTCTCTGCAGCAACTGCAACGTATGGCAAAATATTTCAACAAGTGCCCAGGAGGTTCTGGCTGAGCAGGGAGGCAGTCACAATAATGCCAATATGGTAACATGATGTAACTGTTCCAGCCATTTTAGATTCAAACAACCCAAATCTTAATCGCAAATCCAAATTTTGTCATCTTTAACTATAGTTCTATGTCAATATTTCATTCCTCCTCATGTTTTTGCCTCATACCATGCTACATGTTATGATAAAAGAAGAACAAATATATACTGCAGCAAAAGATTTGGGGATTGAATCAGATCAGCCATGCAGATGGAAAAAGCACACAATGATGATTGACATCCCAGCCAGCCCCGCATCCTGCTAATGACAATGTGTGATTTATGGGTTCAGGTTCGTGGTTTGGGTCTGGGTTAGTGTTTAAGGTTAGGGTTTTGGGTTAGTGGTTTGGGGTAAGTGGTTAGGGTTAGGTTTAGGAGTTAAGATTAGTGGTCGGAATTAGGGTCAGCAGCTGGGAGTTAGGTTTGGGTTGGGAGTTAATGTTAGGAGTTGGGGCTTAGAATAAGGATTAGTTGTTGAGGTTAGGGGTTAGTATTAGGGCTAATGGTTGGTGCTAGGTTTAGAAACCACTATCGACAGCGAGGTGTCAATAGCAGAAATTGTTAATGCTACTATTGGGAATGTCACTGCCACCTGACTCATCCTTTAAGGTATTGCACTATGGATGAAAAAATGTGAATCATCATAATATAATGAACAGAACCGAAAGAGATTTAGCAAGGGATCTGAGAATGACACTCAATGAATCATTTTCAATTGTCTGAACAATATGTAAAAAGCAATTTAACAGAGTGCAGGGTTATCTGACCAGAACACTAGAACGCAAGTCTATGAAAGGTTAGGCCAAGGCTTTAAAATATACTGATCCGATCTCACTTGGAGTATTGTGTTCACTTCTGGTCACCATGCTGCAGAAAGCATTGGAGAGGGTGCAGAGAACAGCAATCAGACTGATCTCCAGTTTAAAGGAGGAAAGGTTAGAGAAACTCAAACTGCAGTCTAAAATGGTAATTAAGGGAGGATATCATCGATGCATATAAAATATTAAATGTTACAGATAAGGTGAACCCAGAATATGAATTCCAATTAAATCATGTAAATATGGATTGAATCAGAATAGCCATACAACTGAGAATAAGACCAGAGTGAATAAATTAAAATTTGGGTAAAATAAACATAAGACAAATTTTAGTAAGAACTTCTTATTTCAAAGAGCGATGAACAGTTAGAATAATCTGTGAAGCAGCACAGTAGAAACAAAGACCTAGAAATCTGTTCACAACGCGCCTGGCATCAAACAGGTGCCTAAGCGTCCAATATGGTGGGTAGGGTATGGGTGCACATTCCACACCAGAAGTTCACCGCCCGCCATATTGGTGATGGCAGAAATATAGGCATATTTCCCATTCGCTGGTCTCGTTTAGGGATACTGGGTTTATGGCAGAAGGTACAGAATATTAAAGTCAAAATGTGATGATGAATCTACATCAAACCTCAGGAACACACAGCTTCAGTTCTGCTTACCCTATTGGCCTCCACACTATAGGAAGAATATTAAGGCTGCGATTTTATTAATGGAGGCGGGTTGGGTGTGGGTCAGGTGGTTTCCGGCTTCCAGTCCCACCCCTAGCTGCATCCGCTGCACAGACGTGATTTTGCCTTGGTTGATCTTGTTAAGCCCGACCTGAGGGCTTGCCGGCCAATTAACAGGAAGCGGGTCAGATGACGTCATTTGATGACGCGTCATCTGCTGGTTTCCTTAAAGGGACCACGCACAATTTTATTTTGACAGTTGATTTCTCAGTGTTTGACAGCATTGAGGTGCTGCAAACACTGACAAGCGCTGCACAAAGGTGACCTCTTGCAGCCAGGCTCTCCAATGACTCCCTCCATAGGCTGGAATAGATGGCAGCTGCAGGTGAGGTGACAGAAGCGATCTGTCACTGGTGAGAGAGGTTCTTCCAATGAGGTGAACTGAACATGGATTTAAAAACTTGTAAGCTAAAGAAATCTGTAAACGTATTAAAAATGCAGTACCCAACATTTTCTTTCCTCTGAGACTCATTGTGTGCAACATTGGATCCTTCACACCACTTCTGCAGCTGTCATCAATCCAGAAACATTACAGCAGACTCACAACACGCCACACTTACCTGGCGTGGTGTCTGGACATCAGGAAAACCGAGCCAGAAGTGGCAAAATTCAAAAATAGGCTGACAACTACTGGCAAGTGCCTGTTAATAGGCAGGTAATTGCTTTTAATCTGCTCCCCACCGCTAGGTGATGGGTCCATTCACAAATTGGGGACCCAACACTAGGGAAAGCTATTTGGAGGTGGGTTGATGGCAGGATCACAACCTGCCGTCAATCAAAACGATTTTAATCTATGACCCGCCTCCAAACCCGCCCTCTGAACGCCGACAAAATCGCGCCCTAAGACACTGGAGAGGGTACAGGTTCCATAGATTCACTATGATGCTGCCTGATGTGAGGAAATACAAATATGAAGACTTGAAAAATTGGGGTTCTTTTCATTAGAACAGAGGCAGTTACGTGATGACTTGATAGAGGTGTTTAGAATTATGAAGGGAGGGGACAGAGTGGATAGAAACAGACCGTTTCCAGTGGTTGAGGGGTCCAGTTCGTGATGATGTTTGTCCTCTGCATGAGCAGTAGCCCTAATCCAATGTGCCCACCCAGTTCCATTTCCCTATATCCCCCGTTCCTTCGCCCACCTGTCAAACCCATTCTTAATTGTTGACTTCAATCACTAACACTGGTGGTGCATTCCACAGCCTCATGATCCTCTGTGTAAAATATATCTCCTGCTCTCTGCCCTAAATCTCCTACATTTAATCTTATGTCTCAATCTACTTGTTCAAAGGAAACTCTTCTCCAATCACCAGCCAACCTCTTTACATTTACATGACCTCAAATCTTAAAACATGAATTCAAACCCGTCAGTTGTTAATTTTGGCGCCACACTGGGCGAGTACTCATGTCCCTCATAATTTTTGAGACTCCTGTATCACACCAGTCAGACGTACACTAGACCAGAAGAGGAACATAGAAATAGTGGCCCTGAAATTCTAACTCTGGTTCCACCGGCTGTCGCTGTTTCTGCGAGATTCCACAGTGACTCAGAAGTGCTGGGACTTCCGTCTACCCCTTATAAATGATGGGCAGGGGACAGGAATTCCCTTAACTAGGAAATCCGCTCCTGATCCGGAGCCAAGACCCAGCGTTTGTGTGTAGGGTGGAACACCAAGTGAGTGGAGTCGTATCAGCTTCCACAAAGGCCAAAAGGAACATTGTCGGGTTCGGGTAACACTCCCTCCCCCTCCCCCTCCTAGGCAGAGGATCGGAGGGGTTTCTGAGAACATGGGGCAGGCGGGCACCAGAGTTGTACCTGAAGTAACGGACCTGTCCCGTACAAATGTGGAGCCCTCCTGCAGATCCCGCGAGCTCTGACAGGGCCAGTGCTTCAGGGAAATGGGAGGCACGCTCTCAGCCCAAGGAAATTCAGGACCAGTGTGTATAACAGTCCACTAAACAGAGTACTTATATAGGTTCACAAAACACTTCACACAGAATACTTTCCAAATAAAATTATGAAATCTCCATTGGTATTTATATTCTGAAGTTTGCAATGAGCAGGAAAGTGAAGGATTAACCCTGAACATGCCCATAGAAACATAGAAGAAAGGAGCAGGAGTAGGCCATTCGCCCCCTCGAGCCTGTTCCACCATTTAATGAGGTCATGGCTGATCATCCAAATTCAGTACCCTTTCCCTGCTTTCTCCCCATATCCCTTGATCCCCTTAGCCTTAAGAAATATATCTAACTCCTTCTTGAATATATTTAATAAGTTGGTCTCAACTGCCTTCTGTGGTAGAGAATTCCACCGGTTCACCACTCTCTGGGTGAAGAAATTCCTCCTCATCTCAGTCCTAAATGGCTTATCCCTTATCCTTCGACTGTGACCCCTGGTTCTGGGCTCTCCCTTCCTGCATCTAGTCTGTCTAGTCCTGTTAGAATTTTATAAGTTTCAATGAGATCTCCTCTCATCTAAACTCTAGCGAATATAAGCCTAATCGACTCAATTTCTCTTCCTATGTTATTCCTGCCATCCCAAGTATCAGTCTGGTGAACCTTCGCTGCACTCCCTCCATGGCAAGAACATCCTTCCTCAGATATGGTGACCAAAACTGCACACAATACTCAAGATGTGGTGTCACCAAGGCCCTGTACAACTGCAGCAAGACATCCTTGCTCCTGTACTCGAATCCTCTTATTATGAAGGCCAACATACCATTTGCCTTCTTAAGCGCCTGCTACACCTGCATGCTTACCTTCAGCGACTGGTGCACAAGGACACCCAGGTCTTGTTGCACTTCCCCTTTTCCCAATCTATTGTCATTCAGATAATAATCTGCTTTCCTGGTTTTGCCACCAAAGTGGATAACCTCGCATTTATCCAAAATATACTGCATCTGCCATGCATCTGCACAATCACCCAACCTGTCCAAATCATACTGGATTTTCTCTGCATCCTCCTCACAGCACACACGCCCACCCAGCTATGTGTCACCTGCAAACTTGGAGATATTACATCTAGTTCCCTCGTCTAGATCATTAATATATATTGTGAATAGCTGGGGTCCTAGCACCGATCCCTGCGGTACCCCACTAGTCACTGCCTGACACTCGGAAAAAGATTCGTATTTTCCAACTCTTTGTTTCCTGTCTGCCAACCAGTTCTCTATCCAAGTCAGTGCCTTACCCCCAATCCCATGTGCTTTAACTTTGCATGCCAATCTCTTATGCGGGACCTTATCGAAAGCCTTCTGAAAGTCCAAATACGCCACATCCACTGGTTCTCCCTTATCTATTCTACCAGTTACATCCTCAAAAAATTGCAGTAGATTAGTCAAGCATGATTTACCTTTTATAAATTCTTGTTGACTTTATCCGATCCTGTCACTGTTTTCCAATTGCTCTGCTATTACATCTTTTATAATGGACTCTAGCATTTTCCCCACTACCGGTATCAGGCTTACCGGTCTATAATTCCCCGTTTTCTCTCTACCACCTTTTTTAAATAGTGGGGTTACATTAGCTACCCTCCAAACCATGGGAACTATTCCAGAATCTATAGAATTTTGGAAGATGACCAGCAATGCATCTACTATTTCTAGGGCCACTTCCTTAAATACACTAGGATGCAGATTATCAGGCCCTGGGGATTTATCGGCCTTCAATCCCGTCAATTTCCCTAACACCATTTCCCTACAAATACTGATTTCATTCAATTCCTCCCTCTCATTAGACCCTATGTTCCCCGAAATCTCTGGAAGATTATTTGTGTCCTCCTTTGTGAAGACAGAACCAAAGTATTTATTTAATTGGTCAGCCATTTCTTTGTTCCCCATTATAAATTCCCCTGATTCTGACTGCAAGGGACCTACGCTTGACTTCACCAATCTTTTTCTCTTCACATATCTATAGAAGCTTTAACAGTCAGCTATTATGTTCCCTGCAAGCTTACTCTCATATTCTATTTTCACCCTCTTAGTTAATCCATTTGTCCTCCTTTGCTGAATCCTAAACTGCTCCCACTCCTCAGTTTTACTGCTTTTTCTGGCCAATTTATATGTCCTCTCCTTGGATCTTATGCTATCCCTAATTTCCCTTGTTAGCCACGGTTGAGTCACCCTTTTTGTTTTATTTTTATGCCAAACAGGGATGAACAAATTCTGTAGTTCATCCATGCGATTTTTAAATGTTTGCCATTGCCTATCCACCAACAACCCTTTGAGTAACATTCCCCAATCCATCCTAGCCAACTCGCGCCTCATACCATCACAGTTTCCTTTATTTAAATTCAGGACCCTAGTCTCTGAGTCAACTAATTCACTCTCCATCTTAATGAAGAATTCTATCATATTATGATCGCTCCTCCCCAAGGGGCCTCGCGCAACAACATTGCTAATTAATTCTTTCTCATTACATAATACCCAGTCTAAGATGGCCTGGTCTCTAGTTGGTTCCTCGACATATTGGTCCAGGAAACCATCCCGTATACATTCTAGGGATTCCTCCTCCACAGTATTGTTACTAATTTGGTTAGCCCAAACTATATGTAGATTAAAGTCACCCATGATAACTGCGGTGCCCTTATTGCACGTGTCTCTAATTTCCCATTTAATGCCATCCCCAACCTCAGCATTACTGTTTGGGGGTCTGGATACATTTCCCACTAACGTTTTCTGCCCCATGGTATTTCTCAGCTCTACCCATACAGATTCCACATCATCAGAGCTAATATCCTTCCTTACTATTGTGCTAATCTCCTCTTTAAACAGCAATGCTACCTCACCTCCTTTTCCTTTTTGCCTGTCCTTCCTGAATATTGAATACCCCTAGATTTTGAATTCCCAGCCTTGGTCACTCTGGAGCCATGTCTCCGTAATTCCAATCATATCATATCCATTTACATCTATTTGTGCAGCTAATTCATCCACCTTATTACGAATGCTCCTCGCATTAAGACAGAAATCCTTCAGGCTTGTTTTTTTAACACTCTTAGTCCTTTTAGAATTATTATTTACTATAGCCCTGTTTGATTTACACCCTTGATTTCTCTGCCTTCCACTTTTGCTTTTCTCCTTCCTGTCTTTTGGTGCTATCCTTGCTTCCCTTTCCACTGTATCTCTGCACAGGTTCCCAACCCCCTGCCATTTTAGTTTAAACCCTCCCCAACAGCACTAGCAAACAGTCCCCCTAGGACATCGGTCCCAGTCCCGCCCAGGTGCAAACCATTCGTTTTTACTGGTCCCACCTCCCCCAGAACCGGTTCCAATGTCCCAGGAATTTGAATCCCTCCCCCTTGCACCATTCCTCTAGCCACATATTCATCTGAAATATCCTTCTATTTCTACTCTGACTTGCATGTGGCACTGGTAGCAATCCTGAGATTACTACCTTTGAGATCCTATTTTTTAATTTACCTCCTAATTCCCTATATTCAGCTTTTAGGACCTCATCCCATTTTTTTACCTATATTGTTGGTACCTATATGCACCACGACAAATGTTTGTTCACTCTCCCCCTCCAGAATTCCCTGCAGCTGCCCCGAGACATCCTTGACCCTTGCAGCAGGGAGGCAACATACCATCCTGGAGTCTCGTTTGCGGCCGCAGAAACGCCTATCTATTCCCCTTACAATAGAATCCCCTATCACTATAGCTCTCTGAGTCTTTTTCCTCCCGTCCTGTGCAGCAGAACCACCCATGGTGCCAGGAAGTTGGCTGCTGCTGCCTTCCTCCAATAAGCCATCCCCCCCATCAGTATCCAAAGTGGTTGATGTAAAAGACTACTGAGCGCTTGGTTTGAGTATAAAACAAGGCTTTAATCAACTGTTTCAAAACCATGAGATTTCTAGATACAATCACTAATTCCTGGTTACAGAAACATCCTCAGCAAGCTGGGCCCACGCCCGAGTATTTATACTCCTTGGACGGTGCCACCAGCTGGCCACCCAGTGTTACTTTATGAGTCATGATAAGATTTATGACATTCTTCCCGCCTGAAAGTTTTGGAAGTCCGACGACTTCCTTTTAGTGGATTAGGCAGACCACGAACAGCAGCAGTCTTTTAGATCTTCGCTTGTGGCTGGAAGGCACGTCTCCTCGGACCATATCTTGGTCCCTGGGTCGCTTGGTCCGTATTGGTAGATCGACGGGGCCCGTGTCGCCTTGATCGGCCTGTGGAAGACTGGGGAGATCGTGAGTCCGGGTGCGGGCCACCACTGGCGCAGAGCTGCCGTCATCTTGTTTGGTAGCCGGGGATTGACCGGCATCCTGGCTTCGGGTGGCCATCCCCTGGGAAGCGCTCGGCTCCCCGAGTTGATCCATTGGAGTAGCCGGCAGATCCCTTGATGTCCCAGGTAGGGCGTCATCCTCAAAGGAGCGCAGAGCGTCGGAATCATTACCATGGGTTCCTCTACCAGTTGGCTCCATGGGACTGGTTGGACAGGGAGCCAGATCTCGGAGTGAAACGGTGGACTACCGGCCATCAGGGTACCGCACGTATCCCGTATGTGGGATTAACATCCGTTACTGCCACCTCGTCGACGTGGGGATCGTTTTTGGAAGATTGGACGAATCTTCGGAGCAGCATGGGGCCGGGAGCTGCCAACCATGATGGTAGGGATATCCCATGAGTGGAGCGACGCTGGAACCTGAAGAATCGCTCATGAGGAGTGACATTGGTGGACGTAGAAAGAAGAGACCTGAAGGAATGCAACGCGTCAGGGAGCGTAGTTTCCCACTGCTGGTCTGGTAGGTTGCATGACCTCAGTGCAAGATGAACAGCGTTCCAAATAATAGCGTTGTATCTCTCAACCTGTCCATTACCGATGGGATGATACGGTGTCGTTTTACTTGTGGCGATTCCCCGTTGGGAAATATAACTTTTGAGTTCGCTTGACATGAAGGAGGGGCCCCGATCAGAGTGGATGAAATTGGCCGTACCACAAAGGGAAAAGACTTGATGAAGGCATTTGATCACTGTGGAAGTAAGCATATTGGGACAGGGGAAAGCAAAGGGAAAGCGTGAATACTCGTCCACCATAGTAAGTAAGTAGGTGTTTCGTGTTGAGGAAGGCAATGGCCCTTTAAAGTCAATGCTGAGTCACTGCATAGGCTGCATAGCGTGTATGAGCGAGCCATCCGATGGACGGAAGAATTGCGGTTTTAATTCCGCACAGATTCTACAGGTGGAGCAAGTTCTTTTCACATCTTCCGTAGAAAATGGAAGATTTTTAGATCACACAACGTGCAACATACGGGTAACGCAAGGATGGCATAAGTCAGTATGAAGATCCGCAAGAGTCAAAGTTGACATAGAAGAGCAGAATGCACGCGTGAGGGTATCCGGAACTACATTCTCTTTGCCGGGTCGATAATGTATGGTGTAACCAAAGGCAGCCAATTCCATCCTCCTGAGTTGTATTTTGGTATTCTTGACCTTAGTGCGTTTCCGGTTATCCAGCATAAAGGCCACGGAGCGCTGATCGGTTATAAGCGTGGAATGGCGACGAGCGAGAAAATGACTCAATTTACGTACTGCTTCGATGATGGCCGTAGCCTCCTTCTCGACAGGAGGATAATGGAGCTCGCTACCCTGCAAAGTTCTGGACAGAAATGCAACGGGTCGACCACCTTGATTCAAGGTAGCCGAGATCGCCACCTCCGATGCATCGCACTCGACCACGAAAGGAAGATTTTCATCAATGGAACGAAGTGTGGATTTTTCCAGTTGTCACTTGAGGAGGTTGAAAGCTGAAATAGCCGTTGCCTCCAACGGAAATGGCTTTGTGTGAAGCAGGGACTGGATCTTGTCGGAGAAGTCGGGTATCCACTTCACATAATAGGCGAACATGCCGAGTGCCCGATGAAGAGAGTCAAGATTCATAGGGGGAGGGAGCTCCTGAAGTGGACGAAGTCGCTCCAGATCCGGTTTGATGACACCGTTGCCCACCCAGTAGCCAAGGATGTTGACTGATGGTACTGATTTCACAGATTTGGACTCATTTAATGTTAAGTTGCGATGATGGAGAACGTAAAAACATTTCTGGAGGTTGTCATCATGCTCCTTCTGGTTATGACCAGCAATGGTAATATTATCCAGATATGGAAAAAGTATCCGTTAAGTTCTCCTGTTTGACTAGGCTATCCATTGCCCGTTGAAAGACGGCCACCCCATTGGTGACCCCAAATGGAAGGCGACAAAACTGATAAAGCCGACCATTGGCCTCAAAGGCCGTATACTTTTTGTCAGAGTCCTTTAACGGTATTTGATAGTATGCGCTCTTTAAATCAAAAGTTGAAAATACCTTGTAGTTGGCAAGGTTATTGACCATGTCATCGATGCGTGGTAGTGGGTAGGCATCCAGGTCGGTATACTGGTTAATAGTTTGCTAGTAATCGATGCAAAGACATTTCTTGTGTTGCTTCAGAGGATTTATAACAACGATGACTTGAGCCCGCCAGGAAGATGAACATGGCTCAATGATACTGTCAGCTAGAAGGCGAGAGATTTCTGCCTCAATAAAGGATCGATCATCTTGGCTGAAACGTCGTGATTTAATGACTATGGGCTTACATCGGGGGGAAAGATTGGAAAACAAGGAGGGCTTGTCGAGCGAAGCCGCCGAAAGCGCACAAAACGTTACTTTGGAAATAGCAAGCTCCGACTTTGACCCTCCAAACTCGAAAGTGAGTCTTTTGTGTTGTTTCTGGAAATCCTGTCCCAGGAGCACATCACTGCATAGGTTTTTGAGCACCCCGAGCCGGGTGGAGAAATAAGTGCGGCCATTGAGAATAAGGTTGACAAAACAAAAGCCAGAAGAGTTGGTGGTCAGTGTCGTCAGAGCCATTGCAATTTCCCTGTCCGAAGGGTAAATATACAGTTTTAACTTACTGACAGCCCGCTCACTAATGAAGCTGTCAGAGCTGCATGTGTTGATTCGTGCACTCAAAATGTTTCCATTTACTGAAACCTTCGTGGCTGCATGGGACAGAATTTGGGGAAAAACAGCCGTGATAGGAGGAGGGGCAGTTTTACCCTTGACAGCTGTAACATTAGTAGTGGTTCTTGGGGGAGGAGCAATTTTATAGTTTGCATCTGTAACCTTAGTAGTGGCTCTTGGGGGAGGAGCAGTTTTATAGATAGTAGCTGCAAAACTAACAGGGGCTCTCGACCGGTATACCTTAGAAAAATGGCCTTTCTTACTAACAGAGACTCTTGACAGGCATACCTTAGAAAAGTGACCTTTGTTACTGCAATGATTGCAGGTTGCGTTACGAGCAGGACAAAATTTCCTATAGTGGAATGCACCTCTACAGAAGAAACACTTCCTTCCAGATTGCCAAGATGCCGCTAGGGCAGGGTTGTCATCAGTGAAGGCTTCTAGGGCAGGGTTATCATCAGCTAGGTTAGAGTCATCATCAGTGAGGGCTTCCGCCCGAGACCTATTGAAGGAGTCATTAAAAGTGATAGCAGCAGCCCATGCATGTGGTAAAAGATAGGTATCTGCATTCCTCTTTGCTAAGTCCAGGAACATGCCTGGTCGTAGGCAGCCTGTAACTCGAGGGTTTTATTCTCCAACAGACACTGGCGTATGAAGGGAGATGCAATCCCATTAATATAGGAATCACAAATTAACTCCTCCTGGTACTTCTCAGCTGTGACAGCTTTAAGATTACAATCCTTGCTGAGCCTGCGAAGCTTTTGAAGGAATCCGCCATGTGATTCCCCGGGTTGTTGTCGAGTTGTGGCCAGTAGATGCCGAGCAAAAATTTCGTTTGGTGTCTTAACATATAATCGCTGTAATATAAGGATAGCGGAGTCATAGTCTACACAGTCTTCGATATAGTCAAACACATGAGGAGATACATAATTGGCAAGTATCTCTAATTTATCAGGAACATTTACACCACACACCCTAAGGAAGTTGCTGAAGGTACGATACCAGTGTTTCCATACCTTAGCAGTTGTAGGTGAATTCGGGTCCAGGTCAAGACGGGTGGGTCTGAGTAGTTTGTCCATGATGGATTGATTACTGCGTCAGAGTTCCTTCTACAGTTGAAGTCATAGCTGGCTGTTCCCGAAATCACTCAGAGTGTGGAGCCAATACACAGTTGATTAAATTGATGTAAAAAGACTACTGAGTGCTTGGTTTGAGTATAAAACAAGGCTTTAATCAACTGTTTCAAAACCATGAGATTTCTAGTTACAATCACTACTTCCTGGTTACAGAAACATCCTCTGCAAGCTGGGCCCACGCCCGAGTATTTATACTCCTTGGACGGCGCCACCAGCTGGCCGCCCAGTGTTACTTCATGAGTCATGATAAGATTCATGACAGTGGTATATCTGTTTGAGAGGGGGATGGCCACAGGGGACCCCTGCATTACCTGCCTGCGCCCACTACTCTGCCTGGTGGTCACTCATTCCCTTCCTGCCTGTGCAGCCTTTACCTGCGGTGTGACCAACTCTCTAAACGTGCTATCCACGATGTCCTCAGCATCGTGAATGCTCCAGTATGTATCCATTCGCAGCTCCAGCTCCGTAATCCGGTCTGTCAGTAGCTTCAGCTGGATACACTTCCCGCACACATGGTCGTCAGGGACACAGGAAGTGTCCCTGATTTCCCACATATGCCCAACACAACATTCTTCATGCTAACTGTTCAATGCTCGATTTCATTCAGGAAGGTTAGGCTAATGCAGGTTTACAACCCTCATCTAACTGTGTCAACCCAGACACAAATAGTGCAAAATACAGATAGAATAATGTTAGTAAAGCTGTATCAAGTCCTTACCTGTGAGTTGCTGGTCCCGGGCACTGTATGTGAACACACAGTGTAGGGATTCTATACAGTGCAAGAAATTTGCCTGTAATGGGAAATTTGCATCGACAACCAGCTTTCTTGATTTCATGTGACAATGGGAGCTATGTTCTGAGAGTTGGCAATTTTCCACCAACCTATGTAAATCGAAATATGATGAATGTAGCATTAATATTCAGTTAGATGACATTAGTGACAAGTCACAATTTGTGATCTGGGCTCCGACCTGAGGGAAATGATTCCCATTAATGGACAAAATGGACAAGTATATAAAAAGGAAGAGAGTAGCTAAAGTAAACGTTGGTCCCTTAGAGGACGAGACTGGGAAATAATAATGGGAAACAAGGGAATGGCAGAGGCATTGAACAAATATTTTGTATCTGTCTTCACAATAGAGGACACCAAAAACATCCCAGTAATGGTAGATAATCAAGGGGCAAAATGGAGAGAGGAACTTAAAACAATCACTATCACTAGAGAAAAAGTGCTAGGCAAACTTATGGGTCTAAAGGCTGACAAGTCCCCTGGACCTGATGGCCTGCATCCTAGGGTCTTAAAAGAAGTGGCTACAGAGATAGTGGGTACATTGGTTGTAGTCTTCCAAAATTCCTTTGATTCTGGAAAAGTCCCAGCGGATTGGAAAATCGCAAATGTAATGCCCTTATTCTAAAAAGGAGGGAGACAGAAAGCGAGAAGCTATAGGCCAGTTAGCCTAACATCTGTCATTGGCAAAATGCTTGAATCCATTATTAAGGAAGTAGTAGCAGGGCATTTAGAAAATCATAATACAATCAAAAAGAGTCAACATGGTTTTATGAAAGGGAAATCGTGTTTGACAAATCTTTTGGAGTTCTTTGAGAAGGTAACAAGCAGGGTGGATAAAGGGGAACCAGTAGATGTGTATTTGGGTTTCCAAAAGGCATTCGACACAGTGCCACATAAAAGGTTACTGCATAAGATAAGAGCTCATGGTGTTGGGGGTAATATATTAGATTGGATAGAGGATTGGCTAACTAACAGAAAACAGAGTCGGGATAAATGGGTAATTTTCAGGATGGCAATCTGTAACTAATGGGGTGCCACAGGGATCAGTGCTGGGGCCTCAACTATTTTCAATCTATATTAATGACTTGGATGAAAGAAGCAGACGATACAAATATAAGTGGGAAAGCAAGTTGTGAGGAGGACATAAAGGCTGCAATTTTGCCAGCACTCTGAGGGCAGGTTTGGAGGCGGGTCAGAGATTAAAGTCGTTTTGATTGACGGCGAGTTCCGCACCCGCCATCAACCCACCTCCACACAGCCTTCCCAAGTGTCGGGTCCCCGATTTGCGAATGGACCCGATACCTAGCGGCGGGAAACGAATTAAAAGGCAATTAACTGCCTATTAACAGGTACTTGTGAGCAGTTTTCAGGCTCTTTTTCGATTTTCCAGCTTCTGGGTCAGGTTTCACAACGTCCGGACAACACACCAGGTAAGTGTGGCATGTTGTGAGTCTGGTCTGATGTTTGTGAAAAGATGACAGCTGCTGAAGTGGTGTCAAGGATGCAATGTTGCACATGGTGAGTTTCAGAGCAAAGAAAATGTTGGTTACTGCATTTTTAATACATATACAGATTTCTTTAGCTTACAAGTTTTTAAATCCAACTGTATGTCCAGTGCCACCTCATTGGGAGAACCTCTCTCACCAGCGACAGATTGCTTCTGTCATCTCACCTGCAGCTGCCATCTATTCCAGCAACATTGGAGCCAATGAAACAATCAGACCTTGGTCCTCTGAATCCTTCCACAATCATACCCAACACCAACATCACCAACCTCATCCCAACCTTCGCCGCCATCACCTGATGCTGCACTGGACACAGGGCATCAGCCCCTGACAAAATTGCTGGCTGGGAGGCCAGCGATGGCATCACCATGGCCAGACTTTCTTCACTTGATGCTGTAAACCCTGGCTGCCACATGATGCGCCAGGTTGACACCATCCCACACCAGCACTGTGAAGCATCCCTTTAATGTCCAAGCCATTCCATGCACACTCATCACTATAGCGGGGTGAGTGGGACGGTGGGGGAGTTATGACTGAACAATCACTGGAACTCAGCAAGGCACTTCTCAAGGTGCGCTCAGATCTGTCCAATAAGGGGCACTTTTTGAAAAAGAGATTTCACTGTATAACAACACATTACCAGAAACTTCACATGGACATTGGATAAACCTCTCAAGTGCCCACCCTTGAGAGTTTGTTAGTTGGTATGCTTGCAGTAGAATGAGGGTGAGTGTGAGGGGTGGCTAGTGAAATGGGGAAGTGATAAAGTAGATAGAGAGGGTTGGGTGGAGGAGCAAGGTAAGTTGGTGTCCTGGGGAGGTCTCTTCCGCCCTTGGAAGTGTAGTGTATGTACCCGTCTATCTTTAAGGGAACTATTGAATGTAACCGTTCACCTTTAAGGGAACTACTTTAGGTGTGGCACTATTTGTTTGGCTTCTGTATACTGCAATACCGATAGTGACCACACCAGTATATAAGTGTTGTGCCAGGAGTTATTGGGCAGATTCGCCCGGACCTTCGAATAGTAAAGACCTGTTTTGTTTGTTACTTCTGAAGTCTGTGTATTTATTAACTGCACAACCCACAGACTTTACAGTGGCGACGAGTCCGATCGTACCCTGCGGCAAGATTACCAAAGCAAGAAGAGCGTCAAAGAGAGGCAACCGCCCTCGTCGTGCTGCTGGAAGAAAACACGAGGCTGCAGCAGGAGAGAGGTGGAAGACTTTAGCAACAAAAGCTTCCATTAACAACAGGCACTGACTACCCTTCTACCACGGTGCGGAGTGAGCCGATCAGCAGGGAACAAGGCGGCCGAAGAGACTGTGAGTAGGGGAAGGTGTAGAGAATATCCGGAGGATAAGGGCAGAGCACTCGACCTCGGTCGAGGGGTAGCTGTGCCGGCCAAAAGTCGGGTCCAACGGCGTCGGGTGACAGCCGGACCGCGATCGGCGGAAAAAAATCCGGGCAGCGACCGCAGCCACGAAGCGCTGAGCCTGCGAGTAGGCGCGGGAAGAGAAACCCAGCCGCAGCCGGGGAGGGAAACACCGGTCTGCGAGAGGGCTGGGGAGGCGAACGGGAACCGTGCGGGTGAGAGCCGGGTGCGGAGAGAGAGACTGCGAGGAGCCAGTCCAGTGGCTGAGCTGTTCTCCACCAACGGGGTACTCAGAGCCGGCAAAACCGAACGTGCGGGAGTGGGTGAGAGACACAGCCGAAAACGGGGTGAGAGACTGCGCGAGAGCCAGTCCAGCGGCTGAACTGTTCTCCACCAACGGGATACCCAGGGCCGGTAGCACCGAACGTGCGGGTGAGAGAGCGACAGAGCCGGGTACGGAGAGAGAGACTGCGCGAGAGCCAGTCCAGCGGCTGAACTGTCCTCCGTTAACGGGGTGTACCCAGCGCCGGTTGGGCCGTGCGGGCGGGAGGAAAAGACATAGCCGAGTAAGGGGAGCTGTGCGGAAGCCAGCCAGCGGCTGAACCTGTCCGCTGTGGGGGAAGCGTACCCCTTCCACCGGGAAGAAACGCGGGAAGCCGCCATTAGGCGGAGAAGATGCCAGAAGCGGGAAACCGCCATTGAAGTGGGCGGGGCGAGAAAGGAAGAGCGGGAAACCGCCATTTTCGCGGGAAAACCGCCATCTTAGAAACAAACAAATAAATAAGAATACTTAAAGAAATACTGGTGCTGCTCCCAAGGGAAGAAATATGCCTAAGCGAGGGAATATTAACGACTTTAATTCGGAAATAGGAGACTGGGCCACGTACGTGGAACGCATAGAGATCTATTGCGAAGCCAACAAAATAGAGGAAGACGACAAGGCGATAACATTGCTAAACTCGATGGGGGCAAAAACATATGGGCTCTTGAAGCATCTAATAGCACCAAATAAACCAGCGGATCAGACCTTCGAAGAGATTGTGGCTGTGCTGAAGGACCATTTGAACCCCACACCGCTGATGCTGGCTGAACGATTCAAATTCTACGCAAGAACGCAGAAGAAAGACGAAAGCAATGCGGAATACTTGGTCGAACTGCGTAGGCTAGCGAAATACTGCCAGTTCGGAGGGAATCTGACAGAAGCGCTGCGGGACAAGTTCGTATGCGGATTGTCCAAAGAAGGGACGCAGAAGCGACTACTGGAAGAGAACGACCTCACACTGGACAGGGCTGTCCTTATAGCTGCATCGCACGAAGCCGCAGCGAAAGGAACGGCGGAAATGCAACTAAAGGCGGCGGCACTTGGGGTGGACCAAGTTACTTCAAGCACAACAAAATGCTACCATTGTGGGAAGACCACGCATGACCAGAATCAATGCTGGTTTAAGAACCAAGAGTGTAGGAAATGTGGCAAACTGGGTCACATCGCGAAGGTATGCCGGTCCGGGAAAAAGACCAATAATCAAAGGAAGCCACCACAAGAAAAGTACAACAAGGTACACAAGGTGGCTGAGAAGAGTTCAGACGAACAGAATTCAGACTCAGACCCAAACAACCAGGAGCTGGGTAGGCTGAGAATCCACAATGTGGGTAAAGAAACGGATCTACAGGCCATCTGGGTCATACTAAAAATAGCTGGAGTCCAAGTAAGAATGGAGCTGGACACTGGATCAGCTCTATCAGTCATCAACCGAAGGGACTACCACTGGCTATTCTCTCACATACCTTTAAGAAATACCAAGTTCGTATTACAGACATGCACGGGGCATAACGTATACCCCGTGGGGAAAATAAGAGTCAAGGTGAGAGATAGGGGTAAAGAACACCCAAGAATGAACTTGTACATATTACCTGAGGGAGGACCACCACTTCTAGGACGGGAGTGGATTAAGAAAATAGACACGGAATGGCATTACCTAAAAGCCATAATGAGGGAGGACTCGGTGCAAGCTATTAGCTCAGGTTCTGAAATGGATGATGATAAGACCGAGTCGAATATGGAAGACAAGGCTAAAAGGGACTTGCCGACGATGGGAAAGAAAACGAAGACATGCAGAAGGACTTATGGTACCAAGAAGAATAAAGCTGCAGAGCAGAACTCCAGGTTGACAGAGAATTCTGAGCCTGTTCAAGCAAAGGATTCATCCATGACGGAAGAACACCGAGCTCGGACGCAAACTTATGTCAAAGTACGACAACAATTAGAACAGTTGAGTGACCGTCTCGTACAAGAGATGAAAAATATGGAAAGGTTCTGGGACACCGAATGGGAGAACCTGGAAAGACTACAGAGACAGCTAGCTCAAGCAGAGAGCGACCATAGAGCCATCGTGGTCAAATACCAATCACATTCCCCTGATGCTGTTCAGGAACTAGAATATTTACAGAATGAACCAAAGGAAGAGGAATCTTCAGGGAGCCAGGATTTTATTCCAGTTCTTCTCTACGACTCCTTACAAGCAGAGTGTGAGAAGTTGAAAGAACAGTATGAACAGGCCCAGGCTACAATTCTGGAGGGGGTTAACTCGGCAGCCTCCGAAAAGCTAGTTTCAGTAGAAGCATATGAACAACTAAAGGTTGAACATGAGCAAGAAGTCCAAAGGCTGCAGGAAATTCTTGATGAGCTCAAGGCCAAGACAGACTCATCGGTAGGAGATCCATCCATAGATGAGAAATTAGAGGTGAAAATCATGGCAGAGCATGAAAGACAGGATGTCCAAGAACTTATAAAAACATTGAAGGACACCCAAGACAAATATGAGGCGGCAATGACCGAGGTTCAACAACTTGAAGAACAGATTCAACTGGGAATCCTTTCAGTGGAAGAACAGGACACTGTAAGAATGGTCCCTGAACATGAACTAGAGAGCATCAGGGCGCAACTTTTCCGAGCGCTGAAAGCCAAAGTTCAAGAGGAACGTAAGGTGGAAGTATTGGAGAAAGAGGTGGAGGAAATGGAGAAGACTCTGATCCACCGTGTTCCCAGGGAAGAGTTAACGGTCAGCCAACTCCTTCATATGCTGAAGGACAAGACTCTGCAAGGGGAACAATCTGAACACGAGCTTCAATCTTCAGGGGGAACGAGTTCAGAGCTCTCAAAAGTCACGGAGATAGCTGAGGTGGCAACACAAATTTTACAAGGATGCCAAAAATACGTTGAATCACGTCAAGGTGAACAGAAGAATGTGGAAACCGTTACTTCAGTAGAAGGGTTAAATAGCCTGATAACGCAATTACCGATGGAAAGGGAGGTATTGAACTCACAAATGAGGTCCGTCATGAAGGAATGGCAGATAACCCAGGAAGAGCGGGATGAATATGAATGCATGAAGAAGGCTTTTCAAGAAAGATGTTTAGGGAAGGAACCACTGTCAGCTAACGTCCAGACGGGTGAGGAGGAAGAAGAAGTCTCTCTCGCTGGCCTAACTCAGGACGAACCCGAATATTACCATGACCTGTTGAGTGACACTGAATATTACGAGGATGTGGTCTGCCCAGCTTGTGATGAAAACTCTCAAAGTGCTGAAATCCGGAGGAAGCACTTAAGGTCTAAGGAACATAGAGAGTTGGTGGCGCTACAGCTGGCAGCCGAGAAAGGAGCTCCGAGAGTTTCAAAAAGGCAGAAAAGAAAAAGAAGAAGCAGAAGATAATAACTGTCTAAAATATTAGCACTTCTACCATTCCAGGCGGGACATTACGAAAGGAGCTAAATTAGTTGAAAAACTGGAAAATGTCAAGACAGCCAGTTGGTTGTAAAAGTCCGCACTGCTGGTTCAACAGGACGAAGGTTCAAGCTGTTACGTCAAGAAAAAGGCTATGGAGGTAATCACGCTAGCCAGGTAATCCGGCTACACCAAAGAAATGTTGTTCGGAACGAGTCAAGATCAGAGACTGAATCTATGAACTGTTTCCGCAGAGACTGAACCTGTGAACTGTTTCCACCGAGATTATATTTGTAAATTGTTTTATATGACATTGACTCCACCGAGATTATATCTGTAATTTGTTTTATAGGAAGTTGAAGGTATGTATGTTTAACGGGGACTCTGTAAGTAATAAGCTAAAAAGGGAGGATTGTAGTGTATGTACCCGTCTATCTTTAAGGGAACTATTGAATGTAACCGTTCACCTTTAAGGGAACTACTTTAGGTGTGGCACTATTTGTTTGGCTTCTGTATACTGTAATACCGATAGTGACCACACCAGTATATAAGTGTTGTGCCAGGAGTTATTGGGCAGATTCACCCGGACCTTCGAATAGTAAAGACCTGTTTTGTTTGTTACTTCTGAAGTCTGTGTATTTATTAACTGCACAACCCACAGACTTTACAGGAAGGGAAGAGAACCTCCCTGCGTACTGTGACTCCCTCCATAAGCATATGGAGGGAGTCATTGGAGAGCCTGGGTGCAAGAGTTTACCTTTGTGCAGTGATTGTCAGTGTTTTCAGCACCTCAATGGTGTCAAACACTGAAAAATCAACTGTCAAAATAAAATTGTGCATGGTCCCTTTAAGGAAACCGGCAGATGACGCGTCATCAAATGACTTCATCGGACCTGCTTCCTGTTAATTGACTGGTGGCGGGCTTAGCAAGGCCAATCAAGGGAAAATCACGCCTGCAGAGTGGAGGAAACTAGGGGTGGGACTTGAACCGGAAACCAGCTGACCCGCACCCATCCTGACGCCGATGAGAAAATTGCAGCCATAATATTCTGAGGGGGTTGGACAGGGTAGATGCTGAGAGGATGTTTCCCCTCATCAGGGAATCTAGAACTAGGGGACATAGTTTCAGAATAAGGGGTCGCCCATTTAAGATGGAGATGAGGTGGAATTTCTTCTCTCAGAGGGTCATGAATCTTTGGAATTCTTTACCCCAGAGAGCTGTGGAAGCTGAGTCATTGAATATATTCAAGGCGGAGATAGACAGTTTTTTGAGCAACAGGGGAGTCAAGGGTTATGGGGAACAGGCAGGAAATTGGAGTTGAGGCCAAAATCGGATCAGCCATGATCTCGTTAAATGGCGGAGGAGGCTCGAGGGGAAGAATGGTCTACTCCTGCTCCTATTTCTTATGTTCTTAAAAAGAATACGAGCAAATAAGTTAAGGGCAGTGCTATTTTTCTGATGTTACTGAACACTTTTGTAACTCATGTAGTAAGGCACACTTGGGCCAGGCTTTAATATTGTGACAGTCTCAGAAGAGCATTCCAATAGTTGAGAGTCTTGCACGGAGGAGGATAACACTGGACACAGAAGTGATTAACAGTAAAGCCAAATACAATGTGGATATAAATATTCATTAAAAGTATATTTTAAAAAATGCAGCTAAATTCTCTAAACATTCATTAAAAAATCAATACATAGGAACTCCAAAAAAAGAGCATTTTTACAATTGTTTTTATTGTTGTTTAAACTTCTGTGGAAATCGTTCTTGTTGTTTTTGTGTCTTCACACTTTTCCCTTGGAAGAACATTGTGAAGCACTGGAAGGATTCACAAGCTGATTAACAGTCTGACAAGTTCTTCATCAAACAAAAGTCTACATTTTCCCTGCCATTATTCAATGGCAGAAAGTTGAAAGCAGACACGGAAATGAACTAGAACTTTGTGATCAAGCCATGTTTAGATTAAACAATAACATTCACCACCAACAAAATATATTCAGTCTTTCTACAACTACTTAACACTGTGACTACCCTTTGTGCCAGCTAATTTAATTACTCTAGTTCCTAATCTACTGCTCCGATGAAGTGTTGGCTGAGTGTCAGAAGGTTGAGTGGTAAATTGCCAAGTGACCACTTTAAAAGCTGATCCCCACAGTCAGCAACTGCTCAGCTCAACCGCACTGTTTGAAATGAGATTTGGATTAAATTGCTGGGAGAGGGACCACTTGCCGACTGTACCAGCAGTTATTACCATCATCAGCTGGAAAGGTCCTTCCCGCAGGCAGATTGAGTCAGAAAGAACACACTACTGATTAAATGAAAGTTACATCATATAATATTCCTATTGTTATGTATTGTGTGTTCTCCTCCCACCTGTGGTGGCGCTGTCACAGCAGATAAATGGTTGGGTGTTCTCTTGGTTAAGTTTAGCGCTCTTTGTTCGGAACTCTCCAGAACTTTCCTTTCCTTCCTGAATAAAGCACTTCATGTTTGGATCTCTGGGTTCTGAGTTCTAATTGTGTCTAGGTAGAAGGGTACCGACACAACAAAGTGGCGACGAGGATCGGATGAATCTGCGTTGTGGGAACTTTCTTCTTTTCGACTACAAAACACTCGGAACAGAGATTGCAGCATCACATTAACATTACAGGTGCAGTGAGTAAACAGAAATTTTAATTTGAAACGTGAGATGGCTACTATATTAGGAAACATCGGTGATTTTGATGAAAATGTGGAGCAATGGAGCGCTTATACGGAACGTTTTGACTATTTTGTATTGGCGAATGCAGTGGCAAATGAAAAGGTTGTGCCTACCTTTTTGAGTGTAATGGGGCCAAAGACATTCAATTTACTTCGCAGCCTTGTGCAGCCAGATAAGCCAGGAACTAAAACATATAAGCAACTAGTGAAAATTCTTGGAGCACATTTTTCACCAAAACCTCTGGTTATTGCTGAGAGATTTAGATTTCACAAATGGAATCAAGAGGAGGGGGAATCAGTGATGATATTTATTGCTGCTGTAAAAAGGTTGTCAGAACACTGCGAGTTCAAGGAGGTGCAGAATGACACCATTAGAGACAGACTTGTGTGTGGTCTGCAAAGTGCAGCCACACAGAAGCGCCTTCTTACTGAGGACAACCTTACTCTTGAAAAGGCCATTGAAGTTAGTGTCTCCATGGAGATGGCGGAAAAGGAGGCTCACCAGTTGAGTTCAACAGGGAGAGTTCACAAGGTGTCGTCTGAGCCTAAAGGTGTGTGGAACGGCACATGTTACCGTTGTGGGAAAACGGGCCATCACGCTAATGACTGCTGGTGTACGGAGCTGGAATGCCGAAATTGTGGCAAAAAGGGTCACATTGAACGCGCCTGTAGAGGTAAAAAAAAGAACAGACAGAGCTGGGAAGCATGAAAGCAAAATGTCTGTGTTTGGACAAGAGAGGAAAAAGAGTGTTCATTCAGTGCAGTATGATGGAACAAGCAAAACAGAGGGGAGCGACACCTCTGAGGAGGAAGAGGTGCACATACTGACGGTTGCAGGTGGTTCAAATGGCTACTGGGTGTCAGCACTAGTGGAGGGACAATTAGTGCGGATGGAGGTGGTCACAGGCGCGGCTGTGTCCCTTGTTTCAGACACTGTCTACAACAAAATGCTAAAGCATCTTACCCTTCAGGCAACAAACATTGTGCTAAAGATGTATACCGGCGAACCTGTGGCTATGAGAGGCGTCATTGAGGTGACAGTTAAATTGAATGGACAGACTGCGAAACTGCCACTATATGTGGTAAAGGGAAATTACCCATCGCTACTGGGATGTGCGTGGCTAGAGAAAATCACGCTGGACTGGCCTGCAGTCCACATGATGTCAATAGGGGAGTCAGGCCTGACTGCTGTGTTAAACAAACATGCAGAACTCTTCAATGGGGAACTTGGGAGCATGAAAAAGATCAGCGTGAGACTGGACATTAAACCTGACAGCAAGCCGAAGTTTCACAAAGCCCGACCTGTACCCTATGCAATTAGGCCAAAAGTTGAGGCTAACTTGGAGGCCTTAGTCGAGAATGGAGTCCTGGAGCCTGTGAGCGTGAGCAAATGGGCCACACCTGTAGTGTGTGTACCCATCTACCTTTAAGGGAACTATTGAATGTAACCGTTCACCTTTAAGAGAACTACTTTAGGTGTGGCACTATTTGTTTGGCTTCTGTATACTGTAATACCGACAGTGACCACACCAGTATATAAGTGTTGTGGCAGGATAACTGGGGCAGATGCGCCCTGACCTTCGAATAGTAAAGACCTGTTTGTTTGTTACTTCTGAAGTCTGTGTATTTATTAACTGCACAACCCACAGACTTTACAGTGGCGACGAGTCCGATCGTACCCTGCGGCAAGGCTACCAAAGCAACGAAGAGCGTCGAAGAGAGGCAACCGCCCTCGTCGTGCTGCTGAAAGAAAACACGAGGCTGCAGCAGGAGGAAGGAGGAAGACTTTAGCAACAAAAGCTTCCATTAGCAACAGGCACTGGCTACCCTTCTACCTCGGTACGGAGTGAGCCGATCAGCAGGGAACAAGGCGGCCGAAGAGACTGTGAGTAGGGGAAGGTGTAGAAGTATCCAGAGGATAAGGGCAGAGCACTCGACCTCGGTCGAGGGGGAGCTGAGCCGGTCAGAAGTCGGGTCCAACGGCGTCGGGTGACAGCCGGACTGCGATCGGCGGGAAAGATCCGGGCGGCCGCGGAGCGCTGAAACCGAGCGTGTGGGAGAGGCAGAGCCGAGCAAAGGAGGCTGCGCGAGAGCCAGCCCAGCGGCTGAACTGTTCTCCACCAACGGGGTACCCAGAGCCGGTAGAACCGAACGTGCGGGGGAGAGAGCGACAGAGCCGGGTACGGAGAGAGAGACTGCGCGAGAGCCAGTCCAGCGGCTGAACTGTCCTCCGTTAACGGGGTGTACCCAGCGCCGGTAGAGCCATGCGGGCGGGAGGAAAAGACAGAGCCGAGTAAGGGGAGCTGTGCGAGAGCCAGCCCAGCGGCTGAACCTGTCCGCTGTGGGGAAAGCGTACCCCTTCCACCAGGAAGAAACGCGGAAAGCCGCCATTAGGCGGAGAAGACGACAGAGGCGGGAAACCGCCATTGAAGTGGGCGGGGAGAGAAAGGAAGAGCGGGAAACCGCCATTTTCGCGGAAAAAACCGCCATCTTAACTGCCATTGAAGTGGGCAGAGAGAGAGAGAAGGGAAGAGCGGGAAACCGCCATTTTCACGGGAAAACCGCCATTTTAGAAATAAACAGATAATAAATAATACTTAAAGAAATACTGTGCTGCTCCAAGGAAAGGAAGATGCCTAAGCGAGGGAATATTAACGATTTTAATTCTGAGATAGAAGACTGGGCCACGTACGTGGAACGCATCGAGATCTATTGTGAAGCCAACAAAATAGAGGAAGACGACAAGGCGATAACATTGTTAAACTCGATGGGCGCAAAGACATACGGGCTCTTGAAGGATTTACTAGCACCAGCTAAACCGGCGGATCAGTCTTTCGAAGAGATTGTGGCTGTTCTGAAGGACCACTGGTGAGTTTAAAAGCTCACCTTTCGCGGGCTTTTTCTTTCACAGCTGGTGCAGTCGGGAGAGCAGGAGGCCAGTAACTCTTATATAGGTGGAGCTGTTGCTAAACCCGAAACACTACAGTGTAGTGTCTCCCACCCTTCCACCTCCTCTAACCTTTTAGGGGTTAGGGGAAGTTGAAAAGGTAGGTTCAATTTATTTTATTTCAGGAGCCTAACCTCGGTGGAAAAGGTTCCAGGACAGGAGGCAGCAGTGAAAATACAACACCAGAAAACAGGTAGGTGACTGGTTGGTGAGTACTTTCACAAACTTATTCTAAGTAGAATTCAATAATTAAGCTAAATCGTAGTAAATAAAAGGGTATTGTAAGGGTTAAGTCATGGAAGGGCAGCTCAGACCCGTGTCATGCTCCTCCTGTGCCATGTGGGAAATCAGGGACACTGTCTCTGACAACTATGTGTGCAGGAAGTGTGTCCAGCTGCAGCTCCTAGCGGACCGCATGGCGGCGCTGGAGCTGCGAATGGACTCACTCTGGAGCATACGCGATGCTGAGGATGTTGTGGATAGCACATTCAGTGAGTTGGTCACACCGCAGGTAAAGGCTAGCTCAGACAGTAAATGGGTGACCAAAAGGCAGGGTAAAGGCAGGAAGGTAGTGCAGGAGTCACCTGTGGTCATCTCCCTCCAAAACAGGTTTACCGTTTTGGGTACTGTTGGGGGAGATGACTTACCAGGGGAAGGCACCAGCAGCCAGGTTCAGGGCACCATGATTGGCTCTGCTGCACAGAAGGGAGGGAAAAAGAGGGATAGGGCTATAGTGATAGGGGATTCAATTGTAAGGGGGATAGATAGGAGTTTCTGTGGCCGAGACCGAGACTCCAAGATGGTATGTTGCCTCCCTGGTGCAAGGGTCAAGGATGTCTCGGAGCGGGTGCAGAGCATTCTGAAGGGGGAGGGGGATCAGCCAGTTGTCGTGGTACATGTAGGTACCAACGATGTAGGTAAAAAGAGGGAGGAGGTCCTACAAGCTGAATTTAGGGAGTTAGGAGCTAAATTGAAAAGTAGGACTTCAAAGGTAGTAATCTCTGGATTGCTACCAGTGCCACGAGCTAATAAGATTAGAGAGAGTAAGATAGATAAGCTAAATACGTGGCTTGAGCAGTGGTGCAAGGGAGAGGGATTTAAATTCTTGAGGCATTGGAACCAGTTCTTGGGGAGGAGTGACCTGTACCAAGGGGACGGTCTACACCTGAACTGTGAGGGAGCCGATGTCCTCGGGGTAATATTTTCTAGGACGGTTCGGGAGGATTTAAACTAATTTGGCAGGGGGATGGGAACCTAGGTAGTGGAAAAGAGGGAAGTCATATGAAGTCAGAAATAGATGGTAGAAAGGTGAGAAGCAATAAGCAAAGGAGAGAAACACAAAGGGCCAAACTAATTCATAATGAGAGTGTGAAAAAAGCAAGCCTGAAGGCTTTGTATCTTAATGCTAGAAGCATTAGGAACAAGGTGGATGAATTAGTTGTGGAAATAGAGGTAAACAAGTATGATTTGATTGGGATTACAGAAACGTGGCTGCAGGGTGGGCAAGGCTGGGAACTTAACATCCAGGGATATACAATATTTAGGAAGGATCGGCAAAAAGGTAGGGGAGGTGGGGTAGCATTGCTGGTAAAGGAGGGGATTAATGCAATGGAAAGGAAGGATATTAACTCGGATGAAACGGAATCTGTATGGGTAGAAATGAGAAATAGCAAGGGGAGAAAAACGTTAGTGGGTGTGATATATAGGCCTCCAAATAGTAATATGGAGGTGAGGGAAGGCATAAAAAGGGAAATTAGAGAAGCGTGCGATAAGAGCACAGCTGTCATCATGGGTGACTTTAATTTACATATTGATTGGACTACCCAAATTAGTAAAAATTCTGAGGAGGAGGAATTCCTGGAATGTTTTCGGGACGGTTATCTGGACCAATATGTCGAGGAGCCGACTCGAGATCAGGCCATTTTAGACTGGGTATTGTGCAATGAGAAGGGACTTATCACCAATCTTCTTGTACGAGGCCCCTTGGGTCAGAGCGATCATAATATGATCGAGCTCTCAGTCGAGATGGAGAGAGGAAATTGAATCAGAGACTAAGGTCCAGAACTTAAATAAAGGGAATTACGAGGGTATGAGACGGGAATTGGGTAAGATTGATTGGGTGGTGTTTCTGGGGGGATTGACAGTGGATAGACAATGGCAAGCATTCAAAGATAGAATGGAAGAATTCCAGAACATGTTTATACCGGTTTGGCATAAAAATAAACCTAAAAAGGTGACTCAACCGTGGATAACGAGGGAAATTAGGGACAGCATAAAATAAAAAAAAAGGGCATATCAACTGGCAAAAAAAAGCACCAGACCGGAAGATTGGGGGCAGTACAGGATACAGCAGAAGAGGACAAAGGGATTAATCAGGAAGGGGAAAATAGAATACGAAAGTAAACTTGCAGCAAAAATAAAGACAGACTGCAAAAGCTTTTATCGGTATATCAGGAGGAAAAGACTGGTAAAATCCCAAGTCGGTCCCCTGCAGTCCGATTCGGGAGAATATATAATGGAGAATAAGGAAATGGCAGACCAATTAAACTCATACTTTGGTTCTGTATTCACAAAGGAGGACACAAATAACCTCCCAGGAATATCGGCAAACATAGGGACTAATGAGAGGGAGGAGCTGACAGAAATTAGTATCTCTAGGGATATGGTGTTGGGTAAGTTGAGGGGACTGAAGGCCGACAAATCCCCGGGGCCTGATAAACTACATCCTAGGGTACTTAAGGAGGTGGCCCTGGAGATAGCAGATGCTCTAAGGATCATCTTCCGGAACTCCATTGACTCGGGAACAGTACCCGTGGATTGGAGGGTAGCTAATGTTACCCCAATATTTAAAAAGGGGGGTAGAGAGAAAGCAGGGAATTATAGACCAGTAAGCCTTACATCGGTTGTGGGCAAAATGCTAGAGTCCATTATTAAGGATAAAATAGCGGAGCACTTGACAAATGGGGAAAGGATCGGACAGAGTCAACATGGATTTACAAAGGGTAAATCGTGTTTGACTAATCTGCTGGAATTTTTTGAGGAAGTAACTGATAAAATAGATGGGGGAGAGCCAGTGGATGTGGTGTACCTTGACTTCCAGAAAGCCTTCGATAAGGTTCCACACAAAAGATTGTCATGCAAAATTAAGGCTCATGGGATTGGGGGCAAAGTATTAACGTGGATAGAGAACTGGCTGGCGGATAGAAAACAGAGAGTTGGAATAAACGGCTCGTTTTCAGAGTGGCAGGCAGTGACCAGCGGGGTGCCGCAAGGATCTGTCCTGGGACCCCAGCTGTTCACAATATATATAAATGATCTGGATCAGGGAATTGGATGCAATATTTCCAAATTCGCTGACGACACTAAACTAGGAGGAGGGGTGGGCTCTGATGAGGATGTCAGGAGGCTACAGTGCGATTTGGACAGGTTGGGGGAATGGGCGGATACGTGGCAGATGCACTATAATGTGGATAAATGCGAGGTTATCCACTTTGGGGGTAAAAACAGGAGGGTAGATTATTATCTAAATGGCAATAGATTGGGAGATGGGGAAGTGCAGAGGGACCTGGGTGTTCTTGTGCACCAGTCACTGAAGGAGAGCATGCAGGTGCAACAGGCGATTAAGAAGGCAAATGGTATGTTGGCCTTCATATCAAGAGGGTTCGAGTATAGGAATAGGGATACCTTACTACAGCTGTACAAGGTGCTGGTGAGACCGCATCTGGAGTATTGTGTACAGTTTTGGTCGCCCCATCTGCGGAAGGATGTTCTTGCCATGGAAAGAGTGCAACGGCGATTCACCAGGCTGATACCTGGAATGGCGGGAATGACCTACGAAGAGAGATTAAATAGTTTGGGCTTGTACTCACTGGAGTTTAGAAGATTGAGAGGGGATCTCATCGAAACATATAAAATTATGGCAGGCCTGGACAGGCTGAATTCAGAGAGAATGTTTCCAATGGCCAGGGAGCACAGAACCAGGGGCCACAGTCTAAAAATAGCGGGCAAATCATTTAAAACAGAGATGAGGAAGAATTTCTTCACTCAAAGAGTGGTGAGCCTGTGGAATTCCCTGCCACAGAGGGCTGTGAAGGCTAATTCAATAAATATTTTCAAGAGAGAATTGGATATATTTCTGAAGGCTAAGGGGATTAAGGGTTACGGAGAAAAGGCGGGGACGGGGTACTGAACTGGTAAGATCAGCTATGATCTCAGACGAGGATCAGCCATGATCTCATTGAATGGCGGAGCAGGCTCGAAGGGCCGAATGGCCTACTCCTGTTCCTATCTCTATGTTACTATGTTACTTGAACCCCACACCGTTGATGTTGGCTGAACGATTCAAATTCTATGCAAGAACGCAACGGAAAGACGAAAGCAACGCAGAATACTTGGTTGAACTGCGTAGGCTAGCGAAATACTGCCAGTTCGGAGGGAATCTGACAGAGGCATTGCGAGACAAGTTCGTAGGTGGATTGTCCAAGGAAGGGACGCAAAAGCGCCTACTCGAAGAGAACGACCTTACACTTGACAGGGCTGTCCTTATAGCCGCATCACACGAAGCCGCAACGAAAGGAACGGCGGAAATGCAACTAAAGGCGGCGGCACTCGGGGTGGACCAAATTAACTCGAGTACAACAAAATGCTATCGTTGTGGGAAGACAACACACGACCAGAATCAATGCTGGTTTAAGAACCAAGAATGTAGGAAATGTGGCAAACTGGGTCACATCGCTAAGGTATGCCGGTCAGGGAAGAAGACCAACAACCAAAGGAAGCCATCACAAGAAAAGTACAACAAGGTATACAAGGGGGCTGAGAAGAGTTCAGACGAACAGAATCCAGACTCAGATCCAAACGGCCAGGAGCTGGGTAGTCTGAGTATCCACCATGTGAGTAAGGAAGCTGACCTACAAACTATCTGGGTCATGCTAAAAATAGCTGGAGTCCAAGTGAAAATGGAGTTGGACACTGGATCAGCTGTATCAGTCATAAATTGAGGGGATTACCACCGGCTATTCCCACACATACCCTTAAGAGATACCAAGTTCGTATTGCAGACATACACGGGGCATAAAGTATACCCCATGGGAAAAATAAGAGTCAAGGTGAGAGATAGGGGTAAAGTACACCCAAGAATGAACTTGTACGTACTACCTGAGGGAGGACCACCACTTCTAGGATGGGAGTGGATCAAGAAAATAGACATGGAATGGCACTACCTACAAGCAATGACGAGTGAGGACTCGGTGCAGACAAGCAGCTCAGACTCTGAGCCGGAATGAAAAACAAGGTTAACATGAACTCACTGACTAAGGTTGGAAAAACGATGGCGTGCATAAAGACAGAGAATTCTGAGTCTGTTCAAGTTACAGACATATGCATTACGGAGGAACACCGGGCTCGAACTCAACGTTATTTCAAAGTACGACAACAATTAGAACAATTAAGTTACCGTCTCGTACAAGAGATGAAAACAATGAAAAAGTTCTATGACACCGAATGGGAGAGTCTGGAAAGACAACAGAACCTGCTGGCTCAAGCAGAGAGCGACCATAGAGCCATCGTGACCAATTACCGATCACATCTCCCTTATGATGTTCAGGAGTTAGAATATTTGCATGATCTAGAGATACAGCATAAAGGCAAACCACGCTACACTGAGGATTTTGTTCTGCAATTGGAGACGGAGCTAGTGCAGGCAAGGTTAAGAGAAGCTGAATCGCAGTGTGCACTTAAAGAGATGCAGAAAAAAATTTTGGACATGGAAAAGAGAAACGCTTCTTTACCTGATGTGAATAATGTGGCCATGTTGCAAGAGGAGCTTATAGGGGCGAAACTGAAAGAAGCTAAGCAAAGGATGTTGGAACTTGAAACACAGAACCAAATCAGCAGTAACCAGCTATGTCGAGCAGAGAAGGAGTGCTGTGGTCTACATGAGAAGGTGCAATATCTCTCAGCCCAGAATAAGGGTCTACTCACTCAGTTAAATGAAAGTAAACGGAAAATGGCTGAGATAGACTGCAAGAATAAAGAAGATTTGATGGCAGTGAGACTTCAAGAGGCAGATAGCATAGCAGCCTTGGCTGAACTCCAACAGGAAATTGCGAAAGAAGCAAATGAAGAGGAATCTTCAGGAAGCCAGGATTTTATTCCAGTTCTTCTCTACGACTCCTTACAAGCAGAGTGTGAGAAGTTGAAAGAACAGTATGAACAGGCCCAGGCTACAATTCTGGAGGGGATTAACTCGGCAACCTCCGAAAAGCTAGTTTCAGTAGAAGCATATGAACAACTAAAGGTTGAACATGAGCAAGAAGTCCAAAGGCTGCAGGAAATTCTTGATGAGCTCAAGGCCAAGACAGACTCATCGGTAGAAGTTCCATCCATAGATGAGAATTTAGAGGTGAAAGACATGGCAGAACATGAAAGACAAGATGTCCAAGAACTCATAAAAATATTGAAGGAAACCCAAGTCAAATATGAGGCGGCAATGACCGAGGTTCAACGACTTGAAGAACAAATTCAACTGGGAATCCTTTCAGTGGAAGGAAAGGAAACTGTAAGAAACACAGAGACTGTAAGAATGGGCCCTGAACATGAGCTAGGGAGCATCAAGGCGCAACTTCTTCGAGCGCTTGAAACCAAAGTACAAGAGGAAAGGAAGGTGAAAGCATTGGAGGAAAAGGTGGATGAAATGGAGAAGACTCTGATCCACAGAGTCCCCGTGGAAGAGTTAACGGTCAGCCAACTCCTTCACATGCTGAGAGACAAGACTCCACAATGGGAACACGAGCTTCAATCTTCAAAGGGAAGGAATTCGGAGCTCCCAAAAGTTACGGAAATAACTGAGGTGGCAACACAGATTTTGTATTACAGTTTACTCTATGGAGAGTTCGTTGAATCACGTCAATGTGAACAGAAGAATGTTGAAACAGCTGCTTCAGTAGAAGGATTAAATAGCCTGATAACGCAATCCCCGATGGAAGGGAAGGTATTGAACTCACAAATGAGGTCAGTAGTGAAGGAATGGCAGACAACCCAGGAAGAGCGGGATGAAATTGAATGCATGAAGAAGTCTTTTCAAGAAAGATGTCTAGGGAAGGAACCACAGTCAGCTAACGTCCAGATGGGTAAGGAGGAAGTAGAAGGCCCTCTTGCTGGCCTAACTCAGGACGAACCCGAGTATTACCATGACCTGTTGAGTGACACTGAATATTACGAGGATCTGGTCTGCTCAGTTTGTGATGAAAACTCCCAAAGTGCTGAAATCCGGATGAAGCACTTAAGGTCTAAGGAACATAGAGAGTTGGTGGCGCTACAGCTGGCAGCCGAGAAAGGAGCTCCGAGAGTTTCAAAAAGGCAGAAAAGAAAAAGAAGAAGCAGAAGATAATAACCGTCTAAAATATTATCACTTCTACCATCTCAGGCGGGACACTACGAAAGGAGCTAAATTAGTTGAAAAGCCGGAAATTATCAAGACAGCCAGTTGGTTGTAAAAGTCCGCACTGCTGGTTCAACAGGACGAAAGTTCAAGCTGTTACGTCAAGAAAAAGGCTATGGAGGAGTCACGCTAGCCATGTGAACCGGCTACACCAAAGAGATGCTGTTCGGAACGAGTCAAGATCAGAGACTGAATCTATGAACTGTTCCCACCGAGATTATATCTGTAAATTGTTTTATATGAAGTTGAAGATATGTATGTTTAACGGGGACTCTGTAAGTAATAAGCCAAAAAGGGAGGATTGTAGTGTATGTACCCGTCTACCTTTAAGGGAACTATTGAATGTAACCGTTCACCTTTAAGAGAACTACTTTAGGTGTGGCACTATTTGTTTGGCTTCTGTATACTGTAATACCGACAGTGACCACACCAGTATATAAGTGTTGTGGCAGGATAACTGGGGCAGATGCGCCCTGACCTTCGAATAGTAAAGACCTGTTTGTTTGTTACTTCTGAAGTCTGTGTATTTATTAACTGCACAACCCACAGACTTTACAACACCCATTGTTCCTGTCCTGAAAAAGGATGGATCTGTTCGAATCTGCGGGGATTTTAAAGTGACTATTAACCCGGTGCTGTCTGCGGAGCAGTACCCTCTTCCCCTCATTGATGATCTTTTTACGGGCCTGGCCGGAGGGCAAAAGTTCAGCAAAATAGACATATGCCAGGCTTATCTACAAATGCATGTCGATGACAAATCAAAGGAGCTGCTGACAATTGTGACACACAAGGGGCTATACAGGTACTGCCGCCTTCCGTTTGGAATTACATCGGCCCCTGCTCTATTCCAAAGGGCAATGGATCAGATTTTGAGTGGACTGCCAGGAGTCCAGTTGTACCTGGACGACATCCTTGTCACTGGGACAAATGAGGAGGATCATCTGCTGAACTTGGATGCGACACTACAACGACTGAAAGAGTACGGTCTCAGAGTTCGTAAAGACAAATGTGAATTCTTTCAGTCTTCAGTTGAGTACCTGGGGCATGTGATTGACGCTAATGGCCTGCATAAGGCGCCGTCAAAGGTCAAGGTGATCGTGGAGCCCCCAGCACCCCAGAATGTGAGCCAGTTACGTTCATTTCTGGGGCTACTTAACTACTATGGGAAGTTTATTCCAGACTTAGCAACATTGCTGAAGCCGATACATCAGTTGCTATGTCAAGACAAAACATGGAAATGGACTGAACTGTGCAACGAAGCTTTCGCCCAAGCAAAGAAAGCATTGCTGAAATCGGAGGTCCTGACACACTTCGACCCAAAGCTACCCGTGCAGCTAGCATGTGATGCATCACCATATGGTGTGGGAGCAGTCATATCCCACATCATGCCTTCTGGTGAAGAGAAACCTATCGCCTTTGCATCACGCACCTTGAACAAGGCCGAGAGTAACTATGCACAGATTGAGCGCGAGGCCTTGGGAATCGTTTTTGGAATTTGAAAATTTCATCAGTACCTGTTTGGGAGAAGGTTCACACTCCTGACGGACCACCGTCCATTGACTTCAACCTTCGGGCCCCACACAGGAATTCTGTCTCTTGCTGCAAGCAGGATGCAAAGGTGAGGTTTACTGTTGTCAGGACACACATACGACATCAAATATCGCAAATCAGACTTGCACAGCAACGCAGGCGGTCTCTCGAGGCTACCCTTGCCTGTTACTCCCCCAGAGCCTCATCAGATAGACATCTTCTACTTTAGACAAGTGGAGGGAGCACCTGTCACGATAGTTCAGGTGCGAAGGTACACCCGCAACGATCCAGTCCTGTCTGAGGTAATGGACGATGTCATTCGAGGGAGAGCTATAGGAGATTCTCCTAGTTTGAAACCTTACGTTTCAAAAAGAAATGAGCTCTCCGTCCAGGCAGGTTGTCTTCTTTGGGGATGCCGCGTCATCATTCCGCCACCTCTGAGGGAACCTATACTGCAACAACTTCATACAGGCCACAGTGGGATGGTTCGGATGAAGGAAATGGCAAGAAGCTACTTCTGGTGGCCAGGTCTCGATGGAAATATTGAGGAGAAAGCCAAAACATATTCCCCATGTCAAAGGGTCCGAAATGTTCCACAGCTGGCAACCCTACACCCCTGGGATTGGCCTGCAGAAGTGTGGCAGCGAGTACATGTGGACTTCGCCGGTCCTTTCGAAGAGAAGACGTTTATGGTGGTTGTGGACGCTTGTAGCAAATGGCCGGAGGTCGCTGTGATGAGGTCTACCACGGCAGAGAAAACAATTGAGAAACTTGGTGAGATGTTCAGCCGTTATGGCTCACCAGAACAACTCGTAAGTGACAATGGTCCACAATTTGTATCACAGGAGTTTGCAACCTTCCTGCATGTGAATGGTGTCCAACACATCAGGTCTGCGCCCTATCATCCCTCTACTAACGGCCTGGCAGAAAGGTTCGTGCAAACTCTGAAGCACGCCTTGAAGGCATCGCAAGGTCAGGGCTCAATCCACCAACGTCTGAACAGCTTCCTGTTGTCCTACAGGAACGAGCCGCATGCCACAACCAAAACTTCCCCCGCTTCGCTCATGATGAAGAGGCAGTTGCGGACAAGTTTTGACTTACTCAAACCTCCAAGGGCAGAACAGGTTGTCCATTGTCAACAACAAGCTCAAGTTGAAAAGAGAGCACGTCCTAGCTCGAAACTACAACACTGGACCAAAATGGGTTCCTGCTACAGTGATTGCACAGACCGTGTCTTACACGGTTGAGACTGCTGAGGACGTCGTCTGGAGAAGACACATAGATCAACTGTTGCTAGGAGCAGAGACAGCCACAGAGGCTCCAACGGCTGGTTGGCCTGAACTGTTTCCGGATGATACCACAAACCAGCATCCTTTGCCACAGTGCTCTTCTCCAACACAGGAAGTCATAGAGACTGTTCCACCTGTGCAAACTCCTGACTTTCGACTGACACAGGCACCTTCTCCATCCAGGCCTGTGTCAATGCCTACTGCTGTGGAAGCCAGCGATGACCGCCGGTATCCTGTCAGAGAGCGGCGGCCTCCAAGACGCTTGGATCTGTAGGCTTAGTGACTTACCCACAAGACTGGGGCAGAATAAACCCCAGGGTAAAGTCAGGGTTTGAGGCAGTCTACCTCTACCCTTGGTTAGTTGAGTGCATTGAAAGTAACTTACCTGTTGAGGAATAATGTGGATCTTTCATTTAAGAGGGGAGGAATATGTTATGTATTGTGTGTTCTCCTCCCACCTGTGGTGGCGCTGTCACAGCAGATAAATGGTTGGGTGTTCTCTTGGTTAAGTTTAGCTCTCTTTGTTCGGAACTCTCCAGAACTTTCCTTTCCTTCCTGAATAAAGCACTTCATGTTTGAATCTCTGGGTTCTGAGTTCTAATTGTGTCTAGGTAGAAGGGTACCGACGCAACACCTATCAAATGTATTAAATTGTAATTCAGTCATGTGCAAATGTCTTTCAAAGTGAAGCAGGTAAATCAAGTATTGCACTTCTTGAAAAAAATGTATGAGCTATTTTGTTTCTTAAACTTGTCAACTAAAGGGTCAAAATAAGGTTTGTAACATAATGAAACATAAAAAGTATATTTCACAATAACATGATTACATTTACTTATAAAGTTATCTTTTGAATCTTTGAGGACCTTCATTAACATTTCTGCTTGAAGGCCTCAGCTTCTCACAAAAGTCTGGGGTTGAAGTTTTTATTTTTGCCCAGAGCCTTTACTCTGCCAACTGAAGGGGGATTCCACAATCTGAGTGTCTGCAATGTGCACAATTTGCCAACATGCAATAGTGTTTCTCTCAGCCCAAATAGAAGAGAGGGTTTTGTAATCCTGTAATGGGACTTCTGAGTTCCTTTGTTTTTCCAAATGATTTCCAAACAAGCTGGCGAACAGATTTTCAATATTTTTCAGGCAGCTGTTGTACTATCAAGAGCTGATGAACTGCTTAATTTTATCTCAGAGCCATCCAGACAGAGATAGACACTCAGCTAACAACACTTGTGATTTCTATTGTTTACATTTAGAAATTCAAAATAACGACTATTTGTTAAAAATATTTGAAGCTAGATAGAAGATGAATTTGAATTTTTGGGCTGTACTTTGCTGATTTTTTGTCCTTTGTAAGAGCCGTGTTTCATCCTTACTGTCTGCTGTTCATATCAATCATGGAACTATTAGGATCAGTAGGTCCTTCCTCGTGCTTCCAGGGACTGGAGCCCCTCCCCCTGCCCAGTGCTTTTAGACTCGGGCCCTGCTCAGTGCTTCTCGACCCCACTCCCACCAGACTCCAGAAGGCCCCTCCTCAGTGTTTCCAACCTGCTGCTCTGCACCCCCACCTAAAGCTACCGTCACTGCCCCAATAACAGCCAGCTAAATGGCACCATCGTCTAATCCTCTCACCTGTCCATCAGTGATCCATGGAATGAAGGAACAATGTTCAGCGCTACAATACCTGCCATATCACCACTCACGTAAACAGCCGTCCATCCCTGCTCATGGCAGGCCGAGTCCACCAGTAAGCCAGCTCAAATACACACACGCTAATGTGGTAAACCACTTTTATCGTTCACTATCGTTACACTATGGTTATCACTGTTATATCGTTACACTATGGTTATCACTGTTTACACTGTTGTATCATTACACGAGGTCGCCTCTTGTCATGCTGTTATACCTGGGCTGACCACTGCTGACTCCGCCCATGGCTCCACCTACTTGCCCAGGTATAAAGGTGGTCGACTGGCTGGTATTCCTCCTTGTTGGATCTGATCACCCACGAGGGTGGGCTCTGTTATTTAGCCAATAAAAACCTATAGTTACTGTCTTAACTCGTCGCTTTTCATTGGATGAATTGATAGGTATATCAGCTATTGACTCCAACAGAAGCAGTTTCCAACACTTTCTAGCCTTAGCCCCAGCTGCCCTTTTACTGCAACTATTCTTAAAGCAACCTCCTTCTCCAGCACTCCCACAAAACCCCACCTTCCCTTACTATCAGACCTCTGTACGTCCCCACCCCACCCCACCCCTCCCCAAACTACTCCCAGATTCTTCTTCACCAGTGCTCTCAAACCCTGACAACTCCCCCACACACTGGGACCACCCTCCCAACTATTTCCACAGCCCTGCACTTCCTCAATCCTCCCCACCTGAGGACCTATTTCCCTGTGATCAAACCCCAGAACTCCACCCCCAATAATGTCAGACCCTGGGAACCACTCCCATAACTTGCACACCACATCGCCCCACCCCCCATTCTCATCTCTGACAAGCCCCCAGTGCTTTAGTCTCCAACTCCCTCCTCCCTACAACTACCTCACACTTCTATCCTCTAGTTCCCATACCTCTCACTACCTCTCCCCAGACTTTGGGACTCCCCTCAATGTTATCACACCATAGAGTCCCCTGACTATTTCCACATCCCAGCAATCTCCCACTTAACAAATGCCACATTCTCCACCACACCACTGACAAACCACAAAATCAGCCCCAATGCTGCCAACGCCCAGTTTACTCCTTTAACTACCCACCGACCCCCTCTCACTGCTGCTAAATCCCACACATACTGCCTATCACCTACTATTTTCCACTGTATCCTAAAGAAAAAAGAAACAATTGCATTTATATAATGCTTTTCATGACCAGCGGATGTCCCAAATCGGAAAATTGGTTCTAATATCTAATTTCAAACACCTTCTCTGCTATTAACTTTAAGTAGGTAATTTAGTTCCACTGGTCCTTGACCTCCACAGTCCAGCACCTTCAATAAAAGATTAAGTTTCAGTCAAAGATTTAACCTTGGAGTCGCGGTTGCTATCGTGAATTTTCCAAAGCAGTTTGATTTGTTTAGTTTAAATGTGAAAGCTAATTTTTCTCTAGTTGTATTCAGTATTTTTGCAGTTATTTGAAAAGGCATCTGAAGAAAGAACAAAGAGAAATATTACTTAACTTACTGTGTTTTATTTGTTATTATTTTATTTGTTCTGTATTGTGTTTAGTTAATAAGAATATTTGCTCTGCCGCCTTATAAACCTGCAAAGGAGTTAACCCTTCCAGCTGGCAGCTGATTTTTAAAAAAAATTGGTTCACCAAACAACTTTGATCTATGTTTTCAATCTTTAATATTGTATTGGACAGTAAAGTTTCTCCAGACGCTGATGAATGAGATAGAATCTGGTATGAATGGGAATTTTCATTCTAGTGAAAGTCAGGAAAGTGTAGTTATGAATAGTAAATTGATAGCTTTCTCTTGGAGACATTTGTGCCCTTGCCTATGTACCTTTTAAGAAAACTGCATTGATAGACTGACCACAACCCAAGACAATGGGACCATGCAGAGGGAGATGTGCAAAGATCTCCAGGTGACTACAATCTTTTGATAGGATCACCTGAAAACCTGAGAATGGCTTGTATCAGATGGCACGTGTGGCATGATATTGAGATTCTGGTATGAGTGTTCAAATGTGATTTGTTACGTGTGAAGCAATTACAATCTGGAATTGTATGGTGAATTTGCACTGAAGAACGGGTCTCAGACATGCTCAGTTACTTGACAACAGCAAAACATGAAATGGTTAATGTGGCTCAGGAGAGTGAGACCAATATAAAGCATTGACACATACTCCATCGAGAAACTATTTAATTAATGAAACAATCAGAATAGAGTTAAACACACTGGAACCTGTAAGAGGGATTGAAATTGAAGTTGAAGCGAAGAGTTACATGGAAATTAGATTTGGACAATTGATGGATAAGGAGAAATCATGTTTAGCAAGAATTATCTACAAGATAGATACGAGTAAAAGAGATCTGGAGAATCTTTTAAGTCCATGACTTGTTGATTAGATGTTAAACTGTAATGTCGCCTGAAATGATTGCAAGACTGAATTTAACTGTGACTGTAATAATTGTGTTTTGTAGGTAACAGAGCGTGGGAAAAGCCAGTACGAATCCAGTATGAGGTGGTTTACGGGTCTAACAGGACCTGTCCAATTAATAACCCCAGTTTCTGCTTCACACCACATCTACCCACAACCATCAACCAACACGTTTTACTCAATATCAAAACCTATGCTCAAGTGAAACTGACAGTAAATGATGCACTTAAGTATGAGCTGCGCAATTCGGGTACGACATTCCCCTGTTGTCTGAGGGTTTCAGTGAGCTCGTGATGCGACTGAACTCCTCCCTAAAGCATTTTTATGTTTTGGAGCAACACAACTCGAGAATAGATATTGAAATTGACAGCATAGGGGACGATTCACACTGGTGGGATATTGGGCTTAATATATCAGCACACCCTTAGGTTTGTATTATTTCACATGCTCTGGTAGTTCTCCAACATGTGATGATAGTGTTTTTGATTTCTGTAACCCATGTAGTAAGACTTTGATACATAAGCCAATTGTGTAGTCATGCCTATGACTAACCAGCACCAACAAATTAATTGAACACGGCGAAAGAGATGATCCAAAGCAACGTAGAGGAGACCCCAGGCGGGGTAAGATCAGGAAAGATAGAAGAAACAGAGGTGGGGCAGAATTGGAACACCGGAACAGTGAACTGAACCAGTATAAGGGGTCGGAGGTTGCTCCTCCCCCTCAAAAGAATGGACTGTAAGGAAGGGGGAAATTTTCATTTCTGAGTCTCCCCACTAACTAACGCCCAAGTTCAGAAAGCAATAAGCAAATTAGGGGACTACAAGTGGTGGGAAGTAGCTTATAATACCAGCCAGCATCCCTGGGCAAGAATGGTATCAGCGGGCCGATAAATTAGAACTAGCTAGATTAGTCAAAAAAGGATTGTGAGAAGTCAATAAGGATATTTCCTTCTCAAGGTGGGGAGTTGTAAGAAATCATGAATTGGCAGAAATAACTTGAGACAAAAAAGTCTCTTCAGGCTGGTGTTAGAATAACTGGATAGACGCTTAGGGGTCGATTTTCATTGACCCATGGAGTCGGGATTGGAGGTGTGCGGGGGGTTAAAGTCCCGAATTCGGGGGTCCCGACACCATCCCACCCCCAACCCGCCTCCATGTAAGTTTCAAAGGAGGCGGGTACCCGCCCCGCACTGGGACCCGCCTACCCGAGGCGGGAAGGGATTAGTGCCAATTAACTGCCTGTTAACAGGTAGTTAACAAGCAGTTTTTAGCCTAATCCCTATTTTAAAGCTTGAAGTGTGGGATTCCCGACGGCTCCAAACCACGGCAAGTTAGAGGAGTCGGGCCGTCGGGTTGAAGGACTTGGAGGGGTCGGGATGTCTGTGTTCAGGTGAGTGATGGGTGCATGAGTGCAAAGGTAAGTCTGTTTGGTGTGTCTAAAGTGTGTAAAGAAGTTTAAATTATCTGTACTTACCTTTTCAGCCTTCCTTCCTCTAGGTTTCGGGAGCCCATCATCTAACCAGCACAGAAAGCAGAATGGCTGTGAACTGTCAGAAGTGACAGCCTGCTTTCTGTGCCAGTGAGATGTCTAACTGAGTCTGTGTAGAAGGACTCAGGTTAGAAGTAAGACTGTCAGTGTTTGACAGCTTCAAACAGCTGTGAAACACTGATATTTCATCTGTCAAAACATCTTGACAGATGAAATTTCAGTCTGTGATGTCACCTGTTGCCAGGTGGCCCTTAATTGGCCTGCTGAGCCCGCTGGGTGGGCTCAACAAGGTCAATCAAGTTAAAATCGCTTGGATTGGCCGCATCTCGATGGAGGCGGGACTACAACCCCGAAAGTTGTAGTCCCGCCTCCTTCCCGACTTCTGAATGAAAATCACCCCCTTAGAATTTGCTTATGTTCTTGGTTCCCTGCGGATATTATAACATTCTGCACTGTGGCGGTGACCTTGTTTCCAGACTAGCTGTCCACTGTTTGTGTGCTAGAAAGATTGTTGACTGTATCTTTGATTATCTATGCTGGGCCCACCCCTAAAAAGAGAGTAAAAGAGATATCTAAAGAGCTTTCAGCACAGACGGTGAAGTGAAGTGAAGAGCTGTTTGCGCACGCCAGCCGTCTGTCCGATCGGGATCGATACCAGCTGCTTGTCAAGGTTGTGTGTATACTATGTCTATCTTGATTGCGTGTTGTACTTAACATAAACTGCCGCTCCTTAAGAAAATGCCTTACAACTCCGAAGGCCCTCTGGGTAATCTGTGTGTGACCTGTGATCAAAATCTTACATACGCATCCAAAATGACATCCAGAAATCAACTAATCACCCTCGTGCATTCCCTTAGTGATGGTCTTGTGTGTGACTTTGCCTAACCTACTGCTCCTACGCAGTGCTACCCCAGTGGCTGCAGCATGGCTGGTGGAAGGCTGCTGCCTTTCAGTGGAGGAGACAGCAGATGGCCTTGCAGGATGATCGAGGAGCTCTGGGCCCAGCGGACCCGGCTTCGGACTGCACCACCTCAGCATGGGTGGCAGCAGTCTGAACTGGGAGTGTGAAATCAAGTGGCAGTGTATCTTTTTATTCTTTACTCTCCTCTCCCTCTCCTTGTTGACCCATTGGCTCGGCAGGCTGCATTTCTTGGGTGTCTGAAATCAGAAAGGCACAAGGGTAGGGTTATGGTAAGGAGCGGGGTGGGGGTGCGGGGAAGCAAGAGGTGCATGCTTACACCATGTGTAGATTGTAAATAAGAAGAGATTGTGGGATGAGGGGGAAATAGGATGTGTGAAAGGAGATATCGTATGAGGATACCGGCATCTTGTATTCTTTCAGCCCCGCAGCTGGTCACGGGCTCAGCCATGCCCCTGCCAAGAATGGCCAGCACCGTCACCTTTAAGGGGGTGAGGTGATGCAGGCGAGCCTGTCCCCCGCTGCTTAAGGTTCGCTGCTGACAATTATGCGCCACTTTTTCCTGAAGAGAAAGGGAAGTGTGTCAGTGAGTGTTGTGTAATGTGGGTGGGTGATGTGGCTGTTAAGGCTGAATAAATGACAGTATGTTCAAGCTGTGAGATATAAGTGTGGGGCTTGCAGCAGTGGTAAGTGTGTGAGGGTGAGGTGAAGCTAGGAATGTGAGGTGTACCTTGTGTTTGGTAGAGATTGATGGTTGGTGAGTGATGGGGTGGTTGTGCATTGAGCAGTGGGTGAGGTTAATGGTGCAGTTGGTCAGATATGCATTCACTGACCTTGACCCCAGTCTGAGGTCATTAAACTTCTTTGGGCACTGGAGCCACGTCCTGGAGCGACACAGCTGGCAGTGGCCACTTTGGCGACCTGGTCCCACAATCTTCTTATAGTGTTTCAGGAGGGCCTCCTGCACAAAGGCCTTGAGTGCTGTGTCAGAGACCCTGGGTGTCCTTGCCCTGGCCTGTTGAGCCATTTTGGTTTCTGTTAAAGCACTTTTAAAGTTTTTTTCACCAGAAGGCAGCTCACCTTTAAGAGTTGCAGACTGCCTTTCAGAGGCACAGGATAGCTTTAAGTAAAACAAGCCTCACGCGAATATCGCAAACTATGGCCCCCTGCTGAGCACACAGCCTGTCAGCAGCACGTTCAGTGCTGGGCTGCGTGCTGCAATCATGCAAAGCAGCAGGAAGCATGAATTTTACGTGCTGCCTGAACTCCTATCAACAGGCGTGGGCAGCTCACGCATCGCCTAATCGAATTTGTAGGCCAGAGTCTTTTTACTTTAGAAAATCAAAGACTGCAAGGCGATTTGATTGAGGTCTTGAAGATGATGACGGGACTAGATTCTGTCCATGTGGATAGACTATTTGAGTTAAATAGGTTAGGGAGGACCAGGGGGCATGCATATGTTATGTAAACATAGAACTAGGTTAGATGTAAGGAAGTGTTGTTTTCACAGAGGATCATCGACCACTGGAACTAGTTGCCACCTCATGCAGTGACTGCGGATTTGCTGCAAGTATTCAAAAAGGAGCTGGACGATTTCCTAGCTGAGGTTGATATCACAGCATACAAAAAGCAGCTGGGGAATTGAGCAATATATCACTGGGACACTGGTCTCCTGGAACTTGTTTTTGATTGCTTTCAGGGGTTGGAGTGGAATTTAACAGATTTTTTCCCATTACTTTTATCCCTCCTCGGAGATCGTATGGCCACTAGTGGGTGGGGGTGGGAGGTGCTGGGACTATGGGGTCATGATGTTCACTTTCACCATGAATATATGGGACAGGCTCAACAGACCATCTGGTCTTTGCCTGTCGACCATTTTTATATGTTCGTATTAACATTGTCACCTAACTAAAGTGGTTGCATCTATTTCCACCATAGAAACATAGAAACATAGAAGATAGGAGCAGGAGTAGGCCATTCAGCCCCTCAAGCCTGCTCCGCCATTCAATGAGATCATGGCTGATCATCCAAATTCAGTACCCTGTTCCTGCCTCTCTCCATATCTCTTGATCCCTTTAGCCTTAAGAAATATATCTAACTCCTTCTTGAATATATTTAATGAATTGGCCTCTACTGCCTTCTGTGGTAGAGAATTCCACAGGTTCACCACACTCTGGGTGAAGAAATTCCTCCTCATTTCTGTCCTAAATGGCTTACCCCTTATCCTTAGACTGTGACCCCTGGTTCTGGACTCCCCGACCATCGGGAACATCCTTCCTGCATCTAGTCTGTCTAGTTCTGTTAGAATTTTATAAGTTTCAATGAGATCCCCTCTCATTCTTCTAAACTCCAGCGAGTACAAGTCCAATCGACCCAATCTCTCCTCATACATCATTCCTGCCATCCCAGGTATCAGCCTGGTGAATCTTTGCTGTACTCCTTGATGCGCTATCAATTACTCATAAAAGACGGAGAGTTAGGAGAGTAACTAAAAGGCTTTTATTAACAAAGAACAGAGCATGCCTCTCGTGGTTGACTGGTTTCCAAGATGGCAGGGGGCTGCAGAACAGTCACCTTTATACCTGGGCATGTGGGTGGAGCCAGGGACGGAGCCAGCTGAGGCATGCATAGATACAACAGTGTGCAACAACAACAACAACGGTGAACAACAATAACAGTGGTTTACCACATTCACCCCTTGTTTAAAATTGAGTCCGGCGGGGTGAAGTGTACTAAAGGTTCATGTAAGTAAGTCTATCAGGTGGCCTTGTATGCCATCCTGATCGTCGTGGTGGCGGCGGTGATGGTGCAGCATCCAATGTTGAATCTGGCGTCTCATTGAGTGGTTGGGTGGTCAATGACGGGTCCTGGGGCTGCGGCATGCCGTCTACAGGGGTTGGGTTGTGGGTAGTGGTGGATGGCAATGGTAGTGTTTCAGGGGCACCCGAAGGTGCGAGGTCTCGTATGGAGACTGTGTCCTCCCGCCCGTCCGGGTACGCCACGTAAGCATACTGGGGGTTGGCGTGGAGGAGGCTCACCCTCTCGACCAGGGGGTCCGTTTTATGGGACCTCACGTGCTTCCGCAGTAGGACGGGTCCTGGAGACATCAGCCATGTCGGTAGCGAGGTCCCCGATGTGGACTTCCTGGGGAAAGTGAACATTTTTTCATGGGGGGTGGCATTGGTGGCCGTACAAAGCAGTGACCGAATGGAGTGGAGCGCCGCAGGGAGGACCTCCTGCCAGCGAGAGGTCGGAAGGCCCTTAGATTTTAAGTTTAAGAGGACGGCCTTCCAAACCGTCGCGTTCTCTCTTTCCACCTGGCCATTCCCCCGGGGGTTGTAGCTGGTGGTTCTGCTTGTAGCAATACCTCTCGTGAGCAGGTACTGACGGAGTTCGTCGCTCATAAAGGATGAGCCCCGGTCGTATGGATATAGCTAGGGAAGCCGAACAAGGCGAAAAGGTAATTCAGACCTTTAATGACCGTGGTACTGGTCATGTCTGGGCAAGGGATGGCAAACGGGAAACGGGAGTACTCATCAATTATGTTGAGGAAGTACACGTTGCGATCAGAGGAGGGGAGGGGCCCTTTAAAATCGACGCTCAGGCGCTCGAAGGGGCGAGTGGCCTTGATCAGGCTTGCTCTGTCTGGCCTATAAAAATGCGGTTTGCACTCGGCACAGATTTGGCAGTTCCTGGTCATGGTCCTGACCTCCTCGATGGAGTAGGGCAGGTTACGGGATTTGATGAAATGGAAGAACCTGGTGACCCCTGGGTGGCAGAGGTCATTGTGGAGGGTCTGCAGTCTATCAACCTGCGCGTTGGCGCATGTACCACGTGATAGGGCATCTGGGTGCTCATTGAGTTTCCCGGGCCGGTACAAGATATCGTAATTGTAGGTAGAGAGTTCAATTCTCCACCTCAAGATCTTGTCGTTCTTGATTTTGCCCCTCTGCTTATTGTTAAACATAAAAGCTACTGAACGCTGGTCAGTGAGCAGGGTAAATCGTTTTCCGGCCAGGTAATGCCTCCAATGTCGCACCGCTTCCACAATGGCCTGGGCCTCCTTTTCGACAGAGGAGTGTCGAATCTCGGGGCCCTGGAGGGTCCTTGAGAAAAAGGCCACGGGTCTCCCCGCCTGGTTAAGGGTTGCAGCTAGGGCGAAGTCGGATGCGTCGCTCTCCACTTGGAAAGGGATGGACTCATCCACTGCGTGCATTGTGGCCTTCGCAATATCTCTTTTTATGAGAGTGAAGGCTGCACATGCCTCTGCTGTCAGGGGGAAGGAGGTGGACTTGATGAGGGGTCTGGCTTTGTCCGCATAGTTGGGCACCCACTGAGCATAGTAAGAGAAAAACCCTAGGCATCTCGTCAGTGCTTTTTGGCAGTGGGGGAGGGGGAGCTCCATAAGGGGGCGCATTCTGTCGTGGTCGGGGCCGATGACTCCGTTCTCCACTACGCAGCCAAGAATGGCGAGGCGCGTGGTGCGAATCATACATTTGTCCTTGTTGTATGTTAGATTCAGCCGCTGGGCCGTACGGAGGAATTTCTCTAGGTTAACGTCATGGTCCTGCTGGTCGTGGCCGCAGATGGTGACGTTGTCTAGATAGGGGAAGGTGGCCTGCAGCGCGTTCTGGTCAACCATTCGGTCCATCTCCCTTTGGAAGACCGAAACCTCGTTGGTGACGCCGAAGGGGACTCGGAGGAAGTGGTAGAGATGACCGTCAGCTTCAAAAGCTGTGTACTGGTGGTCCTCAGCCCTGATGGGGAGCTGGTGGTATGCCGACTTCAGATCAATCGTCGAGAACACCCGGTATTGTGCTATCTGATTGACCATGTCAGATATGCGGGGGAGTGGGTATGCATCTAACTGGGTGTAGCGATTGATCGTCTGGCTGTAGTCAATAACTAGGCGCTGTTTTTCGCCAGTCTTCACTACCACCACTTGTGCTCGCCATGGGCTAGTGCTACCCTCAATAATCCCTTCCTTCAGGAGTCTTGCTACTTCGGATTTAATGAAGCTCCTATCCGCGGCACTGTACCGCCTGCTTTTGGTAGCGATGGGCTTACAGTCGTGGGTGAGGTTAGCGAACAAGTGAGGGGAGGGGAGACTTTAAGCGTGGAGAGGCTGCAAATGGTGCGCGGCAGGCGATTTAAAAGCTGCTGGCTGCGGACTGTGAGTGGGGGGAGGGGTCCGCCGTTCGCTAATGTGACACTTTTAAGGTGGCACTGAAAATCCAACCCCAGTAGAACGGCAGCGCAGAGATGGGGCAGGACAAGAAGTTTAAAGTTTTTGTATTCTGTGCCCCTTACTGAAAGGGTCACTACACAGTAGCCACCGACGTCTGCTGAATGGGATTTGGAAGCCATAGAGATCCGATGGCGCGTTGGCAGGACCGGGAGAGAGTAACTACGCACCGTGTCGGGGTGGATAAAGCTCTCCGTGCTCCCGCTGTCGAAAAGGCAGGTAGTGGCGCGGCCGTTTACCGTAATGTCCATCATGGACCTGGACAGTTGGCGAGGGAGAGATTGGTCCAGCGTCACGGAGGCCAGCGTATGGTCGAGCGAGTCGCTGTGGTCATCAGGCGAGGCGGTGGTTGAGTCCGGGTCACCCGCGATTGGAGTTGGAGGCGTCCAAGATGGCGGACAAAATGGCTGCGCCCATGATCCCGATCCCCACGTGGCTGGAGGTGTCCAAGATGGCGGACAAGATGGCCGCCCCCATGGTTCACACGTGGCGCTGCTGGCGTTAGCGGTTTTACCTTTGCAGGTGCTGACGTAGTGTCCTTTCTTCCCGCAGCCAGAGCAGGTAGCATCTTTCGCCGGGCAGCGTGCTCTGGGGTGTTTTGCCTGGCCACAAAAGTAACATTTCGGGCCCTTGGACATCGCTGCAGCAGTTGGTGCCGGGGGTGGCGGTCCCATGACCCAAGGTTGCGGCGTCCACGGTGCAGAGCGGTTAGGGGAGAATGCGTCCATATTCCGGTGGGCCGCGTCTAGCGAGAGCGCGAGGGACACTGCCTTCTTCAGGTCGATTTCGCCCTTCTCCAGCAGTCTCTGCCGGGAGTAGTCGGACTTGAGGCCCACAATGAAAGCATCTCGGATAAGTCCCTCCGTGTGTGTCGCGGCCGATACCTCTTTACAATCGCAGGCTCGGCCGAGTATCTGTAGTGCCCGTAGGAATGCCTCCACCGATTCCCCGGACTGCTGTTTGCGGGATCTCAGGAGGTGTCTGGCATAAACCGTATTTACCGGGCGTGTGTATTGTCCTTTTAGCAAATCGATAGCCGCCGCGTAGGTAGTCGCGTCCTGGATGAGCGTGTAGACTTGGTGGCCCACCTTGGAGGCCAGGATTTTTAGTTTGTTTCCATCTAGTGTCACGGCTGAGGCTTCCAGGTAAGCTTCGAAGCAACGCAGCCATTGTGCGAACTTGGTAGACGAAGCCGCCTCTTGAGGGTCTAGGTCCAGGCATGTTGGTCTGAGGGCATGCAGCAGCGCCTGCTGCTCAGCGTTTGGTGCCGTCCTTTGCTGCAGCGCCTGCTGCTCAGCGTTTGGTGCTGACATTTTGTTTTTGTCAATAAAATTGATGCGCTATCAATTACTCATAAAAGACGGAGAGTTAGGAGAGTAACTAAAAGGCTTTTATTAACAAAGAACAGAGCATGCCTCTCGTGGTTGACTGGTTTCCAAGAAGGCAGGGGGCTGCAGAGCAGTCACCTTTATACCTGGGCATGTGGGTGGAGCCAGGGGCGGAGCCAGCTCATGCATAGATACAACAGTGTGCAACAACAACAACAACGGTGAACAACAATAACAGTGGTTTACCACACTCCTTCCATGGCAAGAACATCCTTCCTCAGATAAGGCGACCAAAACTGCACACCATACTCAAGATGTGGTCTCACCAAGGCCCTGTACCACTGCAGCAAGACATCATTGTTCCTATACTCAAACCCTCTCGCTACAAAGGCCAACATACCATTTGTCTTCTTAACCGCCTGCTGCACCTGCATGCTTACCTTCAGCGTCTGGTGCACAAGTACACCCACGTCTCGTTGCACTTCCCCTTCTCCCAATCTACAGGAAACTTTGATATCCGGCACCGACGGGACCGAGCTGTTGCCGATCTATCAAAACTGCTGGATATACAAAGTTAATGTTGAAGCATACGGAGGTTTTCAGCTCTGTATCTGACAACAAACACTGTTGCTTAGCAACAGCTTCTAAACAGTCGGCTGCAGCTGCAAGCGTCTCTAGCTGAAGCTGTTGCTATAGCTACAGACCTTGCAGTGCCTGACTGGGAAAAAAAAGCAACGAGAACTAAAAAAACGTATAGAAAACGGCTCCTGATTTTTGCCATTAGATCGAGTATTCCGGACATATAACCTCCGGATAAACCAAAGTTTCCTCTATTGTCATTCAGATAATAATCTGCCTTCTTGTTTTTGACACCAAAGTGGATAACCTCGCATTTATCCACGTTATATTGCATCTGCCATGCTTCTGCCCAATCACCCAACCTGTCCAAATCATACTGGAGTTTCTCGGCATCCTCCTCACAGCACACACGCCCACCCAGCTTTGTGTCATCTGCAAACTTGGAGATATTACATCTAGTTCCCTCGTCCAGATCATTAATATATATTATGAATAGCTGGGGTCCAAGGACCGATCCCTGCGGTATCCCACTAGTCACTGCCTGCCACTCGGAGAAAGACCCGTTTATTCCAACTCATTGCTTTCTGTCTGCCAACCAGTTCTCTATCCAAGTCAATACCTTGCCCCCAATCCCATGTGCCTTAACTTTACACGCTAATCTTTTACGCGGGACCTTATCGAAAGCCTTCTGAAAGTCCAAATACACCACATCCACTGGTTCTCCCTTATCTATTTTACCAGTTACATCCTCAAAAAACTCCAGTAGATTAGTCAAGCATGATTTACCTTTTGTAAATCCATGTTGACTTGTTCCGATCCGGTCACTGTTTTCCAAGTGCTCTGCTATTACATCTTTTATAATGGACTCTAGCATTTTCCCCACTACCGATGTCAGGCTTACCAGTCTGTAATTCCCCGTTTTCTCTCTACCACCTTTTTTGAACAGTGGGGTAACTTTACCTACCCGCCAATCCATGGGTACTGTTCCAGAGTCTATCGAATTTTGGAAGATGACCAGCCATGCATCTACTATTTCTAGGGCCACTTCCTTAAGTACCCTAGGATGTTGATTATCAGGCCCTGGGGATTTATCGGCCTTCAATCCCATCAATTTCCCTAACACCATTTCCCTTGGGTGGAAGGAGCAGACTTCTTATTGCCACCGGCACAGGAGGTGGGAGGACAGCGCCAACACTACTGAGTTCAGAGTATGCACAGTGCTGACTCAAATACAAAATCAAAATACTGCGGATGATAGTACAAATCAAATAGACAAATAAAAAAACAAAAGATGAGTCTAGAAGAGATGTAAATGGGAATGACAGAAACATCAACAGCTGCCGCAATGTGAAAAAATAGGGGCAGAGTTTATGGTCTGAAATTGTTGAACTCGATGTTGAATCCAGAGGGCTGTAAAGTACCTAATCGAAAGATGAGGTGATGTTCCTCGAGGTTATGTTGAGCTTCGTTGGAACAGTGTAAGAGGCCGAGGACAGAGAGGTCAGAGTGGGACAGGCGACAGGAAGCCCGGGGTCATGCTTACGGACTGAACGGAGGTGTTCCGCAAAGCGGTCACCCAATCTGCGTTTGGTCTCCCCAATGTAGAGGAGACTGCATCGTGAGCAGCGAATACAATATACTAAATTGCAAGAAGTACAAGTAAATCGCTGTTTCACCTGGAGGGAGTGTTTGGGGCCCTGGAGAGTGGGAAGGGAGGAAGTAAAAGGCAGGTGTTGAATCTCCTGCGCTTTCACGGGAAGGTGCCATGGGAAGGGGAGGGGGTGTTGGGGGTGTTAGAGGAGTGGACCATGGTGTCGCGGAGGGAGCGGTCCCATCAGAATGCTGAAAGGGGAGGGGAAGATGTGTTTGGTGGTGGGATCACGCTGGAGGTGGCGGAGGATGATCCGTTGAATATGGAGGCTGGTGTGGTGAAAAGTGAGGACAAGGAGAACCCTATCGTGGTTCTGGGGGGTAGGGGAATGGGTGAGAGCAGAAGTGCGGGAAATGTAACAGACACAATCGAGGGCCATTTCAACAACAGTAGAAGGGAATCCTCGGTTGAGGAAAAAGGAAGACATATCGGAGGCACTAGCATGGAAGGTGGTATTGTCAGAACAGATGCAACGGAGACGGAGAAACTGGGAGAATGGAACAGAGTTCTTACAGGAAGCGGGATGGGAGGAATTGTAGTCCAGGTAGCTGTAGGAGTCAGTGGTTCAACATCAGAGTTCAACCTTTTCAGACCATAACCTTTGCCCCTATTTGTTCACTTTCCAGCTGTTGATGATTCTGCCATTCCCATTTATACCTCTTCTAGACTTATCTTTTTTTTCTTTACTTGTCCCATTACCATCTCCTTTGGCTTAGACTGTCATCTTGTTTGTCATTTAATCTCTCCTGCCTTCCACCCTATCACAGACCTTCCCTTTTGTTCTTTCCGCCCCTCCCGCCTTTCCCTGCCTCTGCACCTGCTTAAAATCTGTTACATCTCTAACTTTTTCCAGTTCTGATGACAGGTCATCGACCTGAAACGTTAGCTGTTTTTCTCTCTACAGGCACAGCACTAACTCTACTGAGTTCACAGAATGCACAGCGCTGACACTATCGAGTTCAGAGAATGCAAAGCGCTGATCATCCATGATCTTATTGAATGGCGGAGCAGGCTCGAGGGGCCTTTTGGCTCCTGCTCTTATTTCTGATGTTCTTAAAACTATCGATTTCAGAGAACGCACAGTGCTAACCTATTCATTATATAAAGAATAATGGAAGGATTAAAGGGCAGTAATATGACGGGGTTCCAGTGCCAGCAGGCCAAAACTGAAACAGTTTACAACCTCTGAAGCTGGTAGATCACAGCAGAGTGTCTGCTTTTGACTGTGAATGCCACAATGTGGTATTTGAGTTGAGCTTTATGTCTGTTTACTGATGGAGGCTCTGAGCAGAGATGGTGATGTACAATGGCATCAACACCAGAGAGTTTCATAAGGAAGTGTTTGGAATAATTTACTCATTTGCTTACAAGCATGTGACATGGTGGCTGTAGGGAAAGGGTTAATCAGATTGCCCTGAAGTCTGCTAATGTTATACTGCTATTGATTTCTAATAGTTATCTTTGGCGTTTGCCTGTTAAGTGAGGAAGTTTAAGTTAATTAGGATTCAGTGACTATTGAACTGTTGAAGATTCTAATCAAACACCTCCAGACCACCTGATCTTTGACAGATAGTCTAGAAGGACAGGAATGGTTTGCATCCGGTGTCTGGTGCTCCGTGATCTTGGGATGCCGCTGTGTGAGCAGAAGTGACGTGTTGCGCGTGAAGCAAGCAGTGTGCGGAGTGTGTGATGAAGTTGCAGTGAAGAACGGTTCTCAGACATGGTCAGTCACACTGACAACATCACTGCATGAAATGGTTAATGTGGCTCTGGAGAGTGAGAACAGACACTGTATCACTATTAATTTAAAACTTTTACTCAATGCTCTGACACATGATGTAAACCATTATTCACTGTGAGGAAGTGAGGCACACCTCGATTCCTGCTCTAAAGAACAAAGGTTTGTAACATGTCTTCTCATCAAGTCAGTCCTGCTTTAGAAAATATGATTTAATCACTGCATATTCATCAGGAAATTATATGCATTTCAAAGAAATAATATTGCTGCCATGTACCATAACAGCTGTCACTACAGCAACTATCTTAGAAACAACCTATAATACAGCATGATGGAGTCTAAGAGGTCTATTGTAATGTGATGCAAACTTGTGGTTATGGTTTTGCCTTTCTCAAAATATGTTTGTGTTGATTATCCTGTCCTCAACACACCAAGTGTGCTAATCCCTGTGACATCACACACAGGAAATGGGAGTAATGCCAGGAATTCGCTCCTTTGCGCATGTCACACAATCCCAGGAAATAGAGGTGGTCAACCTTCACTTTGGCAAACCGCATGTGGAGGCTTCAGCTCTGAAGGGTGGTTCTGACAGCAGGCCAGATGGCATGCTGGAAGACCTGAATAACCATTATACCGGGTCGGTCTCCAGAAGCACCTCAGTCACAGCTCGTCATGTTTTACGTGGGGCTGCATGAAAGAAGGCAGGCCAGGGCGATTATCAGACAGCAAAGCCCCATTGGCTGCACCCATCAAGATGCTACCAACTATATTTGCAGGCATTGTTGCACGTATCTGACAATAGCTGTGGAGAAATGTCTTCACAAAGTCTAAGTCAGCAGAGCTAGATGTTAACATCGGGCTGGAACAGCAAGTGACAGAACCAATCAGCTCTGCTCTCAAGCCTAAATGTGGGGTTTCCTTTACCTCCATTTGTCTCTGCCATTTCGTAAAGCCACGCCCTTACAGCATTGCCAAAGACTGAAAATGAGTTGGAATGTCCATTCAGCCATTTTGAAGGCTTTCAGAATTTTTGCACCCGCATTGTGACACTCCATTTAATTTTCACTTACATGCAATTTTCTGTTCCCACTGTTAGTGTGCCCCTTACACTCGCACTGGTCAGTACCTGGATCTGTGAATAATGATGGCAATGAGCTAACGCAAGGAATTTGAGGGCTATGATCATATTTCCGTGCAGGCAGAATGTGCACCAGTTTGTAAACTTTTAAACACCAGTAGAAGAAAAGAGCCCATTATTTAGACTGTAAGCCTTACTGCTACATCTGAAAACTACACCTGTCTTATCCAAAGATATCCCAAGTAAATCCCAAGGCCTAGAAATTGGGTTGTGGCGCCAAAGTGGCACCAAGTTCGCCTGGGCGCTGATTTTTGCGCAGCGTTCGGAGCATTAGTGAACATCAGAAATTCAGTTTCAGCGCCCCTAGAGGGAGAGGGGGCGAGTTTTGAGGCGCTCCGCGTCCCTCTTATTGCGCTGAAACTGAATATCGCAGCGCAACGTGCCGCAGCACCACACGCTGCGGCACGGCACGCTGCGGTACTGCAGGCCTTCCTCCCATTGTTAAGGGGGAGGGGCCTGCAGCAGCGCGATCGCTGATCGCGAGTGCCGGCAAAAGCACCCGGCACCGAGGAGAAGTGCCAGGCTCTCGGGAAACAGCCGGCAATGCCGCGGGGGGCGGTGGGGGGGGTCAGGAGGCCGGGGACGGAGGTGCTGGCAGGCGGCCGCCCCGCACCTCCACCTTAACTTGCGCCACTGCCGGCACAGCAAGGCCCCGTGAACCGGGCGCAGGTAGCAAACGGCGCTACAGCGGTGTTCGCTACCAAATATCGTGATCGGGGCGCTAATGGGGCGCTGCGCACACCGATGGCGTCATCGGTGGCGGCGCAGCGCAACAGGCTAATGCCACCATTAGCGCCCCCGCTGAATATCGCGGGTGGCGCGGCCAGTGGTGCTACAGCCACTGACTGCCCTCTTTAGGCGCTAATAGGTGGCGCTACATACCCAATTTCTAAGTGTTACAAGTGAGATATCAGTCCCAGAAAGGCTAAATGGGCTCAAAACAAATAAATCCCCAGGAATAGATGGTATTTATCCCAGAGTGCTGAGAGAGACAAGGGAGGAGCTTTGAGAGGCATTGACAATTACTATGAAGGATTCACTGGAGACTGGGGGGGTACCAGTCGATTAGAAACAGGCTAATATGTTAGTCTTACTTCCTCTCCATGTAAAGTAATTGAATTGATTATCAGGAATAAACTTGAGGATCATATGTACAATAATTACCTAGTAAAAAGCAGTCAATATGGATTCAGAAAGGGAAGATCCTGCCTGACCAACTTCCTCGACTTCTTTGAGGAAGTGGCAATCCAAGTGGATGGTGGTGAGCCCAATGAAGTGGTGTAACTTGACTTCCAAAAGTCTTTTGATAAAATTCCACACAAAAGGCTATGAATTAAACTGAAGTCTGTGGGAATTTAGGATAAACCCTGGGAATGGACAAGAAATTGGCTGAAAGATTCCAAACAAGTACTCATTAGAGGTCGGAGTAGGGGAAAGTACCGAGTGCAGTGCCTCAGGACTCGGAGCTGGGACCACTACTGTTTCTAATTGATGTAAATAACCTGGATTCAGATACTCGATGCAAACAATATCAAACTAGGGGGGGTGGGGGGAGCAGTGGAATCAGAAATAGTAGAACCGAAATGGCAGAATTAATTGGACAAAACATAAGTGTGCAGCACAATTGCAAATGAAATTTAATGCGGACAAATATAAAGTGCTGCAAATAGGAAGGAGAAATAGAGAACGTGTGTACTCCATGAATGGTGCTAATGTAGTTAAGGATGAAGTTGAAAGAGACTGAGGAGCAATGTTCCCTGTAAGCTGCGCGGCCACGCTCCAGGGAACCCGCGCAGCCGGCTTTTCAATACAAAAACCGCGCATGGGCGACACTTTGATTGACCCACACAGCCCTTAAAGGGGCCATGTAGGGCCAAACAAAATTAGAGGGAACATTGCCTAGGAGTCTTCGTAGACTTGGTGCAAAATATGTCCAACGAATGCAGAGCAGCCATCAACAAAGCTAATAAGATGTTGAACTACTAGGCAAGAACAGAATACAGGTCAGAAGAGGTAATGATCAAACTATACAGTGCTCTGGTCACACCACATCTTGAATACTGCAGCCAGTTCTGGCCACCAAGAAATAAGATACTTTCAAGCACTGGAAACAGTGCGGAGAAGAGCCATGAGGCTGATCCGCAGGGTCAGGAGGTTGATTGGATAGGCTTGGGCTTTTCAGCCTGGGAAAGGAGGTGTCTGAGAGGTGATTTTACAAAGGTACACAAGATTGTTAAGTCTATAGAAAAGGTTAACCCGGAATATTACTTTAAATTAAACCAGGCTGGTGGGAGTGGGGCCCAGCTAGGGGCCCAGGCTGGTGGGTGTGGGGCCCAGCCAGGGGTCCAGGCTGGTGGGAGTGGGGCCCAGCCAGGGTTCCAGGCTGGTGGGAGTGAGGCCCAGCCAGGCGTCCAGGCTGGTGGGAGTGGAGCCCAGCCAGGGGTCCAGGCTGGTAGGAGTGGGGCCCAACCAGGGGCTCAGGCTGGTGGGAGTGGAGCCCAACCAGGGGCTCAGGCTGGTGGGAGTGGAGCCCAGCCAGGGGTCCAGGCTGGTAGGAGTGGGGCCCAACCAGGGGCTCAGGCTGGTGGGAGTGGAGCCCAGCCAGGGGTCCAGGCTGGTAGGAGTGGGGCCCAGCCGGGGGTCCAGGCTGGTGGGAGTGAGGCCCAGCCAGGGGTCCAGGCTGGTGGGAATGGGGCCTAACCAGGGGTCCAGGCTGGTGGGAGTGGAGCCCAGCCAGGGGCCCAGGCTGATGGGAGTGGGGCCCAGCCGGGGGTCCAGGCTGGTGGGAGTGGTGCCCAGCCAGGGGTCCAGGCTGGTGGGAGTGGGGCCCAGCCGGGGGTCCAGGCTGGTGGGAGTGGTGCCCAGCCAGGGGTCCAGGCTGGTGGGAGTGGGGCCCAGTCAAGGGTCCAGGCTGGTGGGAGTGAGACCCAGCCAGGGGTCCAGGCTGGTGGGAGTGAGGCACAGCCAATGGGCTGGCATTGTGGTGCCCTTCTTAGTGGGCGATGCTCAGAAGGCCTACTGTAACCTGAAGCCACAGGTGGCGGCCAACTATCCACAGTTAAAGGTGGAGATCCTCTTCAGGGCTGGCATCACCATAACTGTACGGGCTCAGAGGTTCAACGTATAGTCCGACCAGGAGGGCAAGGCACCCTGCTCTTAAATGTTTGACTTAATACATATGGCCAAGTGGCGGCTTCAACCTGATGGCAACCCCCCTGCAAGGATCGTGCAAGGTATGTAAAAGGCAGAGCCCTGGATGGATCTGGAGGCAAAAAAGTTGAGGACAGTGGTAACTTTCACAGCCACTGGTAATGCATGGCTGCCAGGTCCAGCAGGGAGCAGGGCTTCTTCTAGAAGGCTGCAGATGTCTGCCACCACCTGACATGATAATCTGAGATTCTGAAAGCACTGCTCTTCCAAGAGCTCAAGAAAGCTGAGCCTCTGCTTGTACACCCTGTTGTGTAGTGCCTCCTGCGAGCTCGAACTCTCTGCTGCTCTGCTCTCTGCTCACCACCTAAAGGTGTCTCCATAGCAGCTCTTGCTGCTGCTGATAGTCATCTTGATCCTCGTCTGAGGCCCAATCTAAGGCAGCCATGGCATCTCCAAACCTCCAAATTGCACAAATTAGCCCCTCACCACAAGGACTCTCAACAAACCCTTCCTCAGTGGGAGATAAGAATCCAGCTGTGAGCTCTGAGTATTGATTGCTGTATTTGCCTAACTTTTAATGAGCCCCATGAATTGCCATTCTGTTCTCTCCTTCGTTTCAATGCTGAGTTTCAGGAAACCTGTGTGTGTGCTGTTGAATTTAAAGCAGGTTAAAATATTGTTTCAGTCCATTTATTTAAATGGCTAACCCGCCTCCCTGGAGGGGGATACACACACGCAGCTGAACGCGCCTGAGCTAAACCTACAAGTCAGTGCGTTGGAGCCAGCTTCCGGACACGTTGACATTTTCACCGAATTTAAAGGCCCCCCACCCACCCCCACCCCACCTGCACCTAAACCCACGTGCTCTTCAAAGTAAAAATTTCTCCCATTATTTCAGAAAACTCTTCCTGGATACACAATTCATCGACTTTACTACTTGAGCTGTTTTGCACCTCCCATTCTATGCAACAATTAAAATTTCCCATTATAACCGCTTTGCCTTTGCTACATGATCTGATGTCTGTATTTATACATCCCGCTACTGGAACACTGCTGTCAGGAGGTCTGTAGACAACTCCCACCATCGACCCTTGGAACTGAATTTGAGCTTCTAATTCACTTCTTTCATTCCTTATGCTACGTACATTAGTGTTGCAAACTCTGATTTGTTTAACAGTCCCCACTCTACCAATTTGTGCTGATGGTGTTTTTCTCACAGTTTTTAAACTTGTCACACTTTTTCTTATTTTTCAACAGTCCTATTTTATTTATATCGGGTGTGTTATTAAATCCTGCACTATTATCTAAACTTGCATTATTTGTATCTTTTTGCACGCTGACCTTTCCCCTCATCCCTCCATTTTCTCATCTTTAAGTTGTTATCAGTTATACTATTATTTCTAGCTGAACACCGCACCCCCTGCCCCTGCCCCACTCGCCTTTTTGATTTAAAGTCCTTTCTGCAGCCCTATTTACCCTTCCAGCTTGAACTTTGGTCTCCGCCCAGTTCAGTTGCAGCCCATCCCAGCAGTTCAGCTTCTTCCTGTCTTAATACTAGTGCCAGTGTCCCATGAAAGGGAAACCCTCTTTCCCACATCCGTCTTTCATCCACTTTCCTGATCTGTTTCTCCTTATGCCAATTACCATGTGGCTCGGGGAATAAGCCTTAGATTTTTTAAAATTTGTTTTTATGGGATGTGGGCGTCGCTGGCAAGGCCAGCATTTAGTGCCCATCCCTAATTGCCCTTGCGAAGGTGGTGGTGAGCCACCTTCTTGAACCGCTGCAGTCCGTGTGGTGAAGGTACTCCCACAGTAATGTTAGGGAGGGAGTTCCAGGATTTTCACCCAGCGACGATGAAGGATCGGCAATATATTTCTAAGTCAGGATGGTGTGTGACTTGGAGGGGAACTTGGAGGTGGTGGTGTTCCCATGCGCCTGCTGCCCTTGTCCTTCTAGGTGGAAGAGGTCGGGGGCTTGGGATGTACTGCTGAAGAAGCCTTGGTGAGTTGCTGCAGTGCATCTTGTAGATGGTACACACTGCAGCCACAGTATGCTGGTGGTGGAGGGAGTGAATGGTTAAGGTGGTCGATGGGGTGCCAATCAAGGGGGCTACTTTGTTCTGGATGGTGTCGAGCTTCTTGAGTGTTGTTGGAGCTGGAATCATCCAGGCAAGTGGAGAGTATTCCATCACAATCCTTCCTTGTGCCTTGCAGATGGTGGAGAGGCTTTGGGGAGTCAGGAGGTGAGACACTTGTCACAGAATACCTAGCCTCTGACCTGCTCTTGTTGCCACAGTAGTTATGTGGCTGGTCCAGTTAAGTTTCAGGTCAATGGTGACCCCCAGGATGTTGATGGTGGGGGATTTGGTGATGGTAATGTCGTTGAATGTCATGGGGAGGTGGTTAGACTCTCGCTTGTTGGAGATAGTCATTGCCTGGCACTTCTGTGGCACAAATGTTACCTGACACTTATCAGCTCAAGCCTGAACGTTGTCCAGATCTTGTTGCATGCGGGCATGGACTGCTTCATTATCTGAGGAGTTGTGAATGGCGCTGAACACTGTGCAGTCATCAGCGAACATCCCCATATCTGACCTGGTGTTGGAGGGAAGGTCATTGATGAAGCAGCTGAAGATGGTTGGGCCTAGAACACTGCCCTGAGGAACTACTGCAGCGATGTCCTGGGGTTGTGATGATGTACCTTCAACCACCACAACCATCTTCCTTTGTGCTAGGTATGACTCCAGCCAGTGGAGCGTTTTCCCCCCGATTCCCATTGAATTCAGTTTTACTAGGGATCCTTGATGCCACACTCGGTCAAATGCTGCCCTGATGTCAAGGGCAGTCACTCTCACCCCACCTCTGGAGTTCAGCTCCTTTGTCCATGTTTGGACTAAGGCTGTAATGAGGTCTGGAGTCGAGTGGTCTTGGCGGAAGCCAAACTGGGCCTCAGTGAGCAGGTTATTGGTGAGTAAGTGCCGCTTGATAACACTGTCGATGACACCTTCCATCACTTTGCTGATGATTGAGAGTAGACTGATGGGGCCGTAATTGGCCGGGTTGGAATTTTCCTGCTTTTTGTGGACAGGACATACCTGGGCAGTTTTCCACATTGTCGTATAGATGCCAGTGTTGTAGCTGCACTGGAACAGCTTGGCTAGAGGCGCGGCTAGTTCTGGAACACAAACCTTCAGCACGATAGCCAGGACCCATAGCCTTTGCTGTATCAAGCAGGCTCAGCCGTTTCTTGATATCACGTGGAGTGAATCGAATTGGCTGAAGACTGGCTTCTGTGATGGTGGGGACCTCAGGAGTAGGCTGATATGGATCATCCACTCGGCACTTCTGGCTGAAGATGGTTGCAAAAGCTTCAGCCTTCTCTTTTCCACTCACATGCTTGGCTCCACCATCATTGAGGATGGGGATATTCATGGAGCCTCCTCATCCTGTTAGTTGTTTAATGGTCCACCACCATTCACGACTAGATGTGGCAGGACTGCAGAGCTTTGATCTGATCCGTTGATTATGGGATCGCTTAGCCCTGTCTATAGCATGTTGCTTCTGCTTTTTAGCATGCATGTAGTCCTGTGTTGCAGCTTCCCCAGGTTGGCATCTCATTTTTAAGTATGCCTGGTGCTGCTCCAGGCATGCTCTTCTACACTCCTTATTGAACCAGGTTTGGTTCCCTGGCTTGATGGTAATGGTAGAGTGAGTGATATGCCAGGCCTTGAGGTTACAGATTGCATTGGAATACAATTCTGCTGCTCATACCCACAGCACCATCTCATGGATGCCCAGTTTTGAGCTGCTAGATCTGTTCTGAATCTATCCTGTTTAGCACGGTGGTAATGCCACACAACATGATGGAGGGTGTCCTCAGTGTGAAGAGGAGACTTCGGGCTAGATTTTCAGTTGCTTGCGCCAGCAGTTAGCGCCTTAAGAGAAGTGATTTCCGGGCGCTATGCGTGTAGCGCCCGGGCGCAGCGCAGTTTGCGCCCCGCCCCAAATTAAGTTGCCCGTTAGCGCCGGCGCAAAGTTTAGCGCCCGCCCGGATGCGCGCGCAGAAAATGACGTCACATCCTCGTGCAACGCCCTTTGGCCGCCCCGATTGCAAACTTCAGTCGGACCGCCCCATTGTGCGGCGGGCGGCCGGAGCGTTTGGAAAAAGGAACGCAACACAACCAGCGCGGGCCCCGGGGGGCGCTAATTAAAGGGAACGTCCTCTCCAGTATAAAGGCCATCCTTTTTTCAGAAAACAGTCTTGTGCAACGCATTTCTGGAGACACAACAAGGAGGATAGCTAACTGGTTTCAAGCAGCAAGAGCCAGGTATTTTTGGACTCAGGCAACAGCGCTGCAAGTGGCCATTTGGAAATTAGAGTGTTTGCCAGGATTTGATGGGGGTTGCATGGGGTGCCAACGCGGAGCTGCAGCTCCATGTCCGTAGGGCTCGCAGACGCATTGTGAGAGGGGCAGCCCTGGCTAGAGGCAGAGGGGGCTACAGGCGTCGGCCACGTAGGCCTTACCCAGTCAGGCTATACCGCCAGCAGCGCTCCTACCTAAACATGAGTGCCGCGCGATGTGTTAAAAGGCTCCGATTCCGAAAGGGGGTGATTGCAGAGATCTGCCACCTGCTTCGCCGAGATCTGCGGCCAAAGCTCAGGTGCAGGACGTCTCTGTCGGTGGAAGTGAAGGTGACAGTGGCATTGAACTTCTATGCCACCGGCTCCTTCCAATACGCTGCTGGGGACATAGCAAACATCTCCCAGTACGGCGCGCATCGCTGCATCCGCCAGGTGACCGAAGCACTGTTCAGAAGGAGAAGCCAATTCATCTCCTTCCCCATGGCCCTGGAGAGCCAGCATCAGCGCGCATTGGGATTTTCCAGACTCGGGGAATTCCCCTTGGTGCAGGGCGCCATTGACTGTACGCATGTGGCTTTGCGGGCCCCTCTGGAGCATGGCGAGCAGTATCGCAACAGGAAGGGCTACCATTCTCTGAATGTGCAGCTGGTCTGTGACCACAAGCAGCGCATCATGGCAGTCAATGCCAGCTTCCCAGGCAGCAGCCACGATGCCTTTATCCTGCGGCAGAGTACTGTGCATGACATGTTCCAGGCACAGCCTCCCCCAAGAGGATGGCTACTCGGGGACAAAGGCTATCCTTTGTGCACCTGGCTCATGACCCCGCTCCGCGCGCCCAGGACCGCTGCTGAAGAGGCCTACAACGAGAGCCATCAAACCACCCGCAACATCATCGAGCTAACTATTGGGGTCCTCAAGCAGCGGTTCCGCTGCCTTGATCGCTCCGGAGGAGCTCTCCAGTATTCGCCGGACCGGGTCTCCCAATTTGTGGTGGTTTGCTGCATGCTACACAACCTGGCTATCCGCAGGACTCAGGCACTGCCACCTGACGTTGGACCAGCACCTCAGGAGGAGGAGCAGGAGGAGCATGAGGAGGAGGAGGAGGAGGAGGAGGAGGAGCAGGAGTACGTTCCCAGGAGGGAGCGACCAGGGCCAAGGGCCGCACGACGCCACCTTATTACACGGTACTTCTAAGCCCCCTGTCAGGGAATGGCCAGGGGCCATGAGGGAAGATGAATGCAGCCGCTCCGCAAGCCCTCAGCCGGCGAAGCCAACAAACACTAAGAAGAACAACCATGGAGACTGCATGAATAAAGATAATTTTTTATTACACAAAAATGAAAAGCCCTTCCCACATGAATCCCCAAAAACAATAAACGGGCCCCACAAAAAGCCCAACAAATGACTCACTCGCACAAACTGGGGAGGAGCCACTCCACCTTTATTGAAACCGGGCCTCAACGTCGGCCTAACGCAAAAAAAAAGCCCTCCAAAAGCACAACCATGGGCAAAATAAAGATGGCCACCGCCATATTAAAGGAAAGCTGGCCACACCCTCTACTGAGTGGCCCGCGAGGGCGAGACCTTGGCCAGCATTTTGCCTCCCCTGCCCTGCCTGCTGCTCCTTCGCAAGCTCTGCCCAGTGGCTGCTGCGAGGCTGGGGGAAGGCGCCTGAGGCTCAGATGCCCTTCCGCCAGATGCCGCTGGGGGGCGGCCTACACGGCGTTTGGGCCTCGAGGGGCCGTCTCCTGAGTGGCGCACCTGAGCCTGGCCACCATCAGCTGCAGCCGCTTGCCCTTGACGCCCCAGAGGGGGAATGGCGGCGACGGATGGCGCAATGTGGGCCAGCTGGCGTCTGGGATGCGCTGGCTGGTGCTGTGGCGCGGTGGCACTCGGCCGGGCCCGCACTGCAGGATCCGCAGCAATCAGCCGACGGCCGGCTTGCTGGGATGGTCCAGCGCGGCGCCTGCCCTGGCGATGCCTGCCTGAGACAGCGCGTGTGGCAGCAGTGAGTGGCCCTGTGGTCCTGGTGTGCGCGCGCATCACATCCGCCAGGGTCTTGACGGCATCAGTTAGCATGCGGCCAGTCGCGGCAGTTGCTGCCCCGAACTCGCGCACACTGGTCGCCAGCGCCTCGATGGCCTCAGGCATGCGCCCCACCACGCTCATGAGCTCCGTGTGGCGCCGGTCCGAGTCGTCGGCCATCTGATCGAGCTTCCGCACCTCCTCCGAAGTGAAGGTGTCCGGACTGGAGTTGCGACTCTCCCGCTGGGGAGGAGGGGGCCGAACTAGGGGACCCTTGCCGCGTTGGTGACGGCGAGTGTGCCGAGCAGCAGCACTCCCCTCTGATCCTTCCCCCCTTTGGGGGGAAGGCCGCGGGCCACGCGCACGGCTGCTGGGTGGCTGGACGCCACTGGTCCCAGAAGCTGCATTGCCCTGCGACAGTTCCTCCAGGCACTCGTCCAGTGAGGAGGTGTCAAGCATTTCCTCCTCTCCTGCGGGACGTGACTGTTCCCCCGAAGGTCCGGCTTGCTCCTCCTCCTCCTCCTGGTTGGAGGTGCTGTCACTGGCAGCCTCAGGGTCCTGGTCGTCACCAGCTGAAAGCAGGAATGCACAAGAGTAGCTTCAGAGTGAGGAGACGGCGTCAGCGAGGGAGTTAGGACTGGTGGGATTCAGCGCATTGGTGGGACAGTGGTAAAGGAGGTAGCTCGGATGGGCCAGTGCGACGCGAGAGGGCCAAAAGGCGAGGTCCTTACCATTGCCGGGCAGTGGAGGGTCGGATACACCGCACGCTGTGGGGACAATCACACGGGCTCCCATGAGCACACACACGCGCTCCTCCAGCCGAGTGAGCTTCTGCAGCTTGGCGCGGCCACCCCTGGCACGGGCCTGGCGATTAAACGCTACTTTAGCCTGCAAGAGAAAGGACGGGCTGTAAGTGCGCAGTGAAGCCCTGATGTAGTGTGCACTGCCTCCCATGGTGGAATAGCTTGGACAGAGTGAAGCCCTGATGTAGTGTGCACTGCCTCCCATGGTGGAATAGCTTGGACAGAGTGAAGCCCTGATGTAGTGTGCACTGCCTCCCATGGTGGAATAGCTTGGACAGAGTGAAGCCCTGATGTAGTGTGCACTGCCTCCCATGGTGGAATAGCTTGGACAGAGTGAAGCCCTGATGTACTGTCCACTGCCTCCCATGGTGGAATAGCTTGGCCAAAGTGTAGAGTGCCAAATGGCCATTTGATGCTCATGACTGTCCCAATGCTGCTGGCTGAGGGCTGGCCAAAAGGACTTTCAGGTCCCTTTGCCCATCATGTCAGGTGTACATGCAAGAATGAGGAGGAGACTGGAAAGGCTACTCACCCTCACAATCCTGGTCAGATCGTTGTATTTCTTACGGCATTGTTTGTGGGTCCTGGGGGCCTCGCCGGTGAACGTCACCCTCTGGGCGATCTGCTTCCAGGCTTTGGTGTAGTCGTGGTGGGTTGGATTCCTCCCACTCTCTGGAAACAAGATCTTGCGCCTCACCTCCAGAGCTGTGACCATTATGTCCAGATCACCCTCTGAGAAGCGCAGGGCACGCTGACGGGCCTTCTCTGGCGTTGCCATGACTCCCTGGGGCTGAGCAGTAGTGTTGAGGCCTCTTTGCAAGGCTGCAGTGTGCAGGGCGTGGCAGCAGACCAATTCGTCCCTTCCCCCTTTAAGAGCTGGTCGGCACCACGGGGTCTGCTGTCAGTGCAAAAATGACCGCACCCGTGCTGCGCCCCGCCTGGGCGCTATCCCTCTGGACCGCCGGCTTAGCGCCTAAAGAGAGTAGTGGAACGCCTCTTTTAGCGCTCCACCAACCTCTTAGGGCGAAGCCACTGAATTCCCGGCAACGGGGCGCTACTTTGGGGCGGGCGCTAACTTCGGGCGGGCGCTAAAGCTAGCGCCCCAAAACTGCCTATACTGAAAATCTAGCCCTTCATCTCCACAATGACTATGCGGTGGTCACTGCTACCAATACTGAATGGACAGATGCATCTGTGACAGGTAGATTTGTGTGGACAAGGTCAAGTAGGTTTTTCCCTCGTGTTGGTTCTCTCACCACCTGTCGCAGGCCCAGACTGGCAGTTATGTCCTTCAGGACTTTGCCAGTTCAGTCAGTAGTGGTGCTACCAAGCCACTCTTGGTAATGGACATTGAAGTCCCCCAACCAGAGTACATTCTGTGCCCTTGCTAACCTCAGTGCTGCTTCCAAGTGGTATTCAACATGGAGGAGCACTGATTCATCAGCTGAGGGAGGGCGGTAGGTGGTAATCAGCAGGAGGTTTCCTTGTCCATGCTTGACCTGAAGCCATGAGACTTCATGGGGTCCGGAGTCAACGTTGAGGACTCCCAGGGCCACTCCTTCCCAACTGTATACCATTGTGCCGCCACCCCTGGTGGGTCTGTCCTGCCGGTGGGACAGGAAATACCCAGAGATGGTGATGGAGGAGTTTGGGACAGCTCTCCCAATTTTGGCACAAGTCCCCAGATGTTGGTGAGGAGGACTTTGCAGGGTCGACTGTGCTGTGTGTGCCATTAGCCGGTGACGAGGTCGATGCTGGGTGGTCTGTCTGGTTTCATTTTTTTTCGCAGCGGTTTGTTACAACGGAGTGTCTTGCTAGGTCATTTCAGATGGCAGTTAAGAGTCAACTGCATTGCTGTGGGTCTGGAGTCACATAGGCCAGACCAGGTAAGGACGGCAGGTTTCCTAAAGGACATTAGCGAACCAAATGGGTTTTTACAACAATCTGATAGTTTCATGGTCACCATTGCTGATACTAGCTTTTTATTCCAGATTTATTTAATTTAATTTAAATTCCCCAGCTGCTGTGGGATTTGAACTCACATTTCTGGATCATTAGTCCAAGCCTGTGGATTACTAGCCCAGTGACATGACCACTACACGGTAATACCGTTCCCCTTGAGGTGCTGCTTTGTAATTTAGCTCCGAGCTCATGATACTCTTTTAACAGGATCTCCTCTCTGTTCTTTCCTATGTCATTGGTCACGACATGGACCACGACACCCTCCCTTTGTAGGTTCCTTTCCAGCAGCTTTGAGATATCCCTTACCCTGGCACCACGTAGGTAATAAAGCCTTTGTAACTCTCGATTGTGACTGAAGAGGATGCTGTCTACCCCCTTAATTATTGAATCTCCTATAACTACAGCCTTTCTGTTCTGCTCCTCCCCCACCTCCATGCTCCACCGTGCCTTGGCCAGTATTTTTTAAAATTTACTTGTTCATGGGATGTGGCGTCGCTGGCAAGGCCAGCATTTATTGCCCATCCCTAATTGCCCTTGAAAAGGTGAGCCGCCTTCTTGAACCACTGCAGTCCATGTGGTGAAGGTACTCCCACAGTGCTGTTAGGGAGGGAGTTCCAGGATTTGGACCCAGCGACGGTGAAGAAACGGCGACATATTTCCAAGTCAGGATGGTGTATGATGTGAAGGTGTAGGTAGGTGAACCCGCACCTTCCCTTTTATACTCTAATTCCAGAATCTGACCTGAACGCGTCCGGGTGGGGTAAAATGGTCAAGCCTCACAATTCAGTACAACTCAGTATTCTTTTAACTGTTTATTGTACTACGGATAACATACAAACGTCAATGCACTGTTCCCTTTAACTTCAAACAGTACTCACATACACTGTTCCCTTTAACACTCTTTAATTTCAAACACCACTCACCCTGGCGATCACTCAGAGGAGTTTGTTTCCATTGGTATGGGTGATCAAATCCGCCCGCAGTTCCCTTGCAAGTTGCCGAATTTTGTCCCTCAACGCACCCTTTTTATAATACAAAGATCATACCCGTGACAATTGATTGACACAAACCTTGCAGGTGATGGTGTTCCCATGTGCCTGCTGCCCTTGTCCTTCTAGGTGGTAGAGATCGCGGGTTTGGGGGGTGCTGCCGAAGAATCCTTGGTGAGTTGCTGCAGTGCATCTTGTAGATGGTTCACACTGCAGCCTTCTGGTAGCCTTTCTCATTGCTTTTCTCCTTATCCTCACGGGTCGCAAGTACATCGTACCCGTTGGACAGGACCAGATTCTGTGGTTCCTCCTTCCCTGCCCCCACAAGGTTCCCCTTACTCCTGACTGTCAGTCATGCACTACTCCCCCTGTACCTGTATCTCTCTATGTGGTGTGACTGTGTTCTGGAGTAAACTCTCCAGATATTCCTCCCCTTCCCTTATGGGTTCAGAAAAAAAAACTCAGTTGCCTGCATGAGGTAATGTTGAAATAAGTAAATTGTCATCCTTTCACTTCATAGAATCATAGAAATTTGCGGCACAGAAGGAGGCCATTCTGCCCAGCGTGTCTGCGCCGGACTGTTCATTGTGTCTTCTGCACAAGTCAGCTGCTGATGTGGCTTTCAACTGTTTGATTAGACTATGTCAGTGACTGAAAGCATCATGTTTAGCTCACGGTTTTTCACAATTATCCTGTGACTTCTTTGGTCCACCTGTTTTTGACACCTCTAGCGCTGTAAAGCTAGGCATTGTGTCTACTCCCAGATCACAGCCAATATATCCTACCCGCAGTCAGAGGATACTAGCCAGGCATGATTCTTCCTTTTGAATTTCTAGAATTGATCTAAAGCCCTAACCGGGTACAGTAGTGTAGTGGTTATGTTACTGGACTAATAAACCCGAGGCCTGGACTAATAAACCCGAGGCCTGGACTAATAAACTAGAGGCCTGGACTAATAAACAAGAGGCCTGGATTAATAAACCAGAGAACGTGAGTTCATAATCCCATCATGGCAGTTTGAGAATTGAATTCCATTTAATATAATTTGAAGTAAAAAACTGGTATCAGTAAAAGTGACCAGGAAGCTGTAACAGATACTTTTCTCCATAAAGATAATTAATTACAAAGAAATTAGTTGCATTTATAAAGAGCCTCCAAGCCTCTCAAACATCCCAAAGTGCCTTGCATCATAAAGTGCAGTCATTTTGCACTCAGACAGTTCCACAAAAAACTGTAAGTTGATTTGCCAGTTAAAAAAGAGCCAACGGAATAGATGGTCTCAACCACAATGATAAAGAAGTCCCATGAGTCGTCGCACTTGTTGGAGTTGAGGGTGGAGGAGGTAATGGAGAGGGGTTTTAGGAAACGGCTGGTGGTGGAGAAAGAAGCCAGGGATTATGTTTGGTCTCCAGGATGATCCTGGAGTAACGGGTGGTTTTGGCATGGGAGAGTGAAGCCTGGCCGTGCTTGATGTCGTCCAGCAGAACTGGTGATGGATGGCTAAACCAGTTGTGATTCAGATATGCTCAAGTCTGCGCCCCTTGGACTTGGGACAGCAAAGATTGGGACCATACCAAGGGGTTGGCCGGTATGGGAGAGAGTAAAGCTGGAGTCAGAGGCAGCAAAGATAGACATGAGGGAATGGATAAGCAGATTGACTGCTGTAGAAGTATTGGAGGGTCAAAGAATTGTGTTTAACCGTAGCATCCTTTACGTCTTTAATTAGTTTCTGCTGACTACTGAGGGCATCAGGGGAGCACTTTAGGAGGAATCCAACAGCATTAAGCTGAATAAATGGGGACTAAATAGGACAGCCCCCAAAAATGGGTGCAGGGATCGTGATGCGGGATTAACCCATGCCCGTTCCTTCTAATGCAGGCAGTACGTCAACTTGGTGCTGCCTACTAATTAACACGATTGCAGCTTGCAGCCAGTGCTAACCATGCTGGTGAGTGGCTGCACACCTCAGCAGGGCGCCCAAAAATGTGAGAGGCTAGCAGCACTTAAAGCTAGCCTGCACTACTTAAACCAGCCTACATCTCTTAAAGGTGAAGTGCATTCTGGCTGGAGTAGTTGGTGGAAGTCGATATGGAACTCATTCTGATGTGGAAAAAGATGCAATAATGGCACAACATGGGAGAGATCGGGCTCCAAGATTTTCAGATGCAATACTGGAGGCCTTGGTCGAGGAGGTGGAGAGGAGGTTAGATGTGCTTTATCCACAGGGGGCCAGGAGGCCCTCCAGACAAACTCTCAGAAGACAGTGGGACCAGATAGCCGTGGCGGGCAAGGGTAGTGCAAGTGCAAGCTCCCCAGAGGGCAAGGTTGCACAGCAGTTCTGCCGCAGAAGACTCTGATGAGCACTTCGATGGTGCAGCCTACAGAAGAAGGCTGATGGGTATGCACAATGAAATGCTTGGTGCATTGGCAGGCCTCCCAGCAAGACTGCAATGTCATGGAGCATGGAAGAGTCCGGCATCAACTTGGCACAAGACTTTGCGCAGAGCTTGGAATCCATCCTTTCCAGCATGGAAGTGATGGCCAACTCCATTAGCACACTTGTGGACCCAACCATGATGCAACGTCTGATAGCCAATGTCTCCACTTCCATTGCAGCACATGCAGGAGCCCCCCAATGTCTGGGTGCTGCAATGCAAGCTCAGACTGCTCTCATGCAAGCTCAGCTTGCTGCCTTCATAGCTACGGATACCAGTGTTCAAGGGGGCTTGCAGGGTGTCACAGCAGTCCAGCAATCTGTCCTCCAACAGATAACTAGGATTGCTTGGACGCCACCCCAGGGGAGTGGCAGTGGCTACGTGGAGCACGAACCTGATGACCTCTCTCAAGATGACAGCATTCGTCCTGCCACCACTGCCACTCCGCCAGTGCCCTTAGTGTTGCCTGTCAGTCAGCCACCCTAGACTGCTGCCGCACATGCCGAGATGGTGCAGTCCGAAGCCGGGCTTTCTAGGCCCAGAGCTGCTCGAGGTCATCCTTCAAGGCCATCTGAAGTCTCCCCCACTGAAAGTCAACAGCCTTCCATCAGCCATGCTGCAGCCACTGGAGTAGCATTGCATAGGAGCAATAGGACAGACTAAGGCACACGGAAGACAAGCACTAAGGGAATGCACAAGGGTGATTAATTGGTGTTTGTATGCAGTATGGCATGCTTTGATTTATAAATTCGGCTTGGAATGTTTATTTTGTGTTGGCATTTATTTTTGCATTAAGGCCAAGCGGACGCTGTGATTGTCAGTAACAGAAGGAAGGTAAGGTGTGGGACTGCCTTCACTCCTGCCTTCCACCCAATCACAGAGCTTCCCTTTTGTTCTTTCCTCTACCCACCACCCGCCCCACACTCCCCCACACCCGCCGTCCCTTTCCTTGCCCCTGCACTTGCTTAAAATCTGTTACATCTCTAACTTTTTCTAGTTCTGATGAAAGGGCATCGACCAGAAATGTTAACTGTTTCTCTCTCCACAGATACTGCCTGACCTGCTGAGTATTTTCAGCATTTTATGTTTTTATGTTTTATGCCCATCTTTCCCACAATTCCATGTTTGAATCCCTCCAATCAGGTTTCTGCCCTTGCCACAGTACCGAAACGGCTCTTATCAAAGTCACAAATGACATCCTTTGTGACTGTGACAAAGGTAAACTATCCCTCCTCATCCTTCTTGAATTGTCTGCATCCTTTGACATGGTTGACCACTCCATCCTTCGCCAATGCCTCTCCACCATCGTCCAGCTGGGTGGGACTGCACTCGCCCGGTTCCATTCTTATCTATCTAACCGTAGCCAGAGAATCAACTGCAATGGCTTCTCTTCCCGCTCCCACATCATTACCTCTGGTGTCCCCCCAAGGATCTATCCTTGTCCCCCTCCTATTTCTCATCTACATGTTGCCCCTTGGCGACATCATCCGAAAACACAGCGTCAGTTTCCACATGTATGCTGACGACACCCAGCTCTACCTCACTATCGCTTTTCTCGACCCCTCCACGATCTATAAATTGCCAGACTGCTTGTCCGATATACAGTTCTGGATGAGCAAAAACTTTTTCCAATGAAATATTGGGAAGACCGAAGCCACAAACTCCGTTCCCCAACCACTGACTCCATCCCTCTCCCTAACATCGGTCTGAGGTTAAACCACACTGTTTGCAACCTTGGTGTCATATTTGACCCTGAAATGAGCTTCCGACCACATATCCGCAGCATAACAAAGACCGCCTATTTCCACCTCCGTAACATTGCCCTCATCCATGCCTTTGTTACCTCTAGGCTTGACTATTCCAACGCACTCCTGGCTGGCCTCCCACATTCCACCCTATGTAAGCTTGAGGTCATCCAAAGCTCGGCTGCCCATGTCCTAACTCACACCAAGTCCCGTTCGCCCATCTCCCCTGTGCTCGCTGTTGTTGTTGTTGTTATTTCAGATTTCCAGCATCCGCAGTAGTTTGCTTTTGTAAGATGTGGGACTGTTGGTGAATGGGGAATTGGGGTTGCGTTACAGTCGCAATCGGATGAGTTGTTCACAGACAGTCCGGCCAGAAAGGGGCTTCTAGGTTGCCTCCTCCCTTCCTCTTCCTCCTCCTGCTCACCATGGAAGCATTGTTTCAGCATGCCAATGCTGTGCTCTATCACGTTCCATGTGGTGGCATGGCTCTCATTGTATGCATGCTGCCTACATTTGCGTGGGTTGCACACCGGAGTCATGAGCCACATCGTCAGCGGATAGACCAGGTCGCCTAGCAACAACCCCTTGGCTTGTTGTGGTGGCTCAAATGCAGATGGCACAGCAGACTGCCACAGAATGAAGGCACCGTAACTGTTGCCAGGATACCGGGCAACGACCTGTATGATTCACTGCCTATGGTCACACACCAGCTCGATGTTGAGGGAGTGGAATCCCTTTTGAATGTGGTACATCTCAGAGTTGACATGCGGCGCCTGCAAAGCGACATGCGTACACCCTACACTACAGGGACGCCCGCAATCCTCACGAAGCCGCATGCTCACTCCGCCTGCTGCTCTCTGGCAAGAGAGAATGAAATGTAATCAGCTCTCTTGGAACAGAGAGCCTCAGTGACCTCCCTTACACAGCAGTGGACAGCAAACTGCGAGATGTTGCTAATATCTCCAGCTCCAGCCTGGAAGAAACCCGACTCATAAAAGCTCATGGCCACGGTCACCTGTCATTTTAATTCACTGCTCCATTCCCACTCGGACCTCACCGTCCTTGGCCTCTTGTATTGTTCCACGGAAGCTCAACGTAAACTCGAGGAACAGCACCTCATCTTCCGATTAGGCAGTCTGCAGCCTTCCGGACTCAATATCGAGTTCAACAATTTCAAATCATAAGCTCGGCCCCTATTTCATTTTCTCTTGTAATTGTTCCACTCCTTTCCCCCCCCCCTTTCCTTTTGTTTCTCTCTCACACCTGGCAGCTATCTTTTGCCCTGCCAGTACACTTTACGCCTAATCCCAGCCTATTACCATCTCGTCTAGCTTCTAATCTCTTTTACTTCTTTTGTTTCTTTTATTCTTTTGTCCGATCGCAGCCCTGCCTTCGATCTAGTTTCTTTTCTTTCCAGTTTTGAAGAAGGGTCCAACCCAAAACTTCAACTCAAATTTCTCTCCACGGATGTTGCCTGACCTGCTGAGTTTTTCCAGCATTTTCTGTTGTTATTTCGGATTTCCAACATCTGCAGTATTTTGCTATCGTTCACAGCCACTGGTAATGTGGTCCTCGCCCTGATCTAAGGTTGCAGTTGTGGCTGCAGCAAGTGGCAGATTTCAGTGAGGACGTCCTTAGTGAAGCACAGACGTTTCACACATTGTTCCGTGCTGAGGTTCAGGGAGGGGAATTGCTCCCTGAACACCCTGGGAGGATATGGCCTCCTGCTGAGAACCTTTCTCACCCTCCTCTTCCTCCCTCTTCTAGCAGCTTGTCCTGCCCTGCGTGACCTCTGTTCATTCTCCAAGTCATGCTGTATTCCAAGCAGAATTCCTACTAGTGCATCCATGTCTGGAGGCAACTTGTTTGTGCAGATGCCTTGGAGTCAGGACAAAGTCCTTCAGCACCTGCCACACCACTCCCTGTCGACTTATAAAGAACTCTAGAAAGCACCAAACATTTGTACAATCGCAGCAACAGCCAGTAGAAATCAATCAGCAACTAACCTGTAAGTAGTTGATGATCCCTTTAAATAGTGCTGGAGGCGGGTCGTTCCAGCTGCTGAACGTATGTTCAGCTGTGCAAACTTAAGAGAGGGCATTAGCTGGAGCACTGAGCTCCAAAATGGCAGCGCTGGTGTCAAATCAGCATTGCACACCGATTGACATCATGATTTGCATACTTCTGGCGGACGCTCACTTCGTGCGCACCAATGCCCTCACCAAACTCTGCAGTGAAACAAGGACAGGAGATACCGGCTCCCCAAGGTAAGTGGCTCTTTTAGCACTCCTTGTGGGCCCAGAGCAGGAGTGCTCCCTGGGCCCCTCAAGGAAGCCCTCGGCCTCCTCCACCTCCAATCTACAGCCGCCCGATCGCCCTCACTCCCGATTGCTGGCCGGAGCTTCCTTACCAGTACCAACCCCCAGCCCCCCAATTGACAACTCCCCCATCCCCCGCCACTTGTGATTGCTGACTGGAGCTTCCTTTCCCCCTCCTCCCGCTTGCTGATTTTTGCACCCCCCACTCCCAATTGTTGGGGTCCGTCCCCAAGACGTCCTGCCACTGCTGTTCCTTCCCGGCCTCCGGTCAGGTTGTCCATTTTTCTGGCTGCCGTGCGGGAGGCAGAAATACAAGATGCAAATGAGTCCCTGGCGTTAATGTCGGCAGGACTTCCATGTTCACCTCACCCGCACCCTCCCCAACTCCCTGTAAATATCAGGCCAATAGGATAGTGGCCCGTGCTTCAGGTAGCATTCCAAGGTGACATTATAATGAGAAATCTACTCAACTATTGAAAATAATGAAAGCAATGATACCAATTTAAAAGTTTAATATGCACCTAAAAATATAATCAACCTAAGAAAGCATTTACATCTTATAAATTATGTCATATTTCTTAAAATGCAATTCACCAATATAACACCACGAGAGGTTCTGCAGTAGTTTTGCTAAATATAATCAATGTTTCACACCAAGTAATGCAATAATAAAATAATTGTTTACTGCATGAATATAGAGGGGTACTTTTTTGTGCAAAGCACACAAGAAACTACCAAAGAACTCCAGAACTTCTGAAATAAATGGATTTTGAGCGAACAGTAACTGAAGCAATTGGGTTAACCTAAGCTTACTTTCTATAGTTTCACTCACTTGAAGTATATTCTAACACATTAACTGGCTTCCCCTCCAGAAAACAACTCTGATTGGAAAATCTTGTTTTGCCATTTGATGCACAGTACTGATTACAGATGATATATGTCAAATGCGGTGAGTTTTTTCATGTGATGCCTATAGCACATCTATGTCTCATGCTGACTCCATTATGCACTTGCACTTTCTGATCAACGAGGTGATCATCACAGAGCACATTATGAAGGTAACTGAACAATGGCAGTCAGCTTTATTCTGTTGATCAGGTCTACGGGTGGAGTATAAGGTTTCCTAGTGGTGGTTGATATATGGCCTTAACATTCCTACCACTAATGGCAAGGTTGTAGCTCTTCACTGGTGTGAATGTCTTGTCTGCAATCAGTTGAATATGCTCCTCATCTTCAAGAGCAAGTGACAGATTATAGCTTCTGTTACCTTGCTGGATGCGTGCAACTAGTTCAGGTAGAATTACTGGCTGATCTGCAGAAGAGACTGCTTCTGGTCTCATCAAGCATTATAGCAAAAAAATAAACTGCTCGGAGCAAACATGTAGCACTGCTTTATAGCATTTGAATTCCCAAATGTCTCGGATGGAATCTGTTTTGAAACGTCAATAGACTTTAGATTGGTGATTGAATGGTGACCAGGTTCAACTACATACACATCTGGTCTCTCATCTTCCATTAAACTAAGAATGCTACATAGATTTCCTAGACACAAATAAAAATATGCAAATAAAAATCTAAATTAAATTAGAACACAAGAAAAGTTTTAACCAAAAGAATTCCTAAACATTGTCAAATAATATAACTATCATTTTACCATAGTGATTCTCCCACATAAAATCAGCTAGTCAGTGACTGTAGATCTAGCAATGACATCTCTTTTCATCAAATATATAAACCACATAAAAACTTCAGAGTAAAAATATCACCAAGGTTGCAGCATGAGTTGATGTGTAATCACAACAGCTGTTGTTGTATCTGGGCATTGTCCCCCAGTTACAGAGGTGAGCCAGAATCAGGATTGGACATTAAATTAAAGCAAGATATATGTACACAAAATTATCTCAATCAGTGAAACACGTATGAAGGTCAGAGTTATAAGTCAAATATATTTTGTATCCTAAAGGAGATTAAAGCAGATTGTATTTATGTATGTTTGCTATTTTGCATTCTAAATATTTATAAAAATCTTAAGAAAAAGCTGTACCAGGCTGGTTCTGGATTTATCAGAAAAACAGTATAGGCTGCAATCTTACATAGAATTCCATCGAGTCTACAGCACAGAAACAGGCCATTCAGCCCAACTGGTCTATGCCAGCGTTTATGCTCCACACGTGTCTCCTTCCCCCTGCATTTTCATATAACCCAATCTTGCAGAGTGCCGGACAGCTCCGGCACCAGACACAGCTTAAATATCCTTAACATAGTTTGGAATCATTTAATGGCATATTTGTGTCCACGGAATGGGTGACATTCCGTCTTTAGCACTCCCAGTCCAGAGCTTCAGGTGCCAGGTGCACATATCAGGAATTCAGGCACACACGGCACATAATTTTCTGTCCATGATGGAAAGTTATGGGGGGGCACTCCCTGAATTCCCTGTATGTGCTTCTGATGTGCGAAGCTCTGCACGAGGGAACTAAAGATGAAAATTTACCATTGGGCTTCAGAAGTAGATGGGCAGACGTTTCAGTTGTATTCATTAGTAATTGCACTTTTGCTGGTTTTTGATGTCTTGCTGGCCGTGGTACTGGATGATCGTGTTAACATGCAGTACCACACGAATATGAAAAACCCTGAAAACAGAAAAAAACTATTTAAGTAGCTTGTTTCAGTGTTTATATAAACTATTCGTTTTTGTAAATATTTCTAGTCATTAATAATTACAAAGCTTTATAAATAATTGTGATGGTCAATGTTAATTTTGTAGTCTACAGCAAGGAAAATTGTTCCATTGATGGATTTACATTCATGGCTTAATCATAGTGTTTCCAGGCTTTTATGATTTATTACTCTCCATACCAAAAAGGGTGTCCTCATGATTTGCTCTCTCGTATTTACCAGTGCCACTCTCTAATTGCCCAACACGAGATACATCAGAGTGGCCCAGGTTTTGCCAATTTTCCTCCCTCCCTGTGGTGAATCAAGAGACTTCAACTCAATGCCTACCAGAGTTGGGGAACTCGCCATGTGAGGAATCAATGACACAAATTTGTGCCCAACCACTGTATAGAACAGCACTAGCATGTTCTTCCACCAACAACTCAATTAATTGTATTCTGCTTAAGTTATAACGGAGGCTATTAATTTTCTTGCAACTGAGAATTTATCAAAATCAATTGACTACTGAAATTGTAAGTTTATATGTCTGGTCAATACGTATAATGCCATTTCTATTCTGACTAACCTTGCAGAGGGTTGAGGATGCAGAACATGTACATTGCAGGTATACTCATAGGTCCATATGAAAACAAAGCTATGCCGTATGTTGTGCCCAGCAGACAGGTCAGGCCGATTACGGTGAATATACTCTTTTTATTACCTCCTTTCAGTCTGATCACCTTTACACACAGAATTATCAGCAGGATTGTGTTACCCAGGAATATAAGTATGAAATAGGCAACATTTGTCACGTAATGCACAGTCTTGTTTGTTATCCAGCACCTGTGAAAGGACATGAAAAAGGCTTAACTAATATCCATAAAATACCACGAGAAGAATTTGTGCAGAAAGATGCCAAGGTGCGATTTTCAACAAAAGTGAGAAACGCACGTTTAAATTGATCAATCCTCTCTATGGGGAGAAATTACTTTTGAGCACTAATCATATCCCTTTGTCTGTTATTTTAAGAGGTAGCTAATGTGCTCATGTAAAATTCCTATGTGCATTCTTTAAACAAAGTCATTGAGTTATTAAACATTTTGAAGGGGGTTAATGATTTAGTTAAAGTAGCTTTTTGTGAATTTAACATGAGTGTGTTAACTAAGTCATCAATCACTCTCAATGTAATAACTGCCCATAAGCCATACAGAACAGTTTCACTGTATAAAGGAATGACAATTAAAGCAATGACTGCCATTTAGTCGTAGATACAGCATGCTTCCCAGCATAAGTGAAACCATTCCCTTCTATATAGAGGCCTAGAAATTACAGTTGGATATTAGTGGAAGGTTGCTTAATGCATGAGTATGACATTCTTCTCCCTGCTATTTTACCACAGGCGTTAACAGGTTAATGTCCCTGTTAAAATAATGGACAGAGGAATGTCTAATGACAGTATTAAGCTTTTGTTGCTGATATTGTGTGATATACCTATCAATTCAGTTCATGAAAATGACGAGTTAAGTTAGTAACTATAGGTTTTTATTGGCTAAATAACAGAGCCCACCCTCGTGGGTGATTGGATCCAACAAGGAGGAATACCAGCCAGTCGACCACCTTTATACCTGGGCAAGCAGGCGGAGCCATGGGCGGAGTCAGCTGTGGTCAGCCCAGGTATAACAGCGTGGCAAGAGGTGACCTTGTGTAGTGATACAACAGTGTAAACAGTGATAACCATAGTGTAACGATATGAACAGTGATAACCATAGTGTAACGATAGTGAACGATAAAAGTGGCTTACCACATTCACCCCTTGTTTAAATTTGAGTCCGGCAGGGTGAAGTGTACTACCAGTTCGGGTATGTCAGTCTGTCCGGAGGCCTCGTAAGCCTTTCTGATCGGCGCAGCAGCGGCGGCGGTGGTGCAGTATCCGATGTTAATGCTGGTGTCTGCGTGGTCGGCGAAGGCTCGTGGGGTTCCGGCATGCCGTCTACCTGGGCTGGATTTGGTGGGGTGGTGGGGGGTAACGGTGGTGTCTCAGGGGTGCCCGAGGGTGCGAGGTCTCGTAAGGAGACTGTGTCCTCCCGCCCGTCTGGGTATGCCACATAGGCGTACTGGGGGTTGGCGTGCAGGAGGTCCACCCTCTCGACCAGGGGGTCCATTTTATGGGCCCTCACGTGCTTTCGCAGCAAGATGGGCCCCGGATAAGTCAGCCATGTTGGTAGCGAGGTTCCCGTAGTCGACTTCCTGGGGAAAACAAACATTCGTTCATGGGGGGCGGCGTTAATGGCAGTGCAAAGCAGTGACCAGATGGAATGCAGCGCTGCTGGGAGGACTTCCTGCCAGCGAGAGGTTGGGAGGCCCTTAGACTTTAAGGTTAAGAGAACGGCCTTCCAGACAGTCGCGTTCTCTCTTTCCACCTGGCCGTTCCCTCGGGGGTTGTAGCTGGTGGTCCTGCTTGCAGCAATACCTCTCGCTAGTAGGAACTGGCGAAGTTCCTCGCTCATGAAGGATGAGCCCCGGTCGCTATGTATATAGTTCGGGAACCCGAACAAGGCGAAGAGGTCGTTCAGGCATTTGATGACCGTGGTACTGGTCATGTCTGGGCAGGGGAAGGCAAAGGGGAAACGGGAGTACTCATCAATAATGTTGAGGAAGTACACATTACGGTCAGAGGACGGGAGGGGCCCCTTAAAATCGATGCTCAAGTGCTCGAAGGGGCGGGTGGCCTTGATCAGGCTTGCTCTGTCCGGCCTAAAGAAATGCGGTTTGCATTTGGCACAGGTTTGGCAGGTCCTGGTCATGGTCCTGACCTCCTCGATGGAGTAGGGCAGGTTGCGGGCCTTAATGAAATGGTAAAGTCTGGTGACCCCGGGGTGGCAGAGGTCGTTGTGGAGGGTCTGCAGTCTATCAATTTGCGCGTTGGCGCATGTACTTCGTGATAGAGCATCTGGGGGTTCGTTCAGTTTACCAGGCCGGTACAAGATATCATAATCGTAGGTGGAGAGCTCGATTCTCCACCTCAAGATCTTGTCGTTCTTGATTTTGCCCCTCAGCTTGTTATTAAACATAAAAGCGACCGAGCGCTGGTCGGTGAGGAGGGTAAATCGTTTGCCTGCCAGGTAATGCCTCCAGCGTCGTACTGCCTCCACGATCGCCTGGGCCTCCTTCTCGACCGACGAGTGTCGGATCTCAGGGCCCTGGAGGGTCCTTGAGAAGAAGGCCACAGGTCTCCCCGCCTGGTTAAGGGTTGCAGCTAGGGCGAAGTCGGATGCATCGCTCTCCACTTGGAAAGGGATAGACTCATCCACCGCATGCATTGTGGCCTTAGCAATGTCTCCCTTTATGAGGGAGAAGGCTTCGCATGCTTCTGCCGTCAGGGGGAAGGAGGTGGACTTCATGAGGGGTCTGGCTTTGTCTGCATAATTGGGCACCCATTGGGCATAGTAGGCGAAGAGCCCCAGGGTTCTCTTCAGCCCCTTTGGACAGTGGGGGAGGGGAAGCTCCATGAGGGGGCGCATTCTTTCGGGGTCGGGGCCGATGACTCCGTTCTCTACTACGCAGCCGAGGATGGCAAGGCGCGAGGTGTTAAACACACATTTCTCCTTATTGTAGGCGAGGTTCAGCCGTTGGGCCGTACGGAGGAATCTCTCCAGATTAACATCATGGTCCTGCCAGTCGCGGCCGCAGATGGTAACGTTATCTAGATAAGGGAACGTGGCATGCAGCCCGTTCTGGTCAACCATCCGGTCCATCTCCCTTTGGAAGACCGAAACCCTGTTGGTGACGCCGAAGGGAACCCTACGGAAGTGGTAGAGGCGGCCATTCGCCTCGAAGGCGGTATACTGGCGGTCCTCAGGGCGGATAGGGAGTTGGTGATAGGCCGACTTAAGGTCGATGGTAGAGAATACCCGGTACTGTGCAATCTGATTGACCATATCAGATATGCGGGGAAGGGGGTATGCGTCCAGCTGGGTGTACCGGTTTATGGTTTGGCTGTAGTCGATGACCAGGCGGTGTTTATCGCCGGTCTTAACGACTGCGACCTGGGCACGCCAGGGGCTGTTACTTCCCTCGATGATGCCCTCCTTCAGGAGTCGCTGCACCTCGGAGCTAATAAAAGCTCTGTCCCCGGCGCTGTACCGCCTGCTCTTGGTAGCGACGGGTTTACAGTCGCGGGTGAGGTTAGCGAACAGGGAGGGGGGCGGGACCTTGAGGGTGGATAGGCCGCAGGTGGTACGCGGTGGGCGGTTTAAAAGCTGCTGGTTATAGACTGTGAGTGGGGGGAGGGGTCCACCATATGCCAAAGTGACACTTTGAAGGTGGGATTGGAAATCCAGCCCTAGTAGGACGGCAGTGCAGAGCTGGGGCAGGACGAGAAGTTTAAAATTTTTATACTCCGTGCCCCTAACCGACAGGGTCACAACACAGTAGCCGCTGATGTCTGTAGAATGGGACCTCGACGCCATCGAGATCCGGTTGCACGTTGGCTGGACAGTGAGGGAGTAGTGGCTCACCGTGTCTGGATGGATGAAACTCTCCGTGCTTCCGCTGTCGAACAGGCAGGTCATGGCGTGGCCGTTTACTTTGATGTCCATCATGGACTTGGACAGGTGATGCGGGCGAGCTTGGTCAAGTGTGACGGAGGCTAGTGTATGGCTGAGCGAGCTGCTGTAGTCTGCGGGTGAGGCGGTGGTCAGGTCTGGAGACAAGGTGGCGGTCGAGTGTGGTGAACAAAATGGCGGCGCCCACGGCGTTGAATAAAATGGCGGAGAAGATGGCCGCCCCCACAACTCACATGAGGCACTGCCGGCGTCGGTGGCCTTGATCAAAGATGGCCGCCCCCACGACTCATACGAGGGGATACTGGCATCTGTGGCCTTGATGAAAGATGGCCGCCCCCACAACTCGCATGAGGCACTGCTGGCGTCTGTGGCTTTCCCCCTGCAGGCCTTCGCGAAGTGGCCTTTCTTGTGGCAGTCGGAGCAGGTCGCGTTTCTTGCAGGGCAGCGCGCCCTCGGGTGTTTCGCCTGGCCACAGAAGAAGCAGCCGGCGGCCCGATCGCAGGGCTCCGATGTCGCAGCCGGTACCGGGGGTGGCGGTCCCGATCGGTTCCGGGACACCGACGCTGTGGTAGGTCCCAGAGGCGGCGGTGCGAGGGGTATTGCGGCCGGGGTCAGGCCCGAGTCCCAGGGTCGCGCAGCACAGTACCTGGAGTATGCCTCGAGGTCCCGATGGGCCACTTCCAAGGAGCGAGCGAGGATAGCAGCTGTTTTCAGGTTGAGGTCCTTTGATTCCAGCAGTCTTTGCCGTGAGTAGTCTGACCGAAGGCCTTTCACGAAGGCATCTCGGATGTTTCCATCTGTATGTTCTGCAGCTGTTACGGCTTTAAAGTCACAGTCCCTGCCGAGTATTTGCAGCGCCCGTAAGAAATCATCAACCGACTCTCCTGGCTGTTGCGAGCGGGATCTTAGGAGATGCCTGGCGTACATTGAGTTTACAGGGCTCCGATACTGTTCTTTTAGCAGGTTGAGGGCGTCCTCGTATGTGGCAATGTCCCGGATGAGTGCAAATACTTTAGGGCTCACCTGAGCGGTCAGAACTCTTAGTTTGGATGCCGGATTCTCCCAGGTAGGCTTCGAAGCAGCTCAGCCAGTGTTCGAAGTCGAGGGTTGAATTCGCAGCCTGTGGGTTTAGATCCAGGTGCGGCGGCCGGAGGGCTCGTAGCCAGGCCGGCTGCTGGGGCTGTTGTGGATGGCCGTTTGGCTGGGGCTGTACGTCTGACTGGTCGTTTGGTTGCTCCGTTGTAGACATTTCAAAATTTAGCCAATAAAATTGATATACCTATCAATTCAGTTCATGAAAAGCGATGAGTTAAGTTAGTAACTATAGGTTTTTATTGGCTAAATAACAGAGCCCACCCTCGTGGGTGATCGGATCCAACAAGGAGGAATACCAGCCAGTCGACCACCTTTATACCTGGGCAAGCAGGCGGAGCCATGGGCGGAGTCAGCTGTGGTCAGCCCAGGTATAACAGCGTGGCAAGAGGTGACCTTGTGTAGTGATACAACAGTGTAAACAGTGATAACCATAGTGTAATGATAGTGAACGATAAAAGTGGTTTACCACATTGTGTGACTGAGAATTATCACCATCTACCGATGACAACAGATCACATACACATGTAAGTAAAACTGGAATTTAATCACGCCTGGTCCATTTACAGTATGTGACCTTTTGGTTATATTGGGCTTTATTTATTAATTCAATGTAGTTTACTGTTGGACATCCTGAAATATGTATGTTGGACTTCTTGGGGAGTTAATGGTTAACAGTCGAACTTCTTTGTGTCTTGAAGCAACACACTTTCTTGACTTTCCAATATATAAACAGGATGACTTTGAAGTGTTGTAAAAAGAATGCATTGCTTGTTTTCGGAGATGTGAAGTGGCTGTGTATGGGAATAGGTGGTAGTAATGATGTTACCCATGAGTGGTTAGTGTTTAGTTTTAAGGTAATAAAATGTAACTTTAGTTTTAGGGTAATAAACATGGGTCGGAGGAATCCATTAGCTACAGTTGGTAAAGCTTTTACTTCAAAGATGTTAGTAACTGTTACGTCAGTAAGTCTGGTGTAGGGGGAGTAGTTCTGAAGTAAACGACCGCAAACTGTTTACATCAATAGTCTGTTTTCAAAGGGTTTGGGAATGGATACGTCATACAGTCTTATCTATGACATTTTCCTTTGATGTAGTCAAAATATGGTGCGTAAAGGATCGTGGTTTTCAACAGTAGGTCAGAGTGCTCGAAGGATACAGAAACCGGAGAAAGCCACTCTCTGTGTGCAGTTAAGGCCGATCACCTTTTACCGTGTATCAATAAAGTTTGTTCCGTATACTCCACTACGAAGTCTCGTGCTTACTCAAAATGTGTTGTTGTGAACCAGAGGAGAAAGGAGGTTGACTGCTAACATTTACCAGGTCAAAGACCTACTCATGACCAACTTATGTGGATATTTCTCTACCAATAAGGTGCAGCAAGGAAACTGTGGTCACGTTTGGGGAGAGAGCAAGGGAAAAGAAACATGAAGGTCACGCTTGGCATAGTGCATGAAAGGCCAGTAATACCACTGTGAAAATAATATCAACATGTGCCCGTTTAAAGAGAATTATTTATTCTGTCTGTAGTTGAAAAATGCAGACAGTAAACAATTATGACTTTATTTCTAAGATTTTTTGAATGCAAGCAGGTCTCGTGTAGGAAAAGGGGCCTTCCAAATAGTGTTTTAAACCACGCTGATCTTTGGGAAAGCCCACAAAATTAATGCTGGACATTCTGGGAAGTTCAAACAGTGAACAGTTCTAACTGTTATTTCCACCGAAGTCAAAGGAAATAAAAATCGGGAGAAATGAAACGCGGGCTGTCGATTTGCTATCACCGTTTTACATTATCACACAAAGTCCAAATCTACCCCTTGGACTTTTAGAGCAGAGAGACAGAAATTAGCACAGGATAGTCTAGTATACCTATATGAACGTGTAAGGTTAAATGGAACCAACAGAGAAGCAGATGACAGTAAAAGAAAAGAATGGCACAGGTACAGGCTGAGGTCAAACCTGCATGTGTGCACAGAGATGAATACAAGTGACCAGAGGAGGCAGCAGCCTTCTTGGACTCCTTATATCCTCCAACGGTGAGTCCCAATGAGACCAGAGCTTGTCACAAATTCTCTCTGCTAAGTTGTATGATCGCGGATGGAAAAAGAGAGATGTGCTAGAATGTCCGGCTTGTGATTGATAAAAATCTCCAGGAGGATGGTGACAAGTGGCTCAAGAAGCAAAACTACTACTTGTGGCTAAGCTTATGCTCAAGCTATTTTTTTTGATTGCTACATTTTAACAATAAATCTGGATGGATACCCTTAACTTAAAAGCTCTCTCGCCTCTGAGTCAGAAGATCATTGGTTCAAGTCCTACTCCAGAGACTTGAGCACAAAATCTAACTGGCACTTCATTGCAGTACTGAGGGAGTGCTGCACTGTCAGAGGTGCCATCTTTCAGATAAGATGTTAAACCGCTGCCCTCGCAGGTGGACGTGAAAGATCCCATGGCACTATTCGAAGAACAGCAGGGGAGTTATCCCGGTGTCCTAGCCAATATTCATCCCTCAAATCAACATCACTAAAACAAATTATCTGATCATTGTCACATTGCAGGTTGTGAGACCTTGCTATGCGCAAACTGGCTGCCGTATTTTCTACATTATGATAGTGAATACATTTTTTTTTTTTTAAGTACTTAATTGGTTGTAAAGTGCTTTGGGATCTCCTGAGGTGGTGAAAGGTGCTATATAAATGCCACTTTTTCTTGTTTTTCTCTTTAATAGTCCTGGGAGTTTTTAATGGATTGCAATATTCTGAGGAAATACAAGCATAAATTTCTTTTTAATATTAATTGTTCCAAAATAAAATACTGTTCAAACTCAGGAGGGGTGGGTGGTTATGGGTTAAAATAAAATAAAGTGAAAGAAAAGAGGTATTTTTAAGAGGAACCATACTATGGTTAGTTTTTTACATATACTAAATAGGAGATGTCTTTTTTTTAAAAATCAGTCTTTGAAATAAATTCAATACCTGCAAAGACATCATTGGGAAGTATAGGTGAAGGAGATAGCAAAAATGTTTCGAAGGAATGCATTGTAAAACTCTTCAATTTATGGTAAGCTGTTTTAAATGTCTTATTTGCATATTTAAGTAGGATCACTAACTCTCACAGGAGTTCTTGTACATACAACCACTTGCATTTATATGAGGCCTACATGTTTAAAAAAAGACAAGCAAAGGTGCTTCACAGAGGGACGTGGATAAAAAAAGGTCAAGTCAAAGGAGAGATTTAAGGTGTGATTAAAAGTTTGGTTATAGAGGTGGATTTTAAACAGACTATTAAAGAAGCAAAGGGATTTGGAGAGGTGGAGGGACTTAAGGAGGAAATTCCAGAGAGTGGAAAGCCACCAATGGTGAGGCAAAGGAAGGGAGGAATGCACAAGAGGCCAGACTGAGAGGAATGGACAGTTCAGGGGAGTTGCAGGGATGGAGGTGGTTACAGCAGTATAGGGAGGGGAAAGGCCTTGAGGGGATTTAAATGCAAGAATGAGAATTTTAAATCTGAGGAGTAGGAAGAACAGCAGCCAAAGTAGGTCAGTGAGGACAAGGACAATGGGCGATTAGGACGGTGCAGAAGAAGATATGGGCTGCAGAATTTTTGATGAGCTGAAGTATACAGAGAATGGAGAATTGGATGCTGTGCAGAACAATATTGGAATAATCAAGGCTGGAGGTAACGAAGATGTATGAGAGTATCAGCAGAAGATAGGCTGTGATAGGAGCGAAGAGGATTAATATTACGGAGGTGCAAGTAGGCAGTATTTGTGACGGAGAGGGTATACGGTCAGAAGCTGAACTCGGGGTCACACAGGATGCCAAAGTTTCAAACGATTTGGTTCAATCTGAGACAGTGGCCAAGGAGTGGGATAGAAACGGTGGTGAGATTACAGAGTTTGTGGAGCGGGGGCAAAAATGACACTTCACTCTTCCCAATGTTTAGCCAGAGGAAGTTAGAGCACATCCAGAACTGAATGCTGAAAACTGATAGCAGACAAAGAGTGGGGGTTTGAGAGAGGTGGTGGAGAGGTAGAGCTAGGTGACTGCATGTCTGAGGAGAATGTTACCAGGTGTCAGGCAGCATGTAGTTCAGGAAGAAGGGTCCAAGAGGCAACATTACAGGGATGGGAAGAGAAGCCGTTGCTAGAGATCCTCTGGCTATGATAGGTAAGAGTGGTCAAGCAAGGGCAGTCCCCTGGAGCTGGACAACGGAGGAGAGGTCCAGCAATATCGTTCTTATCCACCCACATAATTGGAGTTTCTGCTGAAGTTACAGCAACGGTGGGGGAAGCCTCAAGGAAATTTACCCCCGTTGTATTTTAGATCTTGCTGCACTAGAATAGTTTTGATTATATGGAATCAAATAATTATTAGAACAACTAATACACTAAAACTTACATGGTAGTGGAGCTGTAATTGCTGTTGACAAGAATCGAATACCGGCCGTAATTGTTTGTGCTTACTCCAATGACAATTAAAAGTACAGCAGCTGGAAAGGCTGAGAATACATAGAATCATGGTTATAAAGAGTTATTATATACAAATATGCCAGACTGTCAGTTAAGCAGAGAGGTAACTGTTCATTTGACACGGGCATCAATTTTCTGATTGGGGGCCACATTCTGCAGGGCAGGACTTCTGCCTGCCATGGAGGTGACCCCTGACCCTGGTTGTATTTCTGCCTTCTGGGTAATATGAATGCATGCAGAGGTGGGCTGCCCGGCCTCCACTGGGGAGTTGTGCCAGACTGGGGGACGGAAACTCGTTGCCACAGCCCTTGGGACCCTACCACAGCAGCGGGAAGAAGGCAGCTGCCTGAAGAAAACTACTTCAAAAGCAAAATACTGCTGATGCTGGAAATCTGAAATTAAAACAGAAAATTCTGGAAACAATCAGCAGCTCAGGCAGCATCAGTGAAGCGAGAAACAAAAAAAAGGTTTTCTTTTGTTCAAAAATGTGGAGCCTAAAACCCAGCTTTCAATCAGGGACATAGTTTATTGCTGGGAAAATCTCCCTCTAATTAATCAAGGAAGACTCTGCATCAATTATGCCTAAACTCTACCCTCAGAAGAGGGCCACTGTGATGTTTCTGTTCTTCAATCCAATCATCCTTATGGCCTCTTTGATCAGATTGCCAGTTCAGGGTTGAATTTCAGGGAACTTTGAGCACTCGGAACTAAAGTTAGACCACCAAAAATCACTTCCATTCTCATTCATCGGCTCAGGATTTGAATCCAGGCTTTTTAGACGAAGGGGCAGTGCATTTAACAACTGTGAGTTCCTCTTTGTAGCCAAGTTTGATTATTAAACATGCTGGCCCTGAAATTCCACAGGGGATCTCCTGCCAGACCTTTGACAGGAGACAATCAGAACCCCCAAAGAACAACTGTTTGAAACTTTTGTTCATTTTCTTGTAGTAGTGAAACAATAGATGTGGCTGTATTATACAATAAAGATTCAGACCATGTACATACAACTAATACAGCAACAGAATACTTTACACTCACCCCAACCAACAAGACACAGCTTCAGCATGTAGCGCTTTATGTAAGTGTTGAACACTTTGACCAGCATGATGTACAGATGAAATGCTTCAATTCCCATCCATGTAAAGCTGCAAAGCAGTGAGTAATGCAGAAAAACAGCAATGGCTTTACAGAGACTGTCAATGTTAACGGAACTAAGCCATGCGTTAGTGAAGAAGTTCACATTGAGAAGAAACAAGGCAGCACTGAGATTCATGTGGATCTGGAGGGTAAATTCCTTTTGTCTTTTTCTGGGTTAAAAAAAGATCTCAGTAAGGAAACAGCATTTAGGAGAAGATGCAAACTGATAACGCAACAAACTGATTTACAACATCAAAAGCAAATCAATTCAGTTCTTGCCTCCAGCATTCTCACAATTAATATATCTACAAATGGAAGTTTAATAAACCTGCTGCTGTGAATTGCACATGGGCTCTATCCTCAAGAGTTATTTTTATGTATTTAGATTGCAGAGCTACTTCATTTAAAGTGGCTTTTACAGGAAATTATAGCATTGATGCCAGACACATACCTGAGAATAAAGTGGAGGATGACAGTAATTGCTGCGAAAATGGCAGAAACACCGCAACCAATCTGTGTGATATATGTTAGTGATTTCAATATCTTCTCATCCAAGGGCTGGCTCCCATCGATTTGCTTTATAAAGAAAAGGCTAAGCATTATTATGAGGACTGGGTATTTTTTCTTTTAAATGAATGACACTCTCTTTCAATATATTTTTACTCCAATCTCTTGCTTGGGAGCCCTTGTGATATCTACTCTCCCCTGTCGAGAGGGCACATGGATACCTTGTCCAAGGCCTTACCCAAAGCCTATCTGAAGTTGGCCACAATGAGGTGCACACTGGGTGATTCTCCCTCTGCTAGGAGCTGCTTGGCTTCCACACAGTTCCCAGCGCTGCAGGGCTGAGATCAGACACTTACCATCTGGAGAACTGTGGGAGAAAATACATGCTCTACTATTCTGTGGTACAGCTCTTTAAAAAAAAATCATTCTGGGGATGTGATCGTTGCTGGCAAGGCCAGCATTTATTGCGCATCCTTCATTGCCCTGTACAACGGAGAACCTCGCTAAGGCACTTCAGACAGCAGTTAAGAGACAAGATAGATTGTACCAGAATTTCTTTTGAACAACAAAAGCAAGTTTCCTTCCCTAAAGAACATTAATGAACCGGTTACAAGGATAAATGGGAATGAAGGCCCATGAATAATGTTATGAGCCTGCTGTGAAAGCACATAGGATATCAGAACTTATGGCCAGAACAGTTAAATATAAAACCAGAAGTGCTGTCCCTACCCTGGACAAGGCTGTGATCTGGCCACATCTAGACTACTGCGTTAGGTTTGGTTCCTTCAGATAGTGGAGGATATCGAGTCCTGGGAAAAGGTTCAGAGGTGAGCTACTTTTTTGCTACTGAGCTTGGGGGCCCGTAGATATCAGGACAGGGTTAGCAAACTGGGACATTTTACTTTGAATATGTGTAGACTTTGAGGGGATACGATTGAGGGCTGGGAATTTCCTCAGAGTTGCTCCCACTCGTGTGATGAAAATTTGACAGAGGTGCAGCGGAAACCCCACTTACGCACATAAACGGGGTTTCCACTGTATTTCCAGAAAAGTTATGGCGGCGGAGCAGGAGCAGATCTGAGGACATTCCCAGCCAATGTGTTTACAATAATGAAGGGTTGAGAGCCTGTTCACATGGTTAGGCAGAGGAAGATGGGAGTGGGGAGTGTGGGGTGGGGAGTGTGGGGCGAGGTGTGGATCATCAGTCGAAGTCACAAAACAGAGTTAGGTTAGATACTAGGAAGCAATTCTCTTCAGAGAGTCATCAACCTCTGGAATAAGTCACCAGCATGTGTGGCGAGTGTGAGATTTGCTGCAAGCATTCCAAAGGGAGCTGGGTGAGTTTATGCGAGTGGAAGACATCTCCAGTTGTACAAAGTGAGTGGATTAATGGTGTTTGTGCCACCAGTTATCATGGTCTCCTGAAACTTGCTTTTTGCCTGTGGGGGTCAGAGAGGTACTTCCGAAAGTATTTTTTCCTAAATCGGCGTTAGGATCTTTTCTTCTTGTTTTGCCTCCTCCAGGAGATTGCGTGGCTCTAGTCTGGGGGAGAGGGAGGGTTTAATGCTGTGAGCAGCTTGCTCCTTGTTGAGATGGGACAGGCTTAATGTACCAGTTGGTCTTTCCTATCCCTTTTTGTATATGTTTATATATAATGACGGATTGTTGCTGGTACTTTTGCTGCTCACAGCCAAGCTGGAATGTGATGAAAGACAAATAACATTGCATTGCATTGTACCTACCAGCAAGACAGCAAAGAAGGTCAGGTGGTTGCATCTGCAGATGGTTTGATTATCTGTATTTTCTGTTGTGCAACCAGAATCATTCCAGTGACCGATACTTGTGTTCTCTGTAATGGAAAGTTACTAACTGAGAAGCTGCTCCTTGGTTTCAACATGATAGAAATATTTGATTAAAGTGACTCCCTTTATTACCATTTTGTTCTAATTCCCAGAAGACACATTTTGTAATGAACGTTTCCTAAAATGAAAAAGAGTAACAATAATTCTTTACTGCCCTTAATGTAAATAGTTTCTTTTAACAGATTGAATAATGGAAATTTAAAAAAATGTCCTTACCGATGATGTTTTGTTAAATAAAATTATCACAGGGTCTGTCAGATTATCAATGCTTGTATTCCCCACTCGAATCCCAATTACATTATTTAAAATATCGCTCCGATTTTTATCCTGCAAATGCATAAATATAGATGGTAACAGAATTTCTTTTGAACAACGAACGAAGAAATGGAATGGGCAGCAGCCAAGAAAGCCCAGCCTATGGACCACACCTTCAAACATGGGAGTAAGTAGCCAGGCAGCTATTGTCATATATTCAAAGTATACTTGGGCTTTTGTTGGACAAAGCAGCATAGATTGGGAGGCAGATGTCTGAAAATGGAGGTGAGGCGGGGGCAGTAATGTTGAATCCCCTGGTGCTGTTGAAGGAGCGTGCCCTGTAAATTTAGGGCTTGGACTTAGAGGAGGAGGCAGGAGGTGAATAAACAAGAAGCACACACCCAGCTCAGAGTGGGTACAACACGACTCCTTCCTTTACACTCCATACTATTTACTGATACAAATACAGACTCACAACCTTACATGCATCAGCAGGTTCATGCCAACTGTTTGGCAAAGGCTCTGTTCAATGAGTTGTCCTGAGGATATCTGCCTAACACATTTCCTTATTTGGGGGTGAAATTGGGCTCTCTAGCCCCCATTTTTTGGGAGCTACGAGGCTTCTTAAACTAAGAAAATTGCTTTCGTGACGCACGTGCACAATTTCAATGACAAGGATGTCGGACGCCATCTTGGTCAAGGGATTTTCGCGCGCACACCTAACGACCACCGGCAGCATGCAGAGCAGGCAGATCATGACTTCAATCAGCGTGTAATACTGATTTGACGCCAACACTGCCATTCTGTAGCTCTACACTCCAGCCTATGCACTCTCTTAACTTCACACAGCTGAACATGACATTAAACAGCATTAAGGACCCCCATCAGCACTACTTAAAAAGATCATGAACTACTTACAGGTTAGTTGCCGGATTATTTCTTCTGGCTGTTGCTGCAGTTCTACGCATTTTGGATGCTTTTCCATAGTTGTTAAAAGTTTCAATAGGCTACAGGAAGTGCTCTGGCTAGTACTAAATTACTTTTTGGGTGACTTAAAGGCTTGTGCACAAATCAGTTGCTTGCAGACATGGGTGCACTAGTAGACCTTTCTCTTGGAATTGAACATGCCTGGGAGAAAGAGCAAAGGCCACAGAGGGCAGGCCAAGCTGCTAGAAGAAGGAGGAAGAGGAGGGGAGAAGGACTCTCAGCAAAGGGCCATATGCTCAGAGGGTGTTTAGGGAGCAATTCTCTTACCTGAACTTCAGCAATGTGATAAATCTATGTAGTGGAACAAGAACTCGAAGAGGCGATATCTTAGAATTAGCATGAGTACTTTATTAACAACTGTGTAGCAAACAAAACAGGCCTGCATCCTGGCATTCCACCTTTGCTGACCTTGACAGGAAGCAACCCCCTGACCTTAACTAGTGGCAACACTGGCTACAACATCACCTGGTGGATAACCTTAATCATAACTTCCCCCTTAAGATTTCAGTATGAATTTGTTAACAACCAACCATTCCTAAGGGTCACATAAGAAGTCTCCATTCACTATGTTCCATATGTGATGAATCTAACAGGTCAGTATCAATCTCTCTGGTGGCTTGCAAGATCTTTGTGAACGTGTAACAGTAAAGTCCCTGCTTGTTTGTGGTGAAGTCACCAGCTGCTCCTGAGCAGTGCTCAGAGTATCTGACTCTGCAATGATGGTTTCCTCTTGAAGAATAGGTTCCTGTGGAATTGTCTCTGTCCATGGTGGTGGCACCACAGATGCACTTGGATAACTGGGGGCAAACCTGTCCTCAGCCATTGCATCTGGAACCTTCATTTCAATTTCCCCGTGTCTGTGAAGTATCTGATCTACATGTCTGCATACTACCCTACCAACTCCCAACATGACCTTGTATGATACTGGCCCTGTCATTGAGTCTATGAAGCCAGGAATCCACTTTGGTCCATAACTGAAATTCCTGGTAAGGACCGCATCACCTTCTCCAAAACTTCAGCTCTTTGTTCTTTTGTCATGGTTCTCTTTTTGTTTGTTTTGTCTGTTTTCCATTTTCCTTTTTAGGTCTGGGTGGACAAGGTCAAGAGTGGAGCGTAGTCTATGACCTAATAACATCTCAGCAGGAGAGAGTCCTGTGGTGATTGAGGTGTTATTCTGTAGCTGAACAGAACCCGTGACACTTTGGCTGCTAAACTCCCTTCTGCACTTTTTTTTCATCATCTCTTTAAATGTTTGTACGGCTCTCTCCGCAAGTCCATTTGAGGATGGATGATATGGAGCCGAGGTCACCTGCACTATGCCATTTTTTCTCATGAACTCTTTTGTCTCTGTACTCACAAAACAAGTGGCATTGTCACTTACCACGATCTCCGGTAGCCCTTGATCACTGAAGCTCTGACGCAGGCAGTCTATAGTAGTAGTAGTAGAGGAAGCAGAATTAACAGGATAAACATCTATCCATTTGGAATGTGCATCAATGATTATGAGGATCATCTTCCCCATGAATGGACCCGCACAATCTAAGTGCAATCTTCTCCATGGTTTATCCGGCCACTCCCAGGGGTGGAGAGGAGCCGCTGCTGGTGCCTTCCTGTGTGCCTGACAAGTGCTGCATGTCTTGACTAGATTTTCTATCCCCTCATCTAGCTTTGGCCACCACATGTAACTCCTAGCCAAGGCTTTCATACGCGAGACCCCAGGATGACGCTGATGTAGTTGCTCTAGGATAGACTGTCGTGCTGGCTGTGGAATAATCACTCATGCTCCCCACACCACGCAACCATCCTGCACACTCAGCTCTGTTTTCCTGACACTGTAGGGTGTGAAGTCAGCCCCTTCCGGATGCTGTGGCCATCCCCTCACCACATATTCTCAAACTCTAGACAGTACTGGATCTTTACCTGTCCATGTTCTTACTTGCTCTGCAGTCACAAGTGCCATGTCAGTGTCCTCCAACATCAAAACTCTGTCCTCTGGAGCTGCACGGATAGGTATGCCTGGCAGTGGAAGATGGCTCAAGGCATCTGCATTCCCATGGTACTTGCCCGCCTTGTAGACGATGACATACTCATATGCCCTCAACGTCACGGCCCACCTCTGGATCCGGGGTGACACCATCTGTGGAACTGCTTTCATTTCATTGAAAAGAGAGACAAGAGGTTTATGATCGGTGCATATGGTGAACTTCCTGCCATATATGTACTTGTGGAACCTCTGTAACCCAAACATTACTGTTAACCCCTCTTTGTCTAACTGGGAATAGTTTTTTTCCGCTGGTGTTAGAGTTCGGGGCATAAACCCTATTGGTCTTTCAGTTCCATCTTCCTTGCAGTGTGAAAGAACTGCCACCACCCCGTAAGGTGAAGCGTCACAAGAGAGAATGATGTCTTTCTCTTCATTGTAGTGAACCAGCACATCCGACGACAGCATCAATTTCTTGGGCTGTTCAAATGAAACCCCCTGCTCCTCTCCCCACTGCCACTGTGTCTCCTTGCACAGTAGTTTGTGAAGCGGTGCTAACACTGTTGACAAGTTTGGTAAAAACCTGTTATAATAGTTCAGCAGTCCCAGGTAAGCTTTTAACTCAGCCACATTGGTATGAGCAGGGGCGTCCTGCAGTGCTTGTACCTTCTCCTTGAGTGGATGGAGCCCGGTGGCGTCCAGTCTGTGCCCCAGGAACACTGCCTCATTCCCCAGGAAAGTGCACTTACTCCTCTTGAGTCGTAACCATGCCCTCTCCAATCTCTGTTGTACCTCTCTCAGAGTGCTCAGATGCTCCTGGTCGGTTCTTCCCATCACCAGAATGTCATCCAGATAGATGGAAACATGTGGAATCCCTTGCAGTACACCTTCGATTGTCCTCTGGAAGATAGCTGGAGTAGATGAGACACCAAACGGTAAGCGGTTATATGTAAACAAGCCCTTGTGTGTATTTATGGTGACATACTTCTTTGATTCATCATCCAGTGTAATCTGCAAGTATGCATGACTCATATCCAACTTTGTGAATTTCTTTCCTCCAGCCAGGTTTGCAAAGAGATCCTCTGTTTTGGGAATAGGATACTGCTCTCGTTTGGACACCCGATTGACTGTCAATTTATAATCTCCACAGAGTATTACTGAATTGTTCGGTTTCAAAACAGGTACTATGGGAGCTGCCCATTCCGAACATTTCACTGGCTCCAGTATGTTCTCTCTCCATAGACGGTCAAGCTCAGCCTCTACCTTTGGCTACATGGCATAAGGCACAGGTCGTTGTTTAAAAAACCTTGGCGGTGCCTCCTTGTCTACATAAATCTTAGCTGGGGGCCATTAAATGTGCCAAGTTCCTCCTTGAACACATTCTCATGTTCACTCAACACTTCTTGCAAAGTCAACTGTTTGCCCTCATCTATTTGATTTACTGCTCCCCAGCCTAATTTAAGTTATTTTATCCAGCCCCGACCTAACAGGTTTGGTCCGGTACTCAATACTATAACTACAGGTAGCTGTTCCATTGTGTCCCTGGGCTGCACAGTCACATTAGCTGCACCTAATGTCACTACTCATTCACCTGTATATATTTTAAGATGCAGAGAGCAAGACTTTAACTCTGGAACTTTTGCACGGTTCCACAATTTTGAGTACTCTGCCTTGTTCATTATGGTTACACCGCACCCTGTATTGACTTCAAAGTTCACCTTAGAGTCATTTACTGTCAGTTGCAATGTGATAGGAGCCACTTTTGGAGTGTTCTCTAACATGCTATACATTATGAACATGTCCTCTTCTTCCTCAGCTTCCCCGCTGATGTGGTGTGCTCCCTGTTTTTTCACTTCTCTTCCTTGGTTTTGCTTTCCTCCCCCTTTTTGTTTGGATTCCTCCACAGGTGATTTTGCCCTGCATGCTCGTTTTATGTGTCCTTGTTTCCCACACTTGTGGCACTTTTCCTCCAGAAACCAGCATTCACTCGCCAGGTGATCGCCCTTGCATCTATAACATGCCTTCCCATGCTCACGTTGTGGTTTCTGATGCATGTTTAACTTGCGCACAGCAACCTGACCTGCAACTTGCTTAGCATTAGCCCTGTCTGAACCCTGTATTTCTTTTACATCTCGGTTCGCTGTCTCTATGGCTTGAGCAAGTTCCAATGCTTTTTCATAAGTAAGTCCAGTCTCGGATAATAATCTACGCTGCATTCGGTCGTCCATTATTCCACAAACTAACCTATCTCTCAGCATTTCCTTCAGGTTGTTCCCATAATTGCAATCTTGTGCTAATTTACGCAACACCGCGACATAGTCCATTACACTCTCTTCCTCTTTTCTGTTCCTTGAATTAAACTTGAACCGTTGTACAATCTCACTAGGCTTGGGGTTGAAATGTTCTTTTGAGCAAGGCCACTAATTCAACAAATGATTTGTCTCCAGTCTTTTCAGGACTGAGCAGATTCCTCATCAAACTGTAGGTCTGGCTTCCCACTGAACTAAGCAGAATGGCTTTCCTTTTTCCGGCATCATTTATTTCATTTGCTTCGAAGAAATAACCCAACACTTCACAGTATTCCTCCCAGGTTTGTGCTCGAATATCAAAAGCGGAGACCGTTCCTACCGTGGCAGCCATGCTCTCTTCCAACTGGTAGCTAACTTTAGCTCATGATTTTGTTGTTTAAAGGTCCCGGCAGACGTCTCTTCTTTATTCAGGGTCCTTTTTACCTCATCGCCAAATGTGATAAATCCATGTAGTGGAACAAGAACTCGAAGAGGCGATATCTTAGAATTAGCACGAGTACTTTATTAACAACTGTGTAGCAAACAGGCCTGCATCCTGCATCCTGGCATTCCACCTTTGCTGACCTTGACTGGCTACAGCACCACCTGGTGGAAAACCTTAATCATAACAAGCAACAACCGATGTTTGAGATGTCTGCGCTTCACTAAAGAGGTTGTGACTGAAAACTGCCAATGCTGCAGCCACAACTCCAACCTCAGAGCAGGCAAGGATTGCATTGCCTGTGGCTCTGAAGGTGACCGTGGCTCTGAGCTTTAGTGCATCTGGCTCCTTCCAGGTTGTAGCTGAAGATATAAGAAACATCTCGCAGTTTGCAGTGAAGTGGTGCATAAGGGAGGTCACTGAGGCTCTCTGTGCAAAGAGTGACAAATTCATCTCAGTCCCTCTAGCCAGAGACATAGAGACGGAGTGAACACGAGGGTTTGCATGGATTGCAGGCTTCCCCATGGTGGAGGGTGCCATTTACTGCATGCACATTGCTTTGTGTGTGCCTCATGTGAACTCGGCCATTTACCTGAACAAAAAGGGATTCCACTCCCTCAATGTGCAGCTGGTGTGCGATCACTGGCAGCGGGTCATGCAGGTGAATGCCCGTTATCCTGGCAGCAGTCCTCTGTGCCAGCTGTATTTCGACCACCACAGCAAATCAAAGCATGGCCACTGGGCAACAAGGGTTATCCACTCATGACATGACTCATAACTCCAGTCTGGAACCCACGCACACATGCACAGCAGGCCTACAATGAGAGCCATGCTGCCACAAGGAATCTTATAGAGCAGATCATTGGCATCCTCACACAATGCTTCCGCTGCCTGGATTGCTCTGGAGGAGCCCTGCAGTACTCAGCTGAGCGGGTCTCAAGATTTGTCATGGTATACTGCATGCTGCACAAACCTGACATCGTGGGGGAACAGCCCTTGCCACCACCTATCAGGTGAGAAGCTGAGGAGGACAGGGGGGCAGAGAAGCAGGAGGTGGAAGAGGAGAAGGCAGAAAAGGAGGAAGAGGAAAGGAGGCTGCAACCTAGACGGCCCCTTTCTGCCCGGGCTCTGCATCAACAAATAATTCAGGAGCGATACCAGTCACCTAAACTCCAATTCTACATTCACCAACAGTCCCACACTCCTTACCTTTCCTCAGTCACTGACCATCACGTCATCCTCTTGGCCACAATGCAAAAATAAAAACCAACACAAAATACACAGTCCAAACCAATTAAATAATGCCATATTGCAAGAAAAGCTAAACTGATCACCCATGTGCATTCCCTTAGTGCCTCTTCCATGTGCCTTAGCCTGTCTTAGTGCTCCTACGATGTGCTTCCCCAGTGACTACAGCATGGCTGGTGGAAGGGTGCTGACTTTCAATGGAGAAAACTTCAGATGGCCTTGGAATGCGCCCTCGAGCAGCTCTGCGCCTAGAAGGCCCAGCTGCAGTTGGCATCATCTTTGCATGGGTGGCACCAGTCTGGGCTGGCTGGCTGACAGACATCAGCAAGGGCACTGGCGGAGTTGCAGGGGTGGGAGCACAAATGATGTCACCCTGAGAAAGGAGAGCAGGTTCATGCTCCATGGAGCCACTTTCACTCTCCTGTGGCAGCGCCTCAGCAATCCTAGTACTCTGTTGGAGAACAGATTGCTGGAGTGCTGTGATGCCCTGGACGCCCCTTTGTACACTGGTATCCAGAGCCATGATAACAGCAGTCTGAGCTTCCATGGCAGCAAGCTGAGATTGCATGACTGCAGTCTAAGCTTCCACTGCAGCACTCAGATGTTGGGTGGATGCTACTTGTGCTGCAATGGAAGCTGAGACATCCGCCATCAGACGCTGCATCATGGTTGGCTCCACAACTGTGTTGATGGAGATGGCCATCAATGCTCTTGAGGTCCCGCGCAGCTGGTGACCCAGCTTTTAAATACAAAAACCGCGCATGTGTGGAATTTTGAACAGCCCGCGCAGTTCGTTAAAGGGGCCACGCGGGACAAAAAAAATTAGAGGGAACATTGGTGGCCACCCCTTCCATGTTGGAAAGGATGAGCTCCAAGCTCTTCACAAAGCCCTGTGCCAAGTTGGTACTGGACCCCTGGCTTCCCAGTGCACCAAGCATTTGGGTATATACACCCACCAGCCTTCTTCTGTACGATAGCAAAATACTGCAGATGCTGGAAATCCGAAATAACAACAGAAAATGCTGGAAAAACTCAGCAGGCCAGGCAACATCTGTAGAGAGAAAATAGAGTCGACGTTTCAGGTGAACCCATTTTCAAAACTGGAAAGGCAATGAAATAGGTCAAAAGGCAGGGCTGCAAGAGAACAAAAGTGAAGAGACATTAAGAGGTATTCAAAACGAGACGAGATGGTGATAGGACTAATGGAGACAAAAGACAGCTCTAGATTAGGTGTGAAGTGTTCTGGCAGAATGAGAGACAGCTGCCATGTGGGAGAAAAGAATAAAAAGGGAGGGGGGGGGGGGAAAGGCCAAAACAAAGATGTGGATAAAATATAAGCAAAAATGTAATGGGGGCCGAGGTTATGATCTGAAATTGTTGAACTTGATGTTGAGTCCGGAAGATGAGGTGCTGTTCCTCGAGTTTACGTTGAGCTTCCGTGGAACAATGCAAGAGCCTGAGTACAGTGAGGTCTGAGTGGGAATGAGGCGGAGAATTAAGGTGACAGGCGACCGGAAGCTCGGGGTCCCCCTTACGGACTGAACGGAGGCGTTTGGTCTCCCCAATGTAGAGGAGACTTCTTCTGTAGCCTGGCCCATCAAGAGCCTCGTCTGACTCCTCTGCAGCAGAACTAGTGTGCGACCTCGACCTCTGGCGAGCTGGCACCTGCGCTATCCTTTCCCCAGCCCTGGCTCCAGTGCACTTGTGCCCGGTGTCTCACCATGTGTAGAACCCCCCTCTATCCTATCCTCTAAATTACACAGAGCGTCAGTATCTGAGCTGGTGGCTGCGACTGTGAAATTGAATGATGGTGTCCCTTCATATTTACTTTCTTTTTGCTCTTCTACCACTGCCTGGGCAGGTTCCAGTTCTTGAGTATCTGAAATGAAAAAGGGACAAGGATTGGGTTGTGGTGAGGGGAGAGGAGAAAGTAAGAAGTGCATGTTTACCCCATCTGCAGCTTGTAGGTTAGAAGCAATTGAGGGATGAGGGAGAAGTGGGATGAGAGAAGGAGGATTAGGTATGCGGATACCCTCAACTTCAATTGCTTCAGCCCTGCTGGTGGCCACAGCAATGGCGCTTCCCATAATGGCCAGCACCTTCTCCTCCATGGGGGTTAAAACATGCAGGCGCACCTGTCTCCCTCCCGTTAGTTCCTGCTGCCTCCTGTTGTGTGCCACCTTCTCCTGCAAAAAAGAGAGAAGTGTGTCAGTGAGTGTCATGCAATATGTTTGGGTGATGTGGCTGTCATGTTTGAATAGCTGCAAGTTTGTGCAAACCATGAGATGTGGGTGTGAGGTAAAGTGCTGAGTCTGTGAGGGTGAGGTAAAGCATATGAATGTTAGGTATGAGTCCTGATTGATAGAGATTGTTGGTGGGTGAGTGATGGGGGTATAGTGAATTGAGCAGTGGATGAGGCTAATGGTGCAGTTGGTGGGATGTGACATTTGAAGATGCACTCACTGACCTTGACAACTCGTGTAAGATCATTAAACTTCTTACTGCACTGCATCCAGGTCCTTGGCCTACACTTTTTGGTCACCATCTCTTTTCACTGTCTTCTGAGCATGTGTCTGGAGGGCCTCTGGCCCCTCTGAGGATAAGGGGCATCTCTCCTTCTTTCCACCACTTCCAACAAGACTTCCAGTGCAGCGGCAAAAACCTTGGTGCATGCTCTCTCTCCCATGGTCAGCCATTGTTGATTCTTCCACTGCACATTAGTCAGAATGATCTCAGCACCACCAGCAGCCACAATACATCTCCCCCTTTAAGAGGTGCAGGCTAGCTTTAAGTAGTGCTAGGCACTCATGATTTTGGGCCCCCTGCTGATACGTGCAGCAAATGAACAGCACAGAGAGGCTACATACAGAAATCACGGAAATGAGCGGGCAACATGAAGTTGGCATTCTGCCTGCATTGCAAGCAACGGGCGCTGGTTAATCGTGCATCACGATCCCTGTGCCCATTTTTGGTGGTTACCCAATTTAACCCCCTTTTTCTCTGCAGGTATGATGCAAAATCTTTTCCGGGGTCCTCACACGAGGACTTACTCCATCGCACTCTGGCAAGGGCCAGCACCAATCATCACACACAAGATAAATGTTGATTAAGAGCCCTTGTAGTTCATATAGGGAGCAGCCCTGTCTGCAGGAGCATGAAGGACGAATGTGTGCCTTCAATGATACCCTGGACATTTTTTGGCTGATTACACTGCTGTGAAGCACCTTGGGACATGTTTCTACATTAAAGGCGCTATATAAATGCAAGTTGCTTTTGCTGGACTTTAGGGAGTTCTGTCATCTGATGGAAACCTAAAGCTTGGGCCTGTTACTCCCTGTCGTCCATGAGGACAGTGATGTACCTGTTTGCTCTAGCAAACAATGTACAAGTCACCTGTTTTAAGGAGTGATGCACTGCAGACCGACTGATATTCCTGGCCCCCAGAAAGATTCTGAGGAAAAAAAAGTTTTATGATCATTTTTAAATGCAGATTGTAATTTTGCCCCATTTTCTTCCCCCAGCATCGTTTACCCCCTGCCCACCCACGTTATCCTCCTCAGTCAAGAAGGTGCACTAACCTAACACACTGGCGATTCTGTGAGGGAATACGCCATATCTCAGAAAGATACACCATAATATGAACAGAATACTGATATTATTAATTCATGATATACTGGGTTTAAAAATCTAAAGCCTTGGAGACACAGGCTGTAAACAGAATACAGGCTTCTGAGATAAAGATCAGTTGATAACAAAGTTGTAAACAAGCTTTGAAATGGGAATTAGTTAAAAATACTAAAACAATGAAAGATTGAAGCAAACCATTGGTGCTTCCAAAATGTCTACGGTTTGCAACCAACACAATGAAATTGCCCAGTTTAAAGTGTTAAGAACTAACAGGTAGAACAGAAACACAAACATTAAAAGAACCAAGTGCCTTTGAAAAGATGACATCAAGTGAAAGAAACACTTGCTGGTCAAATAGTTTTATGTTAAACTTGGAAGACAGGAAACACGATTAAATATGCAACCAATTGAGATAGCTAGAAATGCATGAACCACCCTAGTTGAAGTGTCTTTAATTTATACATATGGTAAATATGATACCAACAAGGACCCTTTGAAGATATTACTTCAATAGATGACACCAAGCAATTACATTGTGTTTGTATTGAACTTGGAGCAGCACGGAGTCACAATGTCTGCTAAAAACCAGTAAAGCGAATATTAAGAATTGAATGAAAGCATTTTGTAAGAATGACATCAAATAAAGATAGCTGTCATATTGTTTTTATGATGGTTTTTGAAACACCTAAAGGTATAGACATAATTATGCATGCAATAGTTGAATTGACAGTAAGAATAGAAAGCTTTCAAAAGAGAGAATGAATAAAGACAATTAGCTGACATCAGCAGAGAACTTCAAAGAAGAAACCACTGCCAAAAGGGTATAAAAATAAGACCTTTTCAACAGAAAGGCAGAACTCGCTGAACGGGCACAGCATTTCTCAACTCTTCAGAGGCAGCTCTGTAAGTTTTTAACTATGAGTCTCGGGAAATCAAAGTAATTGATTTTGGTGGATAATCTGGATTTAGAAATAAGTAAGAAATGTAGAAATGTAACTAAGTAAAGATTTGAGAATAAGGATCTCTGAGAAATAAGAAAGGTAAGCTATCTGTATTTTGAATTGTTAATGTTGCGACTGATTCAACAGCTGTTAAATGAAAGTAGGCTCTTAAATTAAACTATATGGCCTAGAAATTCAGTTGTTAGCGCCAGCCACTAGCGCCTTAGGAGGAGGAGAAGTGGGGCACTAAGTGGCTAGCGCCCGGGCGCGGCGCGATCTGCGCCTCTCGCGAACTTCACTCAAGATTTAGCAGCGGCACAAAACCGCAGCACCTGCTCAGCTGCGCGTGCAGATCCTGACGTCATTTCATGGTGCAACGCCCTTGGTGCGCCCCGAACCGGAACTTCAGTGACGCTGCCCTTCTGTGCGCCTGGTGCCCCCAGCGACTGTTAGAGGGGAACGGTTCCCAGTCGCTGCGGGGCGCGGGGGACGCTAATTAAAGGGGACTCCTCCTGCATTATAAGTGGCAGCCATTTTGTGGCAATCCTTCTGTGTGAGAGCCGGGTATTTGGAGAGAGACAAAGGGAGAGAGCTTTCTGCTTTGACTCAGCGCTCGCACAGGTACTTCTGGCTTCAGGCCAGAGCTTTGCACTTGGATTTAACTTTCAGTGCCATAGCCTTGAGTCGCCACATATAATGGGGGCTGCAATGGGTGGAAACGTTGGCTTACTGCATTGCATTCAAAGGGCTCAGAGACGCCGTGAGAGAGTACCAGTCATGGCCAGACGGAGAAGGCCCAACAGGCGTCGGCACAGGAGGCCTTACCCACCCAGGGTATACCGCCAGCAGTTCTCATATCTGAACATGTCTGAGGAGCAGTGTGTTCGGAGGCTGCGATTCAGAAGGGAGGTGGTCACTGAGATCTGCCACCTGCTTTGCAGAGATCTGCAGCTACAGCTGAGGAGCAGGACATCTCTGCCGGTGGCAGTGAAGGTGACGGTGGCTCTCAACTTCTATGCCACCGGCTCCTTCCAATCCGCTACTGGGGACATTGCCAACATCTCCCAGTTCGCGTAAAATTGCTGCATCCGCCAGGTGAACAATGCCCTTTTCAGAAGGAGACGTCAATACATCTCCTTCCCCATGACCCTGGACAAGCAGCAAGAGCATGCAATGGGATTTGGAGGAATAGCGGGCTTCCCCATGGTCCAGGGCACCATTGACTGCATGCATGTGACTTTGCGGGCACCTCTAGAGAATGCCAAGGATTACCGCAACCGGAAGGGCTACCATTCGCTCAACGTCCAGTTGGTGTGTGACCACAGTCAGCTCATACTAGCTATCAATGCCCACTTTCCAGGCAGCAGCCACGACGCCTTCATCCTGTGCCAGACATCTGTGGGAAGACATTTTCGAAGCCCAGGCTCACCCACGAGGATGGCTTCTCGGGGACAAAGGCTATCCTTTGTGCACCTGGCTGAAGACCCCACTTCATGTGCCCAGCACCCCTGCTGACGAGCAATACAATGACAGCCATCAAGCTACTAGGAACATCATTGAGCACACAATTGGCGTGCTCAAGCAATGGTTCCGCTGTCTGGACCATTCCGGAGGAGCCCTACAGTACTCGCCTGAGCGAGTCTCCCATTTCGTTGTAGTGTGCTGCATGCTGCACAACCTGGCTATCCTCAGGACTCAGCCACTGCCAGCAGACATTGGAGGACCACCAGAGGAGGAGGAGGAGGAGCACCAAGATGGGAGGGAGGCACAAAGTGCAAGGGCCGTCCGTCGGCGGCTTATTGCAACTCGGTTCTAGGCCCCCTTTCAGGGAATGGCTTGTGCCAATGAAAGAACATGGATGGAGCCGCTCTGCAAGCCTTCAGCCGGTCAAGGCAACAAACAGTTGAAAGTGCAAACATGGACAATGTGATTAAAGAAAATTATTTACTGTGCAAACTCTGTGCCCTTCCCGCATGACAAACTAATTCAGATAAACCCCCCAAAAAACACTCAGAGACATAACTGGCTCTCACAACCTTCAGAAAATGAAAAAAAGTTAAACAAAAATGACCATGATCCTCGGCCTTCATATAAAAAACAAACACAAGTCTCGACCTTCATATATAAAGAAAACATTCTCAGCCTTCATATATAAACGCTACATTTGGCCACATCCTCTACTTTTTCCTCATGTGAGGGTGATCCACCTCGCTTCCGCGAATGGCCCCTTCCTGCCCTGCAGCTCCTCCTCAATTGGACCCCAGTGGCTGCAGCAAGGCTGGGGGAAGGCTGCTGAGGGTCAGATGGTGAGACGGCAGATACCCTTGGGGGACGGCCTGGACCAGCTCTGGGCCTGGAGGGCCCGGCTGCTGACTGCTCCAACTCTGCTTGGGCGGCAGCAGACTGTCCTACGGGTGGTGGCAGCTGCAGTGGAGGAGTGACAGTGTTGGCTGCAGGAATGCTGCCAATCTGACAGAGCACAGGCACTCTCTGGTCAGCTGATACACTGGCACTTGCACAGGCCAGCACTGCAGCATGCACAGCAATCTGCTGAAGCACAGACTGCTGGGCTGCTGCGGCGCGGCAAGGGCCCTGGCAATTCCTGGCCGATCCAGCAAGGGTGGCAGCAGTTAGTGCCCGTGTGGCCCTGATCTGTGTCTGCATCAGACCAGCCAGTGAATGCATGGCACGACTGAGTACTTGGCTGGAAGCCGCCTGTGCTGCCGCGAAGTCCTGCAGACTCCTTGCCTGTGCTGCACTGAATTCTTGCAGACTCCTGACCTGTGCTGCCCTGAATTCCTGAGCACTCCTTGCCAATGACTCTATGGAGTCAGGCATCCTTGCCACTGCAGCCATGAGCTCAGTGTGCCTGCGCTCAACCTGGGCGCCCATATCACCAAGGAGCCGCACCTCCTCTGCGCTCATCGTAGCAGGACTGGAGGCCACACTCACCCTCAGGGGAGAAGGCCGCCGAGCTTCCCCACCCCTCCCACGTTGCTGCAGCCTGCTGGGCCCCGGAGCTTCACTCTCCTCAGACCCTTCCCCCTGCTCCCCTCCAGGGAAGACTTGCCCCCATCATGGCCATGGGCTGCCTCGGCTGAGGGTGGCACTGATGGGCCGGCTTCCTCTTCCTCCTCCTCGAATTCAGAATCACTGACAGTGGCAGCTTGAGTGCCTGCCTCCTCACCTGGCGAATCAGCATCTGAAAGCAGGGAGGCACAAGAGTTGCTTTAGAGTGAGGAGTTGCTTTAGAGTGAGGACAGGGTGGCAGCGAGGGAGGCATAAGTGCTGCTATGCACTGCATTGGTTCAATAGTGGCAAAGGATGCTGGTGTGAGGCACAAGTGGAAAGAGAGGTGTCAAAATGGTGATGACCTTACCATTGCTGTCCAGAACAGGGTCGGCATCTCCACTGGCGACGGGGCCAATCAGCCGGCCTGCCATAATGCGCTCCACACGCTGCTCCAGGTCACTGAGATCTTTGAGGTCAGGACAACCTCCTCCGGTCCGTCGCTGCTGCCTGCAATTGTGGGCCAGCTTGCCCTGCAAGAGAAAGGACGGCCTCTAAGTACAGTGTCAAGCCCTGATCTTGCCTGCACTGCCTCCCGTGGTGGAATAGCCCTGACAGTGTCAAGCCCTGATCTTGCCTGCACTGCCACCCATGGTGGAATAGCCCTGACAGTGTGTAAAGTGCTGAATGTGCAAGTGGTTTTCATGAGAGTCCCATAGCTCTTGGATGAGGGCTGGGCATTGGGGCTTTCAGGGCCCTTTGGCCAGAAACTGAGGTGCACATGCAGGGATGAACAGGATAGTGGAAAGGGTACTCACCCTGACAACCCGAGTGAGGTCGTTGAACTTTTTCCTGCATTGAAGTGGAGTCCTGGCAACCATGCTGTTGGTGGTCACCCTCTTTGCCACCTCCCTCCAGGCTTTTCTGTATTCACTGGGAAGTGGCCTCCTCCCACTGTCAGGGAAGAGGACAGGTCGCCTGCGCCAACCAGTAGCCTCAGGGCACTCTCGCTAAAGCGCTCCGCTCGCTCCCTAGCCTTCTGCATGGTCCTGGGCGTAGAAATGATGATCCAGCAATGGTCAGGCCTTGCTTCAGGGCTGCAGTGTGCAGGGCGTGGCAGCCAAACAAGTCCACCCTCCCCCTTTAAGAGCTGACTGGCGCCAGCTTGTCTGCCTTCAATCAGCAACTCACGGCACCAGCGCTGCGCCCGCCCTCGGTGTTAGCGCCTCGGCTCGCCGGCTTAGCGCCTTATGATAGTCGTGCATCGCCTGCTTTAGCGCAGCAGCAACCTCTTGGGGCGATGCAACTCAATTTTGGCGAAGGTGGCGCTAAGTTGCGCCGGGCGCTAAATTTAGCGAACGCCCGGCTGTAGCGCCCCAAACATGGCGATACTGAATTTCTAGGCCAATATTTTTAGAATTGTCTCAGAGTAAATCTGCATAAACTCGCGAACCCAAATTCTGCAGAATTCTGGGGGGGTATTCCGGACCCTCATAATATCTGGAAGTGTACATAATAACATAAGAAATAGGAGCAGGAGTAGGCCAATCGGCCCCTTGAGCCTGCTCCGCCATTCAATAACATCATGGCTGATCTGATCCTAACTGCCAATCCACTATCACAGAACCATCTCCTGAATCTAACAGAATTAGACACACGAAATAGGAGCAGGATCAGGCTACACGGCCCCTGGGCCCGCTCCGCTACCCACAGGGCCATGACCGATCCGAACCTAGACTCATGTCCAATTTCCTGCCCGCTCCCCGTAACCTTTAATTCCCTTTACCTCTAGGAAACTGTCTATTTCTGTTTTAAATTTATGTAATGATGTAGCTTCTACAGCTATTTGGGGCAGCATATTCCATGGACCTACCACCCTCTGAGTGAAGTAGTTCCTCCTCATCTCAGTTTTGAAAGAGCAGCCCCTTATTCTAAGACTATGCCCCCTAGTTCTAGTTTCACCCATCATCGGGAACATCTTCCCCGCATCCACCCGATCCAACCCCTTCACAATCTTATATGTTTCAATAAGATCGCCTCTCATTCTTCTGAACTCCAATGAGTAGAGTCCCAATCTACTCAACCTCTCCTCATATGTCCATCCCCTCATCCCCGGGTGATATACCTATCAATTCATTCCATGAAAAGCGACGAGTTAAGATAGTAACTATAGGTTTTTATTGGCTAAATAACAGAGCCCACCCTCGTGGGTGATCGGTTCCAACAAGGAAGAATACTAGCCAAGCGGTCACCTTTATACCTGGGCAAGCAGGCGGAGCCATGGGCAGAGTCAGCTGAGGTATGCCTAGGTATAACAGCGTGCGTGGCAAGAGGTAACCTTGTGTAGTGATAACACCAGTGTAAACAGTGATAACAACAGTGTAACAATAGTGAACGGTTGTGAACGATAACAGTGGTTTACCACATTCACCCCTTGTTTAAAATTGAGTCCGGCGGGGTGAAGTGTACTACCAGTTCGTGTATGTCAGTCTATCAGGAGGCCTCGTAAGCCTTTCTGATCGGCGCAGCAGCGGCGGCGGTGGTGCAGTATCCGATGTTAATGCTGGTGTCTGCGTGGTCGACGAAGGCTCCTGGGGTTCCGGCATGCCGCCTACAGGAGCTGGGTTTGGGGGAGTGGTGGGGGATAACGGGGGTATCTCAGGGGTGCCCGAGGGTGCGAGGTCTCGCAAGGAGACTGTGTCCTCCCGCCCGTCTGGGTATGCCACATAGGCATACTGGGGGTTGGCGTGCAGGAGGTCCACCCTCTCGACCAGGGGGTCCATTTTATGGGTCCTTACGTGCTTCCGCAGCAGGACGGGCCCCGGATAAGTCAGCCATGTTGGTAGCGAGGTTCCCGTAGTCGACTTCCTGGGGAAAACAAACATTCGCTCATGAGGGGTGGCGTTAATGGCGGTACAAAGCAGTGACCGGATGGAATGGAGCGCTGCCGGGAGGACTTCCTGCCAGCGAGAGGTTGGGAGGCCCTTAGACTTTAGGGCTAAGAGGACGGCCTTCCAGACTGTCGCGTTCTCTCTTTCCACCTGGCCGTTCCCCCGGGGGTTGTAGCTGGTGGTCCTGCTCGCAGCAATACCTCTCGCGAGCAGAAACTGGCGAAGTTCCTCGCTCATGAAGGATGAGCCCCGGTCGCTATGTATATAGTTCGGGAACCTGAACAAGGCGAAGAGGTCGTTCAGGCATTTGATGACCGTGGTACTGGTCATGTCTGGGCAGGGGATGGCAAAGGGGAAACGGGAGTACTCGTCAATAATGTTGAGGAAGTACACATTACGGTCAGAGGATGGGAGGGGCCCCTTAAAATCGATGCTCAAGCGCTCGAAGGGGCGGGTGGCCTTGATCAGGCTTGCTCTGTCCAGCCTATAGAAATGCGGTTTGCATTCGGCACAGGCTTGGCAGTTCCTGGTCATGGTCCTGACCTCCTCGATGGAGTAGGGCAGGTTGCGGGCCTTAATGAAGTGGTAAAGTCTAGTGACCCCGGGGTGGCAGAGGTCATTGTGGAGGGTCCGCAGTCTATCAACTTGCGCGTTGGCGCATGTACCTCGTGATAGAGCATCTGGGGGCTCGTTGAGTTTACCAGGCCGGTACAAGATATCATAATCGTAGGTGGAGAGCTCAATTCTCCACCTCAAGATCTTGTCGTTCTTGATTTTGCCCCTCAGCTTGTTATTAAACATAAAAGCAACCGAACGCTGGTCGGTGAGGAGGGTAAATCGTTTGCCTGCCAGGTAATGCCTCCAGCGTCGTACCGCTTCCACAATCGCCTGGGCCTCCTTCTCGACAGAAGAGTGTCGGATCTCAGGGCCCTGGAGTGTCCTTGAGAAGAAGGCCACAGGTCTCCCCGCCTGGTTAAGGGTTGCAGCTTTTTTGTGTCTTTGCCGTGAGTAGTCGGACCGAAGGCCTTTCACGAAGGCATCACGGATATTTCCTTCAGCATGTTGTGCAGCCGATACAGCTTTAAAGTCACAGTCCCTGCCGAGTGTTTGTAGCGCCCGTAAAAATTCATCTACAGACTCTCCTGGCTGTTGCGAGCGGGATCTTAGGAGATGTCTGGCATACATTGAATTTACTGGGCTCCGGTACTGTTCTTTTAGCAGGTCGAGGGCCTCCTCGTACGTATCAAGGTCCCGGATGAGTGCAAATACTTTAGGGCTCACCTGGGCGGTCAGAACTCTTAGTTTGTCGGCTTCCGATGGCACGCCGGAGGCTACCAGGTAGGATTCAAAGCAGCTCAGCCAGTAATCGAAGTCGAGGGCTGAATTCGCTGCCTGTGGATTTAGATCCAGGTACGGCGGTCGGAGGGCTCACAGCCAGGTCGGCTGCTGGGGCTGTTGTAGCTGGCCGTTTGGCTGGTCGTTTGGCTGCTCCGGTCCATACATTTCAAAATTTAGCCAATAAAATTGATATACCTATCAATTCATTCCATGAAAAGCGACGAGTTAAGATAGTAACTATAGGTTTTTATTGGCTAAATAACAGAGCCCACCCTCGTGGGTGATCGGTTCCAACAAGGAAGAATACTAGCCAAGCGGTCACCTTTATACCTGGGCAAGCAGGCGGAGCCATGGGCGGAGTCAGCTGAGGTATGCCTAGGTATAACAGCGTGCGTGGCAAGAGGTAACCTTGTGTAGTGATAACAACAGTGTAAACAGTGATAACAACAGTGTAACAATAGTGAACGGTTGTGAACGATAACAGTGGTTTACCACACCGGGATTAACCGAGTGAACCTTCTTTGTACTGACTCAAGAGCAAGTATGTCCTTTCTTAAGTATGGACACCAAAACTGTACGCAGTATTCCAGGTGCGGTCTCACCAATACCTTGTACAACTGAAGCAATACCTCCCTATTTTTATATTCTATCCCCCTAGCAATGAAAGCCAACATTCCATTGGCCTTCTTAATCACTTGCTGCACCTGCATACTAACCTTTTGAGTTTCGTGCACCAGGACCCCCAGATCCCTTTGTACTTCAGTACTTTCCAGTTTCTTGCCATTAAGATAATAACTTGCTCTACGATTTTTCCTGCCAAAGTGCATAACCTCACACTTTCCAGTATTGTATTCCATCTGCCAAATCTCTGCCCACTTACTTAGCCTGTCTATGTCCCCTTGCAGGTTTTTTATGTCCTCCTCACTCACTACTTTCCCTCCCTTCTTAGTATCATCTGCAAACTTTGATATGTTACACTCGGTCCCCTCCTCCAAATCGTTAATATAGATTGTAAAGAGTTGGGGACCCAGCACTGACCCCTGCGGAACACCACTAGTTACTGATTGCCAGTCTGAGAATGAACCATTTATCCCAACTCTCTGCCTTCTGTTAGATAGCCAATCCTCTATCCATGCCAGAATATTACCCCCAATCCCGTGATTTTTTATCTTAAGCAATAATCTTTTGTCTGGCACCTTGTCAAATGCCTTTTGGAAGTCTAAATACACTACGTCCACTGGTTCCCCTTTATCTACCCTATACGTTACTTCCTCAAAGAACTCCAGCAAATTTGTCAAACATGACTTCCCCTTCATAAAACCATGCTGACTTTGTCCTATTAAATTATGATTATCCAAATGTCCTGTTACTGTCTCCTTAATAATGGACTCCAAAATTTTACCTACCACAGATGTTAGGCTAACCGGTCTATAGTTTCCAGCCTTCTGTCTACTGCCCTTTTTAAATAAGGGTGTCACATTAGTCTAGTTCAACTTATTAAAAGCACTATCTGGATTATAGTAACATCTTCAGTCGTTCCTTTCTTTTAGGGAGAGATAGCCTGAACCTTTAGACCCACTTAATCGTCTTATGGAATTCGGCTATCTCTAACTTAAGTTGAAAGTGAACGTCTGGGGAATACGCCTGATCTGGGGTAGCCCAAAAGGGCTAGGACTTGTAATTATCCCTTCAAGTCCATGGTCAATCCAGCAACTCGGCACAGCAAGAGTTAAACAGCTGTTTCAATAATGTGCACAGATAGCTCAAAATATCTCATCAGTTAAAGTGCTCAATGAGTAGCATGCAGAAAGTGATATCATTATTGACATCATTATCAGTAAGGTTATATATTCTTACTGCCATTTGATAAAATCCATCTTCTCATTTCACACTTAGAAAAGAGTAACTGATTCTGATAACGTTACCTGGAACAGTGCTGCATTCCTGTATATAGTAACAATGATTCGAGATGTAGTAGTATTAAAGTGGTTACGAATGTTGTGCAGGAGAGTTGGCGGCAGTTTGATCATAATCGCTGGGTCCAAGGTAGAAAGACTCCCCTGCGTTTTATGTTCAATAATAAAAATATAAATTACTTGGCTACAATCTGCAATGACATTTCACTTCTTACATTCAGGAGTAACATGCTCAAAGAGTCTGGCTGGGTGAAAGTGGTTACTTTGGACACTTGCTGTGAGGGTTATTTATCACGACTGGTAACAGGGGCCTGAGGCCAGACAAATGATCACAGCCGTCAGACAAGTGAGAGTGGAAAGCTTAAGCAGTAAATGGAAGTTGGGTCACAACATCGGAAGTATAATTGTTGAGATCACCCCAAAGCCACTTGAACTCACTGCTGGAATTCTGCTCTGCTCGGAGTAGGATTCAGGTTCAGTGCTACAGGAGAAAACATCTGGGGGAAGTTTAATCTAACTTGCCTAGTGGGAAAATGATGCAAAACGGCCGCTCGTTTTACATTCCGCTGGATTTTACTTTCTATTGAAGCGTGTAAAACCGTTGCTGATCTGCTGGGTTTCCCAGCACTACAAGCACCCCCCACCCGGAGACCCCCCACTCCCAGTTTACCCACTCCCCCACCCCCCAACTCCAGCTACTCCCCCTGCCCCCAGCTCCCAACTGCCCCCGCTCCCCCCAGCTCCCAGCTTACCCAGAATTCCCACCCCGAGCTCCCACTCTCTGCCCCCACCCCCCACCTCCCCCCATCCGCCCCTGCTCCCGACCCCAGCTCCCCCCTGCCCCCCCGCCTACCCACCCCACACTTCCGCCCCTCCATTGCCAGCTCCCCGCCCCCAGCTTCCCGTACCCAGCCCACCCCCCACACCTCAGCACCGCCCCCAACACCCCAGCTCCCCTCCCAACCCCCTCCCCATCAATATCAGTGCTGTTGATTCAGGATGGGACAAGGACTCATTTTCTCAGTCAAGAAATGGGGAGAGAAGTGTGTGCGGGGCTGGGCGGAGCATAAAGCAAGTGAACATCAGACATTCAAATTATTATCAATAATAACTAAAGCAAGAAACTGCAGTACTGAGAAGAGTGATACATCACAGCATGGCTGAGCAGATACTCCTGCTGCCACAAGTCCTCTAACTGGGCCACAAGTGACATTCTCCACACTTCCAACTGACCCCACAAGAATCCCAAACAGACTCACCGTATCTGAATTAGGAAACTGGAATCCTGTGAAATTTTCAGTTTCTGTTTTTAGAATGTAAAATATTATATTTTCTGTTTCACCAACTTTACTCTGCCCTTGAAAATTTCCTTCCATTAATATATTTTCCAGAATTAAGGGGATTAAAGATCTGTAAAAGAACGACAAAGAAAGAATGTTACTGACAAGGAAATAGCCAATAGAGGGCAAGCGTTAATTTGCTGAGTGTGTGTTAATCAGGATTCATTATATTTGATGGTGTGGTGGCCTGAGGCCTACATTGCACCCAAGGCGCCCGATCACGAGGTGGGTGGGGGCGGAGCAAGTGGGAAGAGGCTGAAGCTCGTGCAGAGGCTGTGCGCTTGGCTCATTATGCCCCATAATGCAGCTGGAGCTTCAGTAACTCATTAGGATCAGATGCTGAACGCGAGGCTACATTCCCGATTAAAATAAATTCTCACAAGTTACTGCCTGCTGCCCCGAGCACTCTGGGACCTTCCCACTGTCTTGTGTATCTTCCTGTTTACCAGACAATTGCCTGGTGGAACACAGTGACAGATAGATGGTGCTCGATAATGCAGCCCTGCGCTCCCTGCATGTCACGAGTCACTCACTTGGAGCAAGACAAAATTATGTAAATTAACTGACCCGGAGTTAGCTGCTGAGGTCAGCACATTTGTGCACAGGCTGAGTGACTTTATCCATGTCATTAAGTTTACTCACTCGTTAACCATAACCAAAGGTGCATAAATGATGGAATGTAGAGTTCTGAGCACTCATACTGGGAGAAAGGAGATCTCAGAAAGTCCACTTATTCAAGGAGACTCCACATTATTGTAGACTGTAGGAGGCAATGGCAAAATCCCATCAGAAGGGAGGCAACCCACTGATAACAGCAGCTTCAGCAAATATAGGTTGGCACTGTGCAGAGGATGAACGCGTGTCTCCCACTCACTGCACTTGGAAGGATTGCAGATAGTGGTGTTGATCACCAATGTGATTAATGAGAACGACTAAATTATCTTATCTTCATTATCATACGTTGCTATAATTGGATGTTCAAGGTGATTGAGGTGTTATACCTGCTTGCCTGAGTAGTTTCAGAAAAGCGTATTGTTAAAACAGATTTATCCAGTATCAACTGCAAAGTGGAGTACAAAAGGAAGATATTCAGGACACCTCAGAAGTATTGGAACAGAAAAGTTGTAGCTGAGAAAGATTGATGGTTAAGTATCTACAACTGACTATATAGGAACATAGAAACATTAGGAACAGGAGTAGGCCATTCAGCCCCTCGTGGCTGATCTGCACTTCAATTCCATTTAATTATCTTGGTGGTGAGCTGCCTTCTTGAACCGCAGCAGTCCATGTGGTGAAGATACTCCCACAGTGCTGTTAGGGAGGGAGTTCCAGGATTTTGACCTAGCGATGATGAAGGAATGACTATATACTTTTAAGTCAGGATGGTGTGTGACTTGGAGGGGAACTTGGAGGTGGTGGTGTTTCCATGCGCCTGCTGCCCTTGTCGTTCTAGGTGGTAGAGGTCGCAGGTTTGGGAGGTGCTGTCGAAGAAGCCTTGGCAAGTTGCTGCAGTGCATCTTGTAGATGGTACACACTGCAGCCATGGTACGCCAGTGGTGGAGGGAATGAATGTTTAAGGTGCATGAGGTTACAGATTGTGGTGGAATACAATTCTGCTGCTGATGGCCCACAGCGCCTCATGGTCGCCCAGTTTTGAGCTGTTAGATCTGTTCTGAATCTATCTCATTTAGCACGACGGTAGTGCCACACAACACGATGGAGGGTGTCCTCAGTTTGAAGATGGGACTTAATCTCCACAATGACTGTGCGGTGGTCACTGCTACCAATGCTGTCATGGACAGATGCACCTGCGACAGGTAGATTGGTGAGGACCAGCTCAAGTAAGTTTTTCACTTGTGTTGGTTCCCTCACCACCTGTCGTAGGCCCAGACTGGCAGCTATGTCCTTCAGGATTCTGCCAGCTCGGTCAGTAGTGGTGCTACTCTCCTGCAGTCTCTCTCTCTCTATCCCAGTCTCATTCTCTCTGATGGACATTGAAGTCCCCCACCCAGAGTACATTCTGTGCCCTTGCTACTCTCGGTGCTTCTTCCAAGTGGTGTTCAACATGGCGTACTGATTCATCAGCTAAGGGAGGACGTGGGTGGTAATCAGCAGGATGTTTCCTTGCCTTATGCTTGACCTAAAGTCAATGTTGAGGACCCCCAGGGCCACACCTTCCCGACTGTATACCACTGTGCCGCCAGTTGATGGAGGAGTTTGGGGCATTGGCTGAAAGGTATGATTCTGTGAGTATGACTATGTCAGGCTATTGCTTGACTGGTCTGTGGGACAGCTTTCCCAATTTTGGCACAAGTCCACAGATGTTGGTGAGGAGGACTTTGCAGGGTCGACTGGGCTGGGTGTGCCATTGTCGTGTCCATAGCCAGTACCGTGATCGATGCCAGTTTTATTCTTATTATTGTGTTTCATCGTGGTTTGTTACAACTGAGTGGCTTGCTGGGCCATTTCAGAGGGCAGTTAAGAATCCACTACATTGCTGTGGGTCTGGAGTCACATTGGCCCCGATTTTACTAATGGAGGCGGATTGAGTGTGGGTCCGCTGCTCAGAGGCTTTCCGACCCGCTCCCGGCTGCCGCCTCCCAGAACTTACTATTTTCGCTTGATTGGCCGCGGTACGGCCGACGTGCGGGTCCCTCCAGGCAATTGCTTGGAGGCTGTCAGTTTCTCGCGTCTAATGACGCATTGTTTGGATGAAAATTTAAAGGGGCCATGTTCCCTTTGGGAAAAATGTCAATGGGATGGATTGGTGCTGTATTATATAGAAAGGGGAGTTGACAGTGTCTGTTCTGAGCAAAATTTAATGAATGAAATTGCTGGCCATATTATTCCAGAAAGATATTTGATTTTTTTATATATCAATTTATTATCTGACTAAGAAAAAGATGCCAGATTTGTTCCAATCATTGACTTAGTAATATTAATGCTTTTTTCTCTTGAAGGTGCTGCCTGCTGCAGGAACGGCAGCCTCAATAACTAAGGCTGCACCCAGGTTCAATGAGGGCTCTCTCCATGTTCTTGTTGAGGGAGTTAGAGGATGTCAGGAGCTCCTCTTCCCTGGAAATGGAAGGAGGAGGTCTCCTCAGCAAACCAAGGCCACTTGGCTGCAAATTGCTGAGGTGGTGAGCTCAAGGTCTGCGTGCAGACGCACATGGGTTCAGTGTGGAAAAAGGTTTAATGATCTGCTGAGATCACCTAAAGTGTGACCTCTGTGTTCTGGGAAATGGAAGTTCAAGAGTGAGGGTTCAAGGTGATTTCCATGTATAATGTTGGTGAATACACTGAGCGCAAATCACCGTTTATTGGACAGATGATGCTTGGGGTTTTGAGAATATCGGACATATATTCATCTCCATGTGGTTCAAGCGTTAGCTTACGCGAATCTGGCATGGATGACTGCATCCCTTGCCTGACGGCCAGCAATGTGTTCGCCTGCTGCTGGATTGGCTACATCCGGCCCCATAAGGCTTTACTCTCCATCCTCCTCCTCATCCTCTTCATCGTCCTCTTCATCTTCCTTTTCATCTTCCTCCAAGGAGGCTGTGTGCTGAGCCATTTGTTCATCCGGCAGCACTAAGCCGCACTGCTCTTCCTCCGAATCCGACAACCAGGATGAGAGGATGAAAATGGTTCCCATCCCATTGTAATAGATTTCAGTTGAGGCAAGAAGCTTGCAAGCGCACACTCAAAGTGGCCTGAAATTATTCCAATCAGTTCAAACAGCAGATGTGTGTCAGCTTGACCAGTCACAAGGTCAGTAGATTTGCAAAACCTTATCCCAAACCTCCAACACAAAGTTGTTGCATTTGAATGCCAGCCATGTTACAGGAGTGCTTTTAAAGTTCTGCACCAATAATGACTACAGATCATGTCCTCCACCAACTCGTCTCCTTGCAGCAGGACTATTTCTGACACGACGGGAAACAGGAGCCAGAGGCACGAAAATGGGAAACCTCTGTCAAAGTAGGATTATCAAGGCAGTTAACAGGCTCTTAACTGCCTTAACTAACTGTCCCACCGGTTGGAGTCGGGTCAGTTTGGGAGCAGCTGAACAGACACTCGCGAAAATCACGTGGGGGCAGGATGGATGGGAGTTGGGTGCCTGAAGCCATTTTTTCCAATTTTAGCAGCTGACACGCCTCCAAATCCACCTCCTCAGGGCTGTTAAAATCGAGCCCATATAGACCAGACCAGGTAAAAACGGCAGATTTCCTTCCCTAAAAGATTAGTGAACCAGATGGGTTTTTACGACAATCCGATAGTTTCATGGTTACCATTACTGATACTAGTTTTTTATTCTAGATTTATTTTAATTAACTGAATATAAATTCCCCAGCTGCCGTGGTGGGATTTTAACTCATGTCTCGGGATCGTTAGTTCAAGCCTCTGGATTACTAGCCCAGTGACATTACCACTCTTCTTCTTCTTCGGCAGTCTCTCGGAACCGAGGATGACTTGCTTCCACACTAAAAATGAGTTCTCTGGTGACTGATGAGTCTAATGCGGGACCTACGGTCTGTCATAGGTGGGGCAGACGGTGGTTGAAGGGGCGGGTGGGTGGGGTGCTTGGGTTGACATGCGCTCCTTCCGCTGTTTGTGCTTGGCTTCCACTTGCTCCCGGTGAAGAGGCTCGAGGTGTTCGGCGCCTTCCCGGATGCTTCTCCTCCACTTTGTGCGGTCTTGGGCCAGGGATTCCCAGGTGTCGGTGCGGATGTTGCACTTTTTCAAGGAGGCTTTGATGGTGTCCTTGAAGTGTTTCCTCTGCCCAACTGGGGTTCTCTTGCTGTGTTGGAGCTCCGAGTAGAGCACTTGCTTTGGGAGTCTCATATCGGGCATGCAGACAATGAGGCCCGTCCATCGGAGCTGATCGAGCGTGATCAAAGCTTTGATGCTGGGGATGTTGGCCTGAGTACGAACACGGACATTGGTGCGCCTATCCTGCCAATGGATTTGTAGGATCTTGTGGAGGCAGCGTTGGTGGTACCTCTCCAGTGGTTTGACGTGCCTGCTTTACATGGTCTATGTCTCTGAAGCATACAGGAGGGCGGGTATCACTACTGCTCTGTAGACCATGAGCTTGGTGCTGGGTTTGAGGTCCTGGTCTTCAAACACTCACTTCCTCAGGTGACCGAAGGCTGCACTGCCACACTGAAGGCGGTGTTGGACTTCGTCAGCGACGTCTGCCCTTGTTGACAGTAGGCTCCTGAGGTATGGAATGTGGTCCACGTTGTTCAAGGCCTCGTCATGGATTTTGATAATCGGGGAGCAGTACTGTGTGGCAGGGACAGGTTGGTAGAGGACTTTGTCTTACGGATGTTTAGTGTAAGGCCCATGCTCTCGTACGCTTCGGTGAAGATGTTGACGATGGTTTGGAGTTCGACCTTAGAGTGTGCGCAGACGCAAGCGTCGTCTGCATACTGTAATTCGATGACAGAGCATGGGACGACCTTGGATCTGGACTGGAGGCGACGGAGGTTGAACAGTTTCCCGTTTGTTCTGTAGATTAGCTCCACTCCAGCGGGGAGCTTACTGAGGGTGAGATGGAGCATTGCAGCCAGGAAGATCGAGAAGAGCATTAGTGCGATGACACAGCCTTGCTTGACCCCGGTGAATTGGGTCTGTGGTGGATCCATTGGTCAGGATCACGGCTTGCATGTCATCATGAAGCAGGCGGAGGATGGTGACCAACTTTTGAGGGCAGCCGAATTTGAGGAGGACACGTCATAATCCTTCACCGTTGACAGTATCAAAGACCTTTTTGAGGTCAAAGAAGGCCATGTACAGTGGTTAGTGCTGTTCCCTGCATTTCTCTTGTAGTTGACGGGCGGTGAAGATCATGTCCATTGTGGCCCTTAGTGGGCAGAATCCGCATTGCAACTCTGGGAGGAGCTCTTCAGCCACTAGGAGAAGACAATTGAGGAGGATTCTTGCGATGACTTTCCCTGTGGCAGACAGCAGGGAGACTCCTCTGTAATTACCGCAAGCAGACTTGTCACCTTTCTTGAAGATGGTCACGATTACGGTGTCTCTGAGATCCCCTGGCATGCTCTCCTCCTTCCAAATAAGAGAAATGAGTTTATGTATTCACGCCAATAGTGATTCTCCGCCATGCTTTAGCGCCTCAGCGGGGATTCCATCTGCTCCTGAGGCCTTGTTGTTCTTTAGGTGTCGGATGGCCTTTTCAACCTCATACCGGGCTGGGGCTGTGCTGAGGTGGTTGTGGGTAGCATGCTGCGGGATGGAGTTGAGGACACTCGCATCGAAGACAGAGTCTCGGTTAAGGAGATCTTCGAAGTGCTCCTTCTAGTGGGCACTGACTGCCTCTCTGTCCTTGATGATTACTTCTCCGTTCTTGGCCCGCAGTGGGGTAGGACCTTGGGTGCTTGGGCTGTAGGTGGTCTTGACTGCGCTAACGAATCCACGCACGTCGTGGTTGTCAGCTAGCTGCTGGATCTCCTGCGCTTTCTCCACCCACCATCTGTTCTTTAGGTCACGAGTTTTTTATTGGACTTCAGCCTTCAGGCGTCTGTAGAGCTGCTTTCTTTCTCTCGAGTTCTGTTGCTGTTTCCAGATCAGGAATGCCTTGCTCTTGCGGCTTATTAGCTCCTGGATCTCCTGGTCATTCTCGTTGAACCAGTCTTGGTGTTTCCTGGTCGAGTGACCGAGCGTCTCTTCACAGGTGCTGATTATGAAGGCCTGGAGTGCAGACCAGGCTCCGTGGACACTCTGTGTCTCTGCATCACTGGGAGTTGCCAGGTTGGTTGTGAGGTGCAGGCTGAATAGGGCTTTCTTAGCAGGGTCTTTGAATGCTCCAGTGTTGATTTTCCTGTGGCATTGCTTCTGTTGCCACCGCTGTTTTGGGGCTACATTGATGGAGATGACAGAGCAGATTAGGCGGTGGTCTGTCCAGCAGTCCTCAGCTCCTGTCATGGTGCGATGACATTGTGGTAAACCACTGTATTGTATATTGCCACCTCTGGGTGGCGCTGTGTATGGAGGCATGCCTCAGCTGACTCCACCCACCACTGTGTGGGTTTCGTTCAGACTTGTTCAGTCACTCACGAAGAAGCATGGTCTCTTCTTAGCTAATAAAAGCCTTATTCATCTCTTCTTTCGACTCATCATCTCTTCTTCGACTCATCACCTTTTATGAAGTAATTGATAAGCGTATCAATTTTATTAGCTAAAAGTTAAATGGCGACACCTGAGGAGCAACAACAGCAACGGATACAGCAGACATTGCTGAGAGCCCTCAGACCACCACGCCTGGACCTCGACCCTCAAGATGTGGGTGCATCAGCCAAGTTTGAACACTGGCTGAGCTGCTTTGAATCCTTCCTCGCAATCTCACAGGTTACAGAGGAGGATCACAAACTGAAAATTTTGACCGCCCAGGTGAGCCATCAAGTATATATGCTAATCCGGGACTCTAATACGTACGTGGCGGCCCTCGAGCTACGAAAAGGGCAATATACGCGCCCAGTGAACACAATTTACGCCCGACACCTCTTGGGATCCCGCAGGCAGCAACCGGGAGAATCGGTAGGGGCATTTGCACGGGCGCTACTGGCACTCTGCAGAGACTGCGATTGTAAAGCGGTAACGGCTGTGGAGCACGCGCAGGGACTCGCCTGTGATGCCTTCGTCAGGAACCTCCAGTCAGACCACACCCGGCAGAGACTGCTAGAAAGCAAGGAACCCGACCTGAAGACGGCCATTGCCCTTGCGCTCTCGTTAGAGGAGGCCCACCGAAACCTCGAGGCATACCCCCGTAACGGCGCCGAGACATGGCAATCGAAACCGTGGGACACGGGACCGCCGCCCCCGGCACCAACCGCTGCAGCGACCCAACCGAGACAGCAGCCTCCGGTAAGAACTGCTTCGATGCCCAGTAACCAGGCCCAAAAATGCTATTTCTGTGGCCAGTTAAAACATCCCAGAGCGCACTGCCCAGCTAAGACAGCTACCTGCTCGGGCTGCGGGAAGAAAGGCCATTACGCTAACGCCTGCAAGGGGAAGCCAGCCAGCAGCGCAGCGTGCGGGCCGTGGGAGCAGCCATCTTATCCGCCATTTTGTGTACCCCCGGCCGCATGGCATCCGCCGCCATCGTATCCAACGCACTCAACCGCCATTTCGTCACCGGAACCGACCACCGTCTCGGCGGATGACTATAGTGACTCACTAAGCCACATACTGGCCTCCGTGATGCTGGATCAAGCCCTCCCTCACCATCTATCCAGCTCCATGATGGATATCGCGGTAAACGGCCGCGCCACCAGTTGCCTGATCGACAGCGGGAGCACAGAGAGTTTCGTCCACCCCGATACGGTACGTAGCCACTCCCTCACGATTCTGCCAACGCACCATCGCATTTCTATGGCGTCCAAGTCCCAGTCAATGGACATCAGCGGCTACTGTGTGGTGACCCTGTCAGTAGGGGGCACTGAATATAAAAAATTTAAACTGCTAGTCCTGCCCCGTCTTTGCGCTGCCGTCCTGCTAGGGTTGGATTTTCAGCGCCACCTTAAGAGTGTCACACTAGCATACGGTGGACCCCTCCCCCCACTCACAGTCTGCAACCAACAACTTTTAAATCGCCCGCTGCAAACCACCTGCAGCCTTTCCACATTAAAAGTCCCCCCCCCTCCCCTGTTCGCTAACCTCACCCGCGACTGTAAACCCATCGCTACCAAAAGCAGGCGGTACAGTGCCGGGGACAGAGCTTTTATCAGCTCTGAGGTGGAGCGGCTCTTGAAGGAGGGCATTATCGAAGGTAGCACTAGCCCCTGGCGAGCCCAGGTTGTAGTCGTTAAAACCACTGCAAAACGCCGCATGGTAATCGACTACAGCCAAACCATAAACCGGTACACCCAGCTGGACGCGTACCCCCTCCCTCGCATATCTGATATGGTCAATCAGATTGCGCAATACAAAGTATTCTCCACCATCGACCTTAAGTCAGCGTACCACCAGCTGCCCATCCGCCATGAGGACTGCCAGTATACTGCCTTCGAGGCAAACGGCCGCCTCTACCACTTCCTTAGGGTCCCCTTCGGCGTCACCAACGGGGTTTCGGTCTTCCAAAGGGAGATGGACCGAATGGTTGACCAGAACGCGCTGCGGGCAACCTTCCCCTATTTGGATAACGTCACCATCTGCGGCCACGACCAGCAGGACCACGACGTTAATCTAGCAAATTTCCTCCGTACGGCCCAACGGCTGAACCTAACGTACAATAAGGAAAAATGTATGTTTCACACCAAGCGCCTGGCCATCCTCGGCTGCGTGGTGGAGAACGGAGTCATCGGGCCCGACCCCGACAGAATGCGCCCCCTAATGGAGCTACCCCTTCCCCACTGCCAAAAAGCACTGAAGAGATGCCTGGGGTTTTTCTCCTACTACGCCCAGTGGGTGCCCCTCTATGCAGACAAAGCCAGGCCCCTCATCAAAACCACCTCCTTCCCCCTGACACCAGAGGCGTGTGCAGCCTTCACTCTTATCAAGAACGATATCGCGAAGGCCGCAATGCACGCGGTGGATGAGTCCATCCCCTTCCAAGTGGAGAGCGATGCCTCCGACTTCGCCCTAGCCGCGACCCTTAACCAGGCGGGCAGACCCGTGGCCTTTTTCTCAAGGACCCTCCAGGGCCCCGAGACGAGACACTCCTCCGTCGAAAAGGAGGCCCAGGCTATTGTAGAAGCGGTGCGTCACTGGAGGCATTACCTGGCCGGGAAACGATTTACCCTGCTCACTGACCAGCGTTCAGTAGCTTTTATGTTTAATAATAAGCAGAGGGGTAAAATCAAGAACGACAAGATCTTGAGGTGGAGAATCGAACTCTCCACCTACAATTATGATATCTTGTATCGGCCAGGGAAACTCAATGAGCCCCCAGATGCCCTATCACGTGGTACATGCGCCAACGCGCAGAGTGATAGGCTGCAGTCCCTCCACAATGACCTCTGCCACCCGGGGGTCACCAGGTTTTTCCATTTTATCAAATCCCGTAACCTGCCCTACTCCATCGAGGAGGTCAGGACCATGACCAAGAGCTGCCAAATCTGCGCCGAGTGCAAACCGCACTTCTATAGGCCGGACAGAGCAAGCCTGATCAAGGCCACCCACCCCTTCGAACGCCTGAGCGTCGATTTTAAAGGGCCCCTCCCCTCCGCTGACCGCAATGTGTACTTCCTCAACATAGTTGATGAGTACTCCCGTTTCCCCTTTGCCATCCCTTGCCCAGACATGACCAGTACCACGGTCATCAAGTGTCTGAATGACATCTTCGCTCTGTTCGGGTTCCCCAGCTATATACATAGCGACAGGGGCTCATCGTTCATGAGCGACGAACTTCGGCAGTACCTGCTAACAAGAGGTATCGCCACGAGCAGGACCACCAGTTACAACCCCCGGGGGAACGGCCAGGTGGAAAGGGAGAACGCGACGGTTTGGAAGGCAGTCCTCTTAGCACTAAAATCTAAGGGCCTTCCGACCTCCCGCTGGCAGGAGGTCCTCCCTGCAGCGCTCCACTCCATTCGGTCACTGCTTTGTACTGCCACTAATGCGACCCCTCATGAGAAAATGTTCGTTTTCCCCCGGAAGTCTACATCGGGAACCTCGCTACCGGCATGGTTGACTTCTCCTGGGCCCGTCCTACTGCGGAGGCACGTGAGGACGCATAAAACGGACCCCCTGGTCGAGCGGGTGCACCTCCTACACGCCAACCCCCAGTATGCCTGGGTGACATACCCAGACGGGCGGGAGGACACGGTCTCCATACGAGATCTCGCACCCTCGGGTACCCCTGAATTACCACCGTTATCCCCCTTACCACCGTTATCCCCCTTACCACTGTTATCCCCCACCACCCCTCCCAACCCAACCCTTGCAGACGGCATGCCAAAGCCCCAGGAATCTTCGCCAACCACCCAGACACCAGACCCGACGTCGGATGCTGTAACACCACCGCCGCCACCACGACGATCAGGACGTCAGACAAGGCCTCCTGATAGACTTAACTTGTAGTACCCTTCACCCCGCCGGACTTCACATTAAACAAGGGGTGAATGTGGTAAACCACTGTATTGTATATTGCCACCTCTGGGTGGCGCTGTGTATGGAGGCATGCCTCAGCTGACTCCACCCACCACTGTGTGGGTTTCGTTCAGACATGTTCAGTCACTCACGAAGAAGCATGGTCTCTTCTTAGCTAATAAAAGCCTTATTCATCTCTTCTTTCGACTCATCATCTCTTCTTCGACTCATCACCTTTTATGAAGTAATTGATAAGCGTATCAGACATAGTCCAGCAGATGCCAGTGCTTGGAGCGAGGGTGTTGCCATGAAGTCTTATACTTGTCTCTCTGTAGGAACAAGGTGTTGGTTATGACAAGGCCATGTTCAAAGTATTTCGTCAGGAGGAGGGTACTGTTGGAGTTGGCTTTCCCTATCCCCTCTCTGTCGATCACACCTCCCCAGAGGTCTGTGCCCTTTCCAACTCTGGCGTTAAAGTTGCCAAGGAGGATCAGCTTGTCGCCCGCTGGGACTCGGGACAGGGATTGTTTGAGGCTGGAGTAGAACTCCTCTTTGGCCTCGTCTGTGGCTTCTAGGCTTGGGTTGTACGCACTGATGACTGTAGCGCACTGGTTCCGGGCTAGGGTGAGCCGTAGAGTCATGAGGCGTTCGTTTATTCCACAAGGGGAGTCTCGGAGATGTTCAACTAGCTCATTTTTTATGGTGAAGCCTACCCCATGGAGGCGGCGTTCTTCAGGTTTGCCTTTCCAGAGAAGGTGTAACCATTGCCTTGCTCCTTGAGCTGAACTTCCCCTGCCCACCGGGTCTCGCTTAGGGCAGCGCTGTTTATGTTGAAACGTCTGAGCTCCCGAGCAACGATAGCAGTTCCGGTCTGTCGCTGTTGGGGTTGTCTGAGGGTCCTGACGTTCCAGGTCCCGAACTTCATTTTAAAGGGTGGAAGATGCCTGTGCGTGAATTCTTTTAACGTGGGGTGGCCGTTGCACACCAGCTACCACACGGGCTTTACAGAGCAATGTCAAGGGGATCCAAGATGATTGGAGACCAGGCTCTGCTACATCGGCCTAGCACACACACACACAAACATACTCCTACTGTCCTCCTCCCTCCTTCCAGCAGGTCCTCTCTGCCTGGGTTTCATAGGCTGCAGTGTGGTCCTCCCAATCCCGCTATTGGTCCACGCTGCGCCACTACTGGGCCCCGACCTCGCTGCTGGGCTCGTCCTCGCTCCTGGGTCCCAACTTTGCTCCTGGGTCTCGTTCTCGCTCCTGGGTCCTGACCTCGCTTCTCCTCCCATCCCTGCTCATCGGCCTCGACCTTATTCCTGGGTCCCGACCTCGCACCTGGTCCCCGTCCTCGCTCCTGGACCTCGACCTCGCTCCTGGGCTTCGACCTCGCTCCTGGGTCCCGTCCTCGCTCCTGGGTCTCGTTCTCGCTCATGGGTCCTGACCTCACTGCTCCTCCCGTCCCTGCTCATGGGCCTCGACCTCGCTCCTGGGCCCCGTCCTCGTTCCTGGGTTCCGACCTCGCTCCTGGGCCCCGTCCTCGTTCCTGGGTTCCGACCTCGCTTCTGGGTCCCGACCTCGCTCCTGGGCCCCGACCTCGCTCCTGGGCCCCGTCCTCGCTCCTGGGCCCCGTCCTCGCTCCTGGGCCTCGACCTCGCTCCTGGGCCCCGTCCTCGCTCCTGGGCCTCGACCTCGCTCCTGGGCCCCGTCCTCGCTCCTGGGCCCCGTCCTCGCTCCTGGGCCCCGACCTCGCTCCTGGGCCCCGTCCTCGCTCCTGGGCCCCGTCCTCGCTCTTGGGTCCCGACCTCGCTACTGGGCCTCGACCTCGCTCCTGGGCCTCGTCCTCGCTCCTGGGTCTCGTCCTCGCTCCTGGGCCTCGTCCTCCCTCCTGGGTCCCGACTTCGCTCCTGGGTCCTGGCCTTGCTCTTGGGCCTCGTCCTCGCTCCTGGGCCTCAAACACCCGGTGTAGGCCTGAAGCCGCGAATAAGAGCGCACAGGCCCCGTGCTTGCCTGAGTTACAGGCCCGGTCAGTGTCCGCCCGGGTGAGCGGGGTCAGTGGCCATCATTTTGTGAAGCCTTGATAACCTGTATATTATTCCAGGTCTCCTCTCCCCAACTCCTGCTCACTCCCGCTCTCTCTCCCCGACTCCCGCTCTCGCTCCCCCCGACTCCCGCTCTCGCTCCCCCCGACTCCCGCTCTCGCTCCCCCCGACACCCGCTCTCCCCGACTCCCGCTCTCCCCGGCTCTCGCTCCCGCCGACTCCCGCTCTCCCCGACTCTCGCTCCCGCCGACTCCCGCTCCCGCCGGCTCCCGCCGACTCCCGCTCCCGCCGACTCCCGCTCCCGCTCTCCCCGACTCCCGCTCCCGCTCTCCCCGACTCCCGCTCTCCCCGACTCCCGCTCTCCCCGCTCCCACTGACTCCCGCTCTCCCCGACTCCCGCTCTCGCTCTCCCCGACTCCCGCTCTCGCTCTCCCCGACTCCCGCTCCCGCTCTCGCCGCTCCCGCTCCCGCCGACTCCCGCTCCCGCTCTCGCCGACTCCCGCTCCCGCTCTCGCCGACTCCCGCTCCCGCTCTCGCCGAATCCCGCTCCCGCTCTCGCCGACTCCCGCTCCCGCTCTCGCCGACTCCCGCTCCCGCTCTCGCCGACTCCCGCTCTCCCCGACTCCCGCTCCCGCTCTCCCCGACTCCCGCTCCCGCTCTCCCCGACTCCCGCTCCCGCTCTCCCCGACTCCCGCTCCCGCTCTCCCCGACTCCCGCTCCCGCTCTCCCCGACTCCCGCTCCCGCTCTCCCCGACTCCCGCTCCCCGCTCTCCCCGACTCCCGCTCCCGCTCTCCCCGACTCCCGCTCCCGCTCTCCCCGACTCCCGCTCCCGCTCTCCCCGACTCCCGCTCCCGCTCTCCCCGACTCCCGCTCCCGCTCTCCCGACTCCCGCTCCCGCTCTCCCCGACTCCCGCTCTCCCCGACTCCCGCTCCCGCTCTCCCCGACTCCCGCTCCCGCTCTCCCCGACTCCCGCTCCCGCTCTCCCCGACTCCCGCTCTCGCTCTCCCCGACTCCCGCTCTCGCTCTCCCCGACTCCCGCTCTCGCTCTCCCCGACTCCCGCTCTCGCTCTCCCCGACTCCCGCTCTCGCTCTCCCCGACTCCCGCTCTCGCTCTCCCCGACTCCCGCTCTCGCTCTCCCCGACTCCCGCTCTCGCTCTCCCCGACTCCCGCTCTCGCTCTCCCCGACTCCCGCTCTCGCTCTCCCCGACTCCCGCTCTCGCTCTCCCCGACTCCCGCTCTCGCTCTCCCCGACTCCCGCTCTCGCTCTCCCCGACTCCCGCTCTCGCTCTCCCCGACTCCCGCTCTCGCTCTCCCCGACTCCCGCTCTCGCTCTCCCCGACTCCCGCTCTCGCTCTCCCCGACTCCCGCTCTCGCTCTCCCCGACTCCCGCTCTCGCTCTCCCCGACTCCCGCTCTCGCTCTCCCCGACTCCCGCTCTCGCTCTCCCCGACTCCCGCTCTCGCTCTCCCCGACTCCCGCTCTCGCTCTCCCCGACTCCCGCTCTCGCTCTCCCCGACTCCCGCTCTCGCTCTCCCCGACTCCCGCTCTCGCTCTCCCCGACTCCCGCTCTCGCTCTCCCCGACTCCCGCTCTCGCTCTCCCCGACTCCCGCTCTCGCTCTCCCCGACTCCCGCTCTCGCTCTCCCCGACTCCCGCTCTCGCTCTCCCCGACTCCCGCTCTCGCTCTCCCCGACTCCCGCTCTCGCTCTCCCCGACTCCCGCTCTCCCCGACTCCCGCACTCCCGCTCTCGCTCCCCCGACTCCCGCTCTCGCTCTCCCCGACTCCCGCTCTCGCTCTCCCCGACTCCCGCTCTCGCTTGCCCCGACTCCCGTTCTCTCTCCCCGACTCCCGCTCTCTCTCCCTGACTCCCGCTCTCGCCGACTCCCGCTCTCACTCACCCCGACTCCCGCTCTCGCCGACTCCCGCTCTCTCCGACTCCCGCTCTCGCTCTCCGACCCCCGCTCTCTCTCTCCCCGACTCCTGCTCTCCCCGACTCCCGCTCTCTCCCCGAATCCTGCTCTCTCCCCCCGACTTCCGCTCTCTGCCTGACTCCCGCTCTCTCGCTCCCCGACACCCGCTCTCTCTCCCCGACTCACACTCTCTCCATGACACCTGATCTCTCTCTCCCCGACTCCTGCTCTCCCCGACTCTCGCTCTTGGGGCTCGATTTTGCCAGGCCCGAGGACGCGGGATTGGAGGCGTGAGTTGTTAAAATCGCCAAAAATGGCAGGCGGACCTGATCTTGCCTCCATACCGCCTCCGAGCAATTTTCCCAAAAGCGTGTTTTCTGACCCCCTTTCCATCCCGCCTCTTGGAGGCGGGATAGGCCCTTAAAGCCCTTAACAGCCACTTAATAGCCTCTATAATCCCATTGTGAGAGGCATTTCCGATTTTTAGTCATTTCCCCCATCCCTCATGCCTCCTCTGGAATACAAGTTTGCAGACGACACAAAGCTGGGTGGGCGTGTGTGCTGTGAGGAAGATGCCGAGAAACTCCAGTGTGATTTGGACAGGTTGGGTGATTGGGCAGAAGCATGGCAGATGCAATATAACATGGATAAATGCGAGGTTATCCACTTTGGTGGCAAAAACAGGAAGGCAGATTATCTGAACGGCAATAGATTGGGAGAAGGGGAAGTGCAACGAGACCTGGGTGTCCTTGTGCACCAGTCGCTGAAGGTAAGCATGCAGGTGCAGCAGGCGGTTAAGAAGGCAAATGGTATGTTGGCCTTCATAGCGAGAGGGTTCGAGCACAGGAGCAAGGATGTCTTGCTGCAGTTGTGCAGAGCCTTGGTGAGACCACATCTTGAGTATTGTGTGCAGTATTGGTCGCCTTATCTAAGGAAGGATGTTCTTGCCATGGAGGGAGTGCAGCGAAGATTCACCAGACTGATACCTGGGATGGCAGGAATGACGTATGAGGAGAGATTGGGTCGATTGGGTTTATGCTCGCTGGAATTTAGAAGAATGAGAGGGGATCTCATTGAAACTTATAAAATTCTACTGGACTAGACAGACTAGATGCAGGAGGATGTTCCCGATGGCCGGGGAGTCCAGAACCAGGGGTCACAGTCTAAGGATAAGGGGTAAGCCATTTAGGACAGAGATGAGGAGGAATTTCTTCACCCAGAGAGTGGTGAACCTGTGGAATTCTCTACCACAGAAGGCAGTAGAGGCCAATTCATTAAATATATTCAAGAAGGAGTTAGATATATTTCTTAAGGTTAAAGGGATCAAGGGATATGGGGAGAAGGCAGGGACAGGGTACTGAATTTGGATGATCAGCCATGATCTCATTGAATGGTGGTGCAGGCTCGAGGGGCCGAACGGCCTACTCCTGCTCCCATCTTCTATGTTCTATGTTTGTATGCCAGGTAATGCTGGTGGCCTCACAAGTGGATTGCTTATGAAAAGATGCAGCTTCACCATTACAAAGGAGTTTTCACCAATGATCATTTGCAGGTGGCAGAACTTTGTTGTTTCAGGTCTGGGGGAACTTTTAGCAGGTATACTCAGTGTTGTGGAAGTTTGGAGCCTGACACCCATCTCCAGTGTGACCTCCTGGGAAACCCCTCTCCCCACCTTGACGAAGCGCTTCCTCAACTGAGGCATATATCAGAAGCATGGCGACCATTTAATTACACTCTCTCTCCCTGACACCCGCTCTCTCCCCGACTCCCGTTCTCGCTCTCCCCGACTCCCGCTCTCGCTCTCCCCGACCCTCACTCTCTCCCCGACTCCCGCTCTCTCTCTCCCCGACTCCCGCTCTCTCTCTCCCCCTCTCCCCGACTCCCGCTCTCTCTCTCCCACTCTCCCCGACTCCCGCTCTCTCTCTCCCCCTCGCCCCGACTCCCGCTCTCTCTCTCCCCGACTCCCGCTCTATTTCTCCCCGACTCCCGCTCTCTTTCTCCCTGACCCCCATTCTCTCCCCGACTCCCTCTCCCGCTCTCGCCGGCTCCCGCTCCCCCCCGGCTCCCGCTCCCTCTCCCCCCGGCTCCCGCTCCCTCTCCCCCCGGCTCCCGCTCCCTCTCCCTCCGGCTACCGCTCCTGCTCCCTCCGGCTCCCGCTCCCTCTCCCCCCGGCTCCCGCTCCCTCTCCCCCCGGCTCCCGCTCCCTTTCTCCCCGACTCCCGCTCTCTCTCTCCCCGACTCCCGCCCTCTCTCTCCCCGACTCCCGCTCTCTCTCTCCCCGACTCCCGCTCTCTCTCTCCCCCACTCCCGCTCTCTCTCTCCCCCACTCCCGCTCTCTCTCTCCCCGACTCCCGCTCTCTCTCTCCCCGACTCCCGCTCTCTCTCTCCCCGACTCCCGCTCTCTCTCTCCCCGACTCCCGCCCTCTCTCTCCCCGACTCCCGCCCTCTCTCTCCCCGACTCCCGCTCTCTCTCTCCCCGACTCCCGCTCTCTCTCTCCCCGACTCCCGCTCTCTCTCCCCGACTCCCGCTCCCTCTCCCCCCGGCTCCCGCTCCCTCTCCCCGACTCCCGCTCTCTCTCTCCCCGACTCCCGCCCTCTCTCTCCCCGACTCCCGCCCTCTCTCTCCCCGACTCCCGCTCTCTCTCTCCCCGACTCCCGCTCTCTCTCTCCCCGACTCCCGCTCTCTCTCTCCCCGACTCCCGCTCTCTCTCTCCCCGACTCCCGCTCTCTCTCTCCCCCACTCCCGCTCTCTCTCTCCCCGACTCCCGCACTCTCTCTCCCCGACTCCCGCTCTCTCTCTCCCCGACTCCCGCTCTCTCTCTCCCCGACTCCCGCTCTCTCTCTCCCCGACTCCCGCTCTCTCTCTCCCCGACTCCCGCGCTCTCTCTCCCCGACTCCCGCGCTCTCTCTCCCCGACTCCCGCGCTCTCTCTCCCCGACTCCCGCTCTCTCTCTCCCCGACTCCCGCCCTCTCTCTCCCCGACTCCCGCCCTCTCTCTCCCCGACTCCCGCCCTCTCTCTCCCCGACTCCCGCTCTCTCTCTCCCCGACTCCCGCTCTCTCTCTCCCCGACTCCCGCTCTCTCTCTCCCCGACTCCCGCTCTCTCTCTCCCCGACTCCCGCTCTCTCTCCCCGACTCCCGCTCTCTCTCTCCCCGACTCCCGCTCTCTCTCTACCCGACTCCCGCGCTCTCTCTCCCCGACTCCCGCGCTCTCTCTCCCCGACTCCCGCTCTCTCTCCCCGACTCCCGCTCTCTCTCTCCCCGACTCCCGCCCTCTCTCTCCCCGACTCCCGCCCTCTCTCTCCCCGACTCCCGCTCTCTCTCTCCCCGACTCCCGCCCTCTCTCTACCCGACTCCCGCGCTCTCTCTCCCCGACTCCCGCTCTCTCTCTCCCCGACTCCCGCTCTCTCTCCCCGACTCCCGCTCTCTCTCTCCCCGACTCCCGCCCTCTCTCTCCCCGACTCCCGCTCTCTCTCCCCGACTCCCGCTCTCTCTCCCCGACTCCCGCCCTCTCTCTCCCCGACTCCCGCCCTCTCTCTCCCCGACTCCCGCCCTCTCTCTCCCCGACTCCCGCCCTCTCTCTCCCCGACTCCCGCTCTCTCTCTCCCCGACTCCCGCTCTCTCTCTCCCCGACTCCCGCTCTCTCTCTCCCCGACTCCCGCGCTCTCTCCCCCCGGCTCCCGCTCCCTTTCTCCCCGACTCCCGCTCTCTCTCCCCGACTCCCGCTCTCTCTCTCCCCGACTCCCGCCCTCTCTCTCCCCGACTCCCGCCCTCTCTCTCCCCGACTCCCGCTCTCTCTCTCCCCCACTCCCGCTCTCTCTCTCCCCGACTCCCGCTCTCTCTCTCCCCCACTCCCGCTCTCTCTCTCCCCCACTCCCGCTCTCTCTCTCCCCGACTCCCGCACTCTCTCTCCCCGACTCCCGCTCTCTCTCTCCCCGACTCCCGCTCTCTCTCTCCCCGACTCCCGCTCTCTCTCTCCCCGACTCCCGCTCTCTCTCTCCCCGACTCCCGCTCTCTCTCTCCCCCGACTCCCGCTCTCTCTCTCCCCGACTCCCGCTCTCTCTCTCCCCGACTCCCGCTCTCTCTCTCCCCGACTCCCGCTCTCTCTCTCCCCGACTCCCGCTCTCTCTCTCCCCGACTCCCGCGCTCTCTCTCCCCGACTCCCGCTCTCTCTCTCCCCGACTCCCGCTCTCTCTCTCCCCGACTCCCGCTCTCTCTGTCCCCGACTCCAGCCCTCTCTCTCCCCGACTCCCGCCCTCTCTCTCCCCGACTCCCGCTCTCTCTCTCCCCGACTCCCGCTCTCTCTCTCCCCGACTCCCGCTCTCTCTCCCCGACTCCCGCTCTCTCTCCCCGACTCCCGCTCTCTCTCTACCCCGACTCCCGCGCTCTCTCTCCCCGACTCCCGCTCTCTCTCTCCCCGACTCCCGCCCTCTCTCTCCCCGACTCCCGCCCTCTCTCTCCCCGACTCCCGCCCTCTCTCCCCGACTCCCGCTCTCTCTCTCCCCGACTCCCGCCCTCTCTCTACCCGACTCCCGCGCTCTCTCTCCCCGACTCCCGCTCTCTCTCCCCGACTCCCGCTCTCTCTCTCCCCGACTCCCGCCCTCTCTCTCCCCGACTCCCGCTCTCTCTCCCCGACTCCCGCCCTCTCTCCCCCCGACTCCCGCCCTCTCTCTCCCCGACTCCCGCTCTCTCTCTCCCCGACTCCCGCCCTCTCTCTCCCCGACTCCCGCTCTCTCTCTCCCCGACTCCCGCTCTCTCTCTCTCCCCGACTCCCGCTCTCTCTCTCCCCGACTCCCGCTCTACCTATCCCCGACTCCCGCTCTCCCTCTCCCCGACTCCCGCTCTCCCTCTCCCGACTCCCTCTCCCTCTCCCCGACTCCCGCTCTCCCTCTCCCCGACTCCCGCTCTCCCTCTCCCCGACTCCCGCTCTCCCTCTCCCCGACTCCCGCTCTCCCTCTCCCCGACTCCCGCTCTCCCTCTCCCCGACTCCCGCTCTCCCTCTCCCCGACTCCCGCTCTCCTCTCCCCGACTCCCGCTCTCTCTCTCCCCGACTCCCGCTCTCTCTCTCCCCGACTCCCGCTCTCTCTCTCCCCGACTCCCGCCCTCTCTCTCCCCGACTCCCGCCCTCTCTCTCCCCCGACTCCCGCCCTCTCTCTCCCCGACTCCCGCCCTCTCTCTCCCCGACTCCCGCCCTCTCTCTCCCTGACTCCCGCTCTCTCTCTCCCCGACTCCCGCTCTCTCTCTCCCCGACTCCCGCTCTCTCTCTCCCCGACTCCCGCTCTCTCTCCCCGACTCCCGCTCTCTCTCCCCGACTCCCGCTCTCTCTCTCCCCGACTCCCGCGCTCTCCCCCCCGACTCCCACTCTCTCCCCAACTCCCGCTCTCTCTCCCGCTCTCTCTCTCCCCGACTCCCGCGCTCTCCCCCCCCCGACGCCCGCGCTCTCCCCCGACCCCAACTCTCTCCCCGACTCCCACTCTCTCCCCGACTCCCACTCTCTCCCCGACTCCCGCTCTCTCTCCCACTCTCTCTCTCCCCGACTCCCGCTCTCTCTCTCCCCGACTACCTCTCCCGCTCTCCCCGACTCCCGCTCTCCCTCTCCCCCTGCCCGACTCCCGCTCTCCCTCTCCCCCTGCCCGACTCCCGCTCTCCCTCTCCCCCTGCCCGACTCCCGCTCTCCTTCTCCCCCTGCCCGACTCCCGCTCTCCTTCTCCCCCTGCCCGACTCCCGCTCTCCCCGACTCCCGCTCTCCCTCTCCCCGACTCCCGCTCTCCCCCTGCCCGACTCCCGCTCTCCCTCTCCCCCTGCCCGACTCCCGCTCTCGCTCTCCCTCTCCCCCTGCCCGGCTCTCGCTCTCCCTCTCCCCCTGCCCGACTCCCGCTCTCCCTCTCCCCCTGCCCGACTCCCGCTCTCCCTCTCCCCCTGCCCGACTCCCGCTCTCCCTCTCCCCCTGCC